>NC_080574.1:110010522-110635522 GCF_029962835.1 Magnolia sinica | reverse complement strand
CTTCATGGAGGAACAGGCTCAACAGTTATAGGATTACAGTCGCGAAGAGCTTTTTGAAGCCAGGAAATGCCTGGATCGTTCGGAGCTGGCCAAAGAGATTTTCTAGAAACAAAAGTCCCGTATTAATTGGCTCCATGAAGGCGATCAGAATACAAAATTTTTTCATTTGTCAGCCATTAATAAGATCAGGATAACTCAAACTGATGAAATCCTACTAGATTCGGGTACCAAAATTTCTGATCCCAAGCAAATTCAAGATGCAACGATTTGGTATTTCTCCACGCTGTTTAAGTCGGAACCTACATTGATTCAAGCTAGCATCTTCGATTCCATCCCGCCGTCCCTATCTGAATCTGATAATGAATTCCTGATGAGATACCCCTCATTGGAGGAGGTTAGAAGTGCAGTCATGTCCATGCCAAGCGACGGGGCCCCCGGCCCCGATGGTATGTCGGGGGCCTTTTTGCTAACAGCTGGGATATTATCGGCCTGAATGTCCATAAAGCTGTGATTAATTTCTTCCACGATGGAAATTTGCCACGTTCTTTCACGGCCTCTCTCATTTGTTTGATCCCTAAGAAGGCAGCCCCTAAAGCCTTTTCTGATTTTCGCCCTATAAGCCTTTGCAACAGCATTTATAAAATTATTGCCAAAATTATTCCTGACAGATTGGCGCTTATCCTTCCCAACATCATTTCCCAAGAACAAGGACCTTTTGTTCGAGGTCACTCTATAGCGGGAAGTGTAGCTTTGGCTTAAGAGATGGTTAAAGAGATAGATAGAAAAGTCAAAGGCCGGAATATTATCCTGAAGTTAGATATGGAAAAGGTGTATGACCGCCTAGAGTGGGATTTCCTTAAAAGGGTTCTGTAGTGTTTTGGATTCTCTCAAAGCTGGATTCACTTAGTAGAAAAGTGCTGGAGTAACAATTGGTTTTTAGTCAGTATTAATGGATCCAACTGCGGTTTCTTCATGTCTACCAGAGGTCTCCGGCAAGGGGATCCTCTTCCCTGAGCCCTTTCATCCTAGCAGCTGAGGTTTTAAGTAGAGGGTTTGCCAAACTGTTTCTCAGTCACAGCTGTATTCCGTTCAAGTTAAAACTAGGATGTGAATAGATCACTCACCTTCTTTACACAGATGACACGGTTCTCTTCTTTAATGGTGGCAGCCCCTCTGTCAAATGGTGACAGATTTCATCTCCACATACCAAATGGCATCAGGTGA
Organism: Magnolia sinica; assembly: GCF_029962835.1. Taxonomy (NCBI): domain Eukaryota; kingdom Viridiplantae; phylum Streptophyta; class Magnoliopsida; order Magnoliales; family Magnoliaceae; genus Magnolia; species Magnolia sinica. The sequence continues at coordinate 110,634,298 of NC_080574.1, read as the reverse complement.
ATGTATCAATTTCCATAAAAGCTACACTCATCTCCCTTCCTCAATGCCGATCAATAGAATTAGAAGCATCCAAAGGCTAACTGGTACCCCCACTTCATCAGTGCCCTTCATTTACCTCGGGATCCCCCTCTTTAAAGGCAGGATAAGCGTCCCTCTGTTTCGTCCTCTGTTGGAAAAAATCGAAAAGAAAATTCATGGGTGGAAGGCTCGTATCCTTTCTCAGGTGGGTAGGTGCATGCTTATTAACCATGTCCTCTGTGGAATGCCTATACACGCCATGTCGGCGGCCTCGATTCTAGCCCAGATCCTTCAGAGATTGGAATCTAGTTTTTCAAAGTTTTTTTGGGGTTGGCAAGAAGGAAAACACAAATGTCACTAGATAAAGTGGAACAAAATCTCTATGCCTAAAGAGGAAGGTGGCTTGGGTATCAGAAAACTTTGAGATGTTATGGCTGACCTCAGATTGAAGATAGCCTAGATAGCTAAAGTTCGTCCAAATAGAAGTTTGTGGGCTGCTTTCATTGTGTCGAGATATGGCTCTCTGTCGGATGATACGACGGGCACATCTAGGTCCTTGCTCTCCCCCATGTGGAAACATATTCTGGCACTATCCCCGGTTCTTGATAGCCACATTCTATAAAAGGTGGGATGTGGCTCCCTGAATTTATGGCGAGAGAACTGGACAGGGAGGGGGCGCTTAATGGACTTGATAGGTCAGCCGATCCCCACTGATCTGTTACACATGACAGTTAGCAATCTGATCTCCACTGACGGCATCAATCCTCGATCTCCAGCTCTCAACCTTCTTCTAACGGGTATCAAGGAACACATCATACACTCCAGTATATGCTTGTCGAACCAGCCAGACCGTTGCATCTGGCCCATCCATCAGACTGGCTATTACTCACTTAAGTCAGGTTGGACAGTCTGCAAATCTGCAGGGTAGGTTTTTAACTCGGCCAAGCGAATTTGGCATCAAAGACTCCCCAACAAAATCTCCATTTTCACTTGGAGGCTGTTCCACCAGGCCATTCCCACAGATGACAGGATTCAATCGAAGGGTAGCTCCCTTGCATCCAAGTGCATATGTTGCATCAGTGAGCAAAATTTCTCTCCTCATCCGGAGACGCTGGACCACCTTTTCTATTCTGGGGCGATTCCACCACTGTCTGGATAGAGTTCATGGATATTTTCGGTATCTAGCTCTCTTCTCCTTCTTCAACCATGGATCTCTTCTTTTCATGGTGGAATCCCACACATACGGGTAAAAAAACAAATCTTCTTCATCGCATAACTTCGTGTCTCATTGTTTGGAAAATCTGGAATATGAGAAATTCTGCCAAGTTCGATGGGACCGTCCTTTCCAGCAATAAGGTCATCAGTAATGTCAAATGCCTGCTGGGGAGGATCTTCCATGATTCCCATGTTTCGAACCCGATCGCTCTCCACCTTGGTCTCTACCACAGGCCCATTGCGCCCATTTCTAGTCATGTAGTTAAGTGGTCCAGACCACAGGCTGGCAAGGTAAAATTTAACATTGATGGGGCTGTAGCTGGTAACCTCGACCCGTGTGGGGGTGGTGGCATTTGCAGAAATGCCAATGGTAATCTCATTTTTGCTTTCTATTCGGGCTACGGACAAGCATCAAACAATATGGCCGAACTTCGAGCCCTTCATGATGCGATGCAACTAAGTATAACGCGGGGATTGTAGGATGTGCTCATTAAGTCAGATTCCTCCTTTGTGGTGGATACTTTCAAGGGGACATCGGGCCTTCACAGGAAGTGGGATTACTGGATGTCGAGAATAAAAAAGCTGCAAAAGGAAGGTAATTTCTCTATTTCTCTTATTCCCCAGGAAATCAATGGTCCGACGGATGGGCTCGCTCGCTTGGGAGCGGCCAATCAGGGATCTTTTCTGGCCAATTAGTGGGCTGATCTCCCTAGTCTGATCAGGGGGTTTGTTTCCTCGACAGAGCGGGTATAGGAGCATTAAGGAAGAGCTACCTTCTGTTTTCCTTTTTCCATCGTCCTTTTTGTATAGACACATGATAGGCGGTACAGGGCCTCTTTTTCTCTGCCCGTGTGCACCTAAAATCCTTCCCTGTAATTTTGTTGATGATATGAATGAATTTTCTATTTTTTTATTTTCTATTTTTAAAAACAAATATGCCCTGAGAGTGATCCATTGATCTTATGTTACGCAACTATGTTGGATATAAACCTACAGTAAGATCATCTACACCAGTTGGCATCAAGACGAGCAGATTAAATTTAGCATGCGAGGAAGTAGCACAAGTGCAATTAGCAGGCCTCTCCACTTTAGAACCAAATGCTTTAGCAGGAATTCCTAAGAGAGGTTTGCATATAATACATACCCACGTACCCACGTATTGCATTAAGAAACGTTGGGACTTTAGCTGTTGAATCTGATTTATCTTCTGATTATCCAAACCGGTTATTTGATGGGTCTCACTTTGTACTGTGGATACAATAAATGAAAGCTCCTATTTTGGGTCGTTTCAAACCTTTGATAATTTGGCTCTTTAGATTTGAACGTGGACGTCACAATGACATCAAATAACCTTTTTATAACCAAAGAGTTTAAAAACATTCAAGCTAGAGCTGTTTTGGCGTCAGTCATTCTGGGGAACCTTATCACGTAAACGGTCTGTCTGGTCAATGAGAAGAATCCAAATCTAACAGCTAAAGCCTCAGTCGTAATAAGGTAGCCACTGAACCTCGGTATCATATGGTGGCATGTTTCCACCAGCCGATTGCATCTTAATTGATTATCTGAACTGTTCATGTTCTGGACTTTATGCTACCCAGGCCTTCATAAGGAGCATTTGTTGAATGAATGATTCGATGCGAAGATGAACATTTTTTGGTCATATTCAAATCCAAGAATCAAAGGTCAAAATTACCGATGAAGCACGATTATAAGACCATATATAGTATCTAAACTGTAGTTAGGAGACATGAATATGGTTCAGGTCATTCCAAGGATGCAATCTAAGGGTGGGAACCTGCCACCATACTGGCATGGGGCCGAGCACGAATCCTATCAAAGCCTTCTAGCGAACCTATATTTTGGAGGGGTGGAAACGGCTGTCCACAGGTCAATTGGTCCAACCTGTTTCTCATGCAGGTTCGGGCCAAGCAAAATGGTAATAGGTTGGGATAGGGGTAGAAACATTGCCCGTTTTAAGTAAATGAGTTGGGCTCAGGTTTAACCCTACCCAACCTTTATATTTTTTATTTTCCTATCCAACCTGACTGTTGAGATGAGAGAGCTGGACCAGGCCAAATGACCTAACCATAGCCAGCCCAAAACCCAAATTAATCGAAATTATAGGCCACAAGTATAGAGACATCTACATGATGTACGTACGTTTTTATGTATTCACTAATTGGGCTGAGCTGGGCATAGCTTTCGCCCCATATTACATTCTTAAACCTAGGTGCGATAATGCTGGGTTGGGTCCCGTCCGGTTTGGGCATGAGAAATTTTATGTGGGCAGGTTGAACCACAGGGTAATGGGATGCAGGCCGCTTCGGAGCTTGAATTACTTGGCCATTTTAATAAATGGGTGGGGCTTGGACTGACTTTGACCCTCCCTGAACCTGACCCTGACCCTGACCCATAGCCACCCCTACTCGTATGTCCATTAGTTAAAAGGTCACATCCTTGGATCACGGGTTGCGGCACTGTCTGGTAATGTCACATCCTTCGATCATGTGTTTCGGGCCCAAAACGTGGACACAGTTGCAGCGTTGTCTGGTTATGTCACATGTGGACTTGTAACTGCTTCTTTTGTCATCTTCCGTTTGTTTGTTTGAGTCGGTATTTTTTGGTACTTTTATAGTCGGCTGGCTCGAAGATGCTCATCCCATCAAGGAATGCTTATCGCAGCTGCACAGCTAAAAGGAACGAAGTCACGCGCACTGTGCATGTGCCACAGTTGCCCGCGCGCGCCAGATCTTGCCTATTCATCAAGTGGACACTTAGTTAAAACATGTTCTAGTACAAGATACAGGGCAGTGTATTCTTAAAAGGTGATCCCTATGTGAACAGGAAGCGGACAGCAATAAAATGATAATCAATGGTTCACATGTGAACCGCCCAGATCTTCCACACATGAGCCACTTGGGCATATGTAGCGCGCTTGTATGGGATGATAGTATGAGCTTCCTTCCATTAAACACGTGATAGGACCCACTGAGGTCGCACCGTTTTGCCTCAGACAACCTATCTAGTGGGCCTCAATGTGGGATGACATGGTCCAAATATCAGTCACGCACTTATCCAACTGCCCTAAAGAAACAGAACATTGTTTAGGCTTTGGCTTCATCTAAGACTTGTCAGATTATTTTATACGTATAGAATATTTTATTGAAACCTAATCAACTTAATTAATCAACGGTTAATCCGGCATTGTTACATTTGTCGAGTTATATGTAGATGCTAAATTAATATTTTTTGTTGAACTTCTTTAATGCAAATATTATAATATATATACAAGGGACCGTTTGGCATTGCATGCATCTAGAAAATGCATTGTTGAATAACAATAAATAATATCTTTAAATCATTTATTGAGTATCACTGATTATTAAAAATAGACATGTTTGAAAAAACAAATGAGAAATAAATAATCCTACTCACGAATCAAAGAAGAACCCATTTTGACAATAAAGATACCCACAATCAACAAAAACTTTCCATAGATGCACTACAAGAAAAATGACCTTTACCGGCGGCCAAAACCGCTCCTAAAAGTCCAGAAACCATTGGTAGAAGAATTCGCTCTGTATCTTGTACCGGCGGTATCTATTTTTACCGGCGTTTTTAACGGCCGCCGCCAACAGTCGACTTTGACCGGCGCAAACTATACTTTACTGGTGCTTCTGTGACTGCCACTAAAAACTATAAAAGCACCGCTAATGAAGCGCCGCTAAAAACTCTTACAAACGCCGCTAAAAACTGTAAGAAAATGCCGGTAGAAGTGATGAGAAATGCATGTAAATTTGGTTAGAGACGCCGGTATAAGCTTTGAAAAAGCCAGTAAAAGTGCTCATAATAGAAATTCCTACTGATTCTTTACTAATCCTTTCACACAAATTCCTGTTGATTCTAACTAATCCTTTCCTATAATTGCTGTCATATAATCAAATCTCCATCGATCTAACTATCAAAAACCTATGATTGAATGACAAGAATTTGAATTATCCAAAAATCTAACATTCAACAAAACAATTAATGGTCTATTTAAAGTTTTCAAAACAAACTATAAATGTCTTCCTTTCCTAGCCTTCCACATGAACTGTTTCAGTAAGGTCCCCTTCTGGACCGATCATATGTCTTCCTTTCCTAGCCACATCTTCTGGCAAATGTCTACAACACCAACCTCACTGGCCATGATCACGTGTCCAGTATGTGTGATGTAGGCCCTTTTCTTGCAATGAGCCTAAATTCCTCCTTTGGAAGTTTCCTTGCAATGGGCTGAGAAGCATAGCTAATTCGGTAAGCGGCACAGCATTGGGATTATATTGCTTGGAGCTGTAGAGTGCTGCAGAACCAGGCTCTCTATTTGTTGAAGACTTGAACCTTTATAAACAATCAAGGCCCATGATAAATAAGAAAATAAAAGGACAATCAGCTTCACAAGTCACCTCTATAGTTGGGAAAGTGTCACAGTAAAAAAAAATTGCCATTGTATCAATTGGAACTTTTCTTCTCTTTTCTTTCTTTTTTCATTTCCTTCTTTCTTAATGATTTGCCTTCAATTGGAACTTCAATCACATTAATAAATTGTCATTGTATCAAACTATGTGGTGCTACAAGGCTTACAAGCACCACAATACAACCCCTACTCAATTGCTTGCTGGAAGGTATTGCAAATCATAAGCAACAAAGGAAACAAAAATTGGCCTTGTAAAAGAAAACCAGTAAGAAAAACACACCAAGTATGAAAAAGTTTAAAAAGATAAAAAAACAAAAGTCATCACCTGATATTCTTGAAGTGGATTTCGTTGCTAGTCAGGCATGTACAGGAAGCATCCAAAACCTGAAGAAATAAGAAAACTCAACAGTCAGAATGTAGATGATAAATATGATTGATTCAGTTCATTCATATTCGTAAGATTCCATTAATTTACCTTAGGGGCCGTTTGGCCGGTCAGATTGGAAGAGATTAGAAGTTAAATCCTGGGATTGGCTGGGCGTGCCAAACAGAGTCGGTAATCTGATCCCAATCCCATGGATCTTAAGACAATCCACTGACAACACCATCATTACCTTTAAATCCCATCCAATCCACCCTAATCTGTTCAAATTTGCCTGGGACATGTTTGGTTCGTGGGATTGGAAGGGATGGGAAGGTTTAATCCCCGGATTGGCTAGGCATGCCAAACAGACTGGATATAGCAATCCAGGGATACAGGCTGGATGTATGTATGCTTGCGCGGATGGATGGATGAGGTGTGTTTGTGAATGTGTGTATGCATGCATCATGATGGATGGATAGATCCACAATTTTCTCCATGTTTCCCTGAGTCAACGATATGTGCTTTTAGGCCCCATTAAGGGAGAATTTTTTATTCCTAAATATGCAAACATGCATCTTAATATTCAGTTAGAAAAAAATCTAGGCTTGTTTTTTGAAAGGTCAAAAGATATTAGTACCTAGATGCATGGTGCAAAAACAATTGTCTGACTGGCACTCATTTGATTTGATGCACCAGGGCTGATGATATATTTTGACAACCCAAAATGGTTGGAAAAGATTAGGGCCAAATTACCTTGTTGGACAGTGCATATGCAACAGAAAACTGAGATTGGTTGTTGATGACAGGGAATGAAGAATCGCCAATGCAATCCTTGTTCTAAGAAAAATAAGAAACTTAAGTATCATGCAGTTCATGCAGATTCACAAACTGTTAAAAGAAAGCCAGCTAAATGTTTTGAGAGAGCAGCTGAGACAGCAGCCACATTTATTTATTTATGGGGACTGGACTGCCAGTGCCAACAAGGGACCAAGGCAACAATTAGAGGGAAACAGCGCATCAACTTAACTCGCAAACATAGTCCAATAACAGTTGCCATGCTGCAATATCTTAGCTGGATGGTTGGAGAATGGGATTGGTTTTCGATACCGAAATCAGAACCTGTACAGTGAAATCAACATATATATGCACCCATCAACCACTCTTTGAACTGCCAAACACACCCTGTGTCACGCCCCAGACTCGGTAACCGGATTCACAAGGAACCCGATGGCTGGTTCTAGCCGCAACAGCCTCCGTAGTACCCCATTCTCAGCTCCTGAAGCAGGTTCCGATCCTGGGATCCTACAAGGAGGATTTCCATAACAATATAATCATTTCCAATACGAGCATACCCAAGATCATAACAAGTAAATCTAAGAATAAAAAAGGCACATATCACAAAATCCACTATGAATTTAAACTTTTACAAGTTTACATAAGGTCTAAAAGGACATACATAAGATAATAGAAGAAAGAAAGGAAGGATGCAATACTGGGTCCTCAAGCTCAGCTCTAATCCAAACTCTGCCACTGCGACACCTGCCTAGGATCTCCTGCACGCATCAATCGTGCATAAGCTTATAGAAGCTTAGAGGGTGGTGTAAGTGTGTGATAATAGTGCACAGAAGAATAAATAGGAGATACAGGAAGGAGACATGCTCAATAAGAATATCACTAGCCTTACCAAGGCTTATCATGAATATGATGCAATGAGTACTGGACGCCATACCAAGGCAATGCATGAAGGGGCTTACATAACCAATACTAATGCGATGCAAGTAATGCCAGTGCTTATAACCAAACCGTATGTCAAGTATATTTCCAATCATAAGGAAATCACCAGGGTCCATTATACTGCTGGATGACTGCCACTCTACAGACCCCGCACAATCAAACGAGCATAAGAGACCTCACTACCCGCCTGTGGACAACCAATCACCAGCAAGGCCTGACGGTAGCGGACCTATTCACGAGCTGGTCAGACTCAGCCTAGCAATGCCCTCTTACATCAGGCGAGTAAGGCCACACCCCTATCCAACCGACTACACGACAGTGGGAGTCGCGGCCTAATGGTATAAGGCCCTCGTGCGCTCATATATTCCACCCGGTCACGGCGTTGGAGCAGATCCTTGGTACCATGGAAGTTTTGGGAATTTCACCCATGGGCATCCTATACACCCGGTATGCTCAAGTAACATTTTCGGTGTCCAAACATGGTCATCCACGATGTATCTGTGGAGGCTACAACCCTGATGAAGCAAGGGTGATAATGCTCATATATTATGCAATGCCAGATGCATGAATCACACAATCAACTATGCATCAATTCCAAGCATCCAACATGCTCAAGAGGGAATATTATGTCCATCGAGAAGACAGCATGCAATGCCCAATGGCACAATCATAACCACACACACAGTGTCATCCAAGCATACAATGATGCACATGGGTCATGAAGATGGGTCAAGGCGCATCATGCGGCGATATACAAAGTAAATTACATTCTTCCTATCCAAGAAGGAACCAAGACTAGGTACTTAGACAATATCCGTAAGGAATCCCACCTCTAGTGGGGGCCCATTTACCTGGGGTAACCCACGAGACAAAGCATACAACTACGGGTCTAAGTAATATAGAAATGAGCCTAGCAATTGTCTAAGATAAGTATCCAATCACTCTTAAATACAACTGGACCTAGAGGGGTCCATAATGGGGACGTTTAACCACCATTCTCCAAAAAGGCATATCAACCATGAACTATATGGATAAAAGGCCCAAAGCCTATATTTAAGATAAAAATAAAAGTAACCACATACATATATTCCTCATAATAGGTCATAAAAAGATATAATACCACTTTTAACAACATGGGCTCTAAGAGGGGAATTAAGGCCCAAGGCCCAATTCCCAATGGCCATAGAATTCAAGCATTAAGTTGGACTTGGTGGGCAGCCCGCGTACACAATATACTGCCTAAAAAAATAGGTTTAAGTTTGGATGAAATGGGCCCCACTATATCAGCCCAATAACTAGCAATTTAAGTGGGCAACCGAGGGCCCAATATTATCCTTACCTCAGCCCAAAGGTCCATCAAAATGGTGGAAGTCGGCTCAATCTATGGTTGGGCCAAGCTGGGATATCCCTACCCAATCTGGGCTCACTGGATGTCCCAAAATTCTGATCTTAAGATGGGGTCCTCATAAGATCACTAAAAGTGACCCAAAAGAATGCACTGATTAAGCCCAAAGACTATAAGAAAGCATAAGCATGTGACATGCACACAAGTTCTCAATATGGTGAGCCCCACAGCCAAATAAAGTTGTAACCATAAAATTGTACATCGAAGGTCCTTTAATAAACTTTTGGCCCGTTTAACTTCCTGGTCCTGCTAAGGTCCAGAAATTAGTTGACTATATGGAAATAATCTCATGAAGGCCAACTATACTCACTGGGGGACCCCACCAGATGGAGAGTGTGTATATATCATGAAAAGATCAAGGGGGCCTGCTACTAGATTGTGAGTCCAGCAGCAACTCAAGGCAGAGAGTGCTTCCACAATCGGGCGATCCAAGGCTTGGACGGCCTGGACCAAACATGCATTAAGGTAAATTCCACATATATGCACATTGAGCCTTAAATAAATAGCCTAAGGTCTATGGTGGGCCTTTAACCACCCATAGAGAAACCTATGAGCTTACCTTAGGATCACCCAGGAGGACATCCAACCTCAACTAGTTTCCAAGAGGTAGCTCACCACTACCCATACAATGAAAGATCTAAGGCCTAAGCAATGTGTGGACTAGTAGGCCATACACCAAGCCCAACTCATAGGCCATATAGTGGGCCCTCAAGTAAGGTTTGGGCCCAACCACAAAGGTCATAATTCCACATATTGTGGTGGGCTTCATGGGCAGCCCAGTAATTCATTTACATGGGCAAGTTTCACATTTAACACAAGTGAGTTGGGCCTCACTTTTGGCCTAAGTACAGGGTCAGTTTAGTGGGCAGCCAAGGGCCCGACTTCTTGTGTATCATTGCCCCTAAGCCCATTAAATAGATAGGAGAGTATAGGCCCAAGATCAATGGGCCTATCCAAAAGAACTGAGTCCACAAGGCCTACTTGCTAACACAAACATGCATATACTATATCACATAATGGGCCCTAAAGAAATGACCCAAAACAAAAGTCATCCAATTCATACATTATGGTGGGCTTGAGGGCAGCCCATAAACCCAAGAATACACATAGCCAAGGCCTATACTGACAGTGTGGGCCTTGCCACATCAGCCCAAAGACTTAGCAAGGCCCTCCACACTATACATTTATGTGGGCCCCGCAAGTCAGCCCATAATTAAGCATTTCGTGAGGGCATCACGGCTAATAAATACACACGGTCAGCCTGTAGACGGCTCGTTGGGCCCGTGAAACAATAAGGTTAGGCCCTATACGATCTTGGGCTCAAGAAATAGGTTTCCAGCCCATTGGGCCTATAAACTATCCAAAATCTGGTTAAGGCTAACTCCCAACACAACCACAAAGGTGAGCCTTAAGAGCCACTAATTACGGCAAAAAATATCTAAGGAAATAAGGCAAGGAGTGTGTGCAATACTCCCTTAAATCTGGTGGGCTACAACAGCTCCAAAACAATCAACTATGGAGCAAATTTGGGCCCCTTGTTGGAATTCCAGCCCACCCACTTCCTGGGCCTGCTGGAATCCAGAAATTTATTTAATTCAGATGGGTTACTAGCCCATGGTGACCCACACATATCACAGTGGGAGCCACCGGATGAGAGGGGAATGCACAACACACATTAGAAGTGGGCCATGTCGCTGGAATCCAGGCCCAACAACAGCCCAAGGTAGGGGCGTCTCGTGGTGGGTAGTCCTACGGGCCTGAGTATCTGGCCCAAAACTGACCCAAGTTTGCAGGCCACACCACGGTCAGTACAGGGGCCCGATGGCCATGAAAATTTACAAGATAGTCCTCCCATAGGTGTACCACGAATTCTCAAAATTTTGTGATTTTTGGACGGTCAGAAGTATTTTAATTGATTTAAATAAAACAGACCATCAAGAAAATCTGGTGAATCGGGACACCTGAACGTGGTGAGCCATTCCAGAACTTGTCACGGTGTGCAAGGGGATCCATTGGCCCCAAAAATTTGTAGGTGAGTCCCACCATGGGTGGACCACCTGCCTGTAAATTTTCGTGATTTTAGGATACTCATAAGTATTTAAATTAATTTAAATAATACAATCTATACAGGGTGAAAGATTGCTGGAATATAACTGTCATGAATTTGGGCCATCCAATGGGTGGGTTCTGGGCCTCCAAAATTCTTGAAATTTGGACCCAAGGTCCCTCATCAAGCCTAAAACAATTTGGGATCTAGAAATATGGCCCACCTTCTTAGAAATTATTTTTTTAATATTATTTTTATGGGACTATGCTACTGGACTGCACAGCAGAAATTTCTGGCAGTCCATTATGTTGGCCCACCCTTTTGGATGCCCAAATACAATTATTTGGCCCTGAAATTGTGTGGATAGGTCCTAACATGGGTGGGACACCTCCCTACAAAAATTTAGGATTTTTGGGATAATAAAAATATTTGATTTAACTCATGCAATTTATGGACAGCAAGGTCCAGATTTTTATTTTCCTGCTGCAGCAATGCTACTGTCCCTGACTTTAGTACCCCATTTGAGTGGGCCCAGGTCTATGTAAATTTGGAAAAATGCAAGGTTAACCTTCCTATACAAGTATACAATAAGGTGGGGTCCACAAAGGTGGCCCACCAATTCAAAATCAGGCTGATATTTATGATTTTCCAGCAAACAGTGTGGCTGGACAGTCAAGAAAAATCTGGACCGTCCACCCTCCTTGGCCCACCCTTTTGGGTGATCAAATAGGGACATTTGAAGGTGAGGTTTAGCATACTTTTAGGTTGGGTCCACACCTCAAAGAGAAGTCTAAGAAATCAGGAAAAAGGAGACCATAGACAAGGCCTACAACCCATACATTATAGCATAAAAAAAATTCCAACAATTTAGACAGCAACATGTTACTGTTTAGATCAGCCCAAAAAAATTAATAAATGGGAAATAAATCATAGATTCCACAAGGTGGGGTCTACCTTGATGTGTCACACAACTCCCAGGCCCAACCTCTCCCCAAGAAAATCCATAAAATTAGGCCCAAAGGCTTTCCAAATCTAGCAGCAAAACTAGGCAGCAGAGTTGGGCCTGGGTGTCCAACAACTTGGGCCTGGATGTCCCAAAAAATTTAAAAATTCTGGTTGCATGGCACATCAGGTGGGCCACATAATCATTACATCCAAACCACAGAAAGGGGAAAAGAGAAGAAGAAATGAAATCTCATCAAGATGGGGTCCATGGAGAATGGCCCCATTAAGATCACATGCATGCAAGAGATGGCTAAAAAAACCTTATCCAAGGAGTGGTGGACCTTCACCATTGATGTGGTGAGTCCTACACTCTCCATATGAAGCAACAAAAGATCTATGAAAATAAGAACCATGTAATCTATCCTACATGCTCACCCACTTGATGGATCTTCAAGATTCTTCAACCACCATGCTCCTTAAGCTTCAAGGAAGGAGGTTCAACGGTGATGATGGATCTTTGATGGTTAGATCTAGGGGGAAAGAAGAGGAAAGATGGCTGGAAAAGTTCAGCAATGGAGGACATTGGAGGGCATTTGCAAAGAGGAGAAGAGAGAAATGAAGAAAGAGAGAGGGAGATGAGAGAGTTTTTAAAGTTAAAATGATTACTTTCTTAGAAAAAGATGAGTTTTGAAAAGAGAAAATAATCATTGCTCATGGGATAGGGTGGCTCATCATTGCCTAGAGAAGCTAATCTCATCATGGTTTTCTTAAGAAAAGAAGCCATCATTGCTAGGCTAAAGGTGGCTTACATGGGGAATAGTACACATGGGGAAATGTGTAATCAGGTGGGTCCCACCAAAAATGCAATCAACGGTCCAAATAATGCGCGGCCCATAACTTTTGATGGACACGCCGGATTTATGCATGAGACGCGACGCTGGAACCACGGCGACGATGCGGTCGCAATGGCATAGGTCTTGGGTCAATCCGAGTCGAGTCTACGTGACCAAACTCAAGGGTGACCGCAATCACTATCCGAAGGTCGTGGGTCGCCAAAATTTGACCGGTAGGACCGCGAGACCAAAATACATGAGATGCATACTCACACACACACATGCACACATGCGAACTCGGGTCAGGTCTCACAATCCTTCCCACCAACAAAGAAATTTTATCCTCGAAATTGACAAAACTGAGACAACAAAATGCATAAGCATCCTCGTATATATCAATCGTCAATCAAAAGAAGGAAATGCAAGAAATACAAGCAATCAATCATCGAACAAATAGGGATAACGCTCTTTAATCTCGGCCCAACAACTAGGAGATCTGCGCGGTCTACCATAACGTGCCTTAAAAGGAGTCATGCAGTCTCACTATCTCCTCAATAAACATCTTGCAAGCCGATCCATAGACCAGGAAGCACGCACTGGAATGAAATGAGCCGACTTCGTCAGACGATCAACGATAACCTAGATGGTATCATGCCCGTGCTGAGTCCTCGGTAAACCTGCGATGAAATCCATCGATATGTGCTCCCACTTCCATTCTGAAACACTCAACAACTGTAAGGGACTAAGGGTGTAAGATGATCGGCCTTAACACGCTGGCAAGCATCACACTCGGCCACAAAACTAGCGGCTAGGAAAAAAATACTGGCTTGACAACAAAACAAGCTAACAAGCTCAACATCAGCAATACAAAACTATTCAGTGGGCAAGAACATCTCACCAACCAAAATGGAACATAATAATATCATCGGCCTAACACAACGATCTTTCCAAAAATGTCGATACTGAGAATCCTCTATGACAGACTCTAATAGCAATCTGATCAAACAAAAGCCCTTGGATACAAAAGGGGTACGATGCACCAAAACACAAGACATACATACGGAGACAAGAAAAATACCCACAACGACTCCCCCAATAACTAAGGGTCCTGCGAAGTCGCGCAAAATCAAGCTTGAGGTGGCTGGGGAGGTGTCTGTCCCCTCTACATCTGCGGTCTCTGCTATTGTGGACGTCTACACTGTGGCCTCGGCTGCTGTCAAGGTCTCGGTGGCGGGAGCCACTGTCGCTGCTGCAAGGGAAGAGGGCACTCGCGCCTCTGATGCCCTGTCTGCCCACATCCATAGCAAATGCCAGTAAATGCCCTAGAAGAAGAAGCTGCTGCATGCGATGCTAATGCTCTGGTGGCTCGATAAGCTATGCACCTCTGCTGTTGTCGACGCTGCTGGGAGCTACCGGAGGGAGCCTGCCTCTTCCGGCCTCTCCTCTGATCACAATCCCTCTGCGAACTAGTCCACTTGGCCTCGCCCTGAAGTAGAAATATCGCTAACGGAGCTCGCTGCAGAGTCGAATCTAGCAAAAGGGGACTCGCACGCTCCTGTTCTGCCTGACCGGGCATCTCAGGAACGGGTTGACGAGTCTGAAGAACATCAGCGATGACCTGCATCAACTGCTGGAGATGCTCAACTCCTACAGGAATCGTCAGATAAGCAAGGGTAGCATTAGCCTCTGGCAGAGGCATAGGTATGGCGGGAACCTCAGGAATAAGTACGATGGGCTCCAGAGGGGAAACAAGAATCTCAGATGATGGAGTAAAAGTCACTCGGACCGCCGGAGGAGAATGAGAACCATGTCCATGGGCACCACGGCCACGGGCGTCATAATCATGGACACCTCGACTAGACGACATGGTCTACAGAAAGAACAAAGGTAATGGAAACCTAGGAATTAGAATCCTTGAAGGCTCAAACGGAATGAGGGAAATGCACTCGGGACACTACTTGTCCTAAGATTGCAACAGATATGTAATGTTATCCCTAGTTATTCTAAAATTACTTGCTATGCTCTGATACCAACTCTTGTCACGCCCCAGACTCGGTAACCGGATTCACAAGGAACCCGATGGCCGGTTCTGGCCGCAATAGCCTCCGTAGTACCCCATTCTCGGCTCCTGAAGCAGGTTCCGATCTTGGGATCCTACAAGGAGGATTTCCATAACAATATAACCATTTCCAATACGAGCATACCCAAGATCATAACAAGTAAATCTGAGAATAAAAAAGGCACATATCACAAAATCCACTATGAATTTGAACTTTTACAAGTTTACATAAGGTCTAAAAGGACATACATAAGATAATAGAAGAAAGAAAGGAAGGATGCAATACTGGGTCCTCAAGCTCAGCTCTAATCCAAACTCTGCCACTGCGACACCTGCCTAGGATCTCCTGCACGCATCAATCGTGCATAAGCTTATAGAAGCTTAGAGGGTGGTGTAAGTGTGTGATAATAGGGCACAGAAGAACAAATAGGAGATACAGGAAGGAGACATACTCAATAAGAATATCACTAGCCTTACCAAGGCTTATCATGAATATGATGCAATGAGTACTGGACGCCATACCAAGGCAATGCATGAAGGGGCTTACATAACCAATACTAATGCGATGCAAGTAATGCCAGTGCTTATAACCAAACCGTATGTCAAGTATATTTCCAATCATAAGGAAATCACCGGGGTCCATTACACTGCTGGATGACTGCCGCTCTACAGACCCCGCACAGTCAAACGAGCATAAGAGACCTCACTACCCGCCTGTGGACAACCAATCACCAGCAAGGCCTGACGGTAGCGGACCCATTCACGAGCTGGTCAGACTCAGCCTAGTAATGCCCTCTTACATCAGGCGAGTAAGGCCACACCCCTATCCAACCGACTACACGACGGTGGGAGTCACGGCCTAATGGTATAAGGCCCTCGTGCGCTCATATATTTCACCCGGTCACGGCGTTGGAGCAGATCCTTGGTACCATGAAAGTTTTGGAAATTTCACCCAGGGCATCCTATGCACCCGGTATGCTCAAGTAACATTTTCGGTGTCCAAACATGGCCATCCATGATGTATCTGTGGAGGCTACAACCCTGATGAAGCAAGGGTGATAATGCTCATATATTATGCAATGCCAGATGCATGAATCACACAATCAACTATGCATCAATTCCAAGCATCCAACATGCTCAAGAGGGAATATTACGTCCATCAAGAAGATAGCATGCAATGCCCAATAGCACAATCATAACCACACACACAGTGTCATTCAAGCATACAATGATGCACATGGGTCATGAAGATGGGTCTAGGCGCATCATGCGGCGATATACAAAGTAAATTACATTCTTCCTATCCAAGAAGGAACCAAGACTAGGTACTTAGACAATATCCGTAAGGAATCCCACCTCTAGTGAGGGCCCATTTACTTGGGGTAGCCCACGAGACAAAGCATACAACTACGGGTCTAAGTAATATAGAAATGAGCCTAGCAACTGTCTAAGATAAGTATCCAATCACTCTTAAATACAACCGGACCTAGAGGGGTCCATAATGGGGACGTTTAACCACCATTCTCCAAAAAGGCATATCAACCATGAACTATATGGATAAAAGGCCCAAGGCCTACATTTAAGATAAAAATAAAAGTAACCACATACATATATTCCTCATAATAGGCCATAAAAATATATAATACTACTTTTAACAACATGGGCTCTAAGAGGGGAATTAAGGCCCAAGGCCCAATTCCCAATGGTCATAGATCCATGCATTAAGTTGGACTTGGTGGGCAGCCCACGTACACAATATACGGCCTAAAAAATAGGTTTAAGTTTGGATGAAATGGGCCCCACTACATCAGCCCAATAACTAGCAATTTAAGTGGGCAACCGAGGGCCCAACATTATCCTTACCTCAGCCCACAAGTCCATCAAAATGGTGGAAGTCGGCCCAATCTATGGTTGGGCCAAGCTGGGATGTCCTTGCCCAATCTGGGCTCACTGGATGTCCCAAAATTCTGATCTTAAGATGGGGTCCTCATAAGATCACTAAAAGTGACCCAAAAGAATGCACTGATTAAGCTCAAAGACTATAAGAAAGCATAAGCATGAGACACGCACACAAGTTCTCAATATGGTGAGCCCCACAGCCAAATAAAGTTGTAACCATAAAATTGTACATCGAAGGCCCTTTGATAAACTTTTGTCCCGTTTAACTTCCTGGGCCTGCTAAGGTCCAGAAATTAGTTGAGTATGTGGAAATAATCTCATGAAGGCCAACTATACTCACTGGGGGACCCCACCAGATGGAGAGTGTGTATATATCATGAAAGATCAAGTGGGCCTGCTACTGGATTGTGAGTCCAGCAGCAACCCAAGCCAGAGAGTGCTTCCACAATCGGGCGATCCAAGGCTTGGACGGCCTGGACCAAACATGCATTAAGGTAAATTTCACATATATGCACATTGAGCCTTAAATAAATAGCCTAAGGTCTATGGTGGGCCTTTAACCACCCATAGAGAAACCTATGAGCTTACCTTAGGATCACCCAGGAGGACATCCAACCTCAACTAGTTTCCAAGAGGTAGCTCACCACTACCCATACAATGAAAGATCTAAGGCCTAAGCAATGTGTGGACTAGTAGGCCATACACCAAGCCCAACTCATAGGCCATATAGTGGGCCCTCAAGTAAGGTTTGGGCCCAACCACAAAGGTCATAATTCCACATATTGTGGTGGGCTTCATGGGCAGCCCAGTAATTCATTTACATGGGCAAGTTTCACATTTAACACAAGTGAGTTGGGCCTCACTTTTGACCTAAGTACAGGGTCAGTTTAGTGGGCAGCCAAGGGCCCGACTTCTTGTGTATCATTGCCCCTAAGCCCATCACAATAGATAGGAGAGTATAGGCCAAGATCAATGGGCCTATCCAAAAGAACTGAGTCCACAAGGCCTACTTGCTAACACAAACATGCATATACTATATCACATAATGGGCCCTAAAGAAATGGCCCAAAACAAAAGTCATCCAATTCATACATTATGGTGGGCTTAAGGGCAGCCCATAAACCCAAGAATACACATATGCAAGGCCTATACTGACAGTGTGGGCCTTGCCACATCAGCCCAAAGACTTAGCAAGGCCCTCCACACTATACATTTATGTGGGCCCCGCAAGTCAGCCCATAATTAAGCATTTCGTGAGGGCATCACGGCTAATAAATACACACGGTCAGCCTGTAGACGGCTCGTTGGGCCCGTGAAACAATAAGGTTAGGCCCTATACGATCTTGGGCTCAAGAAATAGGTTTCCAGCCCATTGGGCCTATAAACTATCAAAAATCTGGTTAAGGCTAACTCCCAACACAACCACAAAGGTGAGCCTTAAAAGCCACTAATTACAGCCAAAAATATCTAAGGAAATAAGGCAAGGAGTGTGTGCAATACTCCCTTAAATATGGTGGGCCACAACAGCTCCAAAACAATCAACTATGGAGCAAATTTGGGCCCCTTGTTGGAATTCCAGCCCACCCACTTCCTGGGCCTGCTGGAATCCAGAAATTTATTTAATTTAGATGGGTTACTGGCCCATGGTGACCCACACATATCACAGTGGGTGCCACCGGATGAGAGGGGAATGCACAACACACATTAGAAGTGGGCCATGTCGCTGGAATCCAGGCCCAGCAACAGCCCAAGGTAGGGGTGTCCCGTGGTGGGTAGTCCTACGGGCCTGAGTATCTGGCCCAAAACTGACCCAAGTTTGCAGGCCACACCACGGTCACTACAGGGGCCCGATGGCCATGAAAATTTACAAGATAGTCCTCCCATAGGTGGACCACGAATTTTCAAAATTTTGTGATTTTTGGACGGTCAAAAGTATTTTAATTGATTTAAATAAAATAGACCATCAAGAAAATCTGGTGAATCAGGACACCTGAACGTGGTGAGCCATTCCAGAACTTGTCACGGTGTGCACGGGGATCCATTGGCCCCACAAATTTTTAAGTGAGTCCCACCATGGGTGGACCACCTACCTGTAAATTTTCGTGATTTTAGGATACTCAGAAGTATTTAAATTAATTTAAATAATACAATCTATCCAGGGTGAAAGATTGCTGGAATATAACTGTCATGAATTTGGGCCATCCAATGGGTGGGTTCTGGGCCTCCAAAATTCTTGAAATTTGGACCCAAGGTCCCTCATCAAGCCTAAAACAATTTGGGATCTAGAAATATGGCCCACCATCTTAGAAATTATTTTTTTAATATTATTTTTATGGGACTATGCTGCTGGACTGCACAACAGAAATTTCTGGCAGTCCATTATGTTGGCCCACCCTTTTGGATGCCCAAATACAATTATTTGGCCCTGAAATTGTGTGTATAGGTCCTCACATGGGTGGGACACCTCCCTACAAAAATTTAGGATTTTTGGGATAATAAAAATATTTGATTTAACTCATGCAATTTATGGACAGCAAGGTCCAGATTTTTATTTTCCTGCTGCAGCAATGCTGCTGTCCCTGACTTTAGCACCCCATTTGAGTGGGCCCAGGTCTATGTAAATTTGGAAAAATGCAAGGTTAACCTTCCTATACAAGTATACAGTAAGGTGGGGTCCACAAAGGTGGCCCACCAATTCAAAATCAGGCTGATATTTATGATTTTCCAGCAAATAGTGTGGCTGGACAGTCCAGAAAAATCTGGACCGTCCACCCTCCTTGGCCCACCCTTTGGGTGATCAAATAGGGACATTTGAAGGTGAGGTTTAGCATACTTTTAGGTGGGGTCCACACCTCAAAGAAAAGTCTAAGAAATCAGGAAAAAGGAGACCATAGACAAGGCCTACAACCTATACATTATAGCATAAAAAAAATTCCAACAATCTAGACAGCAACATGTTAATGTTTAGATCAGCCCAAAAAAATTAATAAATGGGAAATAAATCATAGATTCCACAAGGTGGGGTCTACCTTGATGTGTCACACAACTCCCAGGCCTAACCTCTCCCCAAGAAAATCCATAAAATCAGGCCCAAAGGCTTTCCAAATCTAGCAGCAAAACTAGGCAGCAGAGTTGGGCCTGGGTGTCCAACAACTTGGGCCTGGATGTCCCAAAAAATTTAAAAATTCTGGTTGCATGGCACATCAGGTGGGCCACATAATCATTACATCCAAACCACAGAAAGGGGAAAAGAGAAGAAGAAATGAAATCTCATCAAGATGGGGTCCATGGAGAATGGCCCCATCAAGATCACATGCATGCAAGAGATGGCTAAAAAAACCTTATCCAAGGAGTGGTGGACCTTCACCATTGATGTGGTGAGTCCTACACTCTCCATATGAAGCAACAAAAGATCTATGAAAATAAGAACCATGTAATCTATCCTACATGCTCACCCACTTGATGGATCTTCAAGATTCTTCAACCACCATGCTCCTTAAGCTTCAAGGAAGGAGGTTCAACGGTGATGATGGATCTTTGATGGTTAGATCTAGGGGGAAAGAAGAGGAAAGATGGCTGGAAAAGTTCAGCAATGGAGGACATTGGAGGGCATTTGCAAAGAGGAGAAGAGAGAAATGAAGAAAGAGAGAGGGAGATGAGAGAGTTTCTAAAGTTAAAATGATTACTTTCTTAGAAAAAGATGAGTTTTGAAAAGAGAAAATAATCATTGCTCATGGGATAGGGTGGCTCATCATTGCCTAGAGAAGCTAATCTCATCATGGTTTTCTTAAGAAAAGAAGCCATCATTGCTAGGCTAAAGGTGGCTTACATGGGGAATAGTGCACATGGGGAAATGTGTAATCAGGTGGGTCCCACCAAAAATGCAATCAACGGTCCAAATAATGCGCGGCCCATAGCTTTTGATGGACACGCCGGATTTACGCATGAGACGCGGCGCTGGAACCACAGCGACGATGCGGTCGCAATGGCATAGGTCTTGGGTCAATCCGAGTCGGGTCTATGTGACCAAACTCAAGGGTGACCGCAATCACTATCCGAAGGTCGTGGGTCGCCAAAATTTGACCGGTAGGACCACGAGACCAAAATACATGAGATGCATACTCATACACACACATGCACACATGCGAACTCGGGTCAGGTCTCACACCCTGGAACCTATATTTCATGAATAGTTTCTAACATCTTACATCAGAAAGTCATTCTGGCTACATTTGGCTCATGAGCATTTCACAGGCATAGAAAAACAAATTTATGACTTTAGAATTTCTACTCTTAGGCTCTTAGTAGGTTTCTGTAAATTATGAAATATGAAGAAAAATCTCTTTAGTGGCAACCAAATGTACTCTAAACTAATAACCATTAAAGCAGAATAAAATTATATACATACAAATACAAATAGGCATTATAGGATGATCAATAGAAGAAACATCATGTCATGTTCCACCCACCAATGGTATAAGCATGGCCTGCCTTTTAGTAACCTAAACATCATGTCATTATAGGATGCCCATCAATGGTATAAGTGTGGCCAGCCATTCAGTTCAGTTAAGCATCCGAAAAGCTCCCTAAGCTCATGTAACAGAGGAATGAAGATGTAGATTTGGGGGGGAATTCCAGAGGAAAAGGGGAGCTTGACATTACCTGTTGCATTATTTTGGCAAATTCGGAGCATAGAGCTTTCTGTCCAGACTCATCAAATATCTTAACCAGTGCTATGTCCTGTAAAGCCAACAGTGTTGTCTCCAGCATGTCCAGGCCTGCTTGATTGGCAAAGGTGAAGACCGGTGGTGACTGCCAAACAAAAGCAAAAGAAATTCATCTCTTAGGGATCTTTCATAGACCTCAAACCAACGACAAATGAACAATTAAATGAAGCATTTTCTGTGCCAACTTAGCAACCGATAAATGGGAAAAGAAAAAATGACAGGTCCATTTTAATGGCCAGCAATAATGTTCAAACTAACCTGGAATTTATTCCCTTCCGCCACGACTATGAGCTCTGTCAAACAGGAATTTATTGCATGTATAGGAATGTTGTAACAAGATTTCTATGTGCCTGCATAGAAATCTTGTTACTTTGATGAGATTGACGTTAAGCAAAATTTCATAGAAAGGGAATGCTAACAAGCACTTTAAAGCAAAAGTTGGTCAATAGTGTTAGGGTCTAGTTTTCTACTCTTTTTCTTTCCTTCTTATTTCCTTCAATTGGGCTTACTAGGAAAAGAAAAAGAAAAAAGAAATGTGTATGTAGCTTGGTGACCTCTGCTCCTTTTTGTGCATCTTGAAGTTGTATCATCTGTTCCTTTATAGAAGCCATCTTAGTGGGCCAAGACTTTGGCCAGCTCACCTAAAAATGTGACAGACCCTAGACTGAAGTGGGCCATGCCACAGGAAAAAGTGATGATTGACCTCTTATCATTGAAACCTTCCCTAGGGTCACTGAAGTTTTGTATCAGTTTAATATTTATGTTTTCTCTTCATCCTTACGTGTATAATTGAAACTGTATGAACAGTTTGGATGTCATATAAATATCATGGTGGGCCCAAGGAAGTGTCAATGGTAAGTTTTTTCATCCCCACAGTTTTGTGGCCCATTAGAGTTTTGGATGCATTCAATCCCCACTGTTTCCTGTGGTGTGGCCCACTTCAGGTTTAGATCTGCTTCATTTTTAGGCTCATGCCTTAAAATAGGCTGGCAAAATTGATGGACTGCCCAGATAAAAACACATAAATTATGGTAGGGTCCATGGAGCTTTGACATCAGCTAGCTGATAGGTGATTAGGTCACTAACCAAGCCACATCTCCATGATAGACACCATATGGGGGCCATCTCTGCAATACTGTATGCAGAAGTTATTCATGTCGACCAAAGCTTGTTCACATCATCGCCCATGGAAAACGTTTTCACCTACTGAAAGTTGATAATATGAACTCCTTGCAGCGATCATATAGGCATGTTTTCTAGGTAAAGGCAAACTAAAGCGTGGATACTGAAAACTAAAGGGGATTATTGTAAGTGCTATACTTTATATCCCTGTTTGTTGTCAAATTTGTGATGACAAAATCTCTGTTATGTTTTATATAACCTGCTTAAGTGAAGCTCTCTCAAGGATCAACATACATGAACAAGCTAAGCTCACATCAAGCAAAGCTCTCAAGTACAAGACTCAGGATCTTGAATGAAAGAACTGCTCACAAGACTCAAGCTGAAAAGAAAAAGAAAGTACAAGGCAAGACTCAAGCTGAACTCAAGACTCAAGTTGAAACTCAAGCCACTTTCATGATTGAGCTACTTCAAGGTTTAGTCTACATTAAGACTTCAAGGCTCATTCTTCATGGTCTCTTGTTTCAATGTCCATACTTCTTGATTGAGGTTTGTTTGACCATAGGATGACCTTAGAAAGTAGGTCATTTCGGATACATAAGTCGAATGTTATTTTACATGTGATTGGTCTGTTCTTCGACCAGTCTTAGGTCTGCTTCGACTAGTCCTAGACTTGCTTCGACCAGTCTAAGAAAATCCTGGATCGATCGTAAGTTTGTTACAAATTAGGATAAAATCGTAGCCTTCGACTAGTCACGGAATGCATTCGACCGATCGTAGGAAGCAGTGTTTACGCATCTTCGACCGTCGTAGAATCTACGACTCGAAGTCCAACGGGTCTTTGCGGACCTACGACCCGTCGAAGGAAACCTACGACCGATCGTAGGTGACCTACGACGATCGTAGGAGGGCTACGACGATCGTAGAACGGTCAAAGCATATCCCGCCGGATTTTCAAATATCTGTTAGAGCTTGACTAGTCGTAGAGCACTCTAGACCATCGAAGACCCGATCTTTTCACCTATAAATAGAGCACGAATCTCGGAAGAAATCATCGATTTAATTATAGTATTCAAGCCAATCTTCGTCGAACTTCGAGAGATAATTTTGTGCTCCATCTAAGCTAAGTGTGCTTATTTAATATCTTCTTTCCTTAGCTTTATTTTAATTGATTTTGTTTCTTATATTCCAATCGATTTGATAAAGAGGAATTGTTATTCCCTTTCTTTGGAATCAAAATCAATTAAGGCAAGCCCTGTTTGGTTTAATTTAAAATCAATTAGAACTAGAACCATTGTAATCGAGTACTGGACATTGAACTTGGACATTCAATCATCTACTTTGATTTGGTTCTACCGGGCTGCTACAACGAAGAAGATATTCAGGTATTTTACATATTGTAAATTCCTTTCTATTATTTTGGTTTCTTTCAAGATTTGCCAGAAAAATCTTGTTATTTTGGTTATCTGAGGAGAGCCAGGAAAACTCAGAAGTGGGGGTTTTTTTAATTGTGTAAGCCCACATACAAAGACACAATTGTAAGGGTTTTGGGTGAACCTGGGAAAACCTATCTTTAGTGAACGCTAATATCCCCTGTGTGAGGATATTAGGAGTGGAGTAGCTTTTTGTGTGGCTGTT
Organism: Magnolia sinica; assembly: GCF_029962835.1. Taxonomy (NCBI): domain Eukaryota; kingdom Viridiplantae; phylum Streptophyta; class Magnoliopsida; order Magnoliales; family Magnoliaceae; genus Magnolia; species Magnolia sinica. Next base: position 110,609,842 of record NC_080574.1, on the reverse strand, counting down.
GGATAACAGTTGGTGAACACACAGGTGAACCACTATAAACCCTTGTGTTGTGGTTGATTGTTTTACTCTTCTAATTTTTATTCTTTTTGTGGGATGTATGTATGGTGGTGAATGTTGTAATTATTTCAAGCTTTGTGAGAATGTTGTAATAGCTTAGAATTTACTTTCTGCTATTCCTTTATAAGTTTGTTTTTCAATTTCATTTTGAAAGTTGTTCCAGCAAGGTTGCCCTGCCATTTTTATGGTGTATGGCTGTCCCTAGAACAATACATTTTTAATTACAAGTTATTTCAATTCAGTTTGTATTTCTTTTTATATTCCTCTTCGATTTGAGACTTGATACAAAGACCTTTCTAGAAATAAGGTTGTCCTACCATAAACTCTGTTTTTGGTGTAAGGTTGTCCTTAGAACAACGTTTGTATCAACCTCTCAAGATCTGAATTTTGAGGTCATTTTAATTTACTGCATTGTAATTTACTTTGGCTATCATTTTCTTTATTATTCCGCTGTTATAAGTTTTTATTTGGCATTGTCCTATTCACCCCCCCTCTAGGACATATAGCTTGGCCTTTTCAAGTGGTATCAAAGCCTAATAGCTCCTTTTAATTCTTGGATTTAATTCCTGAGCTAACGATTTAAGCTATTTAAGATGTCAAATTTTGATAGCCTTTCAGTCACTAGGCCTCCACCCTTTGATGGCTCCAACTATGCTTATTGGAAAGCCAGAATGAGGATCTTCCTCAAATCAATGGATGAAAATGTGTGGCAAGCCACAGTGACTGAATGGAATCCTCCTATCATGGAAGTTACTGGGGTTGATGGTTCAAAGTCTATGAAAACCACACCATATTACCAATGGACCACCCTTCAGAAAAGTGAGAGTAGTGCAAATGCTAAAGCACTAAATGCAATTACTTGCGCACTATCACCGGATGAGTTCAAAAGAATCATTTCTTGTGATACTGCAAAGCAAGCTTGGGATACATTAGAAATGACACACGAGGGTACTACAATTGTCAAAAATCTAAAGTCCAACTCCTCACAACCGATTTGAATAAATTCATATTGAGGAAAAAGAGATGTTTATGGACTTTTACACTAGATTGAATGACATTGTAAACTCAATGTGGGGTCTTGGCGATAAAATCCCAGAAAGTAAAGTATGTGCAAAAATATTACGCTCACTTCATGAACGGTTCAATTCTAAAGTAACCGCAATCCAGGAACTTCGTGATACGGATAATATGAGGGTTGAAGAACTAGTTGGTTCTCTACAAACCTACGAGTTAAACTTTAAAGCTCATAAAGGTAAATATATCGCGATAAAATCTTCTAAATGTAATTCAGAAGAAAATTCTGATTCAGAAGATGATATGGCTCTTTTGGCTAAAAAATTTTATAAGATTTTCAAAAGCAAGAAAAGGGTTGATTTTCAAAAATCAAATGACAAAAAGAAGTTTAGACCCAAATCTCGAAAATCTTTGAAAGATAGTCAATGTTACAACTGTCTAGAATATGGGCACTTAGCAAATAGATGTCCTAAAAGGGACAAACCCAAGAAGAAGGGTATGTTGGCTACATGGGATGAATCATCTGATTCTGAAGGTACTTCTGAATCAGAAGATTCTGAAATTGAGTCGGGCAATGAGGTTAAAGCTCTTATGACTCTAGCCAAATTCACATTTTCAGATAATGACTCTACAAGTGAAGAAAATCTGAATAGTGAATGTGAAAATGAAGATGATCTTCAAGATGCTTACAATGCCCTATATAAGGAAAGTTGTAAAATTGCTGTCAAGCTTAAACTTCAAAAAGAAAAGTTTTCTAAACTCAAAAATTGTTTTGAATCGCTTGTCTTAGAAAAATCACAAATTTCAGATAATTTTGAAAAATCAAAATGCGATTTGGAATTTAAAAACTCTCAAATTGTTGATTTAAAATCTGAAATTGAGAAACTTAAAACTGAAGTTTCCTCTCTTCTGAGTTTAAAGGACACATGGAAATATGCCCAAGGTGATCCAAAGTTAGAAAAATTGTTATCCGAATCAAGAAAATGTGGCGATCGATCCGGGTTGGGCTATGATAAAAATCAACCTCCTAAATAAAAATATACTCCTCCTATATTTGTTAAAGGAGAGTCCTCAAACTCAAAAGGGAAAAGTACTTATCAAGATTTTTCTAAAAATTCAAAAACTTTTCAAAAACCTAGAAACAGCCATATCAACTTTAATCAGAATCGAAATCCACTAGCTGAAAAGATAGTTGATTTACTCAAGGAGCTATTAAAATCTAACTCTATAGGTCATTCCTACAAGTATACACAAAAGAAGACCAACTATGTTCCTAAACCCAAAACAGTTATGAAATGGGTTCCTAAAGTCACCTGCTTGGTTGCTCACACTGCTTTCAAAGCAACAAGTCATTCAAAGTGGTACCTAGACAGTGGATGCTCCAGGCATATGACAGGTGACAAAGCTTTATTCACCGATCTGAAAGATATGACTGATGGGTCAGTCACATTTGGTGATGGTAGCAACTGCAAGATAATAGGCCAAGGTACGGTTCAACTTTTTAATCTTCCTGTGTTTAAAAATGTTTTATATGTTGAAGGCCTAAAGCACAACTTGCTTAGTATATCACAAATATGTGATAATAACCATAATGTTCGGTTTTCTAATCAAAGATGTGAGATATTAAATAATAAGGGTCTGTAATATTAACTGGACATAGAACGTCTGAAAATTGCTATATTATTAGTGAATCCGGCTCATCTAATCAAACATGTTACATGGTCCATACAGACGAGACTGATTTATGGCACAAACGTCTTGGACATGTACATTATCGAAATTTATATCGATTGAGCAAACGAGAACTTGTAAGAGGTTTACCCAAACTTCAGAAATTAGATAAAATATGTGGTGAATGCCAGATAGGCAAACAAACAAAGAACTCACACAAAAAGGTGAATTCAAATACCACATCAAGACAACTCGAACTTCTCCACATGGATCTGATAGGACCTACCAGAACAGAAAGTCGAGGTGGGAAAAGTACATCTTGGTAATAGTTGATGACTTTACCAGATTCACTTGGGTAGTCTTCTTAAGGGATAAATCTGAAACCCTTGAAGAAGTAAGAAAAGTTCTCAAAAGGATTCAAACTGAAAAATCCTCTCAAATCAGTAAGATTCGTAGTGATCATGGATCTGAATTTGAGAATAGCAATTTTGAGAAGTTCTGTACCGACCAAGGAATATTACATGAATTCTCTGCTCCCAAAACTCCTCAACAAAATGGAATTGTAGAAAGGAAGAATAGGGTGCTTCAAGAAATGGCTAATGTCATGTTGAATAGCATGAAGCTCTCTAAAAATCTTTGGGCTGAAGCAGTCAACACAGCTTGCTATATTATTAACCGAGTCTACACACAAAAAGATAATAATAAGACGGCTTACGAATTGTGGTTCAATAAAAAGCCTACTGTTAAATACTTTCGAGTTTTTGGCGGCAAGTGCTATATTTTACGTGATCGTGAAAATTTGGGAAAGTTCGATACGAAGAGTGATGAAGGTATTTTTCTAGGATACTCTTTAAACATTCGAGCTTATAGAGTCTGAACAAAAGGACTGGTGTGATTCAAGAATCCATCAATGTTGTCATTGATGATCATTTAAACACACCAACTTCTAATTCAGATAATGATGAAGTACTAATCATTGATAAACCTGATACTTCATCAATTCTGAGTTGAGGACTGATAAAGATCATCCAACCACACAAATTCTTGGAAACCCTCTCACCGGTGTTCGCACCGTAGACAACTTGAGGATATATGTAATTATGTATGTTTTACATCCCAAATTGAACCATCTAACGTAAAAGAAGCGCTCACTGATGAAATCTGGATTGTTGCGATGCAAGATGAACTCAACCAATTCATAAGAAATGATGTTTGGTATCTCGTACCAAGACCTAAAGATAAACACATCTTTGGAACAACATGAATTTTTAAAAATAAGTCGGATGAATGTGGAAATATAATTAGAAACAAGGCTAGACTGGTGGTACAAGGTTATACTCAAATTGAAGGGATTGATTTCGATGAAACCTTTGCACCAGAGCACGTCTTGAATCTATCAGACTATTTATATCCATTGCATGTTTTAAAAAGATAAAGATCTATCGGATGGATGTGAAAAGTGCTTTTCTAAATGGCGATTTACATGAAGAAGTCTATGTTGAAGAGCCAATGGGTTTTGAAGATTCCAAAAATACTGATTATGTGTATCGGCTTAAAAGGCACTTTATGGATTAAAACAAGCACCTAGGGCATGGTATGAGAAACTAACGAAATTTCTTTTAACTCATAATTTTCAAATGGGATCTATTGATAAAACTCTGTTTGTTAAAAAACAAAATGATCATATCTTAATGGTACAGATTTATGTTGATGATATCATTTATGGATCAACTTATACTGACTTGACTACTGAGTTTGCAGATTTGATGAAATCACGGTTTGAAATGAGCATGGTTGGGGAATTGACTTATTTCCTTGGATTGCAAGTAAAGCAACAATCGAAGGAATATTCATTTCTCAATCTAAGTATGCCTTGAATCTAATCAAGAGATTTGGATTTGAGAATGGCAAGAATTTCGATACTCCTATGAGTACTACCACGAAACTATCAAAAGACTCTAATGGTAAAAATGTTGACTCAAAACTTTATCGGAGTATGATTGGTAGTTTGTTATATCTAACTGACTAGACCAGATATTTCTCTAAGTGTTGGTATTTGCGCAAGATATCAATCGATCCAAAAGAATCTCACTTGATTCTTTGTCAAGCGAATTATTAGATATGTCGCAAATACTATTGTAAATCTCGGTCTCTGGTATCCTCATGAAACCAATGTTCAATTAGTTGGGTACTCTGACTTGGCTGGTAATCTAGATGATAGAAAATCAACCGGTGGTGGTTGTTTTTCATTGGAAATTGTCTAGTTTCTGGTTTAGTAAGAAACAAAATTCTATATCACTTTCAACATCTGAAGCTGAATATTGCAGCTGGTAATGCATGTACACACTTGTTTGGATGCAACGAATGCTAAGTGATTATGGAATTAAACAGATTCTATGTTATTACATTGTGATAATTCCAGTGCGATAAATATTTCAAAAAATCCTATTCAACATTCTCGTACTAAGCACATTGACATTAGATTTCATTATATAAGGGAATTAGTAGAAGAAAAAGTTATATCTCTAGAATATATTCCTACTGAAGATCAACGTGCTGATATTTTCACAAAACCTCTTGATAAAAGCAGGTTCAAAAAGATGAAATTTGATCTTGGCATGTGCATTTTAAATTGATAATTTATGCCTTCTTGTATAATATTGTATATATTTGCTAGATTGTATTTCAATTTTTGTTTAAATTGCAAGATAATTCATGCTATCTCAAATGGTACTCAGATTTGTTTGCCATCCTTATTCTGTCATTTCATTCTTCAGTTTCGACTCCATCCTGGTCATAGTGACATTCCATTTGCATACTTTATGACTGTATTGGCTACTCATATGTTAGTCGATATGCCTGTTGATGAAGCACCAATCCATCATCTGATCTTCAACAATACAAATATTAATAAGATGAAGTTGGATCTGCTTCCTGAACAAGGTGGTGGTGTTGATGGTGGTCCTGAAGAAGCCGGTGTTGATATTAATATGGATGATATTTTTGAGGAACTGGATTCTGACTCTGCTAATGATCCAGATTTTGTACCATCTGATGTTGATGCACGTTTGAGTGCATTAGAAGATAAAGTTGAGAATATTAATGTTAAGTTGGAGAACATGTCTATTGCTCATGATTTGCAATTCAAATACATGCGCAAATATCTTAGGCGCCTGAACAAAGGCATGCACCAACTTGATCCTTCTATTCCTGCTCCATCTTCAAGTTCTAATTCTGACTAGTTTCTATGAGACTTTTGGTATGTAATAACTTTATTACTTTGCTCTTGTTTGCTTGGGTATGAGTTAGATTCTATTGATGTAATGCTGAATATATGTGATGCTATCTTGAGTATCTCTATGTCACTCTGAATATTTCTTTTGCTATACTCTCTTACTTCCTCATATTTCCTCTCATGACTTCCTTTATTTAGTTCTCCTTTGTCATATTGTGACAAAAAGGGGGAGAATGGTTTGTTCTTAATGTGATTGTGTGAGGGGAATAGCAGTGGTTATGTTACCCAGGGGGAGTTAGGGGGAGTATAATGTTTGATCTTGTTGAATGTTGAACCTGGTTGAATGTTAAATGTTGAATATTGATTTGCATGTATTAACCAGTTGATTTAGTTGATTTACTTTTGTTTGGTTATGTGTTTTGTCACTAATTTGACAAAGGGGGAGATTGTAAGTGCTATACTTTATATCCCTGTTTGTTGTCAAATTTGTGATGACAAAATCTCTGTTATGTTTTATATAACCTGCTTAAGTGAAGCTCTCTCAAGGATCAACATACATGAACAAGCTAAGCTCACATCAAGCAAAGCTCTCAAGTACAAGACTCAGGATCTTGAATGAAAGAACTGCTCACAAGACAAGACTTGAAAAAGAAAGTACAAGGCAAGACTCAAGCTGAACTCAAGACTCAAGTTGAAACTCAAGCCACTTTCATGATTGAGCTACTTCAAGGTTTAGTCTACATTAAGACTTCAAGGCTCATTCTTCATGGTCTCTTGTTTCAATGTCCATACTTCTTGATTGAGGTTTGTTTGACCATAGGATGACCTTAGAAAGTAGGTCATTTCGGATACATAAGTCGAATGTTATTTTACATGTGATTGGTCTGTTCTTCGACGACTAGTCCTTCGACTAGTCCTAGACTTGCTTCGACCGATCTAAGAAATTCCTGGATCGATCGTAAGTTTGTTACAAATTACGGATAAAATCTGTTAGCCTTGGACTAGTCCGGAGACTGTTCGACCGATCGTAGGAACAGTGTCGACTGCATCTTCGACCGGTCGTAGAATCTACGACTCGAAGTCCGGCGTTGCAGGACCTACGACCGGTCGAAGGAAACCTACGACCGATCGTAGGTGACCTACGACGATCGTAGGAGGGCTACGACCGATCGTAGAACGGTCAAAGCATATCCCGCCGAATTTTTCAAATATCTGATTAGAGCTTCGACTAGTCGTAGAGCACTCTAGACCAATCGAAGACCTGATCTTTTCACCTATAAATAGAGCACGAATCTCGAAGAAATCATCGATTTAATTATAGTATTCAAGCCAATCTTCGTCGAACTTCTGAGAGATAATTTTGTGCTCCATCTAAGCTAAGTGTGCTTATTTAATATCTTCTTTCCTTAGCTTTATTTTAATTGATTTTGTTTCTTATATTCCAATCGATTTGATAAAGAGGAATTGTTATTCCCTTTCTTTGGAATCAAAATCAATTAAGGCAAGCCCTGTTTGGTTTAATTTAAAATCAATTAGAACTAGAACCATTGTAATCAAGTACTGGACATTGAACTTGGACATTCAATCATCTACTTTGATTTGGTTCTACCGGGCTGCTACAACGAAGAAGATAATCAGGTATTTTACATATTGTAAATTCCTTTCTATTATTTTGGTTTCTTTCAAGATTTGCCAGAAAAAACTAGTTAATTTGGTTATCTGAGGACAGCCAGGAAAACTCAGAAGTGGGGGTTTTTAATTGTGTAAGCCCACATACAAAGACACAATTGTAAGGGTTTTGGGTGAACTGGGAAAACCTATTCGTTAGTAAACGCTAATATCCCCTGTGTGAGGATATTAGGAGTGGAGTAGCTTTTTGTGTGGCTGTTGGATAACAGTTGGTGAACACACAGGCGAACCACTATAAACCCTTGTGTTGTGGTTGATTGTTTTACTCTTCTAATTTTTATTCTTTTTGTGGGATGTATGTATGGTGGTGAATGTTGTAATTATTTCAAGCTTTGTGAGAATGTTGTAATAGCTTAGAATTTACTTTCTGCTATTCCTTTATAAGTTTGTTTTTCAATTTCATTTTGAAAGTTGTTCCAGCAAGGTTGCCCTGCCGTTTTTATGGTGTATGGCTGTCCCTAGAACAATACATTTTTAATTACAAGTTATTTCAATTCAGTTTGTATTTCTTTTTATATTCCTCTTCGATTTGAGACTTGATACAAAGACCTTTCTAGAAATAAGGTTGTCCTACCATAAACTCTGTTTTTGGTGTAAGGTTGTCCTTAGAACAACGTTTGTATCAACCTCTCAAGATCTGAATTTTGAGGTCATTTTAATTTACTGCATTGTAATTTACTTTGGCTATCATTTACTTTTAAATTCCGCTGTTATAAGTTTTTATTTGGCATTGTCCTATTCACCCCCCCTCTAGGACATATAGCTTGGCCTTTTCAATTATAAAATCAGATGTCAAGGACCTCATTTTACAACTTAAATGTGTATAATAATGGAGAGAAATACCAATTCTACCATTCCCAGGAAACATAAAAACCAGGGAATGAATTCCCTAGCAACCAAACATGCCCTACGGGGCACTTCTTGCATTGATATTTTTCCATCAATACTAAGAGTGCACAATGCCCTAGGCAAGTGGCAAACATAAACTTTAGGAAAACAAGCCTTAACATGTTGGCAACGGAAAGCAACCCTTTAAATCTCACATGACTATGGTAGGTTATACAAAGAGAAGCTCAGCAACATGTTGATTACCAACCTTTGGCAAAAAGTAAGGAAAACTAATTCAAGATAGAGAACTCACAATTTTGAACTTCTCCATGTTGGCCTTAAGACAACTCTCTAATTCTGACATTTTCCCAATGCCATAGCTATTCGCCAAGTCAACGTAAGGCTGCCATGAAGAAACATTTTTTTAGTGTATTAAACTTAAACTTAGTTGAATACTATCACAAAACACATAAAATGGAAGAAAATGACACAACTCACCTTGACGCCCTTTTCCCTTCTCCTTTACCCGGGCTTGGGACCGGCAATGCAAGAAGTTGCATTGGCAGAGTTAAAAAAGGGCTTAAGCTCCATTTGGTTTGAAAAAAAATTATATTCCTAAAGATTGAGTTGATGACCAAATGGAGCCTAAGACTTATATGAAAATTTACTAAAAGTTAAAAGTTATGATAGGAACTCTTACCCTACAAATATGATGACTAAGTGACCACATGTAAAAAAAAGAAAAAAAAAAGAAACAGAAGAGATTAAATTAAAGACATGCAAATGCAAAATTCAAATCACAAATCATAATCTTATAAAACTAAGATTAAATTAAAGAGATTAGATGAGTTTAGATGTGCCCTCTATAATTAAACTAAGATAAAAATAAACTATTTAGATGTGTCTAACTCAATCCAATAGTCTGAAACCACAGATCCCTACTACCCCCACTTACAAAAGATGTTTACAGTTCCAAATACTTAATAAAAACTTCTCTCATGTAGTCATCATCCATTTCTGTCTGCAACCTATAAAAAATAACAAAAATAAATCAATTACTATTCACAATCTCATACAATAAGTTCTATTGCTTAAATAATAGTAATAATAAGATAAAAAATAAAAAATAAAAACTTACCATACATAAAGTAGTGGGCTAAGCAATACTCATTCCAATTGCATCCCCAATTGTTTTATATCGTCCATGAGTCCTTATCAAATCCTCATCACGTACCATTGCCACTTGAACAGATACTTCCCAGAAACCAACTCCAAGTTTTTGCACCCCTACTTTTGTCAATGGATCCGTGCTCAAAACGGTTCCTTTAGCTACAGTATCCCCAGGCCTTACAATACTCTTAAGAAGAACTTGAGTCACATTAGTGCAACTCGTAGAATTTCCCTTATTCACCAAGTCTCTCTACAAATGATAAATCAATGTCAATTCTTATATGCAGCTCGAACTATGTATAATTGAAAACATATTACACATAAAAATATACATGTATATATTATAATTACCTGAGGGGTTGGAACCAAGTGGCTTGATGATGAGGAGGGTTGGTTCAAGTTGGGATTAGCTGAAACACCTAATAATGTAGCTAGATTAATGCTTGGATTCGTTATGGTAGCCATCAATGTTGTCATAGTTTCTCTTAGTGAAGATATTTGAACATCTTTATCAGCCATAGTTTCTCTTAGTGAAGATATTTGAGCATCTCTATCAGCTATAGTTTCTCTTAGGGAAGATATTTCAGCATACAATTCCTCATATTGTTCATTTATCTTCTGAGCATTAGAGGTCATCCCTTTGGACTGGATACTATGGGATGTTGTGCCCCATATATCATAAGGAGAGGGACCAAACCCGTAAGTGCAGACACGGCCATGTCGTTCGTCACCCATGACTTCCGAGAATATATCTTTCCTCGCAGTGTTGTTATGTGAAGCCTTTGGCTGCTATGAAGTTCGTTCATTTAATTGTTCCTACAATTAAAAATCACCAATTTAGATTTGATATTGCTAAAAGATTAAACAAAATAAGAAGATACATATACATACCATTGCTCTTGTTGAGGCCTCATCCACAGGCATCCCATTCTTGTGTCTATGTGTCAATAAGAACATATCTACTTGGGTCAAATCCTCCCCATTGGCCCTCTTGTTTCTCTATCATTATTTAAATAAGTTATATATGAGAAATAGATTGACATCAAATTATTAGGTGATTAATAAAAAATTACCTCTTCTTCACATATTCGCGCAAAGCTCTTCATGTCTGCAGCATGGCCAATGCGTTGTTTTCTCTGATTTTTCGTATTTATCTTATTACGGACCTAGAATGTGACACATCAATAGAGTAATTTATGAAATTTTAGCTTAAGACAGTTGTGTAATTTCATAACGTGAAGGTTTTAGTAGCTACTCATCACATACCTTTCCCTCTTCAGAGTTCCAAAACTCAATGAGGGCCTTTCACTGATCCATATGGACACGCTCATTGAGGTCTGCTAGCCGCGCCTCATCATTATCATGAGGCGAGTAGTGGAATTTCTTCAGTTCGCACTTCCAATCCCTCCATTTTTTTCCAATCGACATCAACACCCAAGATTTAATCTCTTTATCAAACTGAAACTTGGACTACATCACATGAACAAAGTAGACAATCACATATTGAACAAAGAATAAATAATAAAATAATAAAATACATAAAACAAATCACCATTACCATGACAAGTTCATACATATCATCCTTCTTCTCGTTTGGCACTACCCTCCAATTAGAATATATAAGGGGTGCATAATCCCCATTACGTGCTATTGTCCCCAAAAAGTTTGTCAGCTTGCTAACATTTTCATTAACGGGCTGCCTTAGATTGTTGGTGGTAATAAAAATGCGTTTCCCTTCACGCATGTTCCAAACTTGATGGCATCGTGCGGGGCCTCAACTCCTCTTCGTGAACAATAAATCTGTTGAAAAGAAAAATGCACATAAATAATATGCAGACTTGTATAGTTCATTAGCAAAAAATACATTAAATTTTTAAGGATATTAGAACCAATGCATAACATACCACTAAAAGTATCCTCTAATGAATTAACTGTCTGGTGTGGATCCTAAGGCAAACTCTAGGAGAGACCCGCCGTAGGCAGGGGAAGCTGGGGATGAGAAGGACCCACTGTAGACTCGGGCAACAAAGGCTAGACTGGACCCGATGTAGCTGGGGAAGGCTGGTACTGGGAGGGACCCGCTATAGGCTGGGGCAACTGAGGCTGAGAGGGACCCACATCAGTCTCGGGTAGCTGAGGTTGATTGTTGCCACCAGTCACAAGGCTTATCGGTAGCCTAGTCATGCGTTTAGAATGAGCACGTTTCATGTCTTAAGAAGAACCTGAGTCACATTAGTGAACAGATGCATGTTGATAAGAGGATTCAATTTTGAATAAATAAATAACAGAACCATATGAAAAAAGACATTTTAATTTCTATTTCATACATTAGGAAAACATGGTACTTAAGAAATCAATTATTGTACAAAACGTTGTCTCCAATGGGATCAGATAACTCAGTATCATCTATTTGTTCTTCTACCATCAGCTGGGTGGGTGGTAAATATGTGACAATTGTTGTACCATCGACATCTGTCCTTTCCCAGCTAATAGTGCCATCACTCGGGTCCTCCAAACATTGATCATCGTAGGGTGACATGCCTAAGAATGTATCAATATCATCTACAGACTCTTGCCCATGCATCTCAAATAAGTCTCTACGTTTCGTCCTCACTACAACATGCCAATCCTTCTCGATGAGGTCTTGTACATAAAACACCTGCTCAGCTTGAGATGTAAATACAAATGGTTCATTAGACAAATGCTGACCTGTATGGCATAATCGTTTCAAATTCACAAGCGTGAACCCCAACCAATCCTTCTTAACATCCCTGCCTTGAGATCGAACATCAACCCAATCACACCTAAATAATACAACCTTCTAAGTACCACAATATTCCAGTTCTATGATGTCCGTCAGTACACCATAGTATGTTACATCTCCTGCAATGGGATTTCTGTCATTGGCACTTACGAAGCTTAATGTCTTTGTAGTCACAACAACTCCACTATGTTGAGTTTTTCTTTTTTTCTCACGATCTTTGGTGTGAAATCTGAAGCAGTTTACAATAAAACCTTTATATCTTCTTGCCATACTAGGACCCCGAGCTAGCCATCTACGGTCTTCTGAAACCTGCTCATTCCTTTCATGGTGCAACTGTTCAACCTATTCAGATACCAAAAATATTCATTCAAAAGCTCATGTTTGAATAATAATAAATAAAAAAAACATGCACATGTCCTTAAACTTATCAAATTGACTACTTACACGATCATTAAACCATTTATAAAATGTATCATTATGAATGCATTCTATGTCCCTTGGCCGTGCACGACGATTCAACCACTTAACAACATTCATATGTTCTCTGTAAAAGTCATTAGTTTTAACAAAAAAAAGAGTAATTTTATCTATGTATAAATTAAGTCCTATAGTTGGCTTACTCAAGAAATGGGCTGAGTTCATGGCAGTTAAACAAGACATATCGATGTGCCTGTGCAGATGTAACGTTATCCAGTACACAATCCTCAGACTTCCCTAATGCACGACCTACTAGTGGGAAAATAGAGGATTGTTCTTTTATAACAGTGTTACCTTAGTCATCATTCTGTATTGGCCGATTGAACTTTGTCTCTGTACCATGCAGGTACCTCGACCAGAATGTTAAGCATTCTTCTGCCAAGTACTCTTCCGCAATTGATCCTTCGGGTCAACTACTATTATGCACATACGACTTTAATATGAGTAAATATCTATGATCACCAATATTAAAAAGTTTAAAAATATATGGTCGATTATCATGACTAGCATAGTATGGCAAATAATTTTAATTTCTAAACATTAACACACACCTTTCAATGGGGTACATCCATCAATATTGTACCGGTCCAGCTATTTTTGCCTCACCCGCTAAATGAATGGTCAAATGCACCATAATATCAAAAAAAGTTGGTGGAAAGATCTTTTCTAAATGACAAAGTGTTAACACAATTCGAGATTCCAATCGGTCAAAGTCTCTTACTCGACCAACTTTGGAACATAATTCTCTAAAGAATCCGCTCAATTCAAGTAAGATTGAGGTTATGTTCTTAGGTAATGTTGTTCGTATCGCAATTGGAAGTAGTTGATGCATCATAATATGATAGTCGTGGCTCTTGAGTCTTGAAATTTTGCACTCTTTGAGATGCACACAACGTGAAATATTGGCTGCATAACCATCTGAAACTTTCACCCGCTTTAAGATTTTGTAAAAATCATCTTTCTCACTTGGTGACATAGTAAAGCATGCGGGTGGCAAATATGTCTTGTTAAATGAAAGTTGTTTTGGGTGTAATGTTTGTCTTATACCCATATCTTGTAGGTCAAGATGTGCCTTTATACTATCCTTTATTTTCCCTGCAATATTCAACAGCATCGCAAGCACATTGTCACATACATTCTTTTCAATATGCATCACGTCCAAATTATGACGCAATAGATTATGCTCCCAATACGACAAATCAAAGAAAATGCTCTTCTTTTTCCAGTTATATCTTTCTTCCTCATTGTCTTCTCGTCTTCTCTTATATCCATGACTGCCTACAGTCTTCTTCCCAAAGGTGACATTAATTCCCTATATGGGCCACACATCATAACCAAATAGTGGAGTTGGTGCCTTGCCAAATTCTTCTGTGCCATCAAAGGATCTGCTATTAGTTCTAAACTTATGATCATGTTCTAAAAATCGACAATGACCCATATAACAAAACTTTTGACCATGTTTTAACCATTTAGACAAAGTGTCCTTATTACAACAAGGACAAGCGAGACATCCTTTAGTGCTCCATTCAGACAAGTTTGCATATGCAGGGAAGTCATTGATAGTCCACAACAATGCCGCACGTAATCGAAACGTCTCATTGCTTGAGGCATCATAGGTGTCTGCGCCAACCTCCCACAATTCCTTCAACTCATTTATCAAAGGTTGCATATACACGTCAATGTCATTACCGGGTCCATAAGGGCTAGGAATAAGTAAGGACAACATGAGATTAGGTTGCTTCATACACATCCATGGTGGTAAGTTATATGGTATCAGAATAACAGGCCATGTGCTGTGAGCAATACTCATTATCTTGAATGGATTGAAACCGTCAGCTGTTAACCAAAGTCTAACATTACGACCGTCCGAAGAAAAGCTTGGGTGGTTGTGGTCAAAAGTTTTCCACGCTGGGGAATCAACAGGATGCCTTAATATTCCATCGTCGATACGTCCTACTTCATGCCATTTCATAGAGGAAGCTGTTTTTGATGACGTAAACAACCTTTGAAGCCTTGGTTTCAAGTGAAAATGACGCAATATCTTAGCTGGAATTTTTCGATCCTTTGCAGATGAGGAAGATCCCTCATCATCTGACTGATGTTCAGCCATTTTCCATCTGGAAGTACCACATATAGCACATGATTGCTCATTGATGGCCTCCTTCCAGTACAACATACAATCATTAGGACATGCATCAATTTTGTTATATTTGAGGCCTAACTCCCCAATAATCTTCTTGGTTTCATAGAAAGACTTTAGCAACATTTCACCCTCGGGAAGAGCCTCCTTCAACAATTCAAGTAACATGGTGAATGATTTATCACTCCATCCACCAAGGCACTTTATGTGATATAGTTTCATAACGAAAGAAAGCTTAGTGAATTGCTTACAACCTGGGTACAATTCCTGATCAACATCTTCTACCAATTTGAAAAATTGTTGTGTTTCACTATTCTGTCCCTATGTAGGTCCGTACGACGTGTGGCGCGCATCACTCTCTTCACCATTTATATTTGAAATACCGAACACGTCATGTAACAATCCGTGCATATCATCATGTGGATCTGAATTATCACCTATGACAATTGTGGTAGCAGGCATGGAAGAAGACGTAACCTCCCCATGGAAACACCAGTAGGTGTAACTTGTATTAAATCCGTCACACACGATATGATCATATGCTACTTCTCGAGACACCCATAAGTTATTGTTATAGTTCTTACATGGACATTGGATCCTCCCTCTATTACTTGCATTTGCAAATACAAAATCTATAAATTTCGCAGCTCCATTTAAGTATGCGTCACTGACCCTAAATCAGACAATGAAATTAGAGGATATGTCAAAAGAGCGCATCTTGACCACTAAGCCACAACATCTAAAATGAGAAGTTTCTAAATGGATACCTTGGCAGATGAATCCAACTCTTATCCATAAGTATCTTCCTTAGCCACTCAGACGGGTTAGTGAAAATACACTCTGGGCCTGATAAAGCTTCCTAATATAATTTAAACAAGCCCCATTATCATCCGTTCATTTAGCAAAGGAAGCTAAGTTACAATAATAACATGTCCCCCTAAAAAATAAATCCTCCAGGGTATATATATATATATATATATATATATATATATATATATATATATATATATATATATATATATATATGGTAAGTTGTTTATTTCTATTCTCAATCGTAAGTATATTCATCATCCAACCAACTATAAATAAAGCAATAAAAAATTATTAAGCAAGATCAATTAACAACTATAAATTATAATTAGATGTTCAATAACTTAGTTGATCTGTTCATGTAAATAAGTCCTACTTCCTCATGAACGTCACAAAGAAATCAATGTTATATAGCAAAATTGCTAGATGCTTTACATTTTCAAGTCATGCTGAGCATTAGTCGAACATATTTCAGCTTGTGACAAAGCCTAACACAACTAGTTATGATAAAAGCATAGGCTTAGATGATGATGATGACTTAAAAAAATAAAAATAAATGCACAAAAATCAGAATGTGTAGGGATATTGTTGCTGTGATGACATTAGCAGAACTAGTAAAAAATGAAATGGGTACCAAAGAAATAATAGAAATTAAATGCACCAAAAGGCAGAGACAATCCATTGAATGAGACAATTACCGGTCCAATAGTTCTCTAATCCAACCAATGGATGCCCCAGTCATTAAAACTTGCATATGGAAAAAATCCTAACCCTTCAATTGATAGTCTCTAATGAACCTTTAGGGAAAAAAATAAGAAGAAGAAGAAGAAGAAGATGCAACAATTAGACGTTTAGCTGAAAATTTGTCCAATTGCTCTATCTCTGTTTCAATTTGAAGGGTTTAAAAGAGTAAGGGGTAGTCCCAAAAAAGGAGTTGCAAAGTCAGTAATAAAAGACATGATGAATTATGTTCTAACTAATGTTATGACCTTTCATGGAGTGGAATGGCTGAACATGATTCATGATAAGGTTTAAATGACGACAATGATGATGATGCTCTATTATTGCAATCCAGAAGATTTCCGGCACATTGGTTAAAGACGTTAAGGCCATAATATCAATGGTCTTGATCAGTAGAACATGAGCCCCGATCATACAAATCGAAATAAGAGCATGATAAGGATATTCACAATCAATTAGCATTGTGTAGCCTAAAAAATTATATTATACAAAGTCAAAACATGTGTAAGTATTGATCCCATGGAAGATCTAATTCAAACAGTCAATACATGCATGGGATATGAGGTGGAGTGTCCCACCATTATGAAAATGCTCCACTCCTTAAAGAAACCCATCTGCCTCTTCAAAAATGATACATACATGCATATATTAGATAGTGGAGAGTGCTAGTTACACACACCATGTCTTCTTCGATCAAAAATGATACCTACATGCATATATTAGATAGTGGGGAGTGCTCGTTACACATACCATGTCTTCTTCAATCACCAAATAAGAATGCAACACACGTGCTAAGGTTGAAAATGCTTAAGATCCAGACATTCATAGGGTGGTTTCCTCTCAATGCATATCTTTCTATCATGAAAATCAGACCAGCCCACTCATCAGCTGAGCAACAAATGCATATTTAATATCAACCATTAGATATAATTTTCTAGCTGTCCATATCTAGGTATGCACGTAGCCCACCTAAAAATTTAATCATCCATTAAAAATAAAAAATAAAAAATTTAAGTTGAGGATCGTTCACTATAAGGGTCATCTAGAATATGCATGATGGATGATACACAGATGCTACATTGGCACGTGGGTTGCATATATGGTTAGTTCTTGAAGATGGGCCATATGGAAATACCATGCTCGAGGGCAATCACAAGCACCTCCTTAACTGAAGTGAGAGGAGTCATAACAGGGGATAGGTCTTGGATTTAATTCTTGGAATAGAATGGAAGTGCAAAAGAAACAGCCTGTTCAATCTAATCAATCTACTCCCTAGGGAGGTTGGAAATCAAATGATGCAGGAATTTTATTTTATTTTATTTTTAAAAATCAGACTTTGTTACTAAAAATTCAACAACATACAAATTCAGCCAAACCCATCACAGAAACAGTACTCAAACTTTAAAATTAAAAAAAAAATCCCAAAACTAAAATCTTTTGAATTTCTAATCAGCTACACCAAAAATCAGTTTCAAACAGTAGTTGAGAAATAGCAGGTGTTTTTCCCTACAGGTTAGAGAAATGCTTTACACAGGTCTAGGTGAAACAATTTGAGAACAGGGCAACAACATCATTATAGGTTCCTGAACACAGTAAATATCCTCGTGAGGCTAAACCTTTGTAACAATACTACAAATGAAGCCAACTACTGCATTCATTAAAACAAAGAAAAATCATATAAAAAATTAAATGACTAAAGATGGACATTAAAAGGATTAATTTGTTGTTACCAGTCCTGTTGCATTTTACAAAACCAAAAACCACTCCCAAGAGGACTCAGACCTTTCCGAACTATCACTCTCTTTCCAATATGCCAGCTTCTCACAACCACTCAATTCCCACCTCAAGGAAAGAGATGATGAGTTTGCAAAAGCCCTTCCTAATGAGGTGGATCTATGTTGATTGTTCCCCTCCCATATATCAGGTTAGTCCACTCATGGGTGGGCTAAAAAAGTATGAAAGAAACAGAGAGATTAAATGTACAACAGTGGTACATGTTATTGGTTGAAGCATTTCTTTAAACAACTAACTGACAGATGTCAGCGGCCATGGACAACCACGGATATGGCTGCCACTACTTGATAATCAAAGGGGGAAGTGAGAGAGAGAGAGAGCGAGAGAGAGAGAGAGAGAGAGAAAGAGAGAGAGAGATGAAGGGAGAGAGATCGAGAGAGAGTACCTTCGATTTTCTCTTCTTTCAAGAGAGGTCGGAGTGGAGGGACGTTGGAGAGAGAGAGACTTTCGGGATTTGGGGATGGGGCGATTTGGGAGAGAAGTGGGAAGAAGGGTTTTTGGGAGAGAAGAGGGAAGAAGGGTTTTTTGGGAGAGAAATATTGGCATGCGTGATTCGGAGATGGGGCGATTTGGGAGAGGAGGGAAAAATGGGTTTTAGAGAGAAAGAAGGCGGGCACGATTTGGGGATGAAATTTGGGAGGTAAAAGACCCTTTTTTTATTTTAATTCCAGCGGCGGTGGCTTAACTGTACACCGGCAGCCACGTAAAAATGCCGCACATTTTGTATCTACACGGGCGTTTCGCTGGGGCCGCCAGTGAGAATCTGCCTCTGATTATGATATTTCTTGTAGTGATCAGAGGTTGGGATTGTTTTGTAGATAAAAAAATAAATGCCCATTTCAAAAAAAAAATAAAATCATCAAATTAAAAGTTAGGCCAACAAATCAGAGGTTATAATTGTTCAGACAGTTAGGTTATGCTTCGATAATAGAAGAACTTTCATTAATAAATAGAAATGATAAGAAAAAATTGATCTACAGTGAGTTTTTCTGACCCTCTAAGGTTTCCGCCAGTAACCCAGTTAGGGCCTGGCAATCTCTCTTCAAGGGTGTTGGCCAGGTAATCCCACTTCAGGTTATCTAGGGTTTCTTTGGGTGTTGGTTCCCTTAGATTATGAGGGACCAACCTGTGAGGGAATCACCACCGGCACAAGTTTGACGCAAGTTGAATCGGAGATAGTAGGGCATATTCAATCTCATAGCAAGGACCGTTTGAGGGATCAGAACTCCACTCAATAATGGATTAAAGTTGGGAGAAAGAAACTAGATCGAAACGAGTTTAGTGTTTTTGTTGGTAATCTCCCCTATGATTGCTCAGATAAATGATAGCGTCTAAATATTGTATATTTTTTTCTCTCAATTGCATCAGTTTTAAATGCATTTAAGTGCTAAATTTGATCTACTAAAATATGTTTTCTACATGCTAAGTAATTTGGAAGATAAAGATGAATACATGCTTAAAAGGACGAAATAAAGCCAAAAAAGAGATCAAGTTCAAAGGTGATGAAGAATTGGAGATTTGAAGGATGAATTTGAAGATTCCAAGTGCTAAAGATCTAAAGAACCCAAGTACAGAGGATGGAGAAAAAACTAAAAAATCACATGGTCCATTAACAAAAATAATAGACCATTCAGTCTCACCTGAGCTTGGTTCGGTCTGACCAAAAGTGTCTAAAACAATATGACAAGAAATTGTGATTTTCAGAGTTAATTCGATTTGACTATTAGGTTTGATTGAATCCACGTTCTTTCTCACGAAATGAGGGTTCGATTTGACCTAAAGGAGACAGAGACTTTAGATAATTATTGAAAAAATTCGGTTGCAACTGAGAGACCAATTTGGTATGAATGAAGTGATGTTCGGTGCATCTGAAGTATAGCAAAGTGAAATTTTTTTAAAGTCAGTTTAATTTTTTCCTATTTAAATGGTTGTTTTAAACTGTTTTAGACATGACTTAGGTTGTCAGAGAGAGACCAGCAGGTAGTGGAGCTTCCTCAGAGCCGTATTCTTCTTTGATCCCTTAATTATAGTTTGTCTTTTTATTTTTTTCTTTTATTTTTATTCTTAGATGTTAGCTATGTTATCCTAATCTCTTAGCTAAGGCTAAGGGATGAAGCTTGTATTTTAATTACAATAATTCTTTTATTTTATTTAATAATAATGGTTTGAATGATGATATTAGATTGAAATTGGTTTAGATTTTACTTTGAAGTCATTCAATTGTTGATTTCTAGATTTTTTGTGAACTGCAGTTACAATGAATACTTTGATTTACCAATTGCTTAGCATGAATTAGAGAACGAATTAATCCGTATAATTGATTGATTTATCATCACCAAGGGTGCTTTAGACGGTCATGATTCCCTATAATTAATACCTAGATGCTTCATGAGAGAATCATTCAATTGAAATCATATTTGATTAGTGTTGATGATTGATTAGACATAATTATTTTATGATTGGATAGGATATGACTTCGATTCCAATTGAGTTATAAGTGGAAACAGTAAATAATATATTGTGATTGCTAGAAAAGGATTTGTCTATTCCTAGTCTTTTATTATTTATTTTAAAACTCATTTTCTATTCGTTGGATTAAAAACCCAAACAAATCGTTAGTTTTACATTAGTTCTAAGTTGGGTTCCCCATTTCCTAAGGATTCGACCTTGGTTTCAACTTGTGTCAACCCTTGGGTTCGATCTAAAATTGTGGTCTTACTGCTACAAGCGAAGCTTGAATATATTATTATTGTTTGTAGGGGGGGTGGAATATTTAACTAAATAGGCAATATTCACTTACTTCTAATTACTCATACACATTAATAGAAACAAGAAGAAGTGATTTATCAACTGTACTATAGTGAAAATATCATTAAGGCATGATATCAAACATGTTTGTTATAGTAAAAATAGTTATTCATATTATTTAGCAAAATACAATAGATAAAAGGATAAAACATTTATCCCATTACACATGATGTATAAGGGTTCGGCTAAATACCTACTCCACACATGATATCAGATTTCACTATTCAAGTGGTTTTAAATCAGGTCACGATAAACCTTTACAACCTACACAAAGTTTACATAATTTGCATCGGTAAATGGCCTACACAAGGTCCTGGTGAGTTTGGATCACAAACTCAAACATTAAATCTTGCACAAGAACGATAAACGTACTCTCCCGTTTGAGGCCTATAGAAGGACTTGTTGAGTTCCATATTTCAAAATTTGAAACCTAATCCTAAACAAGGATTGTTCTATCACTCTCAGGCATGTGGTGGTCACTTTTCTGCTAAAAAGACCACAACTAAGATTCTGCAGTGTGGCTTTTAATGGCCCACTATGTTCAAGGACACTCATGAGTTTTATAAAGCTTGTGAGCATTGTTAGAAATTGGGAGCATTGTCCCGTCGAAGCATGATGCCTTTGAACCCCATTCTGATCATTGAAGCATTTGATTGTTGGGGCATCAATTTCGTGGGACCATTCCCCCAATCATTTGGGAATCTGTACATTTTGCTAGTAGTAGACTACCACATGCCTGAAACAAGGATTGTTCTATCACTCTCAGGCATGCGGTGGGCAATATTTAAATAAATATGGATCATCTCAGAAGAACTTACGAACTTCGACAAAGAATTTTTTCTTGTCTTCCATAGTCCAATGTGTCAGCGTGAAACCTTTAGCAAGATAATTAACAATATTAGCGAACCAAGGTGAATGAGAGACTTTAAACAATTGTTCGTCAGGGAACATATCATTTATATGTGTCGTCTCAAGGGAATTAGAGAGATCAAGGCAGGAAAGATGGTCAGCCACTACGTTCTCTACTCCCTTTTTATCTTTTATTTCCAAATTAAATTCTTGGTGTAGGAGGATCCATCTTATCAAGCGAGGCTTAGCATTATTCTTAGAAAGAAGTTACTTGAGCGCTGCATGATTTGTGTAAATGACGATCTTAGTTCTGATCAAGTAGGACCTAAATTTGTCTAAAGCAAACACCACGGCTAAGAGTTCATTTTTGGTAGTAGAGTAGTTCACTTGGGTGGGATTTAGAGTTCTACTTGTGTAATGAATAATGTAGGGCTTCTTTTCTTTTCTCTGGCCTAAAATTGCCCCAAGAGCGTAGTCATATGCGTCACACATAAGTTCAAAAGGAAAGCTCCAGTCGAGTGGCTACATTATAGGTGCAATGGTTAACATGCCTTTAAGCTTAGTAAAAGCTTCTTGGTAATGCTCAGTCCGCTTGTATGGTGCATCCTTTTGAAGTAGATTACATAGAGGACAAGAGAGGTGACTAAAGTCCTTTATGAATCTTCTGTGAAAACCGGCATGTCTTAGGAAGGATTGCATGTCTCGTATGTTCTTAGGTGGAGGTAGGTTAGCCATGAGATCAATTTTAGCCTTATCAACCTCAATTCCCTTGGACGAGATGATGTGTCCAAGGACAATTCCCTTACGAATCATGAATTGACACTTTTCCCAATTCAGTACGAAGTTCTTTTCCTCACATTGCTTCAACACATTTTTTTAATTTTCTAAACATTCGTTGAAGGATGGACCAAAGACCGAGAAGTCATCAATGAAGATCTCTAAATATTGCCCCACCATGTAAAACAAATACTCAACATGCATCGCTGAAAAGTGGTGGGGACATTACATAGCCCGAATGGCATCATTCGGTAAGCAAAGGTGCCATAAGGACATATAAATGCGATCTTTTCCTGATCTTCAAGTGCTATCTTGATCTGATTGTAGCCTGAATAACCATCGAGCAAGAAATAGTAAAGTGACCAGCTAGCCTTTTCCAAATTTGATCGATAAAGGGCAGAGGAAAGTGGTCCTTCCTTGTGACGGTATTTAACTTCCTATAATCAATGCACATTCTCCAACCAGTAGTGATCTTAGTTGGCACGATGTTGAGGGTCAAATCTTGCATATTAAACCCCAGTTATTACCTGATTTTATGAACATTATACTGTTTAACGTCCTATTTTAATCATGTTTTTATTGCAAGGTGAATTTAAGAGCTTGGACTAAAAAAGGGTAGTAAAAGCATGGATTTAATGCTCACAAATCCCCAAGACAAGGGACAAATCTTATGGGACCAAGATCGAAGAATTCACATGCCAATGATCCGAGAAAACCAAGTGTTTGAAGTTAAAAAGGCCTGAAAAGTATCCTAAATGCAAGATCATAGGGTTTCCACCATCTGCTTGACTCGAAACTTTATATATGGCCTGAGGACCCTAAATTAACCGTACAGTCAAATTTCAACCATTGGATCCTTGTGAAAGTGGCCCAGCGGACAGATTAGCCCATAAAACACTGCTCTCGAGCCCACCTAATATCTGGATATACTTCAATTTTGATCTCAACCCCTTGATGAGGTGGCAAAATGGATGGATGGAGTGGATTTCTCACACGCATCATAGTGGACCCTACATGCGACATGCGTATACATAGCACGTCGGTAGCCGCAACACACCAAATGGTCAGCCGTGTCAAAAACAGGCTAACCCAACTCTTCCCCTGTGTAAAGACCAGCATGCGGATGCTGGTCCGCTTGAAGGATGCTGTGGCCCACCATTGGGGCCCGTATGAAGGATTCAGACTGACCACTCGATCCAGGACTTGGGGTCGACCGTACCCATGCTGATCTTTTGGCCCCATGCACATTTGCACATGTGGATCGCTATAAAATGCAGGATGAACATCGAAAAGATTTGATATAGTGGGCCACACCAAACTCGACCAAAATCACTCCTTTTCAACTGAAATCGCGCCAAGAATCCAATGAATGAAGTGGATCTCTCTGAAAACATCATTGAAGGGCCCATCGAGCATCTTAGCGTAAGAACTTTCTAAAAACGGACGTCCAGACGCACTTGACCTCAGTGGGCCGTTGTATGAGCTTGAAAATGATTGTTTCGACGATTTGGACCTTCCAAAAGATCAAGAAGGGGTCCATGACCCTAACCAAGAAGTCAAATTTTGACTTTGGACGTTCATCATCCTAAACATCCACACCAAACGTAGTTACTTTTGTGTTTCTTGCATAGTTCGTCCTTACTGTGTAAACACGGGATTCCATCGACTTCACCGACGTCCCATGACTATAAAAAGTAGAAGAGAAGAGAGAGAGCATCTTTTAGGACGTGGGAGCAAAGGAGAGAGAGAGAAAGTGTGGAGACGCCGACTTCTTCCTTCTTACTACCTTCATTCTTTATTTTTCTTCCTTTCCCTTTCCCTTTTTCCCTGGTTTTAACATGATCATGTCAAGCTAAACCTCTTAGCTAGGGCTAAGAGGTAATGCTTGTAGTGTGATGGGTCACTTTTATACGTTGATTCATGTTTAAACTGAATCCACTTTAATTTTAGTTTGATTATAGAAATACTTATAGTTTTTAATGGTTTTTTGTGACTTAAATTACAATAGATCTGCGATAGCTCAGTGTATGTTCTTCTCTTTTTGAGATTGTGATCTTAGGAAATCTTGTTATTCACCATCATCTCCTGGGCATGGTTGGATGATGGAATCCTTCGTAATGTTCATAACTCTTTCAGATTGGTTGTGGATTGGTTAAATTTTGTTGTTTGATTTGTCTCATGGGCATGGTTTGTGATGAAAACAATTCTAATTCTCATACCTCTCATCTCTTGAAAACTAGATCAAAGGAAGTTCATATTCAAATTTTAATGATATATCCTCTAACTGGATGAAGATGGGACTCTAATTCCAGTTGTATTTATGAATCAAGCATAGATCTCCCTGATCTCTACAAGTGGATCCTTGGAAACCCTAGTTTCCCACCTTGGAATTTTACAAATTTTAGTCTAATATTTCACCATTATTTCTCTTAAAATTTCTTGATTTAGATTATATCTTCGTCTAGTTCTAGTTCTGGTTACTTTCAGATTGCGTACAGGGTTCAATCCCTGTAGATTTGACCTTAGTCTTATCGAGATTATTACTACATCGCAACCCTATACTTGGGGTAGTGAACACACGAGTTCATTATTGGCATTGGCTACGATGGTGATTTCAGACTTCTTGGGAAACACCTGAGTTAGACTCACCCATTGGCTATCGGATATTAGGTATATGATACTTACATCCAAAAGCTTAAGAACCTCGACCTTAACCACTTCCTTCATGTTTGGATTTAGTGTACGTTATGATTGTCATGAGGTCTTTGCATTATCCTCAAGATGAATATGGTGAGTATAAATCAAAGGGTCAATTCCCTTGAGGTCCGCAATAGACCATCCAAGGGCTCCTTTGTGCTCAATGAGAATAGAGATGAGCATACTCTCCTGTTCTTTCTTAAGGTGGGAAGAAATCATCACCGGGTATGTCTCATCTTGACTGAAATAGACATATTCAAATCAGAGGGCAAATGTTTTATGTCAAGCTTCGGTGCCTTGAGGTTAGACGGTAGAGGCATTACATCAGTTTGGGGCAATTCTTGGAATTGTAGCCTCCACTGGTTAAGTTCAAGTACCGGCACAGTATCAGCATGGTCCCCATCTCCCTAATTATGTCATCATCAAAATTATGGGAGTGGGCCAAGCATGTCTCTAGAGGGTCAGAGGATAAGGTCAGAAATGTTTTATCTTTCACGAAAAAGTCAATCATGTTAATGTCGTGAAAATCATCATCTTCCTCTAACTGTTTGCCCACATTAAAAAAGATATTTAACTCCAATGTTATATTTCCAAAAGATAAACTTATGACTCTATTCCTGCAATTAATGATTGCATTTGATGTAGCAAGGAATGGGTAACCAAGAATGACTAGAATTTGAGTACTCATGTCTGCAATGGGTTGAGTATCCAGGATGATAAAATCTACCAGGTAGTAGAATTTGTCAACCTGGACCAATACATCCTCAATTATCTCTCTCAGTAGTCGAACTAAGCGATCAACAAGTTGTAATGTGGTCCGGGTGGGTTTAATTCACCTAGACCTAGTTGTTCGTAGACCGAGTATGGAATCAGATTTACGCTCGCTCCTAAATCAAGAAGTGCTTGCATAATGCGGTAATTTTCAATTACACAAGCGACGGTTGGGCTACTGGGATCTTTATATTTCTGTGGCACATCTTGCTTTAGGATGACACTCACTTTTTCAGTTAAAAAAAATTTCTTTTAAATATTTTGTCTTCTTTTGGTCGTACACAAGTCTTTTAGAAATTTGCCATATGAAGGTATTTGTTTAATCGCATCCGGTAGAGGGATGTTGACATTCACTTATTTCAGCACTTCTAGAATGTCTTGAGAGTTAGAGATAGGTTTTTGTGCAACCAACCGTTGGGAAAATGGAGCAATTGGCTTGCCTTGAAGTTCTAGTTCTAATTCTTGTGGAGCAGTGCCAGGTCTATCATCATTGTCCTCTTCCGGGTCCTTAAGCTTTTCAGCCCTAACTGGAATGGTTTTATCAATGGTCTTCCCACTCCTAAGAGTGGTGATAGATTTATCTTGTTCCATCTGATTTGAAGAGCTTGAATTACTTATCTCATATTGCGATTTGGGATTGGGGAGAGTTTGAGTAGGAAGCATACCCTTTCCTCCAATTATTAAGTGCGATGCTATCCTTTGAATAGATGACGCAAGTGTTCCCAATGTTGATCTAATATCCTGGTTGAGTAGCTCTTGGTCTCGAATATGTTTTTAAGCCAAATCCTCTTGAAGTTTCCCTTGATTTGGAATTTGATTGAAGAAACCTTAAGGGGTGGCATTTTGTCTATTTCTCTAACTGAAGTTTAGATGGATTTCTCCAACTAGGATTGTATGTATTGGATATAAGTCCATTGAAAGGTCTTTGGTAATTGTTGACGACATTGGATTGCTCATTCAACACCTCTTGAACGGCCAGTATTGTTGGACAATTTTCAGTTGTGTGAACATTGCAACCACAAATATTGCAAACAGTTTTCTTAACCTTATCCTTCTTTACTTCCATGGCCTTGAATTTTCTTATGAGATTAGACACTTTAGCATTGATATCATCATCCTCTTTCAAAAGGTATAATCCGCCCCTCTCCTTTGATTGAGTGGGCCTAGTGGTGGTGCTTGATTTTGGGGAGACTTCCCATGATTGTACATTTTTAGCATGTCTGTCCAAATAATCCCACACATCGTTGACGTTTTCATTCATGAATTCTCCATTGCACATTGTCTTGACCAATTGGCACATAGAAGATGTCAGTCCATCATAGAAAAAGTGTGTAATGCGCCACATTTCACAATCGTGTTGTGGGCATGAACTGACAAGATCCTTGAACCGGTCCCAACATTGGAAGAATGTTTCATCTTCCTTTTGGCCAAAGTTCATGATTGACTTTCTGAGGGTGTTTGTTTTATGGTGTGTGAAAATTTTCTTTATGAACTCCCTTGTTATATCATTCCATCTACTAATGGATCGAGGATGTAGTGAATGCAACCATGTCTTAGTTTTCTCTTTCAAAGAAAAGGGAAAGAGTTTCAGCCTGACCGTGTCATCGGACACATTAGGAAAATATAACGTGGCTATGATCTAATCACACTCTTTCAAGTGTAAATATGAATTTTTAGATTCAAGTGCATGAAATTTTGGAAGGAGTTGGATCACTCCTGGCTTGATGTCCACATATCCCGTATTTTCTAGAAAAACCATGAATGAAGGTTTGCTCACCCCCGCCAGTTATAAATAATCTTGTAAAGTACGCAGCAAGGGTGTTTGATGCATCTCATTCTCATCCTATACTTCCTCAACTCGAGGTTGAGGTTGTCTTCCTGATTAATTGACCTATTAATTGGCAGCCATCACTTCAATTGACTCCGAGGATCTCAAGTGGTATCTAATCCTGTAATAGATAGATAACCTCTCAATCAATCCTCCTTCAGTCAAAAGACATTAAGTGTTGTCACGGACCCACTTGGGCATGAAACACTCTCAGTCCTTAATTTCAGATTCCAACCTAAACCTAAAAGAAAGAAGGGAAATAGAAATCTAGAAATAGAAAGAGAGAGGGATTTAGAAAGAAGTTACCAAATTAGAAGTTCCTAAATCAAGATCCTACAAAACAAAACAAGTCAGTTTTTAAAAACAGAAATTCTAAAATTAGAAATTTTCTAAAAATAGAAATACAGAGCGGAATTAGTTTTTTTTTTTTTTAAACAATATTAGAATTTCTAAAATAATTCAGAAAATCCTAATCCTAAAAATAGAAAATAGAAAAACCCTAATCTTAAACTAATTTCAAAACTAGTTAATATATAAAAAACGCAACCGTTAGTCCCCGGCAACGACGCCAAAAACTTGTTACAACCCCAAGTGTAGGGTTGCAATATGTAATAATCTCGGTGAAACTAAGGTCGAATCTATAGGGATTAATCTCGTGTGTATTATGAAAGTCAGTAGAACTAGAGCTAGAAGAAGATGTGAATCTAAATATGAAACAATTGAGAGAGTAATTATGATTAAAGTGATTAAAACTAATAAATTCAAAGGTGGTAACTAGGGTTTCCAAGGATCGACTTGCAGAGATCAGGGAGATCTGTGCTTGATTCAAGGACACAACTAGAATTAGAGTCTCATCTTATCTAATTGGAAGATATCTCAGTAAAACCAAATCTGAACTTCCTTTGACCTAATTCTCAATGGATGAGAGGAGTGAGAACTGGAAGTGATTCCATCACAAAACCATGCGCAGGAGACAATGACTCACAATAGGATATACCAATTCACAACCAACATGGGAGAATTATGAAGATGAGAAGGGATTCTGTCACCCAACCATGCGCATGGGACGATGGTGAACAAGAGGATTTCCTAATTTCACAATCTCAACACATGAAAAGAAGATACTCAAAGCTATTGCGGATCTACTGTAATTTGAGTCACAATAAACCATTAAAAACTAAAAGTATTCCTTAAGAATCAAATTAGAATTAAAGAAAGTTTAAGATAAACATGAATCAAAGCAATAAAAAATATCTCATCACCCTATAAGCTTCATCTCTTAGCCCTAGCTATGAGGTTTAGTCAACCATAGACATGATTGAACTAAAATCTCTTTAGAAAAGTATAAAAACAACTAAGAAAAAGGAAGGAAAACTCTTGGCGACGGCTTCTCTACGCTTTTTCTCCACTCCTCAGACCCTAGAAGATGCCTAGGGATGCCCTGGGGACTTCTATTTATAGTTGTGTATCACATCCTTTCATACCGAGTTAGAAAATTCTAAAAACCGCCTCAATTTTACACAATCCGCACAACATCTGTGTAACCCTCGACTGGTCGAGGGTCACCTTCGATTGGTTGAGGATCTCCTTTGACTGGTCGAGGATGACATGAATTTAGAGGATTTTTTCATTGGAGTTCGAGTCGAGGAATCTTCGACTAGTCAAGCAGGAGCCCTCGACTAGTTGAAGATGGGCTTGGACTAGTTGAAGTATGCTGATTTTTAGGGTTCGTTTTTTTTACTTCAAGTCTTCAGTGCTCTTCATTCCTCACTTGGTTTTCTTGGATCTTTAGCATGTGAATTCTTCATTCTTGGTCTCATAAGATCCATCCTTGGCTTTGGTGATTCTTGAGTGTTAAATCTGTGCTTTTAGCATCATTTTCAATCCAAGCTCTTAAATTCACCTTGAAACACAAACATGATTAAAATAAAACATTAAGCATTATCATGTTCATAAAGCCAAGTAATAAATGGGGGATAATATGTAATATTTGACCCTCAACAGATATGTGTCTCCTTAAACTAAATAAATATATTTAATCTCATATGGCAATGGTTTTAGGTCAAGCTTCGGTGACTTGATGATAGATGGTAAAGTTTTGAATCAAGAAGAGGTAATTTTACAAAGCTTGGCCTTCACCGGTGTAACACTCCAATTTTTGAAACTCGAGTTTACGATTCATTTTTTGAAAATCCGAGTATTAATCTTTAAAGATAGCCAAATTCCATCTATTTTTTTCTTTTCTTTTTTCAGTTAGCAGTTTAGTGGAAGAAAAACAAATCAAGCATAAAGGAAACTTGCATACATATTCAGAATGTATGAGTGGCTGCCCATAAGGCTTATACAAACCAATGTCTCAATATTAACAAATACAGGAATGGACAATTTAACATATGAAACAAGATAAATTTTAAGTAGTCTTGAATTGTAAGATCACATAATAACTCTCGGGCATATACAACCACGCATCCTTAGTATTTGTACCCTAGTCCTCACCAACTTGTACATGAGTATCATTTAAACCACCAACACTGCCTACATGGTTATATGTTCAAAGGATGGGTGGCCAACTGTTCACCACCCAAGTGTAAGATCGCGATGTAGTAATAATCTCGGTGAGACTAAGGTCGAATCCACATGGACTAATCTTGTACGTATTCCAAAAATAATTAGAAGTAGAACTAGAAGAAGATCTAAATCTAAATCTGGAATATAAAAGAGTAATTGTGAATGGGATTTCAATAATCAAAAGGGAACTAGGGTGCCAAGGATCCACTTATAGCTATCTGGATGCTACCTTGATTCTAGAACCACAATTGGAATTAGAGTCATATCTTATCCAATTGAAAGATAAAGCAATCAAACCAAATCTCTGAACTTTTCATTAACCTAGCCACACATGAAGGAGTATTGTGATGATTGGAAGGGATTCCATCACCCTACCATGCTTGGGAGATGATGGTGAACAATAGGATTTACCAATCTCACAATCTCAAAACAGGAAAAGAAGATATTCAAAGCTATCACAACATCTATTGTAATTTAAGTCACAATAAATCATAAAAAACTGAAACTATTCCTTTAATATCAATCTAAAAATCAATAAGGTTCTAGAAGAACAAGAATCAAAGTAAGAAAATCATCCCAACACGTTACAGGCTTCACCTCTTAGCCCTAGCTTAGAGGTTTAGCCAACCATAAACATGATTGGATCTAAAACCACAAAAGAAAGCATTAAAAATAGAAAATGAAAGAAGACAAACTCTTGGGAGGCTACTCTACCATTTTTCTCTGTTTCTTAAAACCCAATTCATATTTAGATCTCCTAAGAAAACCTATATTTATAGCCTTATCTGTCTAATTTTAGAAAACCGTCTCAAATTTACGCGGTCCACGTAACTCTGCCTAACACCATCGATGTCATTGAACGTAACTTGAATCCAAAAGTCGCGCCTTTTCACACTGTGTAACGCCTTTTGCACTGTGTAACTTTTCATATCATCGAACTACCTTCAATGTCATCGAACTGCCTTCTATGTCATCTAAGGGTGTTCGATCCATCGAGAATGTGTCTAGAGTGTTCCAACGAGTTACTCCAAAAATCTGTAAAAAGTTCGATGTCATTGAACTGCCTTCGATGTCATCAAACAGGTCTTCGGGCAATTGAATAGGGCTTCAATGTCATCAAAAACTACATCCAATTTGTCCAGCAATCAAACTTGATTTTCTATAATTCTTCGATGTCATTGAATGCCTTCGATGTCATTGAGGACTGGCTTCAATGTCATCGAACAACCTTCGATGTCATAGATAGTGTGAATTTCTGCACTTTGCACTTTGACTTCCTTCCTTCTCCACTTGGTTTCCTTGGATCTTGGGGTCTTGAAATCTTCAATATTGGTCTCCTAGTTGCATTCCTTGCTTTAGTGATTTTTGAGCATCAAATCCATGCTTTTAACATTCTTTTCAATCCAAGCTCTTAAACTCACCTCACAATACAAACATGTATAAAATATACCCATTAAGCGTTATCATGTCAAGTATAAAATATACCCATTAAGCGTTATTATGTTCATAAAACTAAGATATAAATAGGGAAAAATATGCAATATTTGAAACTCAACACACCCCCAACCAACATTTTGCTAGTCCCGAGCAAAACATGTGTGAAAGAATCTTCAATTCTTAATGCTCAAACCTCTTTCAGAAAACAATCTTTTGTGCAAATAAGTATGAATGAACATAATTCAAAGAAGCGATAGTGAAAATTTGAAAACCTAAAGCTGAATTATTCACAACTCTAAGTGTAGGGTCGCATTGTAGTATAAATCTCGGTGAGACTATGGTCGAATCCACATGGACTAATCTTGTAAGTATTTTAAAAGAAACTACAAGTAAAACTAGAGGAAGATGAAAATCTAAATATGGAATTAGAGGGAGTAATTGTGAAAGTTTTAATTAAAAACTTAAGAAATTTAAAGGTGGGAACTAGGGTTTCCAACGATCCACAATTGGAAGATATAGCAATTAAGATCAAATCTGAACTTCCATTGATCTAATTCTCAACGGATGAAAGTTGTGAGAATTGGAAGTGATTCCATCACCTAGCCATGCCTAGCAGACTAAGACAAATAACAAGATATACCAATTCCACAATCAAACATAAGAGAACTGTGAAGATTAGAAGGGATTCCATCACTTAACCATGCCTAAGGGACGATGGTGAACAGTAGGGTTTCCTAATTTTACAAACTCAAACATGAAAAGAGCATACTCAAAGCTATTACAAATCTATTGTAATTTGAGGCACAACAAACCATCCATTAAGAACTGAAAGTATTCCTTGAATATCAATTTAGAATCAAAGTAAGTTTAACATAACACTACCAAAAAAAGGGGTAAAAGATATAGACCATGTTAGTTTTTTGCTATAGATATAAACCGTAGTTACACTTACTATGGTTTTAATCTGTAGCTAAAAAGTTGCCACACCATTAATAATTAACAGTGGTGTAAGGGGCTCTATAGGGGTTAAAAAAATATATGTATTCTATCTAAGCCGTCCATCTATTTTGAAATATTATTTTAGGGCATGAAATAAAAAATTAGATAGATCGAACGCTCAAGGAGACCATACGGTAGGAAACATGGAGATTAAATCACATTTGCTTCCTATGGTGTGGTTTACTTGGGCCTTAAATCTACTTTAATTTTGGGATCATGAACTAAAATAATTTATTAAAATTAATAGTCGGAATGGATAAACCAAATGCATCATGATGGTTCCCACGGAGCCCCTGACAGGACCGTGCATGGTCCGTCTCACGAAACACGCTAAAAAATTAAGCGCATGCCCAAAACCTCCCATTTCTCTCTCTCTCTCTCTCTCTCTCTCTCTCTCTCTCTCTCTCTCTCTTCGTTCCCCAATCCTCTCTCTCCCTCCCGATCTCTGCTCTATCTTTCTCATTCTCCTCCCTCTCTCTCCAATACATCTCCACTGTCTCTTCTCTCTCTCCATTGCAGCAGCCGTGAAGCTCTTACCTGAAGAAACACATGCCATTCGAAGCCCTTCTCATATCTTTGAGGAATCTTTTAAAACCAAAGGAATCTAAGGCTCCTCTCCTTAGGTTTGATATCTTCCTCTCTCTGTGTCTTTTTTTCTATCTTTCAGATTTCTTGCATGCTAACTGTTTGATGAAATGGCATGCTATTTGTTTGATGAAATGTCTAGATGAAATAACATGCTGATTATTTGATGAAATGGCATGATATCTATTTGATGAAATGGCTAAATGAAATGGCATCCCTATCCCTTGCCTCTACAATCTATCGGAGCTCCTCCATCCCAACTGCTAGCTTGTCAAGCAATTCCTTTCCGTGCTCTTTCTTTAATTCAGCAAGACCCAAAACAATTAAAGACTTTCCCTGGTTGAGCGCACGAGATGCCTACCTCACATTCTATCATTCACACATAGACGATAACAGTTAATAGATAATCCAAGACCCTTTCAAACTAAAAGAAATTACTCAGCAATTATTCATCTATGACAGTGTACCCTGATAAATGAAAAGCATGCATATGGCACAGAATTCACGAGAAGAGATTTGCTAATTGTATATGTATGTAGACCCCCTCTACATGCACGACACTGCCAACATGGAGAACTTGTGAATTTTGGGGGATCTAAGCCTTCCAAGAAAAAGCCCATCGTTTATGTCCCCTGGCCCAAGAAGCAGGCCAATCAACTTAGTGCATATGCCAACTTGTGTAAAAGGATGATGATGATGATGATGACATCTAGAAACTGTTGGCAGAAGACCCACATTAGATGTATGCAAGTAGCCCACCTTATGAGTAGACCAACCTGATTCTTAGGCCAAGGCGCATAGACAACAAGGCCAACATGATGGACAACTTGGACCTTGAATGCATGCCACATCAACACATGTAGAATAAGCACACATCTAGAACTATCAGAAAGGTGGGCTGGGGTCTGCACACATCTAGAATAAGCAAACCTACTAGTTGAAAAATGACATAGAGCATAGATGATTGCATTCACGACATTCTGATACAACTTCCAGAAAGAAGGGCAGTTCCAAAAGAACGGTTCAGTCGAGTTTGCTTACTCTTTCCACGGAATCCAATGCCTTGACACCTGCCACCTTAAGACTGTCTGTGATATTTTCAAGCGGCTTCTGGACCTCCCTAATAGCTTTGTTATTAATGGGTTGTACATACATCAACAATGCACCAGGATCCTTGATAGGAGGCCTGGAGATCAATAATGAAAGATCAGGCAACACTGGCCCAGCTTGGGATGCATATGCAGACCAATCCATTGTGGGTATGCATGTAACCAATCCAATTGCCAAAGTAATAGAAAATGCACACTCCCTAAAGCAAAAGGAGTTGTCTATCTGCTAGAGAATCCAGTGGAATCGTAAAGGGGGAAAAAAAGAGTCAGCCCACTGAAAGAGTTCAATTCCAAGCAAAAAAAATAAAAAAGAAAAAAAAAAGAAAAAGAAAAAGCAAAGAGAAAACAAATCTATCCTTCAAAAAATACCAAAATCGACACCTACTATTTTTACATTCTCACACCAAATTTATTTCACTATTTGAATTTTCCAGATTCTTTGTTGTTTTATCATACATCCTCTTTTAGTTCTTCTTAAATCCTAATCCATTTTGGAAGTTAGTTCTCTTTTACGTTTTGATATTTGAAACTTGAACACTCTATCTTTGGTTATTAAGCCTTCTATTCTTGCTGCATGATTGAAGTTATGCATGACAATCTGAAATATGATCTTGCATTCATCTAATTGTAAGCTTCTTGTTTACTCAATGGGTTCTTGATTTTGGTTGTGATCTGAATAGGGAGGTTTTCGATACTCCAGCATATGACTCTCAATATGTTGACTATATTGTGCAGCTCACTTTCACTAAGTCCCAAAAGTCAGATTGGTTGAACAATCCTAACCCTTGATACGTGGACAATTTTTTGTTGAAATAGGACCATTGGGTATTTTCCAAATGGTCAGATATCAAATAAATGTTTTCATGATACATATAAACTCAGACCCATAATTGGACATTTTGATTTCAAATACTCTTATGCCACATGCAATTTCTAAATAATTACCCAGTGCTTACGTATCATTCATCACTCTGCCGAGTATCAATGCGTTGTTGTTTTCCTTTTAACCATGCTCTTGTGAATAAGGGGCTCAATTTAAGAGCTTTTACAACCATGCTCATCTAGTTTATCCTGCGTTGTTGTTTTCCTTCTAACCATGCTCTTGTGAATAAGGGGCTCAATTTAAGAGCTTTTACAACCATGCTCATCTAGTTTATCCGTTTAAGCTACCATGGACAGTTAAGAGCCTTGGCTCTTATCCAAAGCCACTAATGCCTCCTGAAGCATTCCTGTCTTGGCTAGATTGTCTGCCCTAGAGTTATCTGACTGATGCATGTGACAGAAAGTTGCCAAGAGAGATGACTTAATGACAGTTTTGAATGCAAAAGACACTCCACAAACAACTTTGCTAAAATTTCTTTCCATCCATTAAGGATTGCATGGACTCTTTTTAATTTTCTTATTCTTTTGGCAAACTAGGTGATGATTGTGGAAATCAGTCCTCTACTTATGAATGATCTGTATTTTTTGGAAGAATTATGTACATGATTACCATGGCCACAACATTTCTTCTGTGGTATTTTCCTTAAACTTTAATCAGACTTGTAACATAGGTTTGCAAGGAAGCAATCGGTTCCGACAATGCCAAAGATCCAACATTCCGTTTATTGTTTTGTTATCATGAAAAAAATCAGTTAGTCCAGTTATCTATTTTTATGAATTATTGATTGTATGATTTTCTTTCCAAAAATCAGTTCTCCGCCAAAATTTCCTTAGGTTATCTTACTTGAAGACCTTATCATGAGCATCGCTTTGTCTTTGAGACAAGAAATGAACAATGCTTTTATCATTGGGACTTTAGAAAATATCTGATGGTAAATTTTCTCGTACAAAGATATCTTAATGCTCTTGTTATTTGGACATAAAATGATGTTGGTAAAAAAAATCTGTGCAGGTGATTGTGGGCTTGTGGGTTGTTTCTATAATTGGTAGTTGGTTCAATTTCTTGACTCTCTTCAACATAGGTCAGTTCTCTTCAATTCAAAAATGGAAATTCTAAATTGGATATCGATTGGATTTTTCATAGGCATCTCAATGGATCCCACACCTTCTTCCTGTAGGAAATTCCAGTTGGCGGGGGCAGGAGCAATTTGTGTCCAATACATCCGTAAAGGCTATTGCTCTGCTTTTTATTATTATTCATTTATTATGCCATTGCTATGGATTTTCTTTAGATTCAGCTTGAGTTCTTACATGTCTAAGTCTGATTTATGACAATCCTAGCATTATCCGATATGTTTTGTATCAATGTGTGGGCTTTATTGATATTGATATCAATTTCTGCATTGAAGAAATGTGATCTTTGCTTCAATGCAAAATTGGTTTTTTAGTATATGTGGTTTCATAATGTTTATAAGCAACATTGTTATGCTAAATGCACATGAAGATTGCACAAAATTTCAGAATGTTGAAATTTGCAATGATGGGCAGCTTGGTATCTTGAATGCTACTCAGTCCCAAATACATACAACATACTTGGCCTATCTATGAGAAATCCTCCACGAATCTAACTATGCGACTAAGCTAAAGTAGGCCCCAATTGCGATGTCTAGACAGCTGAACTGTTTAGGCAACTGAACTTGTCTTTTTGTGCTCTGTGGGATTTTTATTGTGATATTGATTTACAAATGATAGATGCTTCACTGTAATTTCTTTCTTTTATATTCTTATATGTGCTTAGAAATTAGTCCTTTTCTATTTAATATTCCTGCAGCCCTTTTGTATGTTGACAAGGTCATGGCCCTGGTGCTGATATTGATACACTTTGTGTGGGACCGTCCTATGTAAACCGAGAGGTTTTTCTTTTTCTTTTTATTTTTGTACAATTCATATTTAATATTTGACTCGAATTGTTGTTTCGTGATTTCTTTCCAATGTAAATTGAGAGGCTTTTGTTTTTCTTTTTGCATGATTCAGATTATTGTTTTGTGATTTTAAGGGCAAGCTTAAGTTGTTGATTTCTTTCTATAGGAAGACTTTTTTTATAATATTGCATGACACCCTGGCTGAAAGGGAAGAAGTGACCGAATTACAACCAGTTCTAGATGCTCATGTACCAGTAGTGAAATTCAAGTTCCACAGAATATCAGTTGATCTTCTTTATGCCAGTATCTCTCTCTTGGTTGTTCCTGAAGTAAGTCAATTAAAACATAGATTTCCCTCTAGTTTTCTGTTCTTTCGAGTGATTTGTTCTTAAGTATAAATTTTCTTTAATCCACCATCAAAAATTTTTCTATGCAAGTTTTCTTGAAACCAACCTTATCTATTATACCTTTTGTTTTATTTATTTATTTTTCAATTTCAATGAGTCAAGCTATATATATATATATATATATATATATATATCTAACTTATGATGGTTCCTTAGGTGGATAGGGGTAAATTATCTTATTTTGAGTGGTTGCAACTAAGAATATGAATTCTTAATCTACTTGTTTTATGGGAACATCTTCTATGCTAGCTTAATTGTCATCAATTAATGATTTCCCTTTTCATTGTCTGTGGAGTTTTATTGCTTCACAATGGGTTATCTGATAACTTGTAAGGGAATAAGAGAAGGCTAGAGGTGAAACATCAAGACACGTTGACAGAGGGAAGGAGTGCCTTTCACATGATTCCTCGAATTTGAATTTTGGATGGAACCCTGTTTTCTTGGGTTTGAATGTCTCTCATATCTCTTGGTGCATTGGAAGGGGGCCCATGGTCAGGGACTCTAGCTAGTAGCCAGTAACAAGAGTGTCCTGCAACCATGAGCTTTCTTCTTCTTTCTTCTTGTTTTCATTTTCTTCCTTTCCTCAAGTTTACTGAGAGAACTTCCCTTGCATATTTAATGAGAGGAAAATGAGTTAGCCTTCTTTGATCATGGAATCTTATTCTATTTTTTGTTTTTTGTTTTTGTTTTTATGGCTGACTTTGTAGTTTTGGAACATTGTTTTGTCTTTTGATGCTTAAATTTTTATATTTGAAACCCCTTGCCTACTCTTACCTGCAGCCACAGGAGTACTCTTACCGAACAACTTTCTAACTTCAAGCTATAGTTTTCTTCATGCCACAAGACTTCTCTTGCTTCTTATTCTTTTTTAGCTGTTCTTTTGCCAACTTGTAGGAGGAGTTGAGGACAACAATCAAAGTTGCTACTTTTTCTCCTGTCTATGTTGTAATCTAATGAAGAACTGAAAACATAAAATTTTGGATATCAGAAAGATGTGATTTTAGATCAACAAGAATCATGCTGTGATAGGGCACTAAACAGTTCCTAGGAAAGGATCTGTTAAGCATCCACTTTTGAAGTTGTAGTAGTTAACATATCTTTGGAACCACTTGCATACAGT
This sequence comes from Magnolia sinica, assembly GCF_029962835.1. Lineage (NCBI taxonomy): Eukaryota > Viridiplantae > Streptophyta > Magnoliopsida > Magnoliales > Magnoliaceae > Magnolia > Magnolia sinica. The sequence continues at coordinate 110,570,693 of NC_080574.1, read as the reverse complement.
TATCCACTTCTGAAGTTATGGTTGTGCTATTCATGGAACTATTCTTGGTAAATGCATAATGCAGGGCAGTCAAATTGTGTGGTAAATGTTTTCTAAGAATGTAGGGTGGATGTTTTTATCATAACCACTTGCTGTATATGCATATCTCTGGAACCACTTGCATAAACTTATCTATTTCTAAACCTGTGGTTGTGTTGTGCATGAAACTATTCTTTGGAAATGCATAATGCAGTGCAGTCAAATTGTGTGGTAAATGTTTTTTGAGAATGCAGGGGCTAGATTTTTTTGCCATAAGCACTTGTCGCATATACATATCTCTGGAACCACTTACATATAGTAATCCACTTCTGAAGTTGTGGTTGTGCTGTGCATGAAACTATTCTTTGGAAATGCATAATGCAGTGCAGTCAAATTATGTGGTAAATGTTTTTTGAGAATGCAGGGACTGGATTTTATTTTATTTTTGTCATAAGCACTTGTCGCATTTACATATCTTTGAGTAACCCATCTTTGGTCAAGCGTATGTCTTTGCGTGATTTTGCTTTGGGTATATTCATTTATGTGGAATGGAAGCATGCATTGCATTGTTTATCAGCTAAATTGCTTTGTCTATTACAGTGTGGAACTATATTTTATTGTGTTGTAAGAGCACTGTGTGTGTGTTAGTATACCTATTTACTGTTTACAATCTAATGCGAAGGCCATCCAGAGCTATCTGGATGTTGAGCGGGGGTCCCTGGAAGGTGGGAACCGCTGTTAAGACCATAATGAAGCTGTCCATTTCCTATGGACAACAATATGGGTGGCCTGGCCATTTGGATAGGCCCGTGTTTATGTATTATCTCAAAATTAATGAAGTAGATCCGGATGTGCGTCGGAGCTATCTGGATGTTGAGCGGGGGTCGTTGGAAGGTGAGAACCACTGATATCTATTTTTTTCCCTTCATCACTATCTGTGTGATCTTGTGAACTGGTTGGATGATAAATAAACCTAAACCTATAACACTTATAACCTATAAACTAAACCTATAACCTATAACCTATAACCCTAAACCCTAAACCACAAACCTAGAGTCGAACCCGATCCCTAACCCCAATTCTTAAACCTATAACCTAAACTTATAACGTAAACCTAAACCTATAACTTATAATCTCAATCTAAACCTATACCCTAAACCTATAACCTAAACCTAAACCTAAACCTAAACCTAAACCCAAACCTATAACCTAAAACCTATAACCTACCTATAACCTTAACCTAAACCTATGTAATGGCATGTGTGGTGCAACCCACATGAAGAGAGTAAGTAGTTTGCAAGATGTGGAGATAAGAGTATAATGCTTTTTAAGATTCGTTTGCAATATGTGGAGATATGGTATGACACTTTACAGTTGCAAGATGTGGAGATAGAGAATGCCACTTTATTGAATACTTTTACAAGACGTGGATACAGAGCATGACACTTGCATCTACATTTTAAAATGACAATGATGCCCTTATGTAGTGCGTCTGTGCTGGTAAATTCTAAACCATGTGTTGCAAATCAGCCAAGAACCTCCCAATACCTGAATACCATTTGCCTGTGTTTTAGATCCCTTCCCATGTCCTTTTTTAATCCAAAGTTTAGGACTCTTCAAAAACTAATTGCGTTGAAAGAACCACCCACAGATCTAAATATTATATATAGTTGAGACTTTATTTTTCTTCAGTTATAGGGTGTTCTCGCATCTGAACAGTAGATTAGGTTGTGTGTTACTTTGCCTTAGGTTTTGCATCAACTAGTTTCAGTGAATGTTTCTATGGAATTAGTGCTCTGGCTTTGAAACTAGCACTATGTTCCATTTACAATTTGAGAACTTTTGATTTTATCTTGTTTTTGGTACAATATTGATGTTGTAATACATGTCAGTGAGTTATGGCTGCAGATCTTGTTTCTCTATCATGAATTTTTAGAACTAGAAATTAATATTATTCCCCCCCCCCCCCCCCCCCCCTCCCTCACATTCTTCTTTTATCGATAACTTGGTTAGATTTCCTATGATCTTGCTATCGAGTCTTTTGAGTAGCTTTCTGCATTGAACTAGAGGCTCAAACCACCATCTATCAGTATTCTTACCCATTAACTCATTGAGTTCCAACTTTTTTTTTTCAGGAATCATATAAGATGGTTTGCTTGAGGAGAATCATTTCCATTGAACAAATTTCTGTAGATAATTTGGAGTGTGCACTGGATATGAATGGAAGTGGACATATTGGCAATCAAATAGTTCCTAGTGCTAAGGAAGTAATCTGTCTTGTACCTCATCGGCCTGCAAGGGTTCCTTATACCCTGGATGTTCATGATAGATTTTGCTATAGACCAAAAAGGTGAGAGTTGCTTCTTCAATTGAGACCTCCTCTTTATCTCAATGATTAGGGATGCATTTGGTTGTTATTTCTGGGTTTCTACTCTAGTGAAATTTCTAAGTATCATTAAATGTTACTCATGTGGATATGAAAGAGCTCTTTCTTTTGGAATACAATACAAAAGGGCCGCATTTTCTGAATTTATGGAGATTTACTGAGAGTAGAAGTACCACAATCACAAGTTACTTTTTCCACTCTTGACCGTGTGTCAATCATTTAACAAAAAAGGGTATCACTTTGCTCCACTGCAAAAATGGCAATCAATCAATCAGAAAAAAGGCAATGAGCCAAATGCAATACCCAAGAGTACTATGGAGGTTTTCTCAGCTATCTTCTTTGTAGATTGATAGATTTCATTGTACTTTTATTCACCAACTATGTATGTGTAATCTATATGAGAAACATTTTGGCCTGATTTTTCTCTCCTCTTTTTCTTACTCATGTCTTTCTCTCTTACTATGTAATGTTTCTACAAGTATGTTCCAATTTTGTTAGTTATATATGTAATAGCTTATTGAGGACTTGCAGAAAGCAAAGGAAGAGATGGAATAACTGAAAGGGGATGCACAAGCCAACAAGGATCACATGCTACAAGTAGTTTAAATTTTTTACTTGGATTTATTATCTGATACTCTTAAGGATTTAAATATTTCATGATTTTTTTTTACAGTATAAAGAAATAGCACAAGTGAATGAAGTTGCATTGAAGCAAATTGAATCTACTCATGAAAAATTCAAGGCTGAGGTACATCCTTGTATCTTGAACCTCATTTGTTTGAAAGTTGCAATCCCTGTTTTCAGTGTTTTTTTTTAAATTTTATTTAATTTTATTTATTTTTAATCTTTCTTTCTTTTAAGATGTGTACAAAGGCATGCTTGTTTGATTGTGTCTACAAATGCTGTTTTATATAAGCTGACAAGCTAAAGAAGACAATGGATGATGAAATTCATTTTCTCAAGGGAAGGGTTTCAGAACTTGAAAGTGATCTTGTGTTAAAGTCCACAGAACTTACATCTGCAGTTTCAGGGAAAGAAAAAGCTTTATCTTCTGCATTTGCTGAAATTGACCGTCTGAAGGAAGAAAATTCTATAAAAATATGAGCATTATTACATTATATGGAGGGTGTTTACTATGTTGGAGTGTATTTGTTTCTTACACATGAGGGCACGCCTTAGTTATATGCAACCACTCTTCCTGTTATAGGTCTCAGATAGTGAAATTGGAAATTTAGATCTCTTCTTTGAAGGAAGATCTTGAAAAGGAGCATCTATGCTAGCGTACTAGCCAGAGCAATTATGAAATAAGGGTTTACTCTTAATTTCTTGTCATAATTCTTATTTCCCATCTCATTCATATGCAGTGGGATATGGAAGAACTTCGTAGGAAGTATTTGGAGATGGAGTCAAAGCTAAAGTTTGAACAGGTTCCTTTTTTGTAATTCTCACGATAGGTTGAGCAAAGTGAAGTATTGTTTATTTAGAAATGTGAATGTGGAATGCATTGTATGATTTGATTACCATTTGTAATAAATGCATCATTTTTTTCCTGATTGCATTTTATGTACTATTCCTATCAGCATTAAGCTTAGATGAGTTATCAATCACAGGATGTTCTTGCAATGGAAACAGGCACCATTATTATAATTTTTTTTTAATAGCTATGGATTTTAGCTATATCTTTTGTTCTAAAACTGTAGCTATTGCTAACTTAAGCATATTGCTACGGATTTCATTCCACTTTCAGCTACTGATATTATCCGTAGCCGTAGGTACATTTTGTTACAGAATTTATAGCTACTACTTTTTTTCGTAGCTGATGATATCTATTGCTACGGATGTAATCTGCAGCCGTAGGTATATTTCCCTACAGAAATTATAGCTACGGCCTTTATCCGTAGCTAGTGATATCTATTGCTACGAATTTAATCTATAGGCATAGGTGCATTTCGCTACACAAATTATAGCTACTGCTTTTATTCGTACCTACTGATCTCTATTGCTATAGATTTAATCTGTAGCCATAGGTTTTTTAACCTTTAGCTACACCACCAATAGCTATGAACGCACTACGTGAAAAATGGGAAAAAATGACGGATTTAGAGACGGTTCTGGACCGTCTCTAAAATTGCTTGGTTTAAAGACACTTTAGAGACGGCCGTAAACCGTCTCTAAACTTTTAGACGGCCCTTGACCGTCCTTATTATTGTCTTGAAAATTTGAACGTCCACAAATCATTTGAGACGGTCGAAAACCGTCGTTAACTGCAGATAAAAGACGGCCATTGACCGTCTGGAATAAGAGACGGTCCATGACCGTCTTATATGCTGGAATTTGAGATGGTCATTGGCCGTCTCTTACTGGTAATTTGAGACTGTCAAGGACCGTCTCAATTAGAGACGGTCGTTGGCCGTCTTTTCCTGTAATTTAGGACTGTTAAAAAGAGTCTGGATTAGGGACGGTTCTTAGCTGTCTCTGTTTGAGACTGTCAAGGATCGTCTCTACTAGAGACGGTCATTGACCGTCTTGTATTGGTAATCTGAGACTGTCATGGACCGTCTCAATTATAGACGGTCAACGGCCGTCTTTTACTGCTTTTGCAAGGTAGGGAAAAAGAACCTGCATTAGGGACGGTCCTTAACAGTCCCTATTTGAGACTGTCAATGACCATCTCTATTAGAGACGGTCCTTAGCCGTCTTATTGTGGTTATTTGAGACTGTCAACGACCGTCTACATTAGACTAATGCTCAACTCAAACATTAAAAACAAAAAAAAAAAATTATGAATTTCGAAAAAAAAAAACGTTAAAAAGCTTATAAAAATAACTAACATTGTTTAAGAAAAAAATTTAGATTTTGAAATAAAAATTAAGAACTTTTAATAAAGTTGATAATTTTGAAAAAAAAATTTCGATAAGAAAATGATATTTTGAAAAAGAAAATTTTAAAAAATAAACAAAATTGTAAAAAAAATTGTCAAATTGTAAAAAAATATATTTTTTAAAAAAGAAAACTAGATTTTGTATTTTGAAAAGAAAATTTAAAAAGTTGTATAACAAAAGTGATATTTAAAAAATGATATTCTGAAAAAGAAAATTTTAAAAATTAAACAAAATTGTGAACAAATTGACAAATTGTAAAAAAATATATATTTTTTTAAAAAGAAAACTAGATTTTGTATTTTGAAAAGAAAAATTAAAAAGTTATATAACAAAAATGATATTTAAAAAATGATATTTTGAAAAAGAAAATTTAAAAAATTAAACAAAATTGTTAAAAAATTGTCAAAATGTAAAAAATAATATAATTTAAAAAATAAAATTAGATTTTGTATTTTGACAAGACAAATTAAAAAGTTATATAACAAAAGTGATATTGAAAAAAATTATATTTTGAAAAAGAAAATTTAAAAAATTAAACAAAATTGTGAAAAAATTGACAAATTGTAAATTATATATATATATATATATTAAAAAAGAAAACTAGATTTTATATTTTGAAAAGAAAAATTAAAAAGTTATATAACAAGATTTCGATAAAAAAATGATATTTTGAAAAAGAAAATTTAAAAAATTAAATGAAATTGTGAAAAAATTAACAAATTGTAAAAAATTTTTTTTTTTTTTTAAAAGAAAACTAGATTTTGTATTTTGACAACAAAAATTAAAAAGTTATATAACAAAATAAGATTAAAAAAATGATATTTTGAAAAAAAAAATAAGAAATTAAACAAAATTGTGAAAAAATTGAAAAAATGTAAAAAAATATATATTTTAAAAATGAAAACTAGATTTTGTATTTTGACAAGAAAAATTGAATAAAAAAAAGGATCTATACCAAATTAAATGGATGTGGCCTACAATACACAAGGTGGGATTAAAAACATGTAAACGTGAAAAGAAAAAAGAAAAAGAAGAAGAAGAAGAGTGTTAACTCAAGGTTTAAAAAAAATATACACGTTTAAGAAAGAGGAGTGCAAATCAAAGTTCCTTAATACCTTGGTAAAAAAGAAAATGGTCTAAATTCAACGGTAATATCAGATGGTTGAGATTATCCAGTCATTGTGATATTAAAATAAGTGTTCTACCCAACATAATAGATGTGCCCTTCAACATAAGTGCAGACCAAAGGAGATTGAAGCATATAGATGTTTAAAAAGAACAGTACAAGTCAATGTTCTTTAGGATAGTCAAAAAGAAAATGGTCCAAATTAATCCAACGGCAATTTCAGACAGTTAAGATCATTCAATCAGTGTGACCTTTGGAGAGGTACAGGTATGTCAGGTGTTGCCAACATTAAGAATTGGTACCAAATGCATACATTAGTATAGGCCATTCTCATGTTATCATTTTTCGGCTATTAACTCGTCTCCAAAGCAATGAGATGTAAACTTGCACAACTTAGATATAGTTTAAGCTGCTTGTTAATTAAAAAGGAATTTGAATATAGTTTAAGCCAAATGGAATCTAAAAAAAGAAAGAAAAAAAAAAAAGATGACTGACATCCATCAAATCATACCAAGTCCACCAATCAGATTTTGTATTTTGACAAGAAAAATTAAAAAGTTATAACAAAAGTGAGATTTAAAAAATGATATTTTGAAAAATAAATTTTAAAAAATTAAACAAATTTGTGAAAAATTGACAAATTGTAAAAAAATATATTTTTAAAAAAGAAAACTAAATTTTGTAAAAAAAATGTTAAATTTATTTATAATAAAAATGATATTTAGTTAAAAGAGAAAAATATATATTTTTTGAAAAAAAAATGTTAAATTTATTTGTGAAAAATAAAATTACTAAATTATTAGGCACATCCACTAATTGAACCTTTAATCGTTTTTAGACAATCTAATCAGTTCAAATTGAAGAGTAAATAACTTCAGATGTTTAAATCAAATTTCACTGAAATTGTTGGTCAATCTTGTATGCCCAATATCTTTCTCATATATATGTAGCTTGATTGAGGCGAGTAACTAGTCAAATTGAGAATTAATTAGTAAAATAGAGTGAATGAACTAGACATGTGAAATGGGCCAAATATTCTGGTTAAAATTGTGACCCAACTTATAATGACCTTGTGAGAACCTAAGAATTGATGTTAGTAAGTTTTGTGGGCCTCATCATGATGTGTGTCGAACATCAACATCGTGGATTTGATGTGTCCCATTTACAGTTATGAGATATCTCAAAAATCATCGAAACTCGAGTGGGCCATACCATTTAAAACTATGTGAAGACATCCTAAAAATATAAAAGCACTTGGTGGGGCCCACATGAGTTTTGGATGCGGTTGAAACTTGGTCGACCCCTCATCCAAGTGGGACACACATAATGAGTGGGTTGGATATGTGAATCACATTTAGGCGCCCAATATATGATTATGAATGTTTTAAGAAAACCTTTGTCCACTACACTTAAGTGAATTACTCGTTACCTTTATCAAAGTAAACTCTGTGGGGTTCACCGTTATTTATTTATTTTATCCACTCCATTCATCCATGTTAACAGATAATTTGAGGTTTAAAGAACAAACAGGAAGCATATCCAAAGCTCAAGTGGACCACACCACAGGAAATAGTGTGATTGAACCTCTACCATTTAAAATTTCTTGGTGGCTATAGAAGTTTTGGATCAAGCTGATGTTTGTGTTTTCTATTCATTTATATATTTTTGATATTATGAACAACCTTTAATTGTTTTTGGACAATCTGATCAATCCAAACATGAAAAGTAAATAACTTCAGATGTTTAAATCAAAATTCACTCAAATTGTTAATCAATCTTGTTTGCCCAATATCTTTCTCATACGAAATATGTTCGAGGCGAGTAACTGTTTTTGGATGTTGGTCGGTGCTCTATGGGTCCCACCATGATGTATGTGTTTCATCCATGCTGTCCATCCATTTTTACAAATCATATTAGGGCAAAATACTAAAAATGAAAGGGATATAAATCTCAGGTGGACCACACCACATGAAAACAATAGTGATTGGATATCCACCATTAAAACCCTCCTAAGGCCCACTGTACCTTTTATTTGACATCCTATCTGTTGATTAGGTTATACAGGCCAAGATGAAGGGAAAAAAATATCAGATTGATCCATAACTTTATATGGCCCCCAAAAGGTTTTTAATGGTCGACGCTCATTCAACACTGTTTCTTATAATGTGGTCCAATTGAGATTGGGATATACCTCATTTTTTGTCTCATATCATAAAATAAAATGAAAAATAGATGGATGACAAGGATGAAACATGCACATACATCATGGTGGGGCCCACAGAGCACAGACCATGTGATCCATGACCGCTCGTAAGAGAGACTCACTCTCTGTCCTCTCACACAGTCTCTCTCTCTCTCTCTCTCTCTCAGATGGATGACGTGGACATAATGGACCATACCACAGGAACACATTAGGAATAATGATTTCCACCATTGAAATCTTCCTATGGCCTACAATGATTTTTATTTGTCATCCAACCTGTTCAATAGATCACAAATACATGGATGAAGGGAAAACTAAAGTATCAACTTGATCCAAAACTTCGGTGGCCTTACAAATTATTTTAATGGTAGATGTTCAGTTTATACTATTTCCTATGATGTGGTCCACTTCAGATTTTTATAGGCTTCATTTTTGAACTTATGTAATAAAATTATATGTTAAAATGAATAGATGGAGTGGATAAAATAAATAAATTATGGTGGCCCCCATAGGATTTACTCTGTACGCTTGAGAACGATTGACTATTCCCCTGACACTAACCAATGACTAGTGTTCAGTGCTCTATGGCTCCCACCACGATGTATGTGTTTCATCCATGCTGTCCATATATTTTTACAGATAATTTTACATTATGAGACCAAAAATGAGATATATGCAAATCTCAAGTGGACCACATTACAGGAAACGTGTTGAATGAGCGTCGACCATTAAAAATATGATCAATAGGCATAAAAGTTTTGGATCAAGCTTATTTTTGTTTTTTCCCTTCATCTGGTCCTGGATGACCAAATCAATAGATTTGATGTCAAATAAACAGTACAGTGGGCCTTAGGAGGATTTTAATGGTGGATATCCAATTACTATTGTTCTCATGCGGTGTGGACCACCTGAGATTTATTTCCCTTTAATTTTCGGCATAGAGCCTAATATGATTTGTAAAATTGGATGGACGGCATGGATGAAAATCATACATCATGGTGGGGCCCACAGAGCACCGTCCAATCTCGCCCAAATTTGGGCCCGCGCTCAAAAGAGCCGCGCGCCCACATTCCCTCATCTCTCTCTCTCTCTCTCTCTCTCTCTCTCTCTCTCTCTCTCTCTCTGTCTCACCCCTGCCCTCCCTCGGCGAGGGCTCTCTCTCTCTCTCTCTCTCTCCCTCGCCGCCCTCCCTTCCTCGCCGCCCTCTCTCACTCACGCGCATCCTCTCTCTCTCTCTCGGTCCGCTCTCCACCGCGCCCTCTCTCTCTCTCGGTCCACTCTCCACCGCGCCCTCTCTCGGTGCTCTCTCTCTCGTACATCCACATGAGGTATCTCTCTCTCTCTCTCTCTCTCTCTCTCAATCTCAAGACCAATTGAAACTATTTGGTGATTTAGGGATTTGGGGATTGGGGATTTAGGGCCCGTTTGGCCGGGTGGATTAGAAGGGATTGAATGGTATTAGGGTGGATGGCATGGTGATGATGGTGTTGTCAGTGGATTGTCTTGAGATCCATGGGATTGCTATATCACTGGATTGCTATATCCAGTCTGTTTGGCACGCCCGGCCAATCCCGGGATTAAACCTTCCCATCCCTTCCAATCCCTGGAGCCAAACACGTCCCTGGCAAATTTGAACGGATTAGGGTGGATTGGATGGGATTTAAAGGTAATAATAATTTTGTCAGTGGATTGTCTTAAGACCCATGGGATTGGGATTAGATCATGACTCTGTTTGGCACGCCAGGCCAATCCCGGGATTTAACTTCTAATCCTTTCCAATACCATCCAATCCCTTCCAATCCGACCGGCCAAACGGGCCCTTAGGGATTTTGGGATATGGGGATTTTGGGATTTTGGGATTAAGGTGGGCCCTACTGAGTTTACTCAGTACAATAAGAGCGTACTGAGTAACTCAGTATGCAATCCGATTTCGTCTGCAGCACCACCATGATCTATGGCCCCACCATGATGTATATATTGTATCCATGCCATTCATCCATTTTTACAGATCATTTTAGGGCTTTATCCCAAAAATTAGAGCTGGTGCTTTTGATCAGTTGAATGCAACTAAGGGCCTGTTTGGATGCCTGTAACTTTTCTAAAATGTAAGTAAGTTACAGGTGATGTAGTTACAGTTGGCGTTTGGGGGAGGAAAGTCACCTGTTTGGGATGAGAGGATTTTAATACACCAAAAAAAAAAAAAATAGTTGCCAGCAATTTTATGTGCATAGATGGTTCTCCTGCACAATAGGAAAAAGACTAGAGGATTTTTTGAATGTAAATTCTAAGGACCTGTTTGGGTTCCACTTTAAAATGAATTCATATGTTTTTAGTCGATCTCTAATTCATATCTTATAATTACATGAACTTGGATTACACTCTAAAATTCAGTTTATGTAATTCACATTTCGGATCTGACATTAATAGAGATGCAGAACTTGTACAAGCACTTCTGCAGAAATTTGTCTGATATGTGCTCATGCGTAGTATCTTTGAGCTGACTGTTCCAAGATTGTATTCCTCCTGCCTGTTCTTGGCAATGCTGGGAGCAATACATTGAAATCATACATGACGAACAGGGTATACTATTTGCTGGAAATTCATTGAAGCAGAAGTGGCAGTGAGTTTCGCGACATTATTTCAATGCAATCTGCAAAACACTGTAATAAGAAGCATACACAGATTTAGTGTACTAGGTCTTAACCAATCAGACATTTTGAGAACTGTACAATGTTTGTTTTGTTATTCATCTCTTAAGAACGAAATAAAAATACATTTAAAATCTTATTGGGTGCAAAGGAAATGAGGATTTGCAAATGATATTGATTTTCTGTTGTTGTATACTCGTTCCTTGCTCATTCTATTGCCTTGGTTAAGGAAATGAGTACAGATTTTTCTGATTGGTTTCACTTGTGTTAATATCTTGATTGATTTTGGTTAAAAAATGAACTGTGTTTCTCTTAATACGCTGTTTTTCTTGTTGGTTATTCATGTTTTCCCTGAAATGATTGGATTTTGTTGCAAGCAAGGAGATTTGAGCTGTTTTTTGTCCCCATGAAGAACTGCTGAATCAAACTGTAAAATCTTGAGTTAGCTCTTCTTCTTCTTCTTCTTCTTTTCTTTTTTCTAATCGGCAATGAAAATTTCATTTCTCAAAAAGAAAAAGAAAAAGGAGGTACCTATCCATTGAGGCAACTGATAGGACAGCAGAAATGGATCGAACATGACCAGTCATAGCATTGTTTACAATACAACCTTCCACCACAATACTGAAAAGAATGGGAAAGAGGATCTCATTTCCTTAGACCCCTGGAATTATCGAATGTTCAGTCAAATGTCTAAATGGACCTGAGATCTCTTTGCTTTTTAGAGGCATTGGGTAGATTTTGGTATAAAACAGTCACCAAACTCATCAGTGTACATGTTCATTTAATGTGGACTGGGCAATTTTTGACACCATCAATTGCTTTATCACTCTACCTGATGATTTGACCCACTTGATCACCAAACATCAGGCACCCCTGATGGTTTTCTCAGATGACCTAGACATGTGACTGTGCGTTGCCTTCGCAAAGCTCTGTAAATATAAGAAAAATTGCATGGCTATCTGCATTCTTACAAAGTGCTCTATAAATACAAGAAAAAAAATTGCATGGTTGTCCTGTTCAAGATGCTATTTTCTGGATACATACAAATGTGATGTAATCAGCAGTTGCAGGATTTTTCTTGACATCACAGTGTGACTTTTTCTTCCTTCATCAAATTGATCTGAATCCGATTGGTTCATGGAGATCCTGGTCAAGTGTCTTTATTTTCAAGTTCTTTAGCTTTGCTGTACATTCTGTCTGGAACACTATTAGGACCTGAACAAAAAAGGCCCTTGTTTGCTTTAAATGAAATGTTTAACCCGGCCTGGATCCCAAGAAAAATAGCTGGAAAGTTATGGGGATCTTTGAGAGCTACTGTGCTTGCATGTTGTACATGTGAAGCTACAATTCTCTTGATCCTTTGATGTTTGATTTTTTAGGGATCCAAGTGTTGCGGTTGTGCATAGAGGTCTGTTTTTTTTTTTCATTATATAGCTTTGTATTGAGGGGTTAGTTAGGGCCATCCCCTATCTAGGTGTATCTATTTTGTTTCATGAAATATACACAGCAGTGGCAGTGTGGTATTATTATTTATTATCATGACTCCCTTATAAAAATTGAATGTGAATTTTTTTTTTCGGTGCTGATGCCTCAAAAATTTTGAATCATAGGTATGAGTTCAAAAGCAACCATGGAGAATGGGTCATCACAGTGAAACCCGATTTAGGTCCTGGAATATTTGAACAAGTTCCAAATATGTACATTAGTTCCAAATTTGTTAATGCTGCCAGTGCTGCTCGTCTTTTGGTCAGATAAAATATGTTTATGTCTACATAACACTGCTTGTTTCATTTTGTGCTTTCCCTAACATTTTCACATAAAAAATCATTTGTGTTGTATCCACAGCTACATGGAGTCAGACCCTGTAAAAATTGCAGTAGAAGGTGTAGAACGGTTTAAGAAGGAAAATTGTGATCTGATAATTGTAGACACAAGTGGACACCACAAACAGGAAGCGGCTCTGTTTGAAGAAATGCACCAAGTGTTTGAAGCAACGGTATTCATTTTCTTATTCTAAAGGTTTATCACTCTTATTCATTTATGTTGGTTGCCAACATGCTATCTATATCACATTTAAGTTCCTTGATGCTGTAGAAACCAGATCTTGTTATATTCGTTATGGATAGCAGTATGATATGTTCGTGTGATGTCTGGACATTCTCTGTAGGTATTTCACACCCTTTTATCATACTTATCTGCAAAATGCACTTATCCACAATGCCTTCAAATTGATTTTGATATATTCTTTGGTGACATCAAGATCTTATATATATGGCTTTTATCATTTATGCAAAACTTGCTTATATATAGTGTTTCCAAATTGATTTTGAAACCCAACATTGTTTCAAGAAGAACCTTCATTTTGTTTCATGAATAGAGGATGGACAAGTGATGAGCTTTTTTGTTGTATTAAAAAGAAAATTTGTTAGGAGATGTCTGAGTGAGGCACATGGCATAATTGTGAGTCCATCTCTCCATATGTCACATTGGTTATATATGAAAAGATCATCAACTATCTATCCTGTTTCAATCTAGAAAAAAAAGAAGCAGTATTTGGTCTAGCTAGATGTATCTGACTAATAAATTGAACCTTATTGATAAATTGGAAAATTTTTATTTAGTAAATGTTTTCTTGATTTTTTCTTATTCCTTATATTGTTTCCCAGTTATATTTGTGTTGGTTTCAGAGTACAGGTAGCAATAGAAAGTGTTGGTCGATTGTGGCTTATAGACAAAGGGATGAGTAACCAACAATACGAATATGGGAGGCCTTCTCCGGGTATCAGATGCTTTTAGATATAATTATGTTGTTTTTAAATGTATTAGATCGAAATTGATGGAGTAGACCCGGATGTGCGTCGAGCTATCCGGATGTTTAGCGGGGTCCCTAGAAGGTGGGAACCGTTATGACCATGATGAAGCTGTCCATTTCCTATGGAGCATTGGAGTGGCTTGGCCATTTGGACAGCCATGTTTATGTATTTAATACAAATTAATCGAGCAGACGGATCTGCGTCGAGCTATCCGGATGTTGAGCGGGGGTCCCTGGAAGGTGGGAACCGCTGTTATGACCATGATGAAGCTGTCCATTTCCTATGGACAGCATTGGAGTGGCCTGATCATTTGGACAGGCCATGTTTATGTATTAACTCGAAATTGATGGAGCAGACGTGGATGTGCGTCGGAGCTATCCGGAAGAGCAGGGTTCCCTGGAAAGAGGGAACCGCTATTATGACCATGATGAAGCTGTCCATTTTTTATGGACAGCATTGGAAGGGCCTGGCAATTTGTGTCGGATGGCCGTGTTTATATCTGTATTTGCAGGGACGATACCCTTAACCTAAACCAAAACTTATGACCTAAAACCTTAACCTATAACCTAAACCTCAACCTTAACCTAAACCTAAACCTAAACCTAAACCTTAACCTAGACCTATAACCTATAGCCTTAACCTAAACCTGTAACCTATAGTCTTAACCTAAACCTAAAACCTAAATGTATTCTCAAATCCCTAAACCTAAACCTACACCTAATCCTAATCTCAACTCCCTCACCTAAACCTAAACCTAAACTTGAAAACCAAAACCTAAACCCGATCCCGAACCCGAACCCGATTTCCTAAACCTAAACCTTAACCTATTCTCAATTCCCTAAACTAATTGCTTATAACCTAAACCGAAAGCTAAACTTATACCTTAACCTAAACCTATAACCTATAACCTAAATCAAAACCACGTTTCCCTAAACCTAAACCTAAACCTATAACCTATAACTTAAATCAAAACCAAAACCAAACCTAAACCTAAACCTAAACGTATAACCTATAACCTAAACTTAAACCTAAAACCTAATGTATTCCCAAATCCCCAAACCTAAACCTACACCTAATCCTAATCTAAACTCCCTAACCTAAACCTAAACTTAAACTTGATAACCCAAACCTAAACCCGATCCTGAACCCAAACTCGATTTCCTAAACCTAAATCTTAACCTATTCTCAATTCCCTAAACCTATTGCTTATAACCTAAACCGAAACCAAAACCTATACCTAAACCTAAACCTAAACCTAAACCTATAACCTATAGCCTAAACATAAACCTAAAACCTAAATGTATTCTCAAATCATTAAACCTAAATCTGAACCTGAACCTAAACCTTAACCTAGACCTATAACCTATAGCCTTAACCTAAACTTGTAACCTATAGCCTTAACCTAAACCTAAAACCTAAAAGTATTCTCAAATCCCTAAACCTAAACCTACACCTAATCCTAATATCAACTCCCTCACCTAAACCTAAACCTAAACTTGAAAACCAAAACCTAAACCCGATCCCGAACCCGAACCCGATTTCCTAAACCTAAACCTTAGCCTATTCTCAATTCCCTAAACTAATTGCTTATAACTTAAACCGAAAGCTAAATTTATACCTTAACCTAAACATATAACCTATAACCTAAATCAAAACCACCTTTCCCTAAACCTAAACCGAATCCAAAACCTATAACTTAAATCAAAACCAAAACCAAACCTAAACCTAAACCTATAACCTATAACCTAAACCTAAACCTAAAACCTAATGTATTCCCAAATCCCCAAACCTAAACCTACACCTAATCCTAATCTAAACTCCCTAACCTAAACCTAAACCTAAACTTGATAACCCAAACCTAAACCCAATCCTGAACCCAAACCCGATTTCCTAAACCTAAACCTTAACCTATTCTCAATTCCCTAAACCGAAACCAAAACTTATACCTTAACCTAAACCTAAACCTAAACCTACAACCTATAACCTAAACATAAACCTAAAACCTAGATGTATTCTCAAATCCCTAAAACTAAACCTACACCTAATCCTAATCTCAACTCCCTAACCTAAACCCGATCCCGAACCCGAACCCGATTTCCTAAACCTAAACCTTAACCTATTCTCAATTCCCTAAACCAATTGCTTATAACCTAAACCGAAAGCTAAACTTATACCTTAACCTAAACCTATAACTTATAACCTAAACATAACCTAAACCTAAATGTATTCTCAAATCCCTAAACCTAAACCTACACCTAATCCTAATATCGACTCCCTAACCTAAACCTAAACCTAAACTTGAAAACTCAAACCTAAACCCGATCCCGAACACAAACCCGATTTCCTAAACCTAAACCTTAACCTATTTTCAATTCTCTAAACCTATAGCTTAAACCTAAACCTAAAACTTAACCTAAACCTTAACCTAAAGCTATAACCTATAGCATAAATCTAAACCTAAACCTAAACCTCTAACCTGTAACCTATAACCTAAACCTAAACCTAAAACCTAAATGTATTCTCAAATCCTTAAACCTAAACCCAAACCTTAACCTAAACCTATAACCTATAGCCTTAACCTAAACATGTAACCTATAACCTAAACCTAAACCTAAAACCTAAATGTATTCTCAAATCCCTAAACCTAAACCTAAACCTAAACTTGAAAACTCAAACCTAAAACCGATCCCAAACCCGAACCCGATTTCCTAAACCTAAACCTTAACCTATTCTCAATTCTCTAAACCTATAGCTTATAACCTAAACTTAAACCTAAACCTAAAACTTAACCTAAACCTATAACCTATAGCATAAACCTAAACCTAAACCTAAACCTCTAACTCGTAACCTATAACTTAAACCTAAACCTAAAACCTAAATGTATTCTCAAATCTTTAAACCTAAACCCAGACCTTAACCTAAAACTTAACCTAAACCTATAACCTATAGCCTTAACCTAAACATGTAACCTATAACCTAAACCTAAAACCTAAATGTATTCTCAAATCCCTAAACCTAAACCTATACCGAATCCTAATCTCAACTCCCTAACCTAAACCTAAACCTAAACTTGAAAACTCAAACCTAAACCCGATCCCGAACTCGAAACCGAACCCGATTTCCTAAACCTAAACCTTAACCTATTCTCAATTCCCTAAACCTATAGCTTATAACCTAAACTTAAACCTAAACATAAACCTTAACTTAAACCTTAACCTAAACCTATAACCTATAACCTAAATATAAACCTAAACCTAAACCTGTAACCTATAACCTAAACCTAAGCCTAAAACCTAAATGTATTCTCAAATCCTTAAACCTAAATCTAAACCTTAACCTAAACCTTAACCTAAACCTATAACCTATAGCCTTGACCTTAACCTATAACCTATAACCTAAACATAAACCTAAAACCTAAATGTATTCTCAAATCCCCAAACCTAAACCTACACCTAATCCTAATCTCAACTCCCTAACCTAAACCTAAACCTAAACTTGAAAACTCAAATCTAAACCCGATTTCCTAAACCTAAACTTTAACTTATTCTCAATTCCCTAAACCTATAGCTTATAACCTAAACTTAAACCTAAACCTTAACCTAAACCTATAACCTATAGCATAAACATACACCTAAACCTAAACCTGTAACCTATAACCTAAACCTAAACCCAAAACCTAAATGTATTCTCAAATCCTTAAACCTAAATCTAAACCTTAACCTAAACCTTAACCTAAACCTATAACCTATAGCCTTAACCTAAACCTGTAACCTATAACCTAAATAAAAACCTAAAACCTAAATGTATACTCAAATCCCTAAACCTAAACCTACACCTAATCCTAATCTCAACTCCCTAACCTAAACCTAAACCTAAACTTGAAAACTCAAACCTAAACCCGATCCCGAACCCCAACCCGATTTCCTAAACCTAAACCTTAACCTATTCTCAATTCCCTAAACCTATAGCTTAAAACCTAAACTTAAACCTAAACCTTAACCTAAACCTATAACCTATAGCATAAACCTAAACCTGTAACCTATAACCTAAACCAAAACCCAAAACCTAAATGTATTCTCAAATCCTTAGACCTAAATCTAAACCTTAACCTAAACCTATAACCTATAGCCTTAACCTAAACCTGTAACCTATAACCTAAATATTAATCTAAAATCTAAATGTATTCTCAAATCCCTAAACCTAAACCTACACCTAGTCCTAATCTCAACTCCCTAATCTAAACCTAAACCTAAACTCGAAAACCAAAACCTAAACCTGATCCCGAACCCGAACCTGATTTCCTAAACCTAAACCTTAACCTATTCTCAATTTCCTAAACCTATAGCTTATAACCTAAACTTAAACCTAAACATAAACCTTAACCTAAACCTATAACCTATAGCCTTAACCTAAACCTGTAACCTATAACCTAAATATAAACCTAAAACCTAAATGTATTCTCAAATCCCTAAACTTAAACCTACACCTAATCCTAATCTTAACTCCCTAACCTAAACCTAAACCTAAACTTGAAAACTAAAACCTAAACCCGATCCCGAACCCGAACCCGATTTCCTAAACCTAAACCTTAACCTAAACCTATAACCTATAGCATAAACCTAAACCTAGACCTAAACCTGTAACCTATAACCTAAACCTAAACCTAAAACCTAAATGTATTCTCAAATCCCTAAACCTAAACCTACACCTAATCCTAATCTCAACTCCCTTACATAAACCTAAACCTAAACTTGAAAACTCAAACCTAAACCCGATCCCGAACCCCAACCCGATTTCCTAAACCTAAACCTTAACCTATTCTCAATTCCCTAAACCTATAGCTTAAAACCTAAACTTAAACCTAAACCTTAACCTAAACCTTAACCTAAACCTATAACCTATAGCATAAACCTAAACCTGTAACCTATAACCTAAACCAAAACCCAAAACCTAAATGTATTCTCAAATCCTTAGACCTAAATCTAAACCTTAACCTAAACCTATAACCTATAGCCTTAACCTAAACCTGTAACCTATAACCTAAATATAAATCTAAAATCTAAATGTATTCTCAAATCCCTAAACCTAAACCTACACCTAGTCCTAATCTCAACTCCCTAATCTAAACCTAAACCTAAACTTGAAAACCAAAACCTAAACCTGATCCCGAACCCGAACCTGATTTCCTAAACCTAAACCTTAACCTATTCTCAATTTCCTAAACCTATAGCTTATAACCTAAACTTAAACCTAAACATAAACCTTAACCTAAACCTATAACCTATAGCCTTAACCTAAACCTGTAACCTATAACCTAAATATAAACCTAAAACCTAAATGTATTCTCAAATCCCTAAACTTAAACCTACACCTAATCCTAATCTCAACTCCCTAACCTAAACCTAAACCTAAACTTGAAAACTAAAACCTAAACCCGATCCCGAACCCGAACCCGATTTCCTAAACCTAAACCTTAACCTAAACCTATAACCTATAGCATAAACCTAAACCTAGACCTAAACCTGTAACCTATAACCTAAACCTAAACCTAAAACCTAAATGTATTCTCAAATCCTTAAACCTAAACCTAAACCTTAACCTAAACCTATAACCTATAGCCTTAACTTAAACATGTAACCTATAACCTAAACCTAAACCTAAACCTAAAACCTAAATGTATTCTCAAATCCCTAGACATAAACCTATACCTAATCCTAATCTCAACTCCCTAACCTAAACCTAAACCTAAACTTGAAAATTCAAACCTAAACCTGATCCCGAACCCGAACCCGATTTCCTAAACCTAAACCTTAACCTATTCTCAATTCCCTAAACCCATTGCTTATAACCTAAACCGAAACCTAAACCTATACCTAAACCTAAATCTATAACCTATGACCCAAACATAAACCTAAAACCTAAATGTATTCTTAAATCCCTAAACTTAAACCTACACCTAATCCTAATCTCAACTCCCTAACCTAAACCTAAACCTAAACTTAAAAACTCAAACCTAAACCTGATCCCGAACCCCAACCCGATTTCCTAAACCTAAACCTTAATGTATTCTCAAATCCCTAAACTTAAACCTACACCTAATCCTAATCTCAACTCCCTAACCTAAACCTAAACCTAAACTTGAAAACCAAAACCTAAACCCGATCCCGAACCCGAACCCGATTTCCTAAACCTAAACCTTAACCTATTCTCAATTTCCTAAACCTAAACCTAAACCTAAACATAAAACCTAAATGTATTCTCGAATCCTTAAACCTAAACCTACACCTAATCCTAATCTCAACTCCCTAACCTAAACCTAAACCTAAACTTGAAAACCCAAACCTAAACCCGATCTCGAACCCGAACCCGATTTCCTAAACCTAAAACTTAACCTATTCTCAATAATTCCCTAAACCTTTTATCTTGTAACCTAAACCTAAGCCTAAAGCTATACCTAAACCTATAACCTATAACTTAAACCTAAACCTAAAACCTATTGCTTATAAGCTAAACCTAAACCTAAACCTAAACCTTAACCTAAATCTAAATGTATTCTCAAATTCCTAAACCTAAACCTACATCTAATCCTAATCTCAACTCCCTAATCCAAACCTCAACCTGATCCCGAACCCGAACCCAATTTCCTAAACCTAAACCTTAACCTATAACCTAACATAAATCTAAACCTATTAACTGCACTTATAACCTAAACCTATAACCTAAACATAAGCCTAAAACCTAAACCTAAACCTAAAATCAAAATGTATTTTTAAATCCTTGAACCTAAACCTACACTTAATCCTAATCTCAACTCCCTAACCTAAACTTAAACCTAAACTTGATAACCCAAACCTAAACCCGATCCCGAACTCGGACCCGATTTCCTAAACCTAAACCTTAACCTTAACCTATTCTCAATTCCCTAAAGCTATAACCTATATACTAAAACCTATAACTAAAACCTAAACCTTAACCTAAACCTATAATCTAAGCCTAAACCTTAACCTAAACCTAAACCAAAACCCATAACCTAAACCTTAACCTATAACCTATAACCTAAATTTATAACCTATGACCTAAAACCTAATCCTAAACCTAAACCTAAACCTAAACCTAAAACCTAACACCTAAAACCTAAAACCTAAACCTAAACCTATTTTAATGATCAGTTTTATTTTTAATAAGTGCTCATTTTTTTGGAAGGAGTTTATGCAATTCTTCATGATTCTGAATTATAATGTTTTGTTGGTTAAAATTTTTTTTTTCAGGTGAAAGACAAAAAGAAAATTGTTGCTGATTTTTTCTTTTTTAATTTATGATGTTAAACTTATATGTATTTATGTGTGGATGAATGTAATGTGGATAAGATTGCTTGTGTTTGGATGGATGTAGTTTATGTTTGGATGAATGTAGTTTATGTTGGATTTACGTAGTTTGGGTTTAGATGGATGTAGTTTATGTTTGGATGAATGTAGTTTATGCTGGATTTACGTAGTTTAGGTTTAGATGGATGTGAATGTGAATATGATGAAATATATTATATAACAGGTATATATCAGGAAAAATATGATGATGTAACAGTGTATATCAGGAAGATTATGATGATGTAACAGGTGTATATTGACCCTCTTATAAGGGACGGTCCATGATCGTCCTTTTTAAGGACGGTCTGTGGCCGTCCTTTGAAGGCCCATAAGAGACGGACGATGACAGTCCTTTTTAAGGACGGTCCATGACCGTCCTTTTAAAGGATGATCTGTAGCCGTCCTTTGAAGGCCCATAAGAGACGGACCATGACAGTCCTTTTTAAGGACGGTCTGTGGCCGTCCTTTGAAGGCCCATAAGAGACGGACCATGACAGTCCTTTTTAAGGACGGTCCATGACCGTCCTTTTAAAGGACGGTCTGTGGCCATCCTTTAAAGGCTCATAAGAGACTGTCCCAGACCGTCCTTTTTAAGGACGATTCACGACCGTCCTTTTTTGCGACGGTCCATGACCGTCCTTTTTTCGTCAATAAAATGACGGTTTTCAACCGTCCTTTAAGTAATACGACACGTCAAAATTTGACGGCCCTTGCGACGGTCCAGGACCGTCCTTTTTAGTTATTTGAGACGGTTTTGGACCGTCCTTTTTTCACAGTTTTGGCGTAGTGACGTGTTATGAACTAGATCCGTATCAGAAGGCCTTTAGCTACGGGTTTTATCTGTAGCCTTTGCCCATTTTTCTGGAACTGTAAATGTGAATCAAAGTAATAGAAACATCTCATCACACTACAAAATTCACCTCTTAGCCCTAACTAAGAGCTTTAGCTAACAATAGACATGATTGGATCTAAAACCCTAGAAGAAAGCATGGAAAACTAAGGAAGAAAGAAGAAAAATGCTTGATGACGGCTCTCTGCCCTTGTGTTTCGCTCCTCCAAACCCTAGATAGATGCCCAGGGATTCCATGGGGACTCTTATTTCTAGTTGTGCAACACCTCCTTTTGTATCTCCTTGGAAAAATTCAGAACTGCCTCAAATTTACGCACTCCGTGTAACTCTGTGTAACTTCATACAATTCGTTTGATGACATTGAACTACCTTTGATGTCATCGAATGTGCCTTTTATACATGCTTTTTCCATGCTTTTGTAGTTTCATTTAGACTCTGTAACCTTCGATGTCATCGAAGAGGCCTTCGATGTCATCAAAGATTGTTCGAGGAATCGGTAACACGTCCAAAACAGTCCAGAGAGTTAAACTAATTTCTTTAATAAATTCGATGTCATTGAAGAGGCCTTCAATGTCATTGAGCATGTCTTCGATATCATCGAGGAAGCCTTCGAGGGTCGAACATGGTGCCCAATGTGTCCAGCAAGTTTTGCCGAAATTTCACGGAAAATATGATGTCATCGAATTGAATTCGATGTCATAGAGAGAGGCTTTGAGTCATCGAACAAGTCCTCGAGTCATCAAAAAATGTCTTCAATTTGTCTAGAAACTAACTCGATTTTCTTTCATAAATTCGATGTCATCGACCCATGTTTGATGTCATCGAATGGTGATCGATGACACAGTCAATGCAAATTCTGCAATTGTTCTTTTGACTTCGTTCCTTCTCCACTTGGTTTTCTTGAATCTTGTGTAAAGCTCGTATCCTAGCCCGTACTGTTCCATTGGCTTTCGCGGTCCTCCCGGTTGAATTTTGGCGACTTGCGATCTGTAATCGGCAGTTACGCATGACCTTGAGTCGTATCCCATTTTCCAGAGTAGGCTCGACCCGATACCTATACCCTTGCGACCATGCCATCATCGCGTCTTGCTTGCCGAGGCGATACCCATGTCAGGATATGTGGGCCATCGTTTAGTTCAAGGAGAATGCTGCGCATTGCAATCTTGAGAATCCATCATATCAATCCCATCAATCAAAGTACACATCACACTCCATCACTCACCCATCCCCAAGTATAACCACCCCTCCCCTAAAGTAAATTCTCTCTTACACAAGTACACATCACACCCATCACACCCATCACACCCATCTCTCTCTCTTACACCTCTCTCTCTCATCTCTCTCATTCTCCAAGCAAGCATCCCACGTCCAAGCAAGCTTCCATGGGAGAGCTTGTGTGGCCCACCTTCCTACCACCCAATCCCACCCTTAGATCATCATCTCAACTGTCGAAATTGTCCCCTTAGAGCTCTAGATTGCATAGGCGGAAGAAGGATTTGATCTAGAGGTGGGTGCTTCTATTGGGCCTAAATTTGCTTTTTTTGATGAAGGGCCAAGTGAGGCCTACCAATTGATGGTATGGATCTCACTTTGGACCCTAGGTGTGGCCGATGGCCCACCTTGTTCCTCATGATCATTCCATGATGAGGCCATTCTCCATGGACCCCATCATGATGTTTATATTTCCTTGCATGAAAAGAGGTCATCTAAACCGTCTATTTTGGGTGGAGAAGGAATCTCCACTGTTGATCTTTGATTTAGTTGGCCCACATGTATTGGGACCCACTTGATATATGATTGAATGCAAGGGAGGGCTCATAGTGGCGGAGCCCTCCATCACACGTGGCCCGTCTCTCTCTCTCTCCCTCTTTTTTTTTCTTTTTATTGTATGCGATGATGTGGATGTGTGGCCTAATTGGATGGACCCCACTTTGATGTATGTATTTCCCATGCCCTCCAACCCCTTCTTTGGTGACCCACATCCATAGTTGGGGCCCTGCTCAATGTATGTATTATGTCCAGACTGTCCAGCGTCCAGGGACGCTGGACGTTGAATGGAAAACACAAATATGAGCTTGGTTTAAGACATTTTGGGGTGGGCCACTTGTATAGGTCCCACCTTGATGTATGTATTCAATCCACGCCATCTATCCTATTTACCCACTCATTTTAGGCGTTGAGCCGAAAAATGAAGCTGATCCAACTTTCAGGCTGGCCATACCTTAGAAAACAGTGATTTTCACTATTTAAATGCACTTAAAATTTTCTACACTCCGAAAGATGCCCAAATTTGGCTTGATAAATTGCTTATGGAGTATAGGACCCATTAGGTGGGGCGGATGCTTCCAATGCCAGCCCCACATGTGAAAAACCTCATAGATTTAGTTTTCAAAAAAAAATAAATAAGGAACATATGTAGTAGGCGCAGGCAGTGCCTGCGTCATTATGTGTGAGGGCAAGGATTGAGTCAGCCACACATTTTGATATTATGACCTTCTAACGGTTTACTACTGTCCCCTAATATGGGACAATAGGTCGATAGTCTTCCAGGTTGGATCGTCGGGAGGTGCGGGGGAAGACGGGTTTACTGGCCCAGGTTGAATTGACAACTCGGCCACGGGAAATCCTTCCGTATACAAGTTCTTATACAAGGTTTTTGAACACGGTGAGAGGTGGCACCGAGTAGTGTAAAGCCTTCTCATACTAATTGAATGCTCTAATAAGAAAATCAGAAGGGATAAGACTTCAGGGCAACATAGGGAAATCATTCCATAGGGTATTCCCCTATTTTAGGGAAATAACTAAAGGACGGATGAGTAGGCACACCTTGCTTATTTTTGTTTTATAGTGCATTGCTACATAGGGTTTGTTATCCCTCAGCTCGTTATAGTCCATTAGTGGAAAACTCCCTGCCCTCAGGCTCGTTCCAGTATCGCAGCAGGCTAGAGTTTCTATTGAGATTCTTTCGGTGAGCAGTTCACGTAGTGAACCGGAAAGAGACTCTCAAAAGATTCTTTATTGAGATATAGAGAATCTTGAGTCACCTGAAAAGAGTGAACGAAGTTCACGATGGGAATGGGGGGAAACCCTTAACTAGGGCTAGTGCATTAAGGCATTTCATTCCTGAATTCATAACGGAAAACGGTCTTAAATGACTCCCTCACTCCGGCTCGTCCCATAGTATCGCATAGTCTATAATATAAACGTCAGCTGCGGTCAAGGCCATCCCTCCGAAATGCCGTGACGTACACCGCTCGCAGCAGGAAACAGTCTCAAATCCGTCCCTTCCCCCACTCTTTTTTATTTGGCAGCCTGTTTTGACTTATCAGAGGCGCAACCCCGGGCAGATTCAGCTCACCAAACTCTCTTGCCTTCGTCATCAGCTGCTCCTTTGGTCACGGGTTCTACTCCTACTCCTGTTTCTGTTTAGGTACGTCGCTCCTCTCGTCCTCCTGATCGTCTCACATATGAAGATTTTCCTCTTCCCATTGTTTGTGCCTTTCTGTCTTCATTCCATTGTTGAGCCTAAATCTGATTCTGAAGCTGCATCTCAGTCATGTTGGAAAGAAGCCATGCAGGAAGAACTCAAAGCTCTCATAAAAAATCAAAGGAGCTAGTTCCTCTCCGTCAATTCATTCGTTTAGGGCGAGTACCTTCGTTCCTCTTCCTGAAGGGAAGCAAAGGAGGGTTTACAAAGTCAACAGGGTCCATTGATAGATACAAAGCCAGGTTGGTGGCTAAGGGATACACTAAAGAGTATGAGCTTTATTATGAGGAAACCGTCAGCACCAGTAGCAAAGTTCAGTTCGAACCCTTAAGGCAGTTGCTGCCGCTAGAAAATGGCCTATGTATCAGCTGGATGTCGACGAATGCGTTCCTTCATTTCATGGTGATCTTGAAGAGGAAAGATATATGGATCCTCCTCCTGGGCTTCCTATCTCATCAGAATGCCAGCTTGTCTGTCGATTGAAAAAGCCTCTGAGCAGAAATGCAGCAAGCAAGCAACGGCTTTTCAGCCTATTAGTAAAACGCGCTAGCGCGCGCATACGTTTGTCAGCTGAAAAGCAGGATTTTCTTTATCAACTCGTCGCTCCAAAAGAAAAGGAAAGGAGAATCAAAGCGATTTTGGGCTGTCCCGAAGGACTTGGCCAGCCACTTATCTTGGACTGCCTCTTCTTCCGGTAAGGCAGTCAACATCCATATGGAAAACTGTGGTTGAGCGTGCTCAAGAGAAATTGGCAGCATGGAAGGGCCAGCTTCTAACCATCGCGGGCCGGGCACAACTCATAAAGTCCTCGCTTCGACGCTTCTCTAAATGAAATGCTTTCTGTTTTCGACGGTCCCAGGTTCTAGAGGCCCTAGAAAAGCTGCAAAGAAATTTCCTATGGTCTGGAGCGGAAGAGAGACACCGCTTCCATTTGGTTAGGTGGGAAAGGGTGTGCGCCAGGAAAAGTGAAGGCTGGCTAGGCCTCAAAAATGTTGAACATGACGAATGGGGCTTTGCTGGCTAAGACAAGTTGGTGTCTCGCCCGCCTGTTGGAGTTAAATCTTGAGAAGGAATCCCTTCGTCGAAAGCCAAAAAAGGTTCGTCTACCTCACGTGGAGGGGGATCCTGCATGGCAGAGACATCCTAAAGCTGGGCTTGAGATGGTCGGTTGGCTCCTGTAGATTTTTCTGGGAGGATCTGTGGTTCCACCCCTCTTAAAGATTCATATCCCGAACTGTATCAACAGTACAAATCGATTTTTGGGGGCCCAGCACATCAACAAAGTTTTCGCCTCCCCGCCGCCCTTGGAAATCTTTCCAAGGTAGGCTGGCTTTTTTTTTCTACAGGACGACAACAAAATTTGGAGCCTTACCAGCTCCGGCCAGTTCTCGGTAAAAAGCGCCAAAGAAGCCCAATTTCCTCACAGTCCGTCCAGAGAATGGGATTTTGATTTTTGGAAAAATAGCACGATCCCAAAGGTAGCCAGCAAGCTTCAAAACTACTAAGCGCGCTAGTGTGCTCAGTAGTTTTGAAGCTGGGCCGCGATGGATATAACAAAATGGATGGACGGCCTCCGCAATTGTCCTCCATGGGTTGGGCATCATAGAGAACTGGGGTCCGTGGCTCTATGGGGGTGCGAACGTACCAGATCCTCACAAACCTCAACTGTCAATAGTCTAAGGGCACATGTACGCCCAGGTCGACCTTCCAACATCTTAACGTAGACCCTGCTTAACCTAGTAGCTTCTGCGACTGATGCCTCGGATACTTCAACTTCTCAATTTCTGACAGTGGCTGTTCTGGTCACTGCATCATACGAGGCCAAGACTTCTCTCACTTCAGCATCCTCAAATTCAAAATCCCTGGAAGCATGGTCCAGGAAGTTTCCCATGGTAACATACTCGTGCGCTTCCGGCTATCTCTGGCATAGGATCAATAATCGTTCCAGCAGGCACTTCTCCTGTTTGAGCATAACTCGCCCTGGGTGAACTCTAAAGGTCTGGGATTCGACACAGGGAAAGACTCTCGGGAATTGCAGAGAGAGTGGATAGGAAGCAAGGGTGGTCGGAGGTGTGCTGAATAGGTGCGGGTAAAGTATCTCAAGGGTCGTGTTTACGAGCAGTCATAATGGCTTTCGAACTTAGAAAATTCAAATGATGAAACGTAATTTCTCAATCAATTATCCTTGGAAAAAGCACAGCTAACGGCAAGAGCGTACCTGGAGGATGTCACGGGCTGGCAGGTTCCATGGCAGCATCCTTGAAACTCACACGAACCGCTGAATCCTTGTCAGCACGCCGCCGTCAATCGCCTTAATCTTCTTGTCTCACGCGAATCGAATGATCGATTCGCATTCAATGGCCCATCCACTTGCTGTCTTGTCGATCTGCTGACTCACTGCTTCATTGAGCCGATTCGCGTTAACGCGAATGAGAGTTCTGAGTTGCCTTAACGCGGATGAAGTATGCTGTCCGGAAGAACGCGGAGCGTTCGCCCTGATTGATGCGAATGAACAGCCAGCCTGATTCGCGTTAACGCGAATGACCATGCTATGCTGATCCGCGTTCAGGCGAATGGTCCTTGTCTGTCCACCGAAAGTCCATGCGAATGACAGTGCCATTTCGCGTTAACGCGAGGTGTTGATTCGCGTTCAGGCGAAGTTGAGTCTTAAATCTCTCCTTCCACTGCTTGCTGGTTAAGGCTTTTGAATATGGCTTCAGTCGAGACCCATTCACCAGGAAATCCTTGTCTTCACCATCTATGGGCCTGAGTCGGACAGTCCCATTGTTACAGCAACTATTTCATAAGGCCCCATCCATCTGGTTTGGAACTTCCCCGGGAAATCTCCATATCGTTCATCGTATATAAGGGCCCCCGGCTGAAAGACCTTTGGTCTCTTGCATCGTGCCATTTTCTTCTCTGATCGTGCACGAGCTGTGTACGGTGGAAAGCTTCTCTCCTCATCTCATCCAATGAGAAGAGCTGTTCAGCTCTCTGCCTCTGTGCTTCATCCAAATTCAGATCTAGCTGTGCTGCGATATAAAGTAATCTCTCGTTCGATCGGTAGCACTGCTGTTCTTCCATACACCGAAAGGGTGAGAGGCCGGTAGTGGTTTTCCAGGTGGTCCTAAAGGCCCACACAGCGTCCAGGAGTTTCTCCTCCCAGTCTGTTCTGTGTATACCAAAAGAGAAGATTCTCGAGCTCTCTTTTGCTTACCTCTGCTTCTCTGTTCCCTCTAGGGTAGTATGGACTAGACTGAAGATGCGTGATACCTTCTGCAGCAACTGATTGATAACAGAAAAAAAAAGGGGGGGGGTGCCCCTGTCACTTACTAGACTCCGCGGGGTTCCGAACCTGGTAAAGATCTGCTCATACAAGAATGCTGCCACCGCATCAGAGGTTGCGTTCTTCATTGGCTTGACTTCCACCCACTTAGTCACTCCACGCAAACCAGAATGTGTTTGCTCCCGGTTGAATGGGTCCGTCCAGACTCCACATCTCAAACGGTTCAACTGCTATTACCGGGTGATAAGGCATGGCTCCGCTCGGTATGGGTCTGCCCTGGCAACGATTACAGCTTCTGCTAAATGACCGTCGAAAATAGTCGGCCAGTAGTAGCCCTACTGCAGTATCTGGTAGTCTACTTCCCAGCCAAGATGACCTCCGCCGGTTCATGCATTTAAGTCATAACAAAAAAAAAGGATTTCCTCCTCAGTGAGGCATCTCCTCATCACTGAGGCCTGTCCCAGCTTATACAGAGTTCCATCCACCCAGGTGGTGTATGGTTGACTCTGTTTGGCTAGGGCCTTTCGTCGATGAGCAGGCCAATCGGAGTGATTCCTGAAACAATCAAATGAGCAATGTCAGCGGAGTAATACCGTTAACAGAAAACCGACGTTTCATCAGGAAACTGTTCACCACATCGTCCAAGGGCGCTGAGTCTAAACGACGACGGAACGGTGATCAGCAACTGGTTTCTCCACAAGAGGTTGGTTTCGCAAACTCCTGAAGTAGGATGATCCACCTGGTGACTCTAGCATTGTTAGTGGTCAGACATTATTTGATAGCGGAGTGATCGGTGTGAATAAAGACCCTCGACCCGATCAAGTAATGTCTGAACTTGTGTTGTGCGAACACAACAGCTCGGAACTCCTGTTCCGTGACTGCGGGACTCCACTTCGTCCTTCTACTGGCAAAAGAAATTGCATTCTCTAAACCTTGGGCTGGCCTCTGCCCCAGGACAGCACCTAGTGCTTTCCCTGACGCATCAGTATGGATGTGGAATGGCTCCAATCAGGTCCCGACAAGGGGGACAGGTCTATTGGTTTTTTAGTTCTTCAAAACTGCTGTTCTTTTCCCCAGACCCATTCAGCTTGGCTAAGCGTTTCAATAAAGGATTGGCTATCCTGAGCTATACTTGACTTGCTTTTGCTTCCCGGAAGGAAAGAAAGAAATCCAGGAAAGAAACTACTCGCTCTAACTTAACTCGCTTATCGTTACGCTCGGGCTTCTTCAAAGGAAGCCCTTCGCTCCACTCACCTTAAAAGACTGTAGGAGTCAGAAGGTCATTCATTAGTCAGATTTCAAAAGTGCTTTCTTCCTTGCTTTTAGTCGGAAGGCAGGGAAGGCTAGTCCTCCGAAAGCTACTTTTGCCAAGCAAAGTCGTTGCACCCCTACTAATCAAAGGCCCCTTTCCTAAGGTACCCTTCGCTCCACTAGCCTTAATGCACTTTCAGAATTCGAAGGATGAATCTGTACTAATCGTTGCAGTACCATAGGACTAAGAACTGCTATTAAAGTTGTTAATAACTAATTACTTCGCTCTATTACTACCTTATAGGGAAACTAATAGGGACAGACGCTAAAGCATTTCACCCCTATCTCTTAAAGCTTCTGAAAAACGTGAGCGCACCATTACTATCAACAGGACTAAGAACTACTATTAAAGTCGTTAATAATTAATTACTTCGCTCGATTACTGCCTTATAGGGAAACTAATAGGGATAGACACTAAAGCGTTTCACCCCTATCTCTTAAAGCTTCTGAAAAACATGAGCGCACCATTACTATATAGGCTAGATAGGGCGATACGGCTTTTCGGCGGAGCTGAGCCATATCTTGCACGTTCCACTAGCCTTCATGCACTTTTCAGAGTTGCTAAGGTGGCGTTGGTGGTATCGTATATAAGAGAACGCCTGGTTTTAGGAATGGCTTTCCCTCATCTAAAAGTTGGTGTGTTCTCATCTTTTTTGAAAGAAAAGGATGTATAAGTGGCGGTCTTCTCATCACTCGTCAGAGCAAGGCATTGGCTACAGGGTGCGTCAATTGATAGGTTGACAGAAGTGAGGGGAAGAGCGGAGCTCCAACCTAACAAATGGAGCACCGCCGCCGCTTACTAAGCGCTGGTTCTACCCCGGCCAAGCAACCAAAGCCGGGGGGGAATAGTGAAAGAAATCGAAGGGGAACAAGCGGGGTAGAGGAATTGGTCGACTCATCAGGCTCATGACCTGAAGATTGTAGGTTCGAATCCTATCCTCACCTAAGAAAGAGTGATTTCAGAGTCCGAGAATAAAGAAAAGATCGAGAAAAAGCACCTCCCAAAGTACTTTGACGAAAGTAGGGCAAGGGTGCCTAATCATTTTTCAAAAGACTAGAGAACCTGAAATCAACCATGGAGTCAACTAGCTTTGTGTGGTTTTTCTTGTTCGAAGTTGCAGAGTCAAGATCGAGAAAAAGCACTTCAAGAGGTACTTTTACGAAAAGTCGGAGTGCCTAATCGAATCTTTCGAAACACTAGAAACCAACACAATCTCGATTTAAAAAGATCAAACAACTCAACTAGAGACTTACGTTTCAATACTACTCACTTACGCAAGGATACATGAAGGAAGAAATCAACCGTGAAAAGTCAGAAACAAAGGCATCTTCTTCCTTTCCTTACCTTAAAAAAAAGTACTTATTTCAGCGTTCAAGACATGTTCACATTTACTTAAGTCTGGTTAAGTCTGATCATATCTTACGTCATAGTGGGGAGAATGACTGTCTTCTGAAGAAAGAATTCTACTGCTGCTTATTTGGTTAATTGTTGAGTACTCTATGCATGTTACCCTTGCTAATGTACAAGGTATTCTAGTTACTGGTCAACGCTTCTTTATTATGGATAGAATGACTTTCGTCAAGCTACTTCTCTTGGTGTCCACTTTTTTCTTTCATATTGTTTTATCCCTATCTCATCGACCTAATGTAGAAGAAAAACGTTGTTGACGGTTGTCTATGTTAGGAATGCTAAGATCTGCTGCGAAATCACAAGATCTCTTTTGTTTGATTAATTAAACGAAGTCAAAATCTGCGAAAGTGATGCAGAAATTTACCCAAAAAAACGATGAACCATGAAACTCCAAGTCCCTATCAATTTGTAACTAATTTAAGCATCCAAGAAAAAAAAAAAGAATCAAACCTCCTTGGGTATCTCTGCATAAACAATTAGAATATTGATCAAAGAAAGTTTTTTATGGCCAAACCAGAGCAAAGGTGGAAACCGATGCCGGAAACAACCTCACCAGATAACTCACAGGGCAATCAAACCCTAACCCGACATATTCATACTAACCTGGTAAGATCTGATCTGTGCGAAAATGATTAGTTAGTTATATATAACTAGTTCATTATATATAACGAACTAGTTATATATATTTGATATCCACACCGTTCATTGGGTGGGCTACTCCCTGAAGTGGACCCACTCCAAAAATCAGCCCGATCCAAGACTCATGTGGCCCACATCACAGGAAACAATGGGGTCTAACGGCTGTCATTGGAACCCTTTTTGGGTCACCACAGAAGTTTTGGGTCAATAGGAAATTTGTTTTTCCTTCCATCCAGGTCAGCGTGACCTTATCAACAGGTTGGATGGCATTTAAACATTATGGTGGGCCTCACGTGGAACCTACCAGTGATGTATGTGTTTTACACACACCCTCCACACCTGGATGGTGGGACCCACCATGATGCGTGTGCTGCATCCAAACCGTCCAGCTACTTGGAATGCTCATTTTATGGCATGGGCATAAAGAATGAGTCAGATCCATAGTTCAAGTGGACCCCGCCATTTAAAGTAGTGGACAATGACGTCCACTGTTCAAAATTTCTAAGGGGCCATAGTAGTTTCCTAATAAGCTGATATTTACTTCCACTTCATCTATCACCATGTTAGTTTAGGAACAGGTTGGATAGGAAATAAATGTTATCGTGGGCCTTGGGGATTTTAATGGTGGAAATCATTGTCACCACTTATAATTTGGGTGTGGCCCATTTGATATACATGGGGCCCATTTGTGTGGCCGTTTGTTGAGGCCCACCTTGATATTTATAAGGCCCATTTGAGGAGGCCCACCTTGATGTATTTGTGGCCCGTTGTTGAGGCCCACCTTGATATTTATAGGGGCTCATTTGATGAGGTCGATTTGATATATTTGAGGCCCACTTGATAAGGCCGATATGATGTATTTTGAGCCCATGTGATGTATATATTTCGTATCCAGGCCGCCCGTCTAGGGCTGGGCGCTGGTCAGATATAATGATAGTATTATATTATTATTATTATTATTATTGTTATTATATATTATAATACATATATACATGTATATGTTGTGGGACCCACGTGGGGACCACAGTGATGTATTTGTTTCATCCACACCGTCCAGATGATCTGGACAGTGCTGGATATGCTTGGACGGTGCTGAATAGTGTTTGGACGGTGCTACGGACCCCACCTCGATGTATGTTTCGTATCCACACTGTCCAGAGTGTTTGGATGGTGCTAGGCAATGTCTGGAAGGTGTTGTTTCACATGGGCAAAATTTGGACAATGTTGATTACCATTAGTGAGCCATGTACCCCCATAGAGTGATTGTGTACAATGATGCACATGTTGCACCTACAACTATTGAAATGATTTTATATGTAATCCTAGATCTCATCGTGATCTATAAACCCTCCACCTTCCTAGGAGACCCATATCATAGTTGGACCCACCGTGATATATATGTTGTATATTCACACTGTCCATTCATGTGACCCCCACGTGATGTACGTATTTAAGGCCCAGATGGCGAGGCCCAATGTGATATATATATATATGGCTGATGTTCGAGGCCCAATATGATGTATACCCGGTCTAGGTGTTGGGGCCTATTGGGATGTATCTGAGGCCCGTGTATTGCGGCCCACATGATGTATGTGAAGCCCATGGGTTGCGGGCCATTGCGATGTGTATTGAGGCCCATGGTTATGGCCATTTGAGGCCCATGGTTATAGCCGTTTGAGGCCCATGGTTGTGGCCCATTATGATATGATAAAGGCCCATGGTTGAGGCCCATTAGGATGTGTTTATGGCCCATTTGGTAAGGCCCACTGAGATGTATTTTCGGCCCATGGGTCAAGGCCCATTGTGACGTATTTCCGGTCCGTATGTTGTAGCCCATTGTGATATGTTTCCAGCCCAGTTATCAAGGCCTAACTTGATGTGTATGAGGCCCATTAGTGCGGCTCATTAATGCGGCCCACTTACTGGATATGAGGCCCATTGGTGCTACCCAATGATGCGACCCACCGTTATGTGTATATTAGGCCAATGGTGCAGCCCAATGTATCGACCCGCCGTGATGTGTAGGCCCACGTGCTGCATGTGTAAGGCCCACCTGTGATGACTATTTGAGGCCACTTGTTAGATATTTGGGCCCACCTTATGTTTAACTCTATGTGAACCACTTCTTGGGAATAATGTTGGTTTAATGTCCACATTTTTGGGTAATGATGGTTAAACACCCGTATGGTGACCTTCCCTTAGGCCTAGTTACGCCCATTCTCATCGATACCGACTGAATAGGCCGATTCTGATTGCTGAGGCCGAGTATCGAGGCCGGTTTCGAGTGTCGAATCCAATTGTTAAGGCCGATTTCGATTGCCAAGGCCTATTGTTGATACCTATATAATGTATATGCGACACGTAGTTGAGGCTCATTGTGATGTATTTGAGGCCCATGGGCAAGGCCCATTGTGATGTATTTGAGGCCCATGGGCAAGGCCCATTATGATGTATTCATGGCATATGGGCAAGGCCCATTGTGATATATATTAGGCTCATGATGCATGACCCATTTGATGTATTTGAGACTCATATGTAGGGCCCACATGTCATGTATTTAAGGCCCATGAGTAGGGCCCACCTGTTGTGTATATGTGGCCCTTGAGTAAGGCCCATTGTGTTGAATATTAGGCCTTTATGTGGGGCCGTGGGCCCATTATATATTTGGCTCTATGTGAATCATTCTTTGGGGGCAATGTTGGTTAAATGTCCACAATGTCGAGGCTGATCATTGATACCGATTATGAGTATGTGACAGTATAGCATCATGATACATGCCCATACACATCATCTGCATGTTTGTTATGATATATGGTTGATCATTGCATATGTCATTGAGTATGTTGTTATGAGACTCCCTAATAGGCAGAGGTTATCTCACATGACCGCACGGTATGCGCAGGATTGATGCATGACTGGATTGTATGACTCATGCATCTTGCATTATAATTACTGTACGCCCTAGCAACATCAGGGCCATAGCCTCCACAAGCATATCGTGGATGGCCAGACGGGGCACCGAAAATTTATTTTAGTATTGGGCTGCCATAGATGGCCCTAGGTGAAAATCCCTAAACCCTCTTGGTACCAGATGATGCCCTAACATCGAGACCAAGTGGATACATATGAGCGCCTGAGTGTCGAATACCAAGAGGCCGTGTCTCCCACTATGTCGTGGTCTATTGGGAGGGGGTGTGGCCTTACCCGCCTGAGAGTAGGGGGCATTGCTAGGTTGAGTTTGATCAGCTCGTGAATGGGTCCGCTATCAACGTGCCGAATAAGTATTGGCAGACTATTGGCCAGGCGGATAGTGAGGTTTCTTATGCTTACTTGAACTATGCGGCTGGGAGAGCGGCAGTGCCATTTGGAGTGTACTAAACCTTGGTGATGATCCCAGAGATAAACTGTACTGATATGTGGACTTATTGGACAGGAGTTGCATATTCATTCATTCATTCACTATCCACTCAGGCTGGTGGTGCGCAACTATTTGTTACGTGTACCTTCGCAATGGTTAGGATTTCAGTTGGGGCACACGATTAACCTGAGATCAGGAGTTTACCACATCGAGTCTGACTATCCAAATTTAAGTATGGGACTAGTTTGGATAGAAGTCCCTTGTGATGGACCCCATAACCTGCGATACTACGTACTATCACCCCGACTTCACACTCCAGCAAGGTCATTACATTCGCACCGCTTATCGCATTACATCTGCTGCATATGAAATTTTGGGTTACTATGTTTCTGCATTTATATGGTTTAGATATGACATCTAATATTTAACTCTTTCTGACTCCTCATTTATATAGTTGATCTATATTGCGCATTCTGAAATTGCTTGACTCATGGACTTTTCAGTATTTTTGCTTACTCTAATAACATATTATTCATGACCTTGTGCCTATTTCGACAATATATGATTAGACAATGCATTGGATACTTGGCACTTGCCTTATGTATACACTTACACCACCCTCTAAGCTTTCTATAAGCTTATGCACGATAGATCTGTGCAAGTGATGTTAGGTTGTAGCAGTGTTGAGCTTGGAGCATGCAGCAGTCTTCTGGAGCTTGACTTTCGATTTATGTATTTCCCTTTTAGCATTGTACTCAAATGATTATATTAGTGGATACATGATGATGATGTTGCCTTTGTGAATTGGGTAATCTTGTGGTTATGCTTATTACGAGTTAAATGTATATAAAAAAAATCCTCCTTGAAGGATCCCAGGATCAAAATTTGGCGTATGGACGATAGGAGCTAAGAATGGGGTACTATGGAGGCTGTCGGCACCAAATTCAGCAATCGGGATTCCTATGAATCCGATTTTTGGGTTTGAGGCGTGACATCTTGGGACCTTGAAATCTTCAATCTTTGTCTCCTAAGATCCATTCTCTACCTTGGTGATTTTTTAGTGTCAAATCCATGCTTTTAACACCTTTTCCAAATCCAAACTCTTAAATTCACCTTGCAACACAAATATGAGTAAAATGGGACATTAAGTAGCATCAAGTTCATAAAACTAAGATATAAATGGGAGATAATATGCAATATTTGACCCTCAATACAATCCCCAACTAACATTTTGCTAGTCCTGAGCAAAGTATGTATGAAATAAACCTCAATGCTCAATGTTTAAAACCACTTTCAGAAAATAATCTTTTGTGCACTCAAGTATGAATAGGTAGAAATAAGATATGACAGTGAAATTTTAAAAACCTATAACCCAATCACATAAGCAACCAATTAAATAACTTCTTTATCCATTATATCAAAGAAAAATTTACATATCAATTTGTTCAACGTGCCCAATGAAAGTCAACTTACTTCCCTTATGAATACTATCAATTCATCATGTTAGCCATGCTCATCACTTCAAGATCAGTTTGAAACTCAAAAATACTGATTCCAAACTTTTCCCCTTCTTCTTCTTTTTCTAGTTTTTGATTTTATATCGACGGTCATTCTTTATTTTTGCATTCTTTTTCAAACTTTTCATTCTTTTTATTCCTTCTTTTTTCATAATACATGACCTTTTTGTTGATCTCCTGTTTTTTAACTGGTTCTTTCCATCTTTTAAGGTGGATAAAATTCTCCAGACTCGATTCTTACCATCTATCAATGTTTAAAACTTCTAATCGACGATCAATGACTTAATTTTGAGATCACCCAAGTGACTAAAATCTAAGAGACATAGGGCATCAACATTAAGTATCTTGTAATTCTAACTCATGGATTAACTTCGAGATCACTTAAACTTGCTAAATTTTTAGAAAATTTTCTCAAATTTTCACAATTTCGCACAAAAACTAAGAAAACAACTGATTAACCTGCCTAATCCACACCCCAACCTAAAATCTACATTGTCCTCAATGTAAAAGAGATAAGAATTTAATGCAAAGAGGAAACCAAAATAAAAGGGAAGTGCTGGAAAGGTAGTACCTGAAGGAATACCGAGGTTTTTTTTTTTCTAAAATATATCAATGTGAAGATGGGTTAGCACAAGAATTAAACCATTGGAAAGAAAACTTTCCTAAACAATAAAAAGCAACCTATCCTAAACGATAAAAAGCAAACTATCCTGATCCTAAATTCTTTGAAAACAATAAACCTAACTAGGAAAATAGGAGAAAGCTAGTTAGTCATGTCGCATGGTTCCTCCTCCGGCCAGTATCTTGATAAAATTCTTAGTAGGTTTCTTAACAAGATCATCCAAAAGCCTTTTTTGCAATAGGCTTAGATGCCCTGAAGCATGATTTTCCAGATAAATTTATGGGCCTCAAAAAATAGTTGATGAATCGCCTGAGGTATCCAAAGTATATATGATTCACTCATGATAGACAAAATTTCTAAGTTGGAGTAATATGGTGAATCAAAGACTACAAGTAGATAAAATTTAGAGAAATTCTCAGTAGGCGATGTAGTCTCAACATATTTCAAAGTTTCAGACTTCAGTTCAACTTTTAGCTCTTCCTCCCTTAATGGTAAATGTAAGTGCTTATAATTAAACTACATATTAGTTTGTTAAATTTTATAGTCCAGTTACAATCGCAAGCTCGAATGAAGACAAGCTATCAACTCGATCAAATACCTGGAAAGAAGATTCAACATCTCAAAGTAAGACCATTCATGGTTCGAAGTTCAGCACACTTTGTATGAGTAAACTTACAAGTGGTATAAACCTAGTTGGACCATAGGTTAGGTGTATTTCACTCATGCATATTTTGAATCACATTTTATGTTAAATACACACTTGTTAGGCCAGCCCGATGTCCAGTTCGGCCAGCCTAACTACTTGGATCAACCATGCAAAATTCAAACAAAATTCAGATCTCATAAGATCTTGTTCGCGGTAGGTTCGACCAGCCCAAGGTGGGGTTCGGCTTGCTGAACCTAAATTCGACCAGACCAAGGTGGTTCGGTTAGGTTTCCAGCAATGGAACGATTTCGAAATCTAGGCTAGTTAGGCCAGTCGAACTTGAGCTTAGGCCAGCCAAACTAGTTGTTTGGTAAGCAAAACCTGGGCTTAGGTGAGCTGAAGTTTTGAAAGATTTTATCCTGTGATTTTCAAATTCTGATTGGAACGTAATCTTTGGAGTTCGGCCAGCCAAACTGAATCTTGGGCCAACCGAACTACATAGATTTGTGGTTATAAATAAAGGCTTTCTCTTACATTCTAAATTATGAAAATTTATATTCTTTTATTTCGTTATAGAGAAAGATCCTTCAAGCCTCTTTAATTTATTTATGCTGTAATTCATATTTTATTATTAGCTTATTCTATTCTCCTTTTCAACGTTAGATTAAATTTTTTGATAAGAGTAATCCATACTCTACTTTAAGAAGAAGGAGAATCGAATCTGCAGCATTAGAGTTTCATCCATTTATTAAAAATATATTAGATACCTTTGCATTTATTTTGGTTGAACTTATACATCGGCTTCATCAATATCCCAAGAAGAAGATCGGTACACTCAAGTTACAGCTATGACTTCGACTCACCAAATCGAAGATAAGTATTGTTTGTTT
Source organism: Magnolia sinica (assembly GCF_029962835.1). Taxonomy (NCBI): domain Eukaryota; kingdom Viridiplantae; phylum Streptophyta; class Magnoliopsida; order Magnoliales; family Magnoliaceae; genus Magnolia; species Magnolia sinica. Next base: position 110,531,236 of record NC_080574.1, on the reverse strand, counting down.
TAATTACTTCAGATTTGGATTTTTCTAAGGTAGCCCGAAAATTCAGTGGATTTGTTTGTGGCGACCCCGTAAAATCACAAAGCGGATTTGTTTGTGGTGACCCCGTAAAATCACAAAGTGGGTTTGATTGTGATAGCCCACGAAAATAGCAATAACTATATAAGGTTGTTAAGGTGATCTGGAAAACCTTGAAATAGAGAAAGCCAAAATTGCAAGGGTAGTATTTTTGGGAGTGGAGTAGGTTGCATTGAGGCACGGAACCTTGAAATAGTAACTCTTTTGTGCATTATAGTGATTGAATTTGATTATTTGTGTTATTGTGATTTTCTTACTCTTTGTAAATTAGTTTGATACTTTGATTTCAAAGACGTCGTGAAATAAGGTTGCCCTACCTAAATCTTTTAGGTATAAGGTTGTCCTACGAACTATTTGGTATCAAGGATTCAATACTTTGCAATATTATGTTTAATTGATTCATTATTTCACATTGTATCGAATTATTTGGCATTGTCCTATTCACCCCCCTTGTCGGACATCTATAGCTCATCCTTTCAGTAAACATTCAAGATCTGAAGAAGGAGGGGCTTCAGAATAAGGGTTTTCTCTGTCAGTAATAACCACCAAGGTATTGTTTTGCAAGGCATCCATTATTTCTTTTATCATGGGATGATTTCAATTTATAAAATATGCCAAACAATGTTTCAGAGAGTTGAGATAGTCAGTTGAGAGAGGTTCATTTTCCACATTGAGATCTATGATGATATGCCCAATGATTCCTTCGTCTTCTCTTAGAATAGCAAGAAACATGCTCCCTTGCTCTTCACCATGGTGAGAGTTAATTGTCATTGAATACATCTCGCCCTCCCCTATATAGACAGATTGTTGATCAGTAGGTGCATTGATGTGAAGACTTTATTCATTGATACTACTCAGTAGAGGCACTATATCGTCAAGGGTTGATGACTCAGATGGTGGCCTTAACTGGGTGGTTCCAAATTCCAGAGTAATATCAAGCGACTCATCCATCTCCCTAATCATATTATAATCTAAATTAGGGGAGTGGCCAAACATACCTCAAAAGAGTCTTGTTATTCACCTGGAAGAGATTCTTCCTTCACATTTAAGTCAACCGTGTCATATGGGTGGAGTATAACTTCCTGTACCTCGTGATCACTTTCCTAAACCATAATTGAAGTCGATTCCAGTGAATCTTGGCTGTAAACTCATGATTCTCATCCCAATACTTATCATTGTCCAATTCAGTATAGTTCACAACTGGGATGAGATCACTTACCTCACACTATTTTTCTAGGCTGAGTTAAGGCTCGAATAAACTAGCCTCTTCCTCCTTATTGAAACCAAGTGTGTCAGTATCACTATATTTAGAAGCTAACATGTCTCTTGATCATTCCTTTGGACAGTCATCGAGATTAACTCTTCAGGGAATTGAACTGTATGCTCATTAACAGAATCCAACTCCTCATTCTCAATTTTAGTATCTTCCACAGCGAGTTAGGATCACTCTCCTCGCATTGTGTTTCTGGATTGGGTTGAGGCTGGGATAACCTAGCCTCTTCCTCCTTATTGAGGTGTGACTGACTTTTTAACCTAGTTGATTTAATCAATTCGATAGATTTTTCAATGGCTACGAATGATTGCATGAGATATTGATTGAATTTCTCTTATGCATCCATGAGTTTTTGAAGTGAATCCTCTTGGATTACCTCTGGTTGGATTTCAAAGGTAGGTGATCCATGAGAATGTTCACTATAATCCGTTATTGGTGCATCTCTCCAATGTTGATGTTTCCACTAATCATAGTCATACGGGTCAAAAGTGGTAGAGTCTGATGGTTGTTAGTACATATTATCACCCATAATATAATAACGCATTGTTTTCTTGTCTAATGGGTAATAATAGTTCTCACTCCCATTATCACGATGACCCTAACAATCACGTACTGTTTTCTTAATCCGTGGGTTATAATTATTGTCCCGCATATGATCACGTAAGGACTTCTTAACTGATGGAGCATTGTATTCTGGTTGGTTCTCAGTGATATTTTTAGAAAAAAATTGAAACATAGGTTGTTTCCTATCATAATCATCATACATCCCTTCCCAATATCTTTTAGTTATCTCAGTGTACTAACGTTTCCACTCTTGCATATGCATGCTGAAACCCTAATCCTGAACCTAATCCTAAAATAAAATAGAAGAAATTTCTACAATAATAGGAAATCTAGAAATAAAAAGAGAGAGAATTAGAAAAAGGTTACCAAATTAGAAGGTTCTATGTTAGGATCCTGCAAAAGAAAAAGGAAAGTAAATTAGTTTCTAAAAATAGAAATAGAAAGTTGAGCTAGTTTCTAAAAACAAATTAGGAAAGTTTCAGAAAACAAATTAGGAAAGTTTATAAAAAAGTAACCTAGTTTCTAAAAATGAAAAAGGAAAGTTTTTAAAAACAAATTAGGAAAGTTTCTAAAAAAACAACCTAATTTCTAAAAACGAAAAAGGAAAGTTTCTAAAAATAAATTAAGAAAGTTTTTTAAAAACAAATTATGAAAGTTTATAAACCTAGAATTAGAAGGTAAATTAGTTTCTAAAAATAATTCAAAAAAATCCTAACTTAAAAATAGAAAGTAAACAAATCCTAATCTTAACTTAATTCTAAAACTAGTTAATCTCAGAAAAAAGCAACCGTTAATCCCTGGCAACAGCGCCAAAAACTTGTTCACAACCTCAAGTGTAGGGTCGCTATGCAATAATAATCTCGTTGGGACCAAGGTCAAATCCACAGGGAATAATCTCATGTGTAATATGAAAGCAACTAGAATCAAAACTAAGAGAAGATGTACAACTAATTTTAAAGTGATTGATAGAGTAAGTGTGATTAAAGTGATTAAAACTAAGAATTCAAAGGTGGGGACTAGGGTGCCAAGGATCCACTTGTAGTGATTGGGGCGCCCTCTTGCTTGATTCAAGTAACACAATTAGAGTTGGAGTCCTATCCTATCCAATTGGAAAATATACCTATAAAACCAAATCTAAAATTTCATTGACCTAATTCTCAATGAAGGAAAACTATGATAATTGGCATGGATTCCATCACCAAACCATGCCCAAGAGACAATGACGAACAATAAGATTTACCAATCCCATAATCTCAAAGAAGGATAATTGTGAAGATTATGAAGGATTCCATCACCATACCATGCCCAAGGGACGATGGTGAACAACAAGACTTACTAATTTCACAATCTCAAATCTGAAAAAGAAGATACTCAGAGCTATTGCAGATCTACTATAATTTGAGTCACAATAAACCATTAAAAGCTGAAAGTATACCTTAAATATCAAATTGGAATCCATGAAGTTTAACATAAATTTGAATCAAAGCAATAAAAACATCTCATCATGCTACAAGCTTCACCTCTTAGCCCTAGCTAAGAGGTTTAGCTAACCATAGACATGATTGCTCCATTTGAGATTTGGATATACTTCATTTTTGGATTCAAGCACAAAAATTATCCACTAAAATTAATGGAAGGAGTATATAAAATATATAAATTATGGCAGACCCCACAGATAGGTATTGGACTGACGGTAACGAGGGACACAATTTCCTGCAACAGCCTTTTGCACTAAGCTCCTTGCTGGAAACTTAGGTAGGGCCCACCATGATATTTTTGAGAAATCCACCTATCTGTCAATTTTTTGAGATCATTTTAGAACATGAGACCAAAAGTGATCAAGATCCAAGACTCAAGTGGGCCGCACTAAAGGAAAATGTGGATAGGGAAATTACTATCGTTGAAACCTCCATGGGGTCGACTATGATGTTTATAGGCCATCCATACCGTTAATAACATTATTCCTACTGGGATGAACTGAAAATATAAATATTAGCTTGATTTAAAACTTCAATGGCCCATGAATATTTCAAGTGTGGAAGTTTAATCCTCACATTTTTTGCCCACATTAGTATTGAATTCGGTTCATTTTTGGCCTAATGTCCTAAAATGATCTCATGAAACAGATGTATGGGATGAATTTCTCATAAACATCACGGTGGGCCTCACCAGGCTCCAAGCACATGAACTTGGAAATGCTTTTGCAGGAAATCTGAGAATGGGTCCAGATTGCAAGGGAAACAAAATGGATACTCCCCTGCCACTAGCTAGTGGTAGGTGCTATGTGGGACCCACCATGATGTATGTGTTTCATCCATTCTGTTCATATATTTTTCTAAATAATTATATGGTATGAGCCCAAAAATAAGATATATCCCAATCTTAAGTGGATCACATTACAGGAAACAGTGTTGATTGAACGTTAACCATTAAAAACTTTATAGGCCATAAAAGTTTTGTATCAAGCTGATCTTTGTTTTCTCCTTTCATTTAGGTATGTATAACCTAATCAATAGATTGTATGTGAAATAAACAATACAATGGGCCTTAAGACGATCTTAATGGTGGATATCCAATCACTATTGTTATCCTAAAGTGTGGTCCACCTAATATTTATATCCCTCTATTTTTGGGATAAATCCCTAAAATGATCTATAAAAATGGATGGATGGCATGGATAAAAGACACTTCATAGTGGGGCCTGCAGAGCACCGACCATTAGCTACCGCTGGGGGATAGCCAATCCATTTCCAGATTGCAGGTGCATTGGCTAGTGTGCCACACACAACCGATTGTGTGTTGACATCACTAAGTTCTGTGGGTTCCATTACAAGGTATGTGTTATATCCCAGCCATCCTACCATTTGGTGAGCTAATGGTAAGGCTTAAAGCCAAAAAAATTAAGACAGATCCAAATATCAAGTGGACCACACTGCAAAAAGCAGTGGGGTATTGAACATCTACCATTAAAACCCTTTTGGGGGTCACATAAGTTTTGGATTAATATGATATTTGTTTTTCCTCTTCATCCCGGTCTATGTGACCTTATGGATAGCTTGGATGGAAAATAAATGGTATGGTGGGGCTTACAAATGTTTTAACGGTGAGAATTAGTCCTACTACTATGTGGTGTGGTCCACTTAAAATTTGGATATGAATCATTTTTGGGATTGTGGCCTAAACTATGTTCTCGAAAATGGATGAACGGTGTGGATATAATAAATATATCATTTTGGGGGCCATGTAACTTTCATCTCATTTGAACGTTCATACAACATGGAGGCGGCAACGCTCTTGGCAAGACACATACCTACACTAGCCAATCAGCAGTGTGTAGTGCACCAGCCAATCAGCTTCCTTGTTACCTGACACTGGCTACTAGCCAGGTGGCTAGTGGCTGGTGCTCTATGGTCCCACCATGATGTATGTTTTTTACCCACACCGTCCATCTATTTTTCAATATCATTTTAAGGCTTGATTCAAAAAATGATCCAGATCTAAATTTCAGGTGGACCACATCAAAGGAATACAATAATGACTGAATATCAACCATTAAAAAAATATTATTTTTACCGATGGTTTATTGTGATTCGCCAACTACTAAGATCCGTCGGTGAACCCTATACATGGCCATCGGCTTTGGTCATTTTTTTGGTTGTGTATAACAACTACCGTCTTGTGTATAACAACTACCGTCTGCTATGTATTCAGCTTCAGTAGTGGACAAAGATATGGAGTTTTGTTTTTCGCTTTGCCACGATACAAGCCATTTCCCGTTATAAAAAACACCCACCACTAGTTGACTTGCGATCATCTATATTTCTAGCCCAATCGGCATCAGAATATCCGACAATGATAGTAGATGTATCGAACGAGTACCATAGGCCAAATGTGGTAGTCCCATCCACATACTTGATAATTCTTTTAACCGCAGATAGATGAGACTCTTTAGGATTAGCCTAAAATCGCGCACATGCATCAACACTAAAAGCTATGTCCGACCGACTTGCAGTTAGGTACAGTAAGCTACCTATCATGCTACGATACAAGTGTTGATCCACACTCTTACCATTTACATCTTTGGAAAGCTTGAGAGTGGTGCTTATAGGAGTAAGATAGGTATGTCCAGATTTAAGTCCAAATCTTTTAACTAGATCTTTTGCATATTTGGACTGACGTACAAATATCTCATTATGCATTTGCTTCACTTGTAAACCCAGGAAGAAATTTAGCTCACCAACCATGCTCATTTCAAATTCGGATTTCATCAAGTTAGCAAAATTATGAACAACATCTTCACAAGTAGATCCAATGACTATATTATCCAAATAAATCTGGGCAATGAGTAGGGAGTTCTCTGTCTTCTGTGTAAACAGTGTTTTATCAACACTCCCCCGACAAAAATAGTGGTCTAATGAAAATTGCGTCAAATGCTCATACCATGCACGGGGAGCCTGTTTCAGACCATAAAGCATTTTGCTCAATAGATATACATGATGTGGGAACTTAAGATCTAAGAAGCCCTTCAGTTGTTCAACATATACTTCTTCCTCAAGTACAACATTTAGAAAAGCACTTTTCACATCCATTCGAAACAATTTGAATAGTAGAGCACAAACAATAGACATGAGAATCCTTATAGACTCAAGATGGGCTACTGGGGTAAAAGTTTCATCAAAGTCGATGAACTCTAATTGTGAATGTCCTTGCACCACAAGTCTTGCTTTATTTCTCACCACATTCCCAGATTCATCGGATTTATTCTTGAAGATCAATTTGGTTTCGATGATATTTATATCAAGTGGTCGGGGAACTAGTTTCCATACCTCATTTCTCATAAACTGTTGTAGCTCATCTTGCATATCTATCATCCAGTATTCATCTTGGAGAGCTTCTAAGACATTTTTGGGCTCAATCTTTGAGGTAAAGCAAAGATGACTATTAATACCCTCTAGTTGACGTAGAGTTTTCATACCATCATTAGGATCTCCAATTATTTGATTGAGAGGATGATCCTTAATAAGTTGAGTGTTGTTCAATGGCTGAGGGTCATTAGAGGAGATGGATTTTTTTAATCAAATTTACCTATTATGTATGAATCAACATCATTCTCTATATTAATCGAAGGACTATTTTCGTCTTGTAGTTGGTCATCAATAACCACATTGACAGATTCTTGTACGGTAAGAGTCCTTAAATTATATACTCTTTAAGCACGACTGTTTAGAGAATAACCAAGGAAAATACCGTCGTCACTTTTAGAGTCAAACTTCCCTAGATGCTCTCTGTCTTTGAGAATGTAACATTTGCTATCGAAGAAACGAAAATATTTCGCACTAGGTTGCTTCCCATACCACAACTCATACGGGATTTTATTTAATCCAACTCTTAGATACACCCTATTAATTATGTAGCAGGTGGTATTGACAGCTTCGGCCTAGAAGCTTTTGTCCATTGCCTTGCTATTAAGTGCAACTGAGCCCATTTCCTACAATACCCGGTTCTTTCTTTCTACTATTGTTCACAATCCCAAGTGTAGGGTCGCGATGTAGTAATAATCTCGGTGAGACCGAGTTTAAATCCATAGGGACTGAAACTTGTACGTATTCTGAAAGTAACTAGAACTAGAAGATGTGAATCTAATTTTGAAGTAATTGAGAAAGTAATTGTAATTAAAACTTAAGAGTTCAAAGGTGGGAACTAGGGTTTCCAAGGATCCACTTGCAGAGATTAAGGAGATCTATTCTTGATTCAATAATGCAAATGGAATCAGAGTCCCATCTTATCCAATTGGAAGATATCTCAGTAAAACTAAATCTAAACTTCCTTTGACCTAATTCTCAATGGATGAGAGGTGTGAGAACTGGAAGTGATTCCATCACAAAACCATGCCCATGAGACAAGGCAAACAACAAGATTTACCAATCCCACAACCAATCATAAGAGAATCATGAAGATTAGAAGGATTCCATCACCCAACCATGCCCATGAGATGATGGTGAACAACGGGATTTCCTAATTTCATAATCTCAATACATAAAAAGAACATACTCAAAGCTATCGTAGATCTATTGTAATTTGAGTCACAACAAACAATTAAAAACTGAAAGTATTTATTATAATCAAACTAGAATCAAAGATAGTTCAACTTAAATATGAATCAAGCAATAGAAAACATCCCATCATGCTACAAGCTTCACCTGTTAGCCCTAGCTAAGAGGTTTAGCCAACCATAGACATGATTGAACTAGAATCTCTTATGAAAAGCATAAAAACAACTAAGAAAATGGAAGAAAAACTTTTGACGATGACTTCTCCACTCTTTTGCTCCACTCCACAAATCATAGAAGATGCCTAAGAATATCATAGGGAGTCCTATTTATAGTTGTGGAACTCCAACTTTTACACTTAGTTGGAAATCTCTAAAAATTACCTCAAATTTACACAATTTCCTAAAATAGACTTCACTTTGTGCAATTTCATAAAATGACCCACAGTTTCAGAATATGCTTCTTCAGGACACTTTCAGGAATATGTTTATTTTTAAGATTCATTTTCTTCACTTCAAATATTTAATTCTCTTCATTCCTCACTTAGTTTTCTTGGATTTTTAGCATGTGAATTCTTCAATCTTAGATCCATCCCTTGCGTCAGTGATTCTTTAGTATCAAATCCATGTTTTTAGCACCCTTTTCAATCTAAGCTCTTAAATTTACCTTACAACACAAACATGAGTAAAATAAAATATTAAGCATTGTCATGTTCATAAAACCAAGATATAAATGGGGGATAATATGCAATATTTGACCCTCAACACACCATCATGGAGTTCGATTCGATTTCAATCAATGGGAACCTTAGCTACATATATAGGGCCAAGCTATTGTAAACAACACAGAGTTCAGCTGGGGATTTCAACCCCACTCCATATCCCACCAAGAAAGAAAAAATAAAAGCCCTGTTATCCCCTTTGTGAATGCCACCACCACCGGATTTACCTGGGGTGCCCTTTGCGAAGCTATCAACATTTAAATTTATCCAACCTGACTAAGGTCTTCTCCACTTCACTATTCTCAGAAAATATGCTATCCGAATTGCAAACCAGGATGACCAGATCCGTAAGCATCAACTACTCAGTCATAGGATGTCGCCTGGAAGCTCCTATAACATTATGCACTGAAGAAAGACTCCATTTCACATGGGCAATAATTGTAGAAGCCCGAGGAGTGGTACCATCAAACTTGACAGCATTTCTGGCGAGCCAGATCTCACAAAGGATAAAACAGGGGGTCACTCCTTACAAGGATGGAGAACGACTTCACTGAGTGGTGGGTAGCGACCACTGCGTTAACTTGCCGATAATCGACTGAGACGCCATGAGAGAGATGTTGAAAATGGCCCCAAAATGGGCCCAAACAATAGATGTAAGAATCCCATTGATGAAGAGGTGGTCGAGGGACTCACACTCAGGACGAGTGGACATGTAACCCATGCAGTAAACACAGGAAGAGGCAAGCTGGTCCTCTTTTGCTTGGACTGAAGTTTTCATCGAAATACCTTTATGCAGCAACCTCTATAGGAATTTGGACCACTTTGGTGGCATTTTTACGTGTCATACCCACTTCGCCCAACCTTTTCTCTGCCTGATCTCTCCACTGAGCTCCCAAGCCAATCTAACCGAGAAGGATGCAGATGGTTCGAACGGCCAAAAGCTCTCTTCATCCTGATCCGGTACGAAGAAACCATTCTAAAACAGAAAATCAAGGACCTCCTATGGAAGATATGAGAAGATGGAGGAAGGAGGGAAGGGTCATCCAGTCTAATGAAGTCTTAAATATTCATAGCTCGCATTGTTGGCGGGATAGGGCTATCCAGAAAGCTATCGAGACGACCCAGCCCTAACCAATTTGAAGACCACAGATTGCTTAGCTCCTGCCCCACGCGACTTTGCACAAGTGAGTCTAGCATTGGTAAAAGGGCCCTAATGCTCTTCCACAAAGCAGAGGAATGGGCAGAGGCACTCCCTACGGTGACGGGATCCATGTCCTGAACATACTTTGCTCTCATATAATCGCTCCATATGATAACATTTCTACCATATTTGACTGTCAACACCATTTTGAGTCGAAGTGCTTTCATCACCTCTTTCAAACTTATGATCCCCAGCCGCCTTCTCGTTTAGGAATGGAAATATCTTTCCAATTCGACAAGTGAAAGTTGTGCTTACCGTCATCCCAACCCCAAAGAAAGTTGGCAAAATGCATTTCTAAATCCCCAATCACAGCAACTGGGATCTGAGTAGCATCCATAGTGTGAACGGGGATGCTCCCTCGAACATGTTGCACCAAGATAGCTTGACCCACCTGCGAGAGAACCCTCACCTTCTAAACAGTGATGCGTGCCACTACCTTGTCCACCAGGGGCTGAAATAGGGTCCTTTTCACCCTGCCCATACATAACAGAATGCCCAGGTAAATGGGGCAGGAGATGGATTTGACAATCCCCAGTGTGTTCTCAATAGTCCTGACTCTGGATGGTGGAAGTTTTTTAGAGCATAGAAAGGAGCTCTTGAGGAGGTTCACTTTCTGGCTAGATGACTTGTGATGTGATTAAAGGAAGGCCTTGCCTGTATGTAGCGAGGAAACTCCTCCATTCAAGAAAAGTAGCATATCATTTGCATATAGAAGATGGGAGACTAGCGGGCTGCCCCAACGTAGCTTGGAAGGCTTGTATCAACCTTGTTCTACCAGCAACTTAACCCCTCGGTTGAGTACTTCCACAGTAATTATGAACAGGCTAGGGGAAAGAGGATTGCCTTGCCACAGCCCACCCGATGATTTGAAGAAACCCGGAGCCTCTTCATTAATTAGAATGGAGAACCAACAATTGAGACAACATTTTTCAACTAGGTGGATCCAATAATTGCTGAAACCGAAACACTCCAACACTCTCTTCTGGAAATCCCAATCAACTCTGTTGTATTCTTTTTCCATATCTAGCTTAAGCAAGATATTACCACCATGAACTTTTCTGTTAATGTCTCTAATGGTTTCCTAGGCTAGCGCAATATTCTCCGCTATATTACGGCCTTGGATGAAGGCTTCTTGCTCAAGCAAGATCAAAGAAGGCAGAAGAGAACTCGGCCTAGCTACTATTATATTAACAAAAATTTTATACAAATAGTTACATAAACTGATGGGCTAAAAATCGGTGAGCCTCTTTGGGACTGGAGATTTTGGTATTAGACGAATAAGAGACATAGTAACTACCCTGGGAATTTTCCCACCCTCAAGGAGGTGCACCGCTGCCTTGTGAAGGTCCTAGCCTAAGATATTCCAACATCCCATGAAAAACACACCTGAGAAACCGTCAGGACCAGCAGTGCTGTCAATAGGTAGGGAGAGAACTGCCTGATGCACCTCCTACTGGGAAGGGGGGGGGGGGGGGGGTAATTAGTTGATCATTATCTAAAGAAGAGTTGATCCGTGGGATAGTTACAAGAAGGGATTGCGAGAAGGGAGAGGCAGACCGGTCTTCAGCCTTGAAGATGTCTTGAAACTACCTGACCACTTTAGTTTTGATACGGGCAGGCTCAATGAGATTGACACCAAATTCCAGCTCTAATTATTTTTTGCTGATATCATTCCTTCTCTAATTATTTTTTGTTGAGGCATGAAAGAACTTAGTGTTCCTATCACCCTCAGCCAGCCAGTTGTTCCTAGACTTTTGTTTCCAAAAGATCTCAGCCATGAGTTCTACCTTCGACAGATTTTGTCTTACCACGACATATTCCTGCTGAAAACTAATATCTGGCCTTGTCATGCATGACACTTCTTGCAGCTTGACATCAATCTCCTCTAGGACTTGCTCTGCCCGTTTCACCTGCTTGAAAACATCATAAAAAACTTGCTTATTCCAAAACTTTAGGGTTGATTTAACCTTCTTAAGCTTCAGCTGAACATTCAGTAGCGGCTACGGAGAGACCTCACCCTCCCAAGCATCTTTAGCTACCCGCAAAAATGTCTCTGTTGCATTCACATTCTCTAAAATCTTAAAGGCTTTACAGAGGAGCTGATGAACTGATTTGGGAATTGAAGAAGCAGTGGCGCATGATCTAAGGAAGCACGGGGTAGGTGCTTGACGTGAAATCGTGAGAAGGCTCTCACCTAGTCAGCGTTTAAAAGCACCGTGTCCATCCTAGCCCAAACTCTCGCATTACCCGACTAATTATTGCACCATGTAAATCAGTTGCCTGCAAAGCCCGTATCAATCAACCTGATTGTGTTGATCGCCCCAGCGAAATCCTCGACGCTAGCTTGATCGAAGTTCATGCTGATTCTTCTCTCTGAGGCTTCAATCACCACGTTGAAGTCACCATACAAGGCCCATGGGCCAGCAGTCGATCTAGACAAAACTATTATGTCCTCCCAAAGCTCCCTTCTTAAGCTCCCGACACATTTAACGTACATTATAGACACCGGGAAAGGAGTTTAAAATTTTAGGAAAGAGACAGTGAGAGTAAGCATTTGATTAGTAGCGATCAACATCGATAATCTGAGGGGGGCTGTTGTAGAACACCCATATCTTTCCTCCCACTTCAAAATTGGAGAGGGAGGATTAATGGAAGCATCAGTTCAAGGATGGCTACAAACCATGGATTATGCTTTGAGGTTGAAATGGTTGGTCTATTACCAACACCCCAGGCATTCTAAATTAGGAAGCTACCCATCGGTCACGCAGTCGAAGTTCATGGCCCTTCTCTTTAGTCTCCATAACCTTTGATCCTAGTTGCCCTCGATGCAATCCTTGAAATTTTTTTTCTCATGGAGGAGCACGTCTTATGCTCATATGGGCCCTTTTCAGGGGGTAGTCTTGTTGGTCCCTATGTCTTCCTGCCTGAGGGGAAGCTGTGACCATTGCTTTTGGTTGTGCTTGTGGCTATATATTTGGGTGCTCATTAATATTTGGCTACATTCCCAAAATCTGCTTGGCTATTTTTGTGACTGTGTTGTTAGTCTTTGCCCTTGCAAATGTGCTATTCCTATCCTTATGTTTCCCATTAGATGCTACTGCACAGAAAAAAGGGGAGAGAACCACTTCTAGGTAGACCACGTGGTCATTTATCCTCTTATCCAACGACTTTGGTGCCTCTGGGAACCTTGATTCCAAGGAATTCAGGATAATGGATTTTGGAGAGTTCCATGGAGAAGAATCTTCCCCACCTTAGCTCCTCTCTGACCATCTCATAGGGGAGCACCCAACCGATTTGGATTTGAGCTGGGGCTCGATTCCATAAACTCACTCATTCTGCCTGCTAATCCCTTGACAGGTTTTACTAAGAGATGCTTGTCATGTAGGTGGAATGTGGGATGGTTTGGTTTCACTTGAAAGCAGAGCCGTGTGAACATATAACTGATTGAATCCTTAAAGTATTCCCACATTCCCTGGATCTTATAGCTGAGATTTGGGGGGGGGGGGGTGGGTAACCCAGTAGAAGTTATGCTATCATTGGGCCTAGCAAATTTCTAGTTCTACTCATCGACTGCATTATAACTGACTAGAAGAGGTCCCTCCTTTTTAGTCATATGGGCCTCAGCATGTGGGGGGCATCCCTCTACACCAGCAAGTTTTCTTAGTGTTGTTGTGTTGTTTGGCTAGCCTAACTATGGCATTAGTTTTCTTATAATAATACTAACTGTGAGATTAACCTAATAAAAGTTAACAAACTTTATTTTCCTAAACAGATAGAAAGACTAGTGAAAATAATGTAAATTCTCATACTTTTGTAATGAAAACATAAAAAAATAAAAAATCTCATGAGAAGAAAGTTCATTTATAAACCACCCACTCATTCTCTGTCAGCCTTTTTTTCTCATGCAAAGCATGTTTCTACATGCCTGAATCCCCATTTACAAATAGGAGTGGAGGAATGCTAGTAGTTCCTGACATAGAAGTTCTAAGCAACTCCTTCCATATAGTAGATGAGGTAAAAATATCTGGTGATTGCAACTATTGATTTGGTAGATCAACACATGTGGAGGGAGCTACATAGACATTCTAAGTGGAAAGCTATAAATCAACATTCCTCTTGCTAAGAATTAAACTACACCATCATAAACTCTCTTTCTTTCACCATCTTAAACTCATTTAATAAAAGCAACTAAAATAAGTCGGCTGATGAGCCTTAAGACTTGTGTGATGGGGAGCATGCACCCATGTGTTGGCATGACATCCCTCTGCACCTAATGAACCCACATGAGAATTGCTAGGACAGAAGACACTAAACCATTGAAAAGGATTTACTCATATTTACTTCTATATCTTCCATGAAAACAATAAACTTTACGGCCTCACTCTTTCCTTTTTCTTTGTCGGAAAGACTTACCAGAATTTGGAGATGAGCCTTAAAGAAGCAAGCTATGGAATCTTCCAGGCAAAGATAAGTACAGACAGCTAGGTGCATTTGGATGCTTGCTTGAACTGAGTTGCAGACAGCTAGGTGCATTTGGATGCTTGCTTGAACTGAGTTGCAATCCTTCAATTCAATAAACATGACATGTCCCGAGTGCATCTTGATAATTCATTCCACTAAATAATGAGGGACTTTCATCCAAACTGAAAATTGACTTATGAAGTTAATAACTGCATACCTTAGCATCAAAGCTTGGTTTTGTGTTGGTTTTATTGAAGTTAATAGCTACAAACTTTAACATACAGAAGTTTTATTTTATTTTTTAGTTTTTATTTTTTATACACATGCACACACACCCCCACACAATCATGCCATAGTGGGATTTCACCACCTATGGATACTCAAACCCTTGATCGGGTGTTGAAACTCCTTAGAGTCTATCATCGGAGTAAGAGTACAGATCCTTTGCAATACAGAAGTTAATAGCTGCATACTACAAGCAAATCTTTAATATTTATTTTCCATCCTACCCGATGATAAGGTTAACCAACCTGGATGAAGATAAAATACAAAGATCAACTTGATCTAATCCTAAACCCATGATCTTAGCATTGAAACTTGTAGGGTCTACCACTGATCCATGAGTAAGGACCAAAGGTTGTACTCTTGTAAACTTATTTAACTCTTCATATTGGACTTACATAATATATATATATAAAGAAATTAAAAAGGAGGGCAGAATATTGTGCAAACCATACGACTAATTGACCAGCACTCCCCAAACGGGTCATGGCATCCGCCGGGGTGTTACCCTCCCTAAAGATGCGAACAAAACGCACCTGGCCCAATTGCTTTAATCTATTAATCCTGAGGATCCAATAGGCCCATTTCTAGCCCGAATGCACTAAACCATTCAAAACATCGATGGTCAGTTGGGAATATGATTCAACAGTCACATTTGAGGACCCTGAACAAAGACAATGGGAGAGCCCACCATGGATGGCCTGAAGCTCCATTATGGTGTTCGAACCAACCCCATATCTTACAACAAACGCAAAGATAAAATTTCCTCTATGACCTCTGCAGATATCACCACCGCCAGAACTCCTTGGGTTCCCTCTAGAAGAACCGTCTACATTTATCTTCACCCACCCTGGGTTCGGCTTCAACCATTTAACCACTGATAGCTATTTGGGAGGAGAAGTATATGTGGTAGAAAAGTGGTCGAAGAAAACAACAAGGACTGTGACATTGCCCTAGAAGAGACCGACAAGTAGGGAGTCGATTTGCGGTTGCTGACGTGAGTTATCCACCAGCCAACCCGGTAGGACAGGGAGTGCACAAAGGTAGGCTTACCTTCAAAGACAACAACATTTCTAGACTTCCACAATTCCCAAATGATGAGGCAGGGAGTTAACTTCTGAACCGAGGAGTGAAAGTGCCCTGGTTTGTTAATTAGCATGTGTGTTGGGTCAGTCAGACTACAGAGCCTCATATGAAGATCAATTCAAGCGTCTGCCTCAACTGAATGTGTGCAAGCTTACCATAGGTAAATCTAAAGCCTCACATCCCATATCTCAAAACACTAGGTGAATAAAACCCTTAAAACAAGTTAGAACATTATAGGCTTTTTAAGTATGAAAACTTTTTCGAAAATTAGAAAATCTCTAAGTTTTCTTGCTTTGTCGATTTTATCGATACACATCTCGATATGATTGACCTTCTCTGTCGAAGTCCTCGATGCCTAAAACGATATCATCGAAGAGAGGACAAAAAGTGTCCAGCAATCGCATATATCTCTAGACTGATTTATCGATGTATCGATCCACATATCGATATCATTGATATTTGAATCTCGAGTCCATCGAAGGTGACTCGATAATATCGACAGACAGATTTTCAGTGCCCCTATTTTTCCTTAAGAATATCATATATGCATCGATATATCGAAGCCTCCTCGATACCATCAAAATTTAAATCTCAAAAATATCAGAAGGCTCTCGATGAGATCAGTCTAGGGCACCAAGTTCTTCGAACAAAATATTTTAGGATGGTTTATCCATGATCAGGGGTCTCTCGATAGAATCGATATTCAAATATCGTTGATATCGATACCAGGTCGATTGCATCGAACAAAGACATAAACTGTCCAGCATGCTTAATGAGAAATCCATTGGATTTGTTGATGCCTTGACTCTGATATCAATATCATCGACATTCAAATTCTGATGATCTCGATGGCCCCTCGATCATTCTTAAAAACCTAAAATATTTTATGGCAAGTCTCTCTTGCGTTCAAGTATCAATGAATCGAACCTCTCATCAATGAAATCGGAGTTTGAAATCCGATGAAATCGATAAGTGTTTCGATTCCATCGACTAGTTGGCTAAAGGTTTCAAAAGCATATGACATTGAGTTTGTGTCATCGAGCGGACTATCGAAGCTATCAAGAGTATACGCTCGATGATATCTAACCTGCTCGATGATATTAAACTCTGTCATAAATGTTACTGTTTTATATCCGTTGGAACCTTTTGCCTATTTAAAGAGAGCTTGTCTATTATTGCTGGTAGAGAAAGAAGTAAGTGCTTTTGTGTGTTTCAAGCCTTAGATCATTTACCTAAAGCCCTTTCTCTCAAGGGAGTTCATCCTCTAATCCACCCTCATTATTGATATTCAATAGAGTGGATTGGGGAATGAACTTCCGCATTCAAGGATCCTCCAACAACTATCTTAATGGCAAATCATTAGTTGGGATGCCTTGAATGCATAATCAGAACCACTCTATCTTCCTTATAGGAAAATATTTTACAGAGTAGGATTCCGTTCTAACCTTGACCCAACCTGAAGCCTCGTATTGGTACATCATCTGTGTTGCATATTAAGGAAGTCGAAGACTCTTCATCAATAAGGAGGAGATCTTCCTCGATGTGCTGAATGAGACTCATCCACTTATTTGTAAGTTATTAGAGTCTAGAGGACACTTGTGATCATTCCTTTTTAGGATTGGGTCTTTGGTGTTTCTCACCCCTTCAAGCCCTCGTAGGAGGTCTCCGGCGGGAGTGTATGTGGTGGGTGCGTTGTGTAAACCCTTGCTCTGTGGAGAGCATAAACATTTGGTTGAAGGTTAACCTATCTAAAACCTTAGGTTAGAGGTGAATCGAGTGAAACCTTAGGGTCTTGTGGAAAATCTTAGCCAGTGTACCTAAAAGTGGGTGTGTTGTGTTGACCCTTGCTCGTGAGAGCATAAATAGTTGACCTCAGTATAGGTTGTAAAGGTTGAAGGTGAACCTAATTTAAAACCTTAGGTTTGAGGTGAACCGTTGTGAAACCTCCTTAGTGAAATCCGGTACATTCAAGGGTTGAGTGCGGTTACCGGGAGTGGAGTAAACAAGTAGTCAAACCACTATAAAAATGACTATGTTTGGGATTGCTATTCTTTTGTTTGTGTGACTTGTGTTAATATTTTTATATCTGAATATCTGTGATCACACCTCACACACTTATATAGTTATATCCATCATAAACTAAGTTGAATGTTGTTTACTTCTTAAATAGTTTGTGATTGGATCCTCTACCGGGCTTGAAAGCCAGTAGAGTTACTTTTGAGTATCCTAATATGTGTCTGTTATTAGGATTCGTGTAATAGGGCTTTAAATAGATCATAAAACTTTAAGAAGTCCTATTCACCCCCCTCTAGAACATATTCATATATCCCTACTTCGACTAAAGTGGTCTTCACCGCTATTTCAATTGGTATCAGAGTGGGTCTCTCTTTAAGGGCTTCATCACCTAGAGAATGATCTTGACTGAAGTTGGAAATATGGCCATTGGTCACTAGACCTCCAGTATTTGATGGCTCAAATTATGCATACTGGAAGGCTAAGATGCACTACTTTCTGAGATCTTTAGATCACGTTGTTTGGGATATAGTTGAAAGTGGATATGTGTCACCAACTGAATAAATTGTACTTGACAGTGGCACAACTATCTCAAAACCTAAACCCAAAGAAAAGTGGACGACGTTCGATAAAGAAAGACAGACTGTTGAAGCTAAAGCTATGAACGACATCTACTGTGCAGTGTCCCAGGATATATTTAATTAAATAAGTATGTGTGGGACATCCAAAGAAGCATGAGATCTATTGGAAATAACCCATGAAGGCACAAGCACTGTGAAGAGATCTAAATTTCAACTCCTGACTTCACTGTTCGAAAGTCTCAGAATGGAAGAGCATGAGACCTTTACGGAGTTTTTCACAAAGTTAAATATCATTTGTAACTCCATGGGTGAATTGGGAGAGAAAGTTCCAGTATCTAAAATCTGTAGGAAAATACTGAGATCATTATCGGAACGGTTTAATCCCAAAGTAACAACCATTGAAAAGTGTAGGAATATTGATGAAATGAAAGTAGAAGAAATGGTAAGTTCCCTACAAACTTTTGAATTACACTTCAAACAAATCCCTAAATCCAAAACAACTATCCTAAAAACCTCAAAGAGAACAACAAATGAGAATAGTGGAAGTGAAAAAGATGATGAAGATGAGGAAGTGGCTTTACTAGCACAAAAATTCAGGAAATTCTTCCAAAAGAATCGTGGCCAACCTTCTAGAGGAAGATGGGTGGACAACAAACCTTCGATAGGTAAATTTGGTAAAAAGACCAAAGAACCACAATGTTATGCCTGTCAAAAGTATGGACATCTGTCTATTGAATGGCCAGATAGAAAAACTAAGGGCAAAGTGATGGCTGCCACATGGGATGATACAAAAGAGTCAAACTTAGAATCTAGTGACTCAAAGAGTGATGGAGACCAAAAATCTTTAAAAATTCTTATGGTCTCTACTACTCCAATCATTCCCAGTGAATTTGAAATTGAAAAAGAATAGCAAGCCACTGAATCATTTTCATCAAATAATGAGGAAATGGAAAAAGAAGAAGAAGAAGATCAAGACAAATTACAAGATGCTTACAATCAGCTTTATATTCATAGCATCAAAGTGATTAAAAGACTTGGAATATCTGAGAACAAAAAGGAATTTCTACAAAAAGATTTAGATAAAACTCTAGAAATTAATACACATCTAATCAATGATCCACATCAATATCACTCAAATAATGATAGACTTGAGAGAATTAACTCCTTCCTTAAAACCGAGTTCGAAAAACTAAACAAACAGGTTGAGCAATTAAAAGACAAAAATATGCTTCTTCAAAATGAAAATCATACACTCCCATTTAATCTAGAAGAGTCCAGAAAAATTGCCAAGATAAACTCTAAGTTTTCACAGTGGTGAGAAGTTAGAAAGACTGTTATGTATGGGAAAATCTGGAATTAACAAAAATGGCTTAAGGAATCTGGAAGTTAGAGCAAAAACTGGAAATGGAACATAAATACTTAGAAAATTTGATGCCTCCAGTAGCAATACAGAAACTAATCAAATAGTTGAATCAAATAAGAAAACTAAATCTACTATAAGTAAGAATCCTGTCACAAAATGGGTAAATTAAAGTAAAGAAAAATTGTCTTGTTACTCACTCAAATCATTTAACAAGCAATGACACTAAGTGGTACCTAGGTAGTGGTTGCTCAAGACATGTCACAGGTGATAAGTCCCTTCTTTCAAACTACAAGAATCTTTATAATGGGATGGTCACCTACGAAGATGGAACCACTGCTAAAGCAATTGGACAGGGAATCATAAAAGGGATTGTTTTACTTGAAAATGAGAATGCTTTTTGCATAAAAGGGTTGGCACATAATCTCCTAAGCATATCTCAAATCTATGATAATGAGCACGTGGTCAAATTCAACAAACAAGAATGCGAAATCCTAAACCAATCAGGAAAATCAGTAATGAAGGGTCATCGCACAAACATTCACTACTACATTATCAATGGCAAAGAAAGGACTGATGCCTAGAAATACTAAACATAGAAAAACAAGTCCAGGTCATGCATCTAGATCTGGATATTTGCTGAAATGATGCAATTTTTGCTGAGCTCAAAATGATATATCTGAAGTTCCACACCATTCAAATGTTTATAACTTTTGATGTGTGCATTGATTATACTAAATTTTATTGTGTATACTATTGATACATAGATGTACTAATAGTATATATGAAAGATTGTCTAAATGCTAAAATTTGAAAACATTCACCTTTGAGACATCTATCGATAAATCGAGTGACCGGTTCGATTGTATCGACCAAAAATCGATACCATCGACGACCTCTCGAGAAGATGAATCGTCGGGACGGTTGAACTTCCTTCTGTTCTTCATTGAGAATATCAATAAGGTACCCCAATGTTATCAAAAAGATTCTCGATGATATCGGCAGTTACTGGAAAATTAAAGATGAAGGAATGGAAAAAGAGACTCACTGGTTGATCTTGGAATAGGATTACATTTCTCAGAACAAATTTCCTTTCAAACAAAAACGTCTAAAAATCTGGTTCTCCCACAACAATCCTCAATGACAAGCAATAAAGGAAAGAATGAAGCAACTGGCTCATCTCCACTTTTCAATTTGAGTTTTGTAGCAGAACGGTCAGTTTAGAGGAAGAGCATTACACCTTTTGGGATCATCAATCTCTTAAAACTGATCAGATGGGGGAATATTATGAATCTTGGTGGATAATTTCAACATAATCTGGTGCATTAGTTTTTGAGTCTAATCTACAATGTTGAGAATAATCCTCTAATTGTTTCAGTCGCTGTCACAAATCGGACCGAGCACATCACTCCTAGACTGATAAGCCAACTGATTAGAGTAAAGGTCACTAGAATACTTGTATCAGAACGAAATATGAATGGTCTTAGTGTATGGGGTAAAGTTACTCGAGCACTGTGTGATGGTGCTACTATACTGAGAAATGCAAAGAATATCCTTCATGTTAAATATCTCAACCCCACATATAAAACTCTTCACAACATTTTCAGCACAAATGTCTATCCCTGTGAAGTCTCTGGCAACATGCTTTCTCCATACATGCTAAATGTTTTGTATGATGTTCATCTTGGTATTCACATCTGCCTACCCACTCTTATTCTACAACAAATGATTCGGGTAGCTTCAGATGAATCCATCACTATCCTTCCATTCCCGTGTCTTATGATCAAAGTATCATGACAATTTGGGCTGCCCCCTACTAACGATCTCTCACACCCGCATATTTGGTTTAATCAAGAAGACATCTGCAATATAGTTGCCAATACGCCTCATGGTGGAATCAATTCAAGCTCAGACAAAGACTATTCTTTTCACAGCCCCGTCTCTGAGGAAAATATTCAAGCTGTCATCAATCGAGCCACTATACAAGATCTACTTGATAGACAATCCTACATGATGAAACAACTAGATGAGTGTAAAGTCCACCTACTGGAGATCAAAACCATGTTGGCAATCCTCCAACATGATACACAGCAAATTCTGAATGTTCTGCCAGCACTATAGAGGTTGTTGATTGTCTAAAGAATGTCTAAAGCATCACAAACTAGGATTCTCACTGAAACGCTGAGGGCATTAATATCTTTTGAATGCTCTTCGCTCATGCATCGGTGCGATGCATTACTATACCTCTGAGGAAGAAAGACTTAGTCTTTTAATGGTTTTCTGTTCTACTGCTGCCAACCTTGGGCAGTGTATATTTTGTTTGATACTGATGAATATGGCTGTTATAATTCAATATTTTTATTGCCATGATTATGTCTCTTCTGTCCCCTGGGTTTGCTATGGAATGCATGTAATATTTTCTTAATGACTATTTTATCTGCTATATCACTGCTCTATTCTGTCTGATATGCATATATACCTGCTACAAATGATGTCTGATTAAACTGATTCGATCATTTACATCTATCTATTATATGCATATTCCTTTGAATGTTGGTTCTCCCAAATAAATCAAACTTCAGTCAATATCAACTATTATATCTTTGTCAATGACTGACAAAGAGGGGGAGAACAGTTCAAACACCCCAAATGGAAAATTGTATATCTGCTTGAATGGTGTTGCTGGTGATAGGGGGAGCAGCTGCACTAAGCAAGGGGGAGTTTTGTAGTTAGGGGGAGCAGATACTAGGCTGTGTACATGGTTTCAATAGAAATTGTAAAATTGTGTAAAAAGCATGTACACACAATTTAGGATGTGTATTTCTAGATATTGTTGTAGGGTGTTTTGGTATTTTGTCACGTAATTGACAAAGGGGGAGATTGAAAGTGCCCTGGTTTGTTAATTAGTGTGTGTGTTGGGTCAGTCAGACTACAGAGCCTCATAGACAGATCAATTCAAGCGTCTGCCTCAACCAGATGTGTGCAAGCTTGCCATAGGTAAATCTAAAGCCTCACATCTCATATCCCAAAACAACAGGTGAATAAAACCCTTAAAACAAGTTAAAACATTATAGGGTTTTTAAGTAGGAAAACTTTTTCGAAAATTAGAAAATCTCTAAGTTTTCTTGCTTTGTAAATTTTATCGATACACATCTCGATATGATCGACCTTCTCTGTCAATGTCCTCGATGCCTAAAATGATATCATCAAAAAGAGGACAAAAAGTGTCCAGCAATCACATATATCTCTGGACTTATTTATCGATGTATCGATCCGCATATCGATATCATCGATATTTGAATCTCGAGTCCATCGAAGGTGACTCGATAATATCGATAGACAGATTTTTGGTGCCCCTATTTTTCCTTAAGAATATCTTATATGCATCGATATATCGAAGCCTCGTCGATACCATTGAAATTCAAATCTCGATAATATCGGAAGACTCTCGATGAGATCGGTCTAGGGTGCCAAGTTCTTCCAGCAAAATATTTCAGGATGGTTTATCTATGATCGGGGGTCTCTCGATCGATTCAATATTCAAATATCGATGATATTAGTACCAGGTCGATTGCATCGAACAAAGACATAAACTGTTCAGCAAGCTTAATGAGAAATTCGCTGGATTTATCGATGCCTCGACTCTAATATCTTTATCATCGACATTCAAATTCCAATGATCTCGATGGTCCCTCAATCATTCTTAAAACCCTAAAATATTTTATGGCAAGTCTCTCTCGCTTTCAAGTATCGATGAATCGAACCTCTCATCGATGAAATCGGAGTTCGAAATTCAATGACATCGATAATTGTTTTGATTCCATCGACTAGTTGGCTATAGGTTTCAAAAGCTTATGACATTGAATTTGTGTCATCGAGCGGACCATCGATGTTATCGAGAGTATACACTCGATGATATCGAACCCGCTCGATAATATCGAACTCGGTCATAAATGTGACCGTTTTATATCTGTTAGAACCTTTTGCCTATTTAAAGAGAGCTTGTTTATTGTTGCTGGTAGAGAAAGAAGAGAGTGCTTTTGTGTGTTTCAAGCCTTAGATCATTTACCTAAAGCTCTTTCTCTCAAGGGAGTTCATCCTCCAATCCACCCTCATCATTGATATTCAATAGAGTGGATTGGGGAATGAACTTCCGTATTTAAGGTTCCCCCTGCAACTATCTTAATGGAAAATCATTGAGTTGAGATGCCTTGAATGCATAATCGAAACCACTCTATCTTCCTTATAGGAAAATATTTTATAGAGTAGGATTCCATTCTAACTTTGACCCAACCCAAAGCCTCGTATTAGTACATCATCTGTGTTGTAGATCAAGGAAGTCGAAGACTCTTCATCAACAAGGAGGAGATCTTCGTCAACGTGCTGAATGAGACTTATCCACTTATTTGTAAGTTATTAGAGTCCAGAGAAAACTTGTGATCATTCCTTTTTAGGATTGGGTTTTACATGTTTCTCACCCCTTCAAGCCCTCGTAGGAGGCCTCTGGCGGGAGTGTACGTGGTAGGTGCATTGTGTAGACCCTTGCTCTATGGAGAGCATAAACATCTGGTTGAAGGTTAACCTATCTAAAACCTTAGGTTAGAGGTGAACCGAGTGAAACCTCAGGGTCTTGTGGAAGATCCTTGGACAGTGTGCCTAAAAGTGAGTGCACTGTGTTGACCCTTGCTCGTGAGATCATAAACAGTCAACCTCAGTGTAGGTTGTAAAGGTTAAAGGTGAACCTAATTTAAAACCTTAGGTTTGAGGTGAACCGCTGTGAAACCTCCTTAGTGAAATCTGGTACACTCAAGGGTTGAGTGTGATTACCGGGAGTGGAGTAGATAAGTAGTCGAACCACTATAAAAATGGCTATGTTTGAGATTTGTTTATGTGACTTGCATTAATATTTTCATATCTAAATATTGGTGATTACACCTTACACACTTACATAGTTATATCCATCAGAAACTAAGTTGAATATTGTTTACTTCTTAAATAGTTTGTGATTGGATCCTCTACCGGGCTTGGAAGCCAGTAGAGTTACTTTTTAGTAATCCTAATATGTGTTTGTTATTAGGATTAGTGTAATAGGGCTTTAAATAGATCATAAAACTTTAAAAAGTCCTATTCACCCCCCTTTAGGACATATTAACATATCTCTACTTTAACTAAAGCGGCTTCACCACTATTTCATGAAGTGCCTCATACCATGGGAGGGAGCACTCCATTAGGAGAGGCAAGACTCTATAAAGAGAGCTAGAATAACAGAGATATCAAGTATTTGCCTGAACCGAGTCCAAACGTCCTACGCCAACTTGCTGCCAATGAAGAGATGGTGAAGGGACTCCACCGAGTGAGACTAGTTCGCATCAGTCCCACAACAAACATACTTAGAGGCCAAGTGGACCCCTTTGTACTAGACATCACCGTCCACTGGAACAGTGCCCTGTAAAACCTTTCACGTGAAGAGTGAAATCCTTGGTGGTAGAGAGGCATGCAGATCCACCTAGCCCAAGCCTTCCACGGCCTGGGGGATCAACGATACTCTATGCTGATTTTACTAAGAAAATGTCGGATGGGGATAAGGGCCAGAAAAGGGAATTTGGACCCTCAGTTGAACAAAATCTTACTTCGAAAATGAAGTCAAGCACATCGTGAGGGAGTATGTTTAAAACTGCCCGGGGCAGGGGGGGGGGGGGTGGCGATGACCGTTGGCATCTAGAAATTGAGAGACCATCAGTGACAGTAATGTGTCAGGAATTAGGGAAGAAACTAAGTGTTGAATAGGGCCCAACCCGGTCCATTTATCACACTGGAAATTGCAATGACCCGATCTAAGTTTTCACTGCACCTGGGACTCGACGACCGGGAAACAACTTCTGATTCTCTTCCATAACGGGGAGGCGAGACTGGATGTGTGGGGGGAACTTGCGTTAGATTGGTCGGGGCTGTATTTAGCTTTCATAAAAAGACTCCAAAGACTGTCCTTTTTCCTAAATTTTATCTCCCAAGCCATCTTTAGGCGGAAAGCCTTCATTACATCTAAAATTTTCCTAATACCCAAGCCCCCTTCATCACTAAGAATGGTAAGAAAATTCCAGTTACGCCAGTGCAACTTCTTCTTTCCATCTGACCAACCCTAGAAGAAATTCGCCATGCGGGTTTCCATGGACTTTAAAATCTGAGTGGGCAGGTGAGCTGCAGCTAAGGAGTGGACTGGGATGCTCCCTAACATGTGTTTTACCAGAACCACTCTCCCAGCCTGAGATAGACATCTGGACTGCAAGCCCCTAATGAGGCTATCAATTCTGCCGCTGAGAGGTAGAAACATGCTGTATTTTAGCCCACCAGACGGCATAGGAACTCCAAGATAAGATAGAGGGGCTGACGATTTCGCAATGCCCAGTAATCTTTCCATAGATTTGGCCCTAGGGGAGGGAAGCTTGTCAGCGCAAAAGAAGGAACTTTTGTGGAGGTTTATTCTCTGTCTTGAGGAAGCATGTTGAATTCAATATTCTTGGGTTATATGTTGGAGATAATGCATTTCAATTCTGCTCATTTTAGGGTATGTGGGCAAGACACACTATCCACTTATATACAAAGATTGGCACCATATACATAGTGCAATTAAGAATGATCAATGTTTGGAATGTCATTACGATAAGCATTGAAATATAAGAATTTTACTTTCTAATTTTTAAAATGTAATTATTATGACTGATTGCCCTGTATAATGAAATACATAGGACTTATATGACGTTGAGGAGAAGTACAAAGAGAATATACTCGGGCCTGGAAATGGATGCATTGGGCAGCCCGCATCTCTAGCCTTGACATGATGGGATTCTTTCATTTTACCCATATCAATAGAGAGGGGAGTGGCCTGGCAGATGACCTGGCATGGGAGGGTCAGCAAGTTCCAAGGAAATCGGCTCTACAAGGTTATGCGGGACCTCCCTCATGAAATCTAGGGGATGGAGGTTTTAGACAAAGTTAGGCTAGGTGCCATTAGGGAGGTGGATCATGTATAGTTTTCCTTACGATAGGTTGCCCCGAGTTATTTTTTCGATGCTCTATGGGCAACCCGAAGTATAGTCCCTATCTGTTCTGATATATATATATATATATATATATATATATATATATATATATATATATATATATATATATATATATATATATATATATATATATATAAATCACAGGCTAGATTTTAGCCTGTTCTTTTGAAAAAAAAAAAGGAATATACTCAAGAAGGAAAATATCACATGGAAGGACAAGAAGCACTTTTTGCGATAAAATTACAATAAGTATGATAATGATGTATAGCAAAAAAGAAATTATCCCAAAGGTGTGAAAAAAGAGGAATGTGACAGATTCATTGATTATGAATCCACAGAAACAGGCTAAGAGTTGTCATGAAATGGAAAAGGCTTCTAAAAAAGAGATGACGATCCCTTATACGAGTGGTAGATCGAGATTTGTAAGGATGACAGGGTTAGTGTTAAGATTTTAATATATGTGCTCGTTTTCTTTCAAATGAATTTAAGAATATAAAATCATATTAACATGATTGTCCTTTATAAATTATAGAGAAAGGAAAATCCATATATTGCCATTATTAAGATAGAATTGTTTGTGGCCACCCATAGTAGATCTGATGGATCTTGCCCCACGCAAGAGTTGAGTGTCACAACTAAAAGAATAAGAGAGATTGTTACTCGTGACCTAGGTAGTATACATAAGGATATAAACCACGACCTAGTTGAATAGGTTTTTCATTCATCATCACTTTTAAATGCTCAGTTTTTTGTACCCTTTTTTTAAAAAAAAACAATATACATGCATCGCTATTCATAATGGATTATACTTAAGGTTTGTGGTCGTGATAGAAGGGGACGTGTTAGGGAGTTGGGAAATATTTCAAAGATTACTATTATTTCTTCCACCCCTTACATAGATGAAATTAGAGCTGAGAAGAATATAATTGCTTAAGTGAAAGCATTGGTGGATGAATTCAAACAGGAGATCACAAATAAGATAGCTGAACAAATGAGTATGTTTGAAAAACGTATGGTTGAACTTTAGCAATAATTTCTCGGTCAAGTTCAACATATGTAGTGCTCCCTTGGCATTGCTACATCTTAGATATTGCATTTTCTGTGACAAAATTTACATAAATTTTCATTTTTTAAAGACAAATGTAGAATAATTTACTCCATGAAAATAATAAATTATTTGTTGTATAGGGCCATCTTCGATTCGGTGAGGCATCGAGTCATCGAGAAGACTCGGTTCCAACTCTATAAATGGAACAAATTGGTCATTTAACAGATAACCATGGTCAAGTTGTTGTGGGCAGATGGTTAGAGATAATGTGAGCATCCCTCTAGAATGTGTCAAGGTTATAATAAATGTTGTCCAAGTTCTAGGTGCAGACGTGTTTGGTGATGTCAGTGATAGGACACTTATAGATTGCAATGTGGGAGAAGTTCTCGTTTGGCCTAAAGTGTTGACGAAAACATGAATATTTACGTTGTCAAGTTAAACTTTTATCAATTACAGAACAAACTTCAAATTTATAGTAATTTTGGATTGTGTTTGACTTAATTTTGGATATTGTTTGACTCTAATGTTGTTTTGGATTATTTAGTGGTTTTGTTTGACTAATTTACACAAATTTTTACTGTGATTGGTTTCGACTTTTCATCTGCTTATACGTAACATAAAGTAACATAAGTTATTTTTTTCCTTCATTTTGACTTTTTGGTTTGCTTTTTGTTTTCTTTTTTTAATTTAAAATATTCTAATTTCAATATTAAAAGAACTACGTAGTGGCTTGATCTCAAATTACCTGTTTAGGTACAAAGGAAGTCGTTCATACTAGACCATATCGGTAAAGCCACAATTTTTTTTCCTCATAAAGTGAGCAACTCTCTCACATTTCCTTAAAGCAAAATATTAGGAATGATTTAATGCATGAATCTTAATCTTACTTCTGCAAGTAATATGTGGGCATGGTTTAAAGGTTGCAAATCAATTGCAGGATGTTCATGAGGGCAGTTTCTTCTTGTCTTTATATTATGATTTTGACATGTATAGATATTCTATGAGTTTTTTTCAATCCATGCATTTGAATGGTCATGCATGCCTTCATATTACGATTTTAATGTGTATAGATATACTAACATGTTAGAAAAGCAACAAATGTAAAGCTTTTTTTTTAAACATAATTTTTAACAATGGACTGCCCAAGTGAAAAGCATAAATTAATTCAAATGTGCTTTCTTTGAATTATCTTTTGATTTTCATTTGTATGTATATTCTTTGAGCTTTTACAATCCATGCATTTGAATTGTTATATGCCTTCATATTATGAATTTGATATGTATAGATATTCTATCAGGTGCAATAGATTCAAAAAAATAACGAATGCAACAATTTGTGGCATAAATTTTAACGATGTACTAAGTATGTAGTTGGTTTGAAATCATTGACGGATTTTGGTCCATCACCTATGCAAAGAGTAGCAACGGATATGATCTATTGTAAAATTTTAGAACGACAGACTTTATTTGTCGCTCGAAGGTTTTTTGTATGATGGGCTTTTGAAGTTTACGACGGATATAATCCATCATTTTTTTCGACGGACCCTATCCGTCATTTGTTTTATGACAACGAAATTTGACGAAGTGGATGGTCCATTATTAACAAAATTTTATAATCGACTTGGTCCATTGTTCTTTTTTTTTTTTTTTTTACTGTTTTTATGCTTTTATTAAGCACTGAAAATAAGAAAAAAAAGTTTCATGATTCTAAAGATGGGAGATTTTTGGTGCTTGGGCTATCCAGTGTGGGCCCCATCATACAAATGGTCTATACTACTACTGAATCGTTAGGCCCTGCTTGTGGTGTGTAAAAGAAAAAAACATCCCCATCAAACTAAGCATATTCTACGTGGGTGACCGTGGTACAAGACCACCACTACAAGAAACAAGGCTTTTACCGACGAATTTTTTCATTGGTAAATGATAATTTTTCATACGTAATGAGTTTTACCGACGAATTTTTTCATCGGTAAAAGACTGAGGGTAAAGGCTTTTACTGACGAAAAATCATATCGTTGGCAATGGTAAGACTTCTACCGATGAAATTTTTTGTGGGTAAAAAATTTTGACAAAACTTTTACCGATGAATTGTTTCATAGGTAAAAATGTTCATGAAACTTTTACCTATGAAAATTTTCGTAGGTAAAAGTGTTCACAAAACTACTACCTACGAAATGTTTCATAGGTAAACAATATTTACGAAACTTTTACCTACGAAAGTTTTCGTTGGTGAAAAACTTTCGCCTATGAAATTGTTCATAGGTAAAAACTTTCGCCTGTGAAATTTTTCATAGGTAAAAATGTGGTTGAATCTTTTACCTATGAAAGTTTTCGTAGGTAAAAAATGTGGATGATACATTTACCTACGAAATATTTCGTAGGTAAAAGTCTCTTTTTTTTTTTTTCAATATTCGAGCAAAACTTCCTGATATACACCTGTTACAATATATTTCATCATATTCATCATGATATACACCTTTTATAATATATTTCATCATATTCACATTCACATCCATCTAAACGCAAACTACGTACATCCATCCAAACATAAACTACATCCATCTAAACACACACAATCTTATCCATGTCACATTCATCCATGCATAAATACATATAAGCTTAACATCATAAATAAAATACAAAAAATTATTCATAGCCTATTTCTTGGTGGGGCTCACAAAATTCAGTGTGGTCAACACATCGTCGAGGTTAGTGTGCACACACACCTAGGTCCTTACTCATGCCTTAATGGTAGATTCAAAATAGTTTCAATATAAGGTCACAAGTTCAAGTACCCATTGTGGCCATAAGCGACTCTGGTGTGTGAGTGTGTGTTAAAAGAAAAAAGAAAGAAAGAAAATGCTGATTTATCTTCTGGGTTGAGGCTAATGGTACTTGGTGATTTCTCATCAGGTAGAAATTATTATTAGTTGTTTTTAGAAAGGTGAGATTAGCCAACTTATAATTATATTAACATGATAAAATGTTGTACGTATATTTGAGCAGACACCACAAAATAAAACAATTCTATGGAAAAAAAAATGAAAAGAGAGAGAGAGTACATATGAGAGGTGATCCTTATCTCATTTGATGGATTCAAGCTGCATGTGCCCTACCCAACTTCCTATAAGGAGAAGTTGTATGGGTCTTGGAATAATGTTGGTGACAAATCTACCTTGTCTATTAATATTATCATATTGTGTTAGGACATGACTCTAAAAATGAGATAAATCCAAATCTCAAATAATCTATTCTATAAGAGATAGTGGAGACGGAAATAGATGCATTGTGATGCTTGAGTTCGAGTATGCTTACCAAAAAAGTAAGATTTTCTTATTTTTTGCCATGTGATTGGGCTACATTATTATATACTATGTTTGATGCAGCAATGCTGGCAACGTTAATGATGACTAGGACTTGCAGTCATAATGCAAGAAAACGAGAAATTTCTATTTGTATCAATGGTAAGCAGAGGATCTGGATTCGTGATGCTCATATGTCATCCAAATTGTTTATAAAGTCATTACCACTAAAATAAACTGAAAAAATACAAAAGTTTGCTAATCCTAAACCCTAATATCCTAAAGAAGGTTTGAATGTAGGCGTTCAATCTCTATTCTTATCACTATTTTTATTTGCCATGTGATTCACTTGAGTATGGATTTACTTCATTTTTGGGCACATGTCCTAACATAGGCTTATAAAATTGAAAGACAATGAATTTCTTAAGAATATCAGAGTGATCCCCACCTAGATTCCACCTTGGTGGGGAACACACGCAATTCGAATCCCCCTCTAACCACCTTTCATGCCTATAAAAAAGGATAAAAATCATCATAATAAGAGACAACAGCTAATGTCCTAACAAGGTATTCAATTGAAATCATGCAGTAAATAAGCTATGAATAATGTACTTGTATAAGAATGATTCTTTAAAATTGTGTGTAGGCCCATTCAATCGGGTTCGAGTTCGAGATCGGGTTTAGGTTTAGGTTTTCAAGCTTAGGTTTAGGTTTAGGTTAGGGAATTGAGTTTAGGTGTAGGTTTAGGTTTAGGGATTTAAGAATACATTTAGGTTTTAGGTTTAGGTTTAGATTTTAGGTTTAGGTTAAGGTTATAGGTTTAGGTTTAGGTTATAAGTTTAGGTTATAGGTTTAAGTTTTGGTTTTTGGGTTTGAGAATAGGTTTAGGTTTAGGATTTTGGGGTAGATCCAAAGCTCAAGTGGACCTTGAAACGAATTGGGGCCAGAAAAGTTCTCAATCGAGCTGATATTTGTTTTATTCCTTCTTCAGGTCTAGGTCTGTGTGAACTTACCAACAAGTTGGATCTCAAATAAGCACCATGGTGGGTCCTAAGAAGGAATCAATGGTCGGGGGCACTGTCCCCACCATGATCTTTAGTTTTAGGTATAGGTTTAGGTTTAGGGTTATACTAGGCTCTGCTCCATTAATTTCGAGCTAATGCATAAACACGGGCCTGTCCAAATGGCCAAGCCACTCCAATGCTATCCATAGGAAATGGACAACTTCATCATGATTATAACAGTGGTTCCCACTTTCCAGGGACCCCCACTTAACATCCGGATAGCTCCAAAGCACATCCAGGTCTGCTCCATCAATTTTGAGCTAATATATTTAAAAATAACATAAAAGGTAAGTAAAGCAAGAAACATCCATATGAATATATTGAGGAAAATTACTAGTGTATTTATATTCCTTTTATGTACTAGGTTGATTTTGAGTTGATTATGATTAAGATGTTGATATTACATTATATGCGATGAGGGTTGCATTACTAGTGTATCTATATTCTTTCTATGTACTAGGTTGATTTTGAGTTGTTACTTAAATGATAAAACTTAATATCATTTCACTGTAGGGATGGATGCTTTAAGGCATGTCATTATTTGTTCATATTATATCCCTATGACATGGTGAATTGTCCTTGCCATGAATTGAAGGAAACTTCATACATATTGTACATTATATGAGATTAGGCATAGGATGTCTCAGTCCATGAGAGGAAATACATACCATAATCAGTTTGGTTTAGAGCTCATACTTGAAGATGTTTATGTTAAAATAAACTTGGGTATAAGTATGACTTTGGATCCACTTATGTGGATGTACGACTTCTCAATTATGGTAGCATCTTAGATATCGAGTTGTAAATATAAAGCAGATAAAAAAAAGTGAGTTTTTCATTTTTCAAGTCACCACTTTCCTGCTACAATTGGTCTACAAGTGATGCAATTTATTACCATTAATATACAAGATATTCCAATAAAGAAGCAGGAGTTCTATGAAATCATTGAAATGTCACCAGAAAATGTCAAGTTAGCATAGCAACACCAGCATTAAATGGACACGGAAGAACATCTCATTAAGAAAATTGAGATCAACAAAGGAACCTTTTGATATGTGTGTTCCATTATGCAATGATGGTAGGTTACTAGTATACATGACTCCAGTCCTAACTAAATCACTCTGTTTCTCTAACATGTAATTTCTATCAGATTTATAGCAAGAACATGCTACAAAGCCATCACTTGTAGGCAGCTTCAGCAACTAACCTCCAAAGCTCTTCAACCTTCCTGTGATTGTTGATCATCGTAACAAAACATCGATGCAATGACTATTATAAAAATTTCCTATCATTATTAATCATTGTAATGAAATATTGATGCAAGGATCTGTTATATAAAATTCGCTGGCAATGAAATCATTCCATTATGGCTGCAACTACCGAAAATGTTTCAAGTCCCATCATGCGTCAATGCAAGAGATGATAGAAGGTTGTAAAACTCATGAGGATGAAATTGCAACACTTTTATGAGTTTTTCTAGGTAGTCTACAGCCACTTTGTGGGGATCACACCAAAATCATTAAATGCAAGAGAGGTGTTTTTTTATATACCTGATCTAGCAATGGTACACATAAGACTCACCCACCTTTTGGCACTCTTGGCTATTCACCTGGTGGGACTCATCATGGATGATCTTTCTATCCAATTGATGGGTTGAAAGTGGAGGTAAGAGATGATGTTCCACGTTCGAGAAGAAGCATGGATCATGTTGGATGGTTAGGACCACATGATGGTTTCCTCATCAATTATGGGGCCCACCACGTGGACAGTTATGGATCACCAAATGGCAAGCCAACAGATGTATAATTTGCTAGTCCTAATAAAATTAGTTGACTGAACATTGTGTATTTTCTCTATTCAAAATAGTGTTCATTAAAAGCAATTCTTCAAAGAACTCATACTAAAAGATTGAAGCCATAACAGCTCCCTTACATTAGCTTGGGAGGCTCTAATCCTTTGGATCTTCCCACTGCAATTTGTAAATATAGAAGAAGAGGAAAAAAGAAGGGAAAGCTTGTTTCAATGTACAATGACTTAAGTTTTGCAAGTGACTGCACATATCAATCTTAGAAGAAACTCACAATTTAGTGGGCTTAGAACTTCTTTTCCCCTGCCTTCCAATTTCTCCTTCATATTAGAAAGAGACTCGAACTGAGGAGCATACGAAACCTGTAGTTGATTCCCGAGGAAAACAAACTCATCTAGTTTCCTCTTTATAAACCTGCAAAAATCAGGCCACATATTCAAATACACCATGTTGTGGCCCTACATTCACAGTTGAATACTCCAATGGCCACATAATGGAAATTATGAAAAACAGAGATATTTTTGTTGCATTTTGAATCTATTGCACCTTATTGAAAAAAAATGTGCATATTCAATTAAATAGCCCAAATTAGATGCTTGAACATGTTATAAGTAAAAATTCATTATGAAAGAAATTCAAATATTCTAAACAAAAAGTAAAGATGGATGAGGGAGGATTTTTTAAATCAAATGGTCCTAAAAAAATGGATTAAAACAATCACTTCATGACTATGAAAAATCAATGCCATTAGCAAATATCACACACCAAAAAAAAAGAAAAAAGACATTTGCCTGCATTTAAACTAAGAGACGCTTCACATCTATTTGGAGGCAAGCATGTCTAATCAAACCAGGGATACCAAAGGTTACACATTTCATCTAAAAGGAAATGGATTTTAGAAGTACGCGATTCAAACAACCCAAAAACCTGATATGCAAATCGCAAACCGTTGGGATTCATTCCTAATCTAAACAGTCAAGAAATTCAACATGATTTCAAAAGGGGGGATGCTATGATCTACCAGTGATAGTTAACGACAAAGCACCATGATGACACTATTATCGGTTTTGTGCAAACAATAGCTCAAATTATCACAAAGTACATAATAGATGCTGACAGTAA
Organism: Magnolia sinica; assembly: GCF_029962835.1. Lineage (NCBI taxonomy): Eukaryota > Viridiplantae > Streptophyta > Magnoliopsida > Magnoliales > Magnoliaceae > Magnolia > Magnolia sinica. Next base: position 110,496,166 of record NC_080574.1, on the reverse strand, counting down.
ATCTCCAACATATTAATTCATTCATTTCACAGCACGTTGGGCTAGAATCTTGACATACGCAGTACAGGCCTTTCAATAATCCAACCCCAATGCATGGACCCTGTAGAAATTGCCAGTACCTACACACTTCAATAGCTTACTATCTATGCAATGCATTCCCGAAAATGGCACATAAATTTTTTTTTTTTTAAAAAAAACATTTCAACCTCTCTGCCCATCGAAATAAAAAATAAAAAATCCAGCCATCCATCCTATTCATCAATCAAGTGTCCCAAAGTAGAGGCTAGGATTGCTGAAATACACGCTCATGGTGGGCATGGATGAAATACACGCATCATGGTGGCCCCATAACTTTTCCAGTCTCACACAGGATGGATGAAATGGTGGGTCGTGCAATGTGTGCCTCACACTCTATTAGAACAAGTCTGTTGAACCAAAATCCCCAATTTCAAAACCCCCAAATTCAAAATGTGATTAGGGTACCATAATCCCCAAATTCGAAGTGGGAGTTAGGTACCCAAATCCCCAATTTCAAAACCACCAAATTCGATTTGGGATCAGGGTAACAAAATTCCCAAATTTAAAATGGGATTAGGGCCCTGCATGTGCAAACTGACCTTGTAAATGGGTTAGGGTTTTTACCTTTCGAGGTGAGAGGAAGAGAATGGGAGGAGGGTTTGAGTTGGAGCCCCAATCTGGTTTTCGAGCTTTGAGGAGACAGATTGAGAGCGTTGGGAAGAGAGATCACGAGTAGGATCTCCAATCAGGTTTCTGAGCTCTGAGGAGAGAGAGAGAGAGAGAGAGAGAGAGAGAGAGAGAGAGGGGGGGGGGGAGAGGATGCGAGAGAGACTAAGAGAGGATGGTGGAGAGATTAGAGAGAGAGGAAGAGAGAGACAGAGAGAGAGAAAGAGAGAGGAGGGAGAGGATGCGTGAGAGATAGAGAGAGGAATGAGAGAGACAGAGAGAGTGAGAGAGAGAGAGAGAGTAGCTCATGGCCTTTTGGACAGAAGCAGATTGCATATTGAGTAACTCAGTACGTTAGTGTACTGAGTAAACTCTGTGGGGCCCACCTCATTCATGCGTTATATCAACTCCGTTCATCTGTTTTATCATATAATTTTAGGGCTTTAAACCAAAAATTAATCATATTCAAAGTTCAAGCAGACCACACCACTTGAAACAGCGTGAATTGAAGTCTACCGTTGAAAAGTTCTTGGGGGCCCACAAAAGTTTTAGATTAAGATGATATTTGTGTTTTCCCTTTATCCATTCAAAGTGTGATCTTATGAACAATTTGGTTGACAAATAAACATCATTGGATGCCCTAGAAAGGTTTCCAATAGTGGAAATCAATCCTTCCACTGTTTGCTTTAGTATGGTCCACTTGAGATTTTGATATACTTCAATTTTAGGCTCAACCCTTAAAATGATCTGCAAAAATGGATGGATGACGTGGATATACCACATGAATTCACAGTGGGCCTAACAAACTTTTGTTGCCTTTAGAAGTTTTTAATGGTGGGCGTCGCTGTCCCACTTTTTTTTGTGCTGGGGTCCACTGGAGCTTTGGATTTAACTCCTTTGGATATTGCCCTAAAATGATCTCTCCAAATGGATGGAAGGTGTGGATATAAAACATACATCATGGTGGGGCCCAAAAATGAGAGGTATATAAATATCTTACCACGAAAGTTTTCAAGATGGCGCGAAAATTTTCTATCTTAAAAATTATAACATTATTCTCGACGAAATGTTTTGTCGGTAAAAACATTATTACGAATGCTTTTCAGCCGTCGGGAAAACATTTACCAATGAAAAAATATTTCATCAGTAAAAGTAGTGTTTTACCGATGAAATTTTTTTCGTCGATAAAAAACATTATTCCCGACGATTTTGGTTCGTCGGTAAAACTCTTACCGCGAAAATTTTTAAGATGGCGTGAAATTAAAATTTTTCTATCTTAAAAATTATAACATTATTCCTGACGGAATATTTCGTCGGTAAACACATGATTACCGACAGTTTTCAGCCGTCGGGAAAACCTAAAAGCAGTGTTTTACCGACCAAAGTTTTTTCGTCGGTAAAAAATATTATTCCCAATGATTTTGGTTCATCGGTAAAACTCCTACCACGAAACATTTTAAAATGGTGCGAAAATTTTTTATCAAATAAATTATAACATTATTCCCGACGAAATTTTTCGTAGGTAAAAACATTATTACTGACGGTTTTCAGCTGTTGGGAAAACATTTACCGACGAAAAAAAATTTCGTCGGTAAAAGTAGTGGTTTACTGATGAAAATTTTTTTCGTCGGTAAAACGCTACATTTACCGACGAAAAAATCTTCGTCATTAAAAGCTATGTTTCTTGTAGTACAAAGCATACAGCCTTCAATTTATTTTCTATAGTGGGCAAGAACCTTATATATCAAGAAAAGAAGCAAACAAGAAGTTGTCCATGATGGGTTGGCCCATTAGTGTGAATCTAGGGCTACATAAGGTGGAGGTTGAATCTAACTCGAAATTGGTGGTCCTTCAACGGGCGGTCACAACTTCTGTGGAATTCCTCCTACTGGCTTGCCAGAATCAGGCAGCTGCAGAAGATAGCTTGTAATAGAATTACCCACATTCTTAGAGAAGGTAATGGGCTAGCCTTCTTGGGAAGTAGGATTTAGGGAAACTGGGAATTCAGGGCCCTCGGGGATCTGCCCCTGATCATCTGAGGCTGGTCGTGCTTGATAAGGTAGGGCTGGGCTCGATTAGAAAAGCTAGGGAGGGGAAGCAGGCGTTTGCTTTCCGCCCGACTATGTAAATGGATATGATAGGCCGCCGAAGGTTGGTTCAGATCCGGTGGCTGCCCGAATTGTCTAGTCCTGTAATGTTCTCTTTTAGGAATACAATTTCCGTTTGAAAAAAAAAAAAGCAAACACGGAGCTGCCCAAGGCATTGACCAGCTACAAGGACAGAGAAAGACGGGGGTCAGTTTTATGGTACAACACAAGATTTATTTGACTGAGAAGCTAAGACAAGCAGACCAAACTTACATTCATAAGAAAACCATAATACATAAGGTCACAAGCTTGCATGTTAGTCACATCTTTTTTAGGACCCTGATATCCTTCCAACGAGACTCCATGTAGTAGGATCTGTCATTCTGTGCATAAACACCACAATGGAAGTTATGAGAGGCCGCTCCATGATCATCCACTGTTAACTTTAGAACTCCATCAATGAAAATGCTAACTTTTTTCCTGCCTACATCATGGATGACATTTAGGCGGAACCATCTATCGTAGATGTAAGGGACGAGAACCGGACTCTGGTAGTATGTGAGAGAACCATTGTACACCCTCACCATCGCAGTCGTGGCATGGGTGCTTGCACCATGGATCTGCATGATGCACACACCCGATGTCCCATTCGGCACAAATCCATACCCTTCAAATTGCCAGACTCCAGAAGAATAATTACCCTGAGTGAGGAACTGGTAAAGTCAGTGCATTTAGACATTAAAAAATATTAATAATTAATGGTCTCGTGTGCAGACGTAATAACTGTCAGATGAGATTATTGCAATGCCCTGCTTATGTCATATTTACATTAGTTGCCAAATTTGTTTAGTGAGAAAGACTAGTAGCCGTCTCATATTAGTAGCGGTGCTAATCACAGGAGAATCGATGCGACCTTTAATTTCCTAGCTGGAATGTGCAGCAATGCCTTTTTCAGAGTTGTCAATCCTTAATTTTGGAGATTTGAGGTAAGTCAGACTCATCAATCCTGATACTAGCTAGCCAATTCCTTGAGGCTTCAAACAATGAATTTGAAGCACGTCCCTAGATTAGGGAATCAAAGGTTGACAAATTCAAGGATCCAGACTGTCCTTAAGTGATTACTGTCCAGATCTCTATCATTTTATTTCCTGCTTTTGAATACCACAACATTGATAACTATAATGGTAACAAAATTTATTTATTTTTTAACAGAGTGGGAGCTCACCACCCGTAACTTTATTAGATGGCAAACCTTCTATACAGATTTTTGGGTGTGTGCCTCAAAAACAAATAGCCCTCAACTATCATACTTTTCCACAACACAGAACACAAAAAAGACAAACCAGGTTCAAATAATGAAAACTAATGGAGAGAGATGAAGGGTTTGAAATTGTTTACTCATATACAACTCTCACTGTGGGAAGTTGTGTTACTAGTTTGGGAGAGAGGCTTGTCGGTAGAGAAGACCCATGCTCGCTAATGGGCAGGTTGTAGGGTTTTTCAATGTCAAAGTTCGAGCTATTGAGTGGGACTGGGATAAACCCAAACACGGGATCATTAAAGGCCCAACCCATTGCACCATGATGCATAGGAGGGCGGTAGCCGCAAAGGCTAAAAAAAAACACAAAGAACTCAGGCCCTTCCCTTAAAAACTCTTTGAGAACAAGAAATAGAAGAAGAAGAAGAAGAGATGGAAATGGGACACTAGAGAGAAATTTTGTCGTGGATGCCATGAACGGTTATGTTTATATGTAATGTGGGGGGGACTGAAGAGGATACCACTGGATGGACAGTGGGGAAAATCAATCCTATTAAAGATTAGCCACGCGATATCCTACTACCTTTTATTTGTTTTAGGTGACCTAAAATAAGTCGTGAATTTTTTTATTAATTCATTGGTACATGTGGCCAGTCTTGGTTATGTAGAATAAGGCCGTTCTTAGTCATGTAAAATAAGTAATGCGTGTAATATCTTAAGCGTGGCAGTGGTTAGACAAATAGTGTAAATATTCAGTATGTTTGATTACGTTCAATGATGTTGATGGTGGGGCCACCACCTTCTTCACAGGTCATATACCTTCCTCGCTAATGATAGGCCTGACTAATTATTTAGGCTATTTTGATGAGAGAATAATATATTAGCGAGGCATATTTGCTACTCTCGAGATTCGAACATAGGACCTTCCGCTCTGATATCATGTCAAACAACTATTTACTCCAAAAGCTTAAGCTGTTAAAGTGTGGTGTATCAGTGTATATCAAGGGACTTTATCACTTCAACAACAACAACATACAATATCAAGGAACTTTTTTTTTTTTTTTGTTCTGTCTATGCAGCTTCCATAGTTAGACTGCAATAATGGCTTCACTTCTACAACAGAAGACATAAAAGGGAGAAGATGACATTGATGTAGCGCGAAAGTGACGAGTTTACCATGTGGGGAGTCTATGATTGAAATCATTGCATGAATAGACGCCATTTCCCATTGTGATCAGATTGGATACCACAGATGTAATTAGCACCTTGTAATAAAAGAAATTGAAAAAGAAAAAGAAAAAAAAAAAAAAAAAAAGAAAGAAGGAAAGAAAACGAAAAACAACAACAACAAGAAGGTTGGTAGTAGTTGGCATGGGTAACTAGTTGTGTATTGTGAGTCGCTGTAGATTGGTGAAATGCACGGTGTTGATGGTCGACATGCATCACGGTGGGGCCCACGCAGCTCGACCTCACGGGGGCTTATCGTGAGGTCGAGCGCATATATATATTGTTGAATTTAGACAGTCTTCTACTTTCCATTTCTGCCATCAATTAGATGTTGAATTTGAACTATCTTCTCATTTCTACCATCGATTAGACGTCCACAGCTTTCTTTTTTTTCTTTTTTTTTTTCTTTTACTATTTTCAATAGGTAAGCTGATCCCGGACCTGAGACTCTATGTTGAAACACGCCTTTTCTACTATTGAGCTATAAGCTTGAACGACCCAAACTACTTCCGGTGCAATTTTCAGATTATAATACTACACTGTAGAATCTAGAACCGCCCGCAAAGCACCATACAATTTTTCAGATTATAGTGCCCCTGCTTCTTATCATTCTCCGTTTTTTTTTGGTTAGTTTCTTTTGGGCACAAAGGAAAAAGTAAAAAGGGAAAACAAAAAAATAAGAGCAAATATAGGGCATGGGAGTTATAGTGCTTAAGATTGTATACGGGTACTCGAATCTCAGTACGAGGAGCAGTGATGCTTGTGAGGGCATGAGGCTTGTCTGTGGCGAAAACCCAAAGCCTGTGGACACCATCGATGAAGCTATATCGATCGCTTACGAGCAAGTCATAGGGTTTTAGAATGAGGAAGCTTGAGCTGTTGAGAGGAAGAGAGACAAACCCGTCTGTCGGATCGGTGGGCCCCCAACCCATGGCTCTGTGGGTGCAAAATTGTAGTAGAACTAAGCAGTGGAGAGCGAAGAGAGAACAAGAGCAACTCATCTTCATCTTCTTCTTCCTCAAGAAGAGTGATAGAAGAGTCGGATTCGTTAGAGAGCTTTATGCATTTATAATAGATGCAGGGTAAGTAATTGGAGGGAAATGAGAAGTGCACTTTTTTGCTACGCTCCGTTCACATGTGTCAATTTGGCACACATGTAAGGGATCCAAGCCACTCATCATGCGGGACTAAGCTTTGTTGACAGCGTTGGGTGGAAATGGGGACCTCATTGTCCACACACTGTAGATTGAACATGGATCTTGCTCAACTTCTTTCATCTGTCTATTTCTCTTGCATGCATGTAGCCCATGCGTTAGACAGATTGGCTTCTTTTTTTTATTTTATTTTTTGCCAAGGGAACGACATGGAGAGGACCGTCCGATGAACCGCTTGAATCTCACACATACATGTGGGCCTGGCACGTACAACAAAACACGTACCTGTGATTACCGAGCTGAAGTTGACGCCTGTGGGAGTGTGACCTAGTTCTGTTCATCCAGCGGGGATCATGAGGCTAGAAAGTGTCTCTTCCTCTTGCTCTTTTGTATAGTGCATGTTTGGTGCTCCCTTGGGACACCATACTTATTTTTGAGAATCTCCTTTCCTGCTTTTGATGACCATGTTAAGTAGGGAGCCCATTTGATGAGGCCCCGCCTCACGGAGCACGGTGCGGCCCCGACCTTGGAACTCATCTCGATGTATATGTAGTACATCCAAGCCGCGCGTTCATCCGTTTTCCCATATCGTCAATGTGTATCAAACAAACAATGAATTAGATTCAAATCTCAAGAGTAGCACACTGTAGGAAAGAGTAGTGATTGAGCATTAGAAGCTTCCTGTAGACCACTAAAGTTTTCGATAAAGCTCATTCTAGTCTTTTATCTTCATCCAGGACTGCGCGACTTTGTCAACAGGTTGGATGGGAAATAAACAGTACAGAGGGCCCTAATAAGTTCGTGTTGTTTTTTTTTTTTTTTCATGGAAAGGTGGACTTACCACCTGAATTTTAAAATTTTGAAAACTTGGAAATTTGAAAACTTGGATATACAGCCATTCGGGTGGGCCCCAACAAAAAGCTTTCGGACCCGCCTATCATATAGAACTCCTACACAAGGCTAAACAGGAAACAAAGAAAAGAATCAAAAGAAATGGAGGGCTTTGAGAAGAGAGAGCTGCAACTAATGAAGCAACTGAAACTGGGCATCAACAAGCTACCAAACTCTAAGCAGGGCACAACTCCAAACAACCATAAATCAACCAGCCCACAGCTTTCACCCCATACTTTTACGATACGCCTGCATTAACCCGCTCCTACCTCCCAATGCAAAACTGTTACCAGCCCATCACAGAAAGCTACCTACACAAAAACCGCAAAATGGGGCTGAAGGGGACTGAAGCCAGAGGTGAAACAGCAGTCAGCCTACCACGTTGCTCCATTGTACCTTATGAGCTACCTGGGGAGAGTCTGGTTGATCCTAGCCCTACTCTCTCTGGGAGAGCCAGGCCCTGAATACGAATAGGAATATCCAAGTGATCTGAGAACGAGGAGAAGGACTGGTGAATTCTCCCCAGTTTTGCGAATCCATTCGCTGTGGCATTCCCCTCCCTGAAGATGTGGACAAAGGTAATCAACCCTCTACTCCTGATCTTGTGGATACGGGACAGCTAGTAGCCCCATTTTACAGCCCCTTTTATCCTGTCATTCAAAAGATCTACAATCAGCTTGGAATCTGATTCCACCTGCACCTTTCTCAACCCTTCTGAAAGCACATGACCAGCCCATCCCAAATGGCTCTTAGCTCTGCAAAGTTGTTGGAACCCAGTCCTTAGCCGATGGCGAAAGCGAAAACAAATTTACCTTTCTCCTTGAAGATGTGAACCCAGCCCTAATAAGTTTTTTAACGGTAAGTGTTCAATAACCAATATTTCTTTTAGTGTGGTCAACCTTTAAATCGGATCTGCTTCATTTTTTGTCTCAAACCCAAAATGATCCGTGTGAATGGGTGGACAATGTGGATATATTAAACCCATCAACGTGGGCCCCACAGTCGGGGCAACATCGTGTTGCATGAGATCGGTGCTGCACCCAACCCACTCCCTGTCAAGTGGGAGCAGATTAGGTGATACCTAGGTAACACCTTAATGGGTGCTACCCATACCGTGGGCCCCACCCTGACTATATGTTGTATATATCCATGCCATCCATTTCTAAAGTCCATTTTAGGATGTGTTACCAAAACTTAATCAGATCAAAATTTCAAGTGTGCAGACACCTCACCTTAGGTTGATAAGCTGATAGAGTTTGAATAGATGGATGGACAACCGCACCCTGATCCTAAACCCTAACTCTAGAAGCCTAAACCCTAAGAACCCCAGTCCTGAACCCTAAACTCAACTCATTCAACCCAGTCAACCCAGTCAGCCCAACGCTAAATCCTAGGAACATAAAACCCTAGAACCTTGAGTCAACTCACGAAGTTAACTCTCTTAGTCAACCAACCCAACCCCATAACCCAACCAGCTCACCTAGTCAGACCTAAAACTAAGCCCGAACCCAAGCCCGAAATCAAGCCCAATAAAAGAAATGGTTGAAACCTCAAGGAAACAACCCTCATAGTAGAGCCTCAACACACTTGGAGAATGCTACCTGCCATATCAGAGAGTCCATGTGGTGATCGAAAGCAAGCAGGATGCCGCCATCTAAGTGGAACTCCCCCTCTTTTGGGCAATGTCCCTCAAGCATGTAGATTTCTCATTTTTCTAGCCTTAAGTATGCAGCTGAGGTGCATTTACTCCGATGCCTATCTCCTGACCCAAAATTACCTTTTTATGACCTCATCCAACCCATGATATGATTCCATGTGGTAATCTCCAATCTCAGCCATTCAACTACATTTTTCCCTTATTATCACAAGGAATTACATGAAAACCAGGATTGAAGACTATACATACCGCCCTTCCCTTCTCATTTCTAGCATTAGGAATTCAGATGTAGCCTTCCACTGCATCTAGTAGAACCTGGTCCATTCCTCCACCAAGGAGAGTAAGAGTGAGAGAGTGAGAGAGCCCAATCCTGGTCTAGTGTAGCCTAGCTAGAGTCTAAGCCTCCTAAGCCACCTAAGCTTAAATCTGAGTCACTCAACCTAGTCTTGTGACACTACCATTCATCCAACCATTCAAGCCTCTATCAATTTCATCAAATTAGTACATAAGCATCATGCAACATTCATTCTCTTCTTAAGCCCCCATGTTTCCTATATACATTAGTATCATAGTGCATCTTCATCGTTTTTAAATATCTGATTGGTGGGCATATAGTCTGTGGCTTGATGATATAATCGTATCTTACCCATCAGAAATCTTAGCTAGTTAGCCATCATTTTAGCACATACATTGCATTTCATCATTTTCCATCATATTTGATTAGTAGCCATAAGCTATGAGACCTGCCAATATAATCGCAACAGCTTCACCAGAAACCTTAGCCAGTTGGCCATCATTTTATCACAAGCATCAAGACAGCATCAAGCATCCATATATACATACGTGCACCTTGCACTTGACCATTTAGAACGTATGCTCTATGGTTTGCCGATATAGTCGGATCCTGCCCGTTAGAAATTCGAATATACCAATCACTAGTATCATTGCATCACATTACATTTTATACACATGAAAACTACCCTTATTCTTCAGAAATTATCCAGATCTTGTTAAGTAAAGATCGTACATCCGTACAGGTAGAGTGGGTGCCTAACACCTTCCCTCTCTATAACCGTGGTCCCTTACTTGGAATTTATGAAACATAAACTTACGAGTCCTTAATGTTAAGGATATTTAGATTCTCAATCTTAAACATTTTTATGGGCTCTAAACAACTATAGAATCGTAGTAATTGGTTAGTGTTGACTCTAGTCAAATATAGCATTTTACCCCCATCACAAAAGCCCTCGAACGAGGCAACAAAGTGGAAAAAAAGAGAGCAAATCTCCCATATGCCCAAGGAATCCACCCTCTAGCGTCCGTAGAATGGCGACTCTATGGGGGAGTAACTAGCCGCACTAATCGCGACTCGACTTGAAAAGCAAGATGTTAAGGATGCCTGAAGAATGCCAGTCGCACACATTTGCATCTGCATCTGCATCAACATTCATATTAAAATGAATAAAAAATTGCACCTCCAAGAGTTAGGAGACCTAAAAAAAGTCTCTCTTATCTCAACGTAATCCGTATTAGATCTCAAGTAGTGATGGATCATCATGAGGAAGATGTTCAATCATTCCACGCTCTTGATCTTGTAGAAGCTTAGCCTGCATAGCAATAACAGGTAGAAGCTGTAGCAATAGCCTGCTTCCAAGAATTGGCACAAGGCATGAAAGCAATGCAAGACATGTTCTAACAATTTATGTAAGAGCAAATGGCCATAGCCAACAACTAAGTTAGTCCAGTTCAATAACAACAATCAGCTCATAAGCTCTTTCCAACCTCTAGTTCAAATCAAGCACAACCGTCAGACTCCACACATGACCACCAACAGCAGCCAGCGTAGCCCTCGACCAAGGGGCACTTCTTTCAATACCTTCCCGTAGCAGGGAGTCAATCTTAGAACAATCCTGCAACTGGGATTCCTGGTTAATTTCATAACAGCCTCACAACCGAGGCCTCCAATTAATTTCAAACCAATCATGCAAATAGGATCCCTAGTCAATTTCAGGATAGCTTTGCAACTGAGGCATCCCATCAATTTTCAGCTCGGTTCGAAACCAATCCCGCAACCGAGACTTCCAATCAATTTCTAGCTCAGTTTCAAACTGATCCGACAAACAAGGTCTCCTGTTAATTTCAAGATAGCTTTGCAGCTGAAGCGTCCCATCAATTTCCTGCACAGTTTCAAACTAATCCTACAACTAAGACCTCCAGTCAATTTTCAGTTTAGTTCCAAACTGATCCTGAAAATAGGATCTCCGGTTAAATTTCATCACATCCCCTAATAGGGATTTTGAATCAATTTCAAGTAGCAGCTTCCCCGACCAGAAGCCCTAGAGCAACACTGGAGAATGCCCCACAATTGGGGTCAATATCAAGACTAGTTTAATTAGTAGAATGTGACGAATACCAAACAAGGGGTCACTTCCCAGTATCTCAGCCTCCCCCAACTGGGAGTGCTTTTCAATTCTCCATAAACAGGAATTTGGTTATATTTCAACAAGCTCCCCCTAACGGGACCTAGAGGATTGAAGAAATCGATTAGTATGCTAAAGAATAGGAACGATCCTTACCGCGAGAGACCTCGGTCCCTCGAATGAGCCGTGCATAAATAGAAGAGTTATGAGAGCAACTTTAAAACATATAAAATTAGCTTTAAAGAGAGCATGGGGTCAAACTCCCCTTAAAGAAATTCAGGGACTTATGTTCCTTTCTAGATGCGTAGGTCCCTCGGAATTTTGAGGTACCAGAATTCAAAAGGTACAACGATAACAGATGTCCTACAACACATCTTAAGGCATTCTATGGAGAATTGAATGAAATGATAAAAAATGAAGGAGCACTCATCCGACTATTCCAAAAATCTCTAAAAGGCGATGCTTTGGATTGGTACACTTCCCTAAATTGTAACTGGATCAAGACTTGGGAAAAACTCTCACAAGCATTTGTCGACAGGTTTGCAAACAACCTCAACATGGCTCCCAAAAGAGTAGACTTGGTAGTCTTAAGACAGAAGGGCAACGGAACACTATAAACATATGTAGGGCAGTGGCAAACAATGGCCGCTAGGATGCACACTTTAATCGATGACGTGGGGAAAATCTCCATGATCGTCCATCTAATAAATTTGGGCATCTCTGTATATCTAATCTTGCTTCCCTATACGAACTTCATTCAAATCATCTGTGCACGCGCAGGAACAATCTCCCTGTGGCATCATCAGGCCGCTTCGGCCAAACGGAATAGGTCGAAGGAAGCCCATAGGAAATGAGAATGAAAACGGCAATGGTGATGCCCATCGCACAACAGAAGCTAACATAATCGCTACAACTCAAGGCAACCAGCATGCACCTCAACAGGGGTGGCAACAATACCAACAATACTGTCCTCAACATCAACATCAGAGGTATCAACCACCGCCACTACTGCAGCAAAATCCACAACCATAACCTCCGCAACAGCAACAACAACAACAACAATTCAAGAGAAATGTCAAGTACCCCCATCAAAATCGAGAGGTGAACAGGGAGTTTAGAAGATTCACTCCACTCACACAAATGTACAACCTGATCATGATAATGTTGATGTGGAAACAACTCCTCACTCCCCTGTAATTCATAGCACCTTCAAATCATTTACCGATGAACTACAATGAGAATGAGTACTGTGAGTTCCACCAAGGCCGGTGTCATTTGACAGAAAGATACTTCTCTTTGAGGCATGCAATCCAAGATCTTATCGACAGTTGAAAGATCTCCATCTCAACCCCTGGGATTGCACCAATGGCTCCCACAAATATCTTTCAAAATCCTCTGCCATGACATCCATTAGACCCCAACTCATCATGAGGTCCAGTAATCAATGTCCTCGAGAAGGAAATCATATATTGCTTCTTCATTCCTCTATGATCTATCCGTGACATATCAGGAGACCACTCAAATACACCACTGGTCTTGCAAGAGGCACCCCAGACACCTCTCCCAACCACAGAGCCAGTAATCCTCTAAGTAAGGAGCACTCCTTATCACCCATATGAGCCAGTGGTATTGGAAGACACACCTTCCAACTTCAAGCCAGTCATCTTAGGAGCACCCTCAGCATACGAGTCGATCATCCTATAAGGAGCAGCATGAGCAATCACTGACAGATCGCTAAGGGCACCTTTCTGCATGCCACATCAGCTAATGTATGACAGGAGGATCCCCCGATAGGCACCGGTAATGGAGAGAAGACCTTTCTTCATCCCATGGTAGCCTCTGACCATAAGTGCAATCAGGCCACAACCTAACCCTCAAATCATCAATGAGGATGAACCTCACTGTATCCAATCTACCACAAGCAATAGAGTAGTCTTACATGCAAGGGTCCATGGGAGAAAGAGACTGTGATCATCCCTGCAACACCAACTCAAGAAGTAACATTTGAGGAGGAGCCTCCATGCTATAAGTTAGTTCCTTGGAACAATCAGAAATGCAACAAATTGAAGAGCCTCAACCTTGACAAACGTGGTAACTGTAACGCCCTGAAATTCGGGGGTCGAGCATAACTTAGCTCCCGAGTTCCAAAACATCACTTATGCAACATATTTAATGATGAATGTATGTTGACTGTATTAGTGCATAAAACATGGAATAGATTAAGCCAAAACACAGATATGCTTCAGGGACAAGTGAATAAAGCAAGCGGAAGACTTATAATAAAATGTGTACAAGTGTAAATCCCTGAATTACATATACAACCAGATCGTGTAAAAGTGTTCTTTAACAAAATTATAAGTATCAAATTACATCATTTCAGTCCCCAAAATATCCCAGGAATCCCGCGCATCAGACCGAGGCCCGCTAGAACCCGTCTGAAAACTGCATATAGGAGAAAGCAGCCTCGTCGTCATCCAGCTCCCGCTCTGCCTCAGACGTCGCATCCACATCTGCAACATCAAGGCCTAAGACAGAGTCTGGTGGGTGTGTAACACCGCCCCAGAAACGTGGGAGTGAGTGATCAACTCAGTGGAACAATAAGGCACTGGTTAACATGTTATCAGTTCAATCAAACAGTAATGATAAAGCAGAACACTTAAATAAATCCTAAGTACTGTTGTTAATGCAAGTATGAATGCGGTATGATGCGTGCCCTCACGCGTACACCCTCAGCGTCTTCATCTTACGTTACGCATGACATCGCCTCAAAGTGCGCCACATCTACAAAGCACATGCAAATGCGGTGCATGGATATGATTACCAAGTTGTTATTAGTCCATTTCACACAACAGGATTGGGAAGCTAAGATACCTTCCTCATGTCACTATCCAAACAATGATCCATACTAGGGTCGTCAATCCTAGATATCTCATACGATCATATAGTTGAGGTCGTAGCAAAGGGCTCGTTACCAATCAATGTAGGCCGACAGCACGAATATAGTGTCCCATACCACCATAATCGGCTCACGAGTTTAGTTGCTCATTGGTCACTACGGGGAGGCTCGTCACCCCAGCGTAGGCCGACAGCTCGACCACGGTGTCCCATACCACCATGTCCGGCTCATGAGTCTTAGCGGATCAGGTACCATGGTTATTAGAATTTCACTGGTAAGTTCGGTACCCTAGATTCAAGCAGTAGCGTCCATACATGGTTAACATACATCGGACAATCGGGTTATTTGACGAACTCGACTAGCACGACGCACGTTGAGTTGAACGACATAGAGTGCGCAAACACTCCGCGTGGCCAAACCACTGCCGCCAACTCTAATACGGCTCGGGTTCGTCTAATACGTCCTATGTGGTGAAAGCAATCTCAACCACGATTCATAGGGTCAATTACCGATTTCCTAGACTAAGGCATAGTCCCAAACATCCTACACTACGACAGATATTCATATGGAATGTAAAGCGGTAATAGATCAACAGCTCAAATCATGGTACATACACATCTGAAGAATATCAACTTAACATAAATGTAAGCATAGGAGATGCTTGAATTTAAATAACTTGGAATGTAACTGCATAAAGGAAAACATGCGCATCAATAGGAGTATTGAGAATCACTTCTCCACGCCCACAATTAGTGTAATCAGTTACACTTAGATCATTCATGCATTTCTACAAACACTTAGCATACATGGAACAACATACATGACGCATGTTGAAATACGTGCACTTAGACAATTCCTTTTATCAAATAGTTATCATACATGCATCTAGCATACATACATGACAATTAATCATGGCAAACACAAGTGCGTATTTTATACGTATACGGTACTTTATAAATACACTTAGAATACACAAATCTCAATATAGCACATGCATATCAGGAAAGCAATGTAAACATAACATTTGACATGTGAAATCTCATCCATAACAAGAATAAATCACTAACTGGGATTGAAAGCCTTGAAAACCATAACCTATACACTTAAAGTCCGCACCTTAAGCGAAGAAAGAACCGCCGAACTGATTTAGACGAGTAGTCTTCGTCAACGGCGCTAGAATACCCTAAAATAAGGATAGAAATGAGATACAACAACACCAAGTCTAATCTAAGCTCTAACACAGGTTAGGGTTAGGTTAACTTACCCCAAAAGAACTCAGAATCGTCAGAGGAACGATTCAAAGTAAAGGTTCGAAGATGAAGAAGAACAAGGAAGAAATCAAGACGAATCACCAACCAATCTCTCTCACTAACTCTCTCTCTTCCACTCTCTTTCCAAGCTAGGGTTAGAGAAAATTCGTATGGAAATGAGAGCTAGGGTTTAAGGACTATATATAGGCCTTAAAATGATGGAAATAACCCCAGGGTCAAGGTGTACTTAGGTTATAACCAAAGCACGCCTTTCTCGATCCAACGAAGCACTTCTGGTGGGCCTATAACCACGAAAGGTCGGACTTAAGCTTATTGACCATGGATCTAGGTCAGTGTAACGCCCTGAAATTCTTCAGATCAGCCGTGGCGGACCACACTCAATTCAACGGTCACGGAAACTCGATCAGGTCCACAAGCACTAGGATATGCCTGAGCCAACTATCCTGATCAGAGGGTGAAATTGGGTCAGAATCCAATGGTCAGAATGCTTAAAATCGTCGACACGACTCAGATTTCAATAAAGCTTAATAAATTCCAACCGTTCTCACACTCTTCACTCCGAGCTCAATCAAATCGACCCAGAACATCAGATCGACTTGATTTTCGAGGTGAAGATCAAGCCCAACTCGGTGACCGCAACAGCCTAAGATCATCGCTATCGGACTTTCGACACACGGTCCAGATCCGATCCAGATCTTCCAAAAATTCCCCAGAACAACTAGATTTAGTGATGGATCCCAGATTTCAGAGTAACGTAGCGCTCACTAATCTACACGTTTAGAGCCATGCAGATACAATTTAAAGTGATTGATGCGAATTTCACAAGCAATCGAGTAAAGCACTAATTACCCCAAAACAACTACTTAAGGAAAGATAAGCACAAAAATTCCAAGGTCGTTACAATCTACCCCCCTTAAAGAAAATTTCGTCCTCGAAATTCATACCTTCATATAATCCTCGAGGATCAGAGGGTAGGTCTTCCTGACCTCAGCTTCAGATTCCCAAGTAGCCTCTTCTACACCATGATGCGTCCATAGCACCTTCACGAGAGGGATAACCTTGCTACGCAGTACCTGCTCCTTCCTATCCAGAATACGCGTCGGTCGCAGTACATAAGTGGCATCCTCACTTAACTGCACTTGCTCCCAACTGATAATATGCGAAGGATCAGGAACGTACTTCTTCAGCATAGAAACATGAAATACGTTATGCACGCCCGCAAGAGGTGTGGGCAAAGCAAGGCGGTAAGCTACCGCTCCCACTCGATCCAAAACTTGAAATGGACCAATAAATCTCGGCGTCAGCTTCCCCTTCTTACCGAACCGCAGAACTCCCTTCATAGGAGAGACCTTCAGAAAAACATGGTCTCCCACTACAAACTCAAGCGGTTGACGCCTCGTATCCACATAACTCTTCTGCCTACTCTGCGCTGTCAAAAGTCGACGTCGAATGATGTCAACCTTCTCTGAAGTCACCTGCACCAACTCTGGGCCAAGCAAACTACGCTCACCAATTTACGCCCAACAATGTGGTGCTCGCACGGCGACCATACAACGCCTCGTAGGGAGCCATACCGATACTCCCCGGAAACTATTATTATACGCGAACTCGGCATTCAAGACAATCATCCCAACTGTCTTTGAAATTCAAAACACAAGCTCGCAACATATCTTCCAGGACTTGATTCACGCGCTCCGTCGCCCATCTGTTTGCGGATGAAACGCGATGCCTGAACTTCGATTTCACACCCATTGCTTCCTGGATACGAGTCCAAAAGATAGATGTAAAACGCGTGTCTCTATCCGACACAATCTCCAGGGGAACTCCATGCAGACGCACTATCTCCTTGATATACAACCTAGCCAACTCGTCTGCAGAGTAAGTAACTCGGATCGGTAAGAAATGCGCCGACTTCGTTAATCGATCGACGATCACCCAAATAGAGTCAAATCCCTTTCTCGTCCTCGGCAACCCAGAAATAAAATCCATAGAGATGAAATCCCACTTCCATTCACTATGGGCATGGGCTGCAACAACCTAGGAGGTCGGCGATGCTCTGCCTTGACCTGCTGGCACGTGAGACAACGAGAAACAAATTCAACAATCTGGACCTTCATATTGTCCCACCAATAAGACCTCTTCATATCCTGATACATCTTCGTGCTACCTGGATGCATCGCAAGCTTAGAACTATGGGCTAACTCGAGAACCTCACGTCTCAAGTCAGGGATGTCAGGAACACATAACCGGCCACGAAAACGTAGGCCCCCATCAGAACTAACACTCCGGTCGGAGCTCTCATCTGTACCAACCCGCTGCCTCATCTTCACCAAAAGCTCATAATCTGCCTGAGCTGCAA
This sequence comes from Magnolia sinica, assembly GCF_029962835.1. Taxonomy (NCBI): domain Eukaryota; kingdom Viridiplantae; phylum Streptophyta; class Magnoliopsida; order Magnoliales; family Magnoliaceae; genus Magnolia; species Magnolia sinica. The sequence goes on along the minus strand of NC_080574.1, from coordinate 110,478,262 downwards.
CGATCCTCTCGTCGATAGCAGGGCTGTACACAAATGTGTGCGATAACCTCATACGGCTCAACCACCGTAAGCTTCGCTCAAAATCGCGCACGAACTCCAACATCTCCCACTCTGCTATCATCGGGAGCCGCAAACTCCAAAGCCTTCTTGCGACTCAACGCATCCGCCACAAGGTTCGCCTTACCAGGATGGTAAGAAACATCGAACTTGAAGTCCTTCAATGTTTCCATCCATCTGCGGCCTCATATTCAAATCACGCTGCGTGAAAATATACTTAAGGCTCTTGTGGTCGTAAAAGAGCTCGAACTCCTCGCCATAGAGGTAATGTCTCCAAAGCTTTAATGCGAAGATGACTGCCACTACCAAGTCGTGCGTAGGGTAATTCTCTTCGTGTTTCCTTAATTGATGCGAAGCATAAGCAATCACCCTGTCCTTCGGCATAAGGACACAACCTAGACCAACGCGAGAGGCGTCGGTATATATAATATACTTAACCCCTTGCTCGGCAATACTACAGAGGCGGACGTCAACTTGTCCTTCGGCTCTGAAAAGCTAACTCCGCCGCTCACTCCAAGCAAACTTCAAATCCTTCCGTGTCACCTACGACAACGGTCGGCAATCTTCGAGAAGTCTGAATAAAGCGTCGATAGTAGCTGCAAGGCCAAGAAAACTCCTCACCTCGATAACCGAACTTCAGTCCTGCACCGTAGCTACCTTGGCAAGGTCGACGCTATCCCGTCCTTGGACACCACATATCCCAGAACTTGACTTCCTCTTTCCGTAAATCACACTTCTTGAATGCGAAAAGTCGATGCTCCCGAGAGTACCTAAAACGCTCTTAAGTGCTCCTCGTGCTCGCCGGCTCGTCGAATAAATCAAAATGTCATCGATGAATACAATGACGAATCGAAACAGAAACGGCCGAAACACCCTGTTCATCGATCCATGAACACGGCGGTGCGTTTGTCGACCAACGACATCACAAGGAACTCATAATGACCGGAGCTAGTCCTGAGCGGTCTTCCGCACGTCCCCATCCTTGACGCGAACTGATGATCCTGACCGCAGATCAACCTTCGAGAAGTACCGTGCCCCCTTCAACCGATCAAACAGATCATCAATCCCGGGCAAGGGGTACTTATTCTTCACGATTACCAGAAGTTCAACTGCGATAATCAATACACAATCGCAAGGAACCATCCTTCTTCTTCACAAAGAGACAGTGCTCCCCAAGGAGACACACTGGGCCGAATAAAACCCAATTCTAGCAAACCATCTATCTGCTTCCTCAACTCCTCCATTTCACTCGGAGGCATCCGATAGGTGGGTAAAGAAATGGGCGCCGCACCAGGCATAAGATCGATAGCAAAATCAATCTCACGCTGAGGAGGTAATCCAGGAATCGACTCAAACACATCTTCAAACTCCTGAACTACCGGCGTACTAACCAACGCCGACTCGGCCGAACTCTCCAACAGAGAAGAATAAAAATCAATACGAATAGGGTAACTGACCTGAACTGGGAAAGTAACAATCTCGCCCTCAGGTCCATGGATCGTCACTGATCTCGCTTCACAATCAATCTCAGCTCGCATCCTCGTGAGCCAATCCATACCCATAATAACATCGTAGTGATAAACCGGTGCGACTAGCAAAGCCAACATGCATTTCATTAACCAAAATCGTCGCAATACAAGTAGTGCAGCAATACATGAATCACGACTAGGAAAGCATTGAAACAACAACATCTAACACTTCAAACAACCACAACAACTACAACAACTCCAACTACAAGCCAACAGCGGCTACACACAGAAAGAAAACACAACAAAGCAAAGACGGCCACGACGATGCTACTCGTCGGAATCAGGAGATGGAGGCGGAGCACCCTTATCCTGCAAGCAACACAGGATAGATTTCAAAGTCCGAGACATCTTCTTAAACTTGTGCTTAACCAAGCCTCGAAGATCAACCATCTCCTGGCGTAAAGCAGCTTGCCCTTCTTCAAGCCGTGTAAGACGGGCATCTCTGGCAACCTGCTCTGCGCCTTGCTCTGGCACCACAGGAGGAGAGCTATCACTCAAATCCTGTGCCTCAATCTCTTCCTCGTCTTGCTCTGCTTCTTCCCCAGACTCCGCACCGCCTTCAGCATAACTCTCATCATCACCACTCTCAGACCCGGCCTCACCCTCTGAGGCAAGCCGACCAGAACCAACCTCCATCAGCTTAAGGGTCCTCAAGTTGATATGGCGAACAGGGACCGGCTTCTCAGCTCCAAGCCTATAGCCGAACTCATGTGCGATCTTGCAAATAAGGCGGCCAAAGGGAAGAGACTCGGTCCGTCTACTCGAACGAGCGATGAGAATAATCTGACGCAGGACATACGTCGGCACACACAACTTCGCATCCTGCCCCACCTGATATAGAAAATCTACCATCAGGCGCGTACACTCGCTGCGGTTGCTCCACCTTGGATATACATTGAACGTAAAGATGTGGTGAAGCAAACGGAAGTCATCCGTCATGAAAGAAGCCAGAAGACTCCTATTCGGCTGCCATTCAACCAGACGACCACACAAGGATCGGGTGCGACGATCCCTCTCGCGCACACTGTCCACATTCTTCTCGCTGGCATGCACTTCCCCAAGTGGCACCTTCAAGAGTCGGGATATCAAAGCAACATTGACAATTCCAACTCGACCGCTACCACAAGGAATCTTGAACTGCAGAGGATCCAGCGAAGGCTCCAGAATGTTGGCATAGAAGGCCCGAACAGTGCTAGCATTCGCGATACTCACCTTCGAACAAGGGACCCCAACCAGCCCCTTCTAGGCGCTCCAACAAAAAGAACTCACCAAAGAGCCGCGGATCAACATGAGCCTCAAAAAGGACTCTACGCCCCTCATAGACTCCATGCGACAATTCCGCCAACAAGGTCCTACTGACAGGAGCTCGAGGATCGAGGTCCCGCTTCGTTTGGAACTCGCGCGTGGCGGACGTGCTAGCGGCGGCACCTCTCGGCCTCCGTGCACGGGTTGGGCGGCTCGGCCCGGCTTCATCCACGGGCGCTCTCTTCTTCCCCATCAAGGAAAGAAGGGAAGAAATGGAAAAGATGGCCGTCACAATCTCAAAGAGGGCCATGAGAAATGAGAGAAAGAGAGAAATAGGAAGATGGTGAAGCTTCCACACAACTATTAGCCAAATAGGGAATGGAAGGACTCAAATGAGAAGGGAAAAAGAAGAAATCAGCAATGGAATGGAAGATTTGAGAATTGGGTGATGGGTTTGCACGAAAATGGAAGGAAGATGAAGATTTGGGAGAGATTTGAAGGAGTTTGGAGAGGTTTTGAAAGAAAAGGAAAGCTTGGGGGTGGGTTTTGTGAAGGAAATAGGTAAAAGGAAGGGTTTTAAAATGAAAACCGTGGAGGGGTGGGCCACACAAGACCGAGGGACGATCGGCCCGCGTCGGCCCGGCCCGCCAAGCCCGCTGACCGGCGATCCCTCGCCGAACCGGCGATGGCATCGCCGGTCTCTGGACATATCGGCAATGCCTCGCCGATTTGGCGAGGCCCTCCTGGTCCCCCTTGGTCCAAAACATGTGGTTCCCCCCCTGGCCCCACTGGAAATGCCCCAAATGGCCCCTTGCGTAGTTTGAGGCCTATCGGGTCATTCTGACAGAAATCTGATTCAAACAGCGATTTCTGGAAGGTTTAAGATGGAAAAAGGGAAGATTGACCGTCTACATTCATTAATAGAGGGTCTAGAAAAGGTTTCGGGTCGCTGTGTGTGATCAGGTAAGAGTACAGACTCGATCTCGGCAAAGGTTTTCAAGCAACTTTCGCCGATAGAAGCTACGGAGCACAAACACAAAGCGATGAGAGACCCGCACCCAAATACACTATAGTGGCGACAACGTGCAGTGTGTGACCATAACCCAGGTCCGGTTTAATCCAGATCATGCTCTGATACCAACTTGTAACGCCCTGAAATTCGGGGGTCGAGCATAACTCAGCTCCCGAGTTCCAAAACATCACTTATGCAACATATTTAATGATGAATGTATGTTGACTGTATTAGTGCATAAAACATGGAATAGATTAAGCCAAAACACAGATATGCTTCAGGGACAAGTGAATAAAGCAAGCGGAAGACTTATAGTAAAATGTGTACAAGTGTAAATCCCTGAATTACATATACAACCAGATCGTGTAAAAGTGTTCTTTAACAAAATTATAAGTATCAAATTACATCATTTCAGTCCCCAAAATATCCCAGGAATCCCGCGCATCAGACCGAGGCCCGCTAGAACCCGTCTGAAAACTGCATATAGGAGAAAGCAGCCTCGTCGTCATCCAGCTCCCGCTCTGCCTCAGACGTCGCATCCACATCTGCAACATCAAGGCCTAAGACAGAGTCTGGTGGGTGTGTAACACCGCCCCAGAAACGTGGGAGTGAGTGATCAACTCAGTGGAACAATAAGGCACTGGTTAACATGTTATCAGTTCAATCAAACAGTAATGATAAAGCAGAACACTTAAATAAATCCTAAGTACTGTTGTTAATGCAAGTATGAATGCGGTATGATGCGTGCCCTCACGCGTACACCCTCAGCATCTTCATCTTACGTTACGCATGACATCGCCTCAAAGTGCGCCACATCTACAAAGCACATGCAAATGCGGTGCATGGATATGATTACCAAGTTGTTATTAGTCCATTTCACACAACAGGATTGGGAAGCTAAGATACCTTCCTCATGTCACTATCCAAACAATGATCCATACTAGGGTCGTCAATCCTAGATATCTCATACGATCATATAGTTGAGGTCGTAGCAAAGGGCTCGTTACCAATCAATGTAGGCCGACAGCACGAATATAGTGTCCCATACCACCATAATCGGCTCACGAGTTTAGTTGCTCATTGGTCACTACGGGGAGGCTCGTCACCCCAGCGTAGGCCGACAGCTCGACCACGGTGTCCCATACCACCATGTCCGGCTCATGAGTCTTAGCGGATCAGGTACCATGGTTATTAGAATTTCACTGGTAAGTTCGGTACCCTAGATTCAAGCAGTAGCGTCCATACATGGTTAACATACATCGGACAATCGGGTTATTTGACGAACTCGACTAGCACGAGCGCACGTTGAGTTGAACGACATAGAGTGCGCAAACACTCCGCGTGGCCAAACCACTGCCGCCAACTCTAATACGGCTCGGGTTCGTCTAATACGTCCTATGTGGCGAAAGCAATCTCAACCACGATTCATAGGGTCAATTACCGATTTCCTGGACTAAGGCATAGTCCCAAACATCCTACACTACGATAGATATTCATATGGAATGTAAAGCGGTAATAGATCAACAGCTCAAATCATGGTACATACACATCTGAAGAATATCAACTTAACATAAATGTAAGCATAGGAGATGCTTGAATTTAAATAACTTGGAATGTAACTGCATAAAGGAAAACATGCGCATCAATAGGAGTATTGAGAATCACTTCTCCACGCCCACAATTAGTGTAATCAGTTACACTTAGATCATTCATGCATTTCTACAAACACTTAGCATACATGGAACAACATACATGACGCATGTTGAAATACGTGCACTTAGACAATTCCTTTTATCAAATAGTTATCATACATGCATCTAGCATACATACATGACAATTAATCATGGCAAACACAAGTGCGTATTTTATACGTATACGGTACTTTATAAATACACTTAGAATACTCCCCCTAAGTTTGTGAAAGGAGAGTCTTCAAACTCAAAACAGAAAAGCCTAAATCAAAATTATCCTAAAAATTATAAAACTTTTTAACCCTTAAAACCTAAAAACAACCATATCAACTATAAAAATCAGAATCGTAATCCTTTAGCTGAGAAAATTGTTGATTTTCTTAAGGAGATGATAAAATCAAACTCAGTAGGTCGGTCTTATAACAACTATAAACATAACAAGACCGACTATACTCCTAAACCCAAAACTGTAATGAAATGGGTTCCTAAGGTTACGTACTTAGTTGCCCACACCGCTTTCAAAGCTTCAAACCATTCAAAGCGGTACCTAGACAGTGGTTGCTCCAGACACATGACATGTGACAAAGGTCTGTTCACCAATCTTAAAGACATGACTAATAGGTTAGTTGCATTCGTGATGGTAGCAACTGCAAGATTGTTGGCCAAGGTACGGTCCAACTTTTTGACCTCCCTTTATTTGAGAATGTTTTATATGTAGAATGGTTAAAACACAACTTATTAAACATTTTTTAAATATGTGTTGAGGGTCAAATATTGCATATTAGACCTAAGTTATTACCTGAATTACGAACATGATAATGTTTTAATGGGCTATTTTAACCGTGTTTGTGATGCAAGGAGAATTGACGAGAATGGATTGAAAAGGATGCCAAAGGCATGGATTTAACACTCAAGCATCACCAAGGCACTGGACGGGACTCCATGGGACCAAGATAGAGGATTTACATGCCAGAGATCAAAGAAATTCCAGCCACTCACTTTAAACAGGCCTGAAAGACGTCCATAATGCAAGATCACAGGGTTCCCACCATCTGATCGGCTCCAAACTTTATACATGGCCTGAGGACCATAAATGAACCGTACACATAAAATTTCAGCTCCTGGATCCTTATGAAAATGGCCCAACAGTCAGATCAGCCCACAAATTATCAAATTAGGGCCCACATGCTATGTGGATATGCTTCAAAATTGATTTCAACCCATTACATGAGGATACAAGACGGGTGGATGGATTAGATTTCCCATAAACATCAAAGTAGATCCCACCTAAGTGGTGTGTGCACCATGCACAAGTGCACGCGCTATGCACGACAACTCCACATCGGTCAACATGACTTGGACCCGTATACAGAACTGCAACTGTCGTTTCCCTTAATGCAAATGGTTTGCATGGAGTCTTTTGCGGAAGCCGGTGGGCCATCATCATGGCCCATATGATCAATCCGATCCGTCCATCATACAGAAGGTGCACCGAATCTGGGGAGTCGATCAGTGTGCGCTGACTCGACTCCCAGCCAAAAAACGGAAAGCTCCATTTTCCTGCTGCTGCAGCCGACGCAGGAGGCCATCTTGCAGATCACTGTGGGCCACCATCATGACCCACGTGGATGATCCAAACCGTCCATCATTCAAATGGTTTACCGAAGATTAAAACCATGAAAATATCACATGTTAGGGTGCAGGTACGAACACACAGTTCTCAGCCAAAGGAGAGCCTCTGCATTACGAGATTAAGGGACAACAGCGGTTTAGAGGAGTTGTGGGCCACTATGAGTGGATGTCTAGACAATCCACAATGTCCATCTGTTAGGTCATTCAAAACTGTCCGTAGGGACGTTTCCCTTTTTGGAAATACATCGTTGTGCACGAACCAAGCCAACAGGATTCCAGCCATTCCGGTTACGCAAGATAGCTGGCTGCGTAATCTTTGCAGCTGCGCAATCTTTGCAGGTGCGTAAACAAGTTTCCGCAACGTTTTTACAGCAGCTCCGCACAAGGATCTTGGTGGGCCAGGGATCAGTAAGCGACAATCCGAACCATCCAAAGAAACAAATCAAACACAAGAAGCAATAAGAGTCCATCTGCTAGTAAAAGCAGAGTCTTGGTTGGCTGATTGAACACTGAAATATGGGACTCTCAGAGACAGAAAGATGACCCATCAAAGGATCAACCTATGGCTAACAATGTGAATGGTGCAGATTGAAAGATTACCTACCAATCAGAAAGGAAAGTGGGCAATTTCTGGTTGTCATTTTGGCTATGTAAATAGGGTTTAAGCAAGTTTCTTTATGACAGCCAACTTACGCGTGCACGTTAATTGCGTGATGTTTCTCCTCCAGCCGGCTTCTTCACCGTCCAAGACAGCTATAAAGAGAGAGGAGAAAGAGAGAGGAGGGGATTCAAACATGAGAGAGAGAGAGAATTGTTTAAGAGTTTTATTATTTGTTTGTTTTAATAATTTTTGAGAGATTTATCCCACTCATGTTGGGCTAAACCTCTTAGCTAGGGATAAGAGGTGAAGCTTGTGGCATGATGGGACTGATTCTACGACTTTGATTCATGCCATGAACTATGTTGATTCTAGTTTTGAATAATAAGAATATTTCTAGTTTTTAATGGTTTGTTGTGACTGAAATTACAATAGATCTGCGATGGCTTTAAGTATTCTTGTTCTCTTGTTGTGATTACACATTTAGGAAGTCCTGTTGTTTACCATCATCTCCTGGGCATGGTTAAATGACGGCACCCTTCCTACTGTTCATACATCACTCAGATTGACTGTGAATTAGTTTAATTCTGCTCTTTGCTTTGTCTCATGGCATGGTTTTGTGATGGAATCCATTCCAATTTACACCTATCTTATCTCTCTAAAACTAGATCAAAAGATGTTCAGATTTGATTTGCAGGTTATATCTTCCAACTGGATGAAGATGGGACTCGAAGTCCAGTTGAGTTCATGAATTGACCGTAGATCTCCCTGATCTCTACAAGTGGATCCTCTGAATCCCTAGTTTCCCTTCCCTGAATTCTGTAAGTTTTAGATAATTATTTCATCATTATTCCTCAATTTACACTCGATTTAGATTTCATCTCATTCTAGTTCTAGTTCTATTTAGTGTCAAATTATATACAGGTTTCATTCCCTTGGAATTCAACCTCGGTCTCACCGAGTTTATTACTACATCACAACCCTATACTTGCGGAGTGAACAAGTTTTTGGCACCGTTTCCGGGGATTGACGGTTACGATTCTTTGAAATTAATTAGTTTTAGAATATTTTAAGATTAGGATTTTACTAACTTTAGTTTTAGATTTTTATTTCTATTTGATTTCTAAAACTAAATTGTTTCCTGTTTTGTAGGATCTTGACATAAACTTCTAATTTGGTAATTCCTTTCTAATTTCTCTACTTTTTCTATTTTTAGAATTAGGATTTTAGTTTTAGAAACTTTCTTGTTCTAGATTTCCATTTTAGAAACTAACTTTCTATTTTTAGAAAATTTCCATTTTTAGGCTTTCATTTATTAAAGAAAGTTTTTTTTCCCTTTATAGAAACTAACCCAACTTTCCTGTTTTGTAGGATTCTGAGATAGGTTTCTAAATTGGTAATTTCTTTCTTAAATTCTTCCTTGCTATTTCTAAATTAGGATTTACTTTTTTAGCAGGTTTCTAATTCTAAACTCTTTTAGAATCTAACTTTATTTCCTAATTTATTTTTATAAATTTTCTACTTATAGATTTTTTTAGAAACTAACCTTCCTATTTTTTAAGCTTTTAAGATAGAAATTTCTAATTCGTAAACTGTTTCTCTACTTTCACTTTTTCAGATCTCTTTTAGTAACTTACTTTCTAGTTTAGGACTTTCCTGATTTATTTTAAATTTCCACTTTCTTTTAGGAATTTCTTCTTTTAGAAACTAGTTTACTTCTATCTTTCTTTCTAAGGATTTTCTAATTTTAGACCTTCTCTTTAGAAACTGACTTGTTTTGTTTTCTTTTGTAGGTTTTTAACTTGGGGATTCCAATTTGGTGACTTCTCTCTATCCCTCTCTTTCTTTCTAGATTTTCTTTTCCTTTCTTAGGATTAGGTTTCGAATTTGATTGAGGGCTGCGAGTGTTTCATGCCCAAGTGGGCCCGTGACAACACTCAACGTCTCTTGACTGAAGGAGGATTGGTTGAGGGGTTAACTATCCATCGCAGGACTAAACACCACTTGAAATCCCCTAAGTTAATTGAAGTGATGGCTGAAAACCAACCTCTTTTACCCTAACCTAGGGTGGAGGACATTCAGGATGAGAATGAGGTGCATCAACCACCCCCACCTCGTACTTTACGAGATTATTTACAACCAGTGGGGGTGAGTATGCCCTTATGCATGATTTTTCCTGAAAATACAAGACATATGGACATCAAGCCAGGGGTTATCCAACTCCTTCCTAAGTTTCATGGGCTTGAATCTGAAGAACCATATTTACATTTGAAAGAGTTTGATGAGATCATAGCCACTTTATATTTTCAAAACGTGTCTAAGGACACAGTCAAGCTGAAACTCTTTCCTTTTTCCTTGAAGGAGAAGGCTAAGAGGTGGTTACATTCACTGCGTCCTAGATCCATTGGCACATGGAATGATATGCAGAGGGAATTTATAAAGAAATTTTTTTCACATCATAAAACGATTACCCTTAGAAAAGCAATCATGAACTTCACCTAAAAGGAGGATGAAGCATTTTACCAATGTTAGGAAAGGTTCAAGGATTTGGTCAGTTCATGCCCACAACACGACTTTGAAACGTAGCGCATTACAAATTTTTTCTACGATGGACTGACATCTTCCATGTGCCAAATGGTCGAGACAATGTATAAGGGAGAATTCATTAATAAAAATGTCGATGAGGTATGGGATTACCTCGATAGTCTTGCTGAAAAAATACAATTATAGGACTATTACCCAAAATTGAACACCACATCTAGGCCGACTCAATCTAAGGAGAAAGGTGGATTGTATCTCTTGAAACAAGAGGATGATCTCAAGTATAAAGTGACTACACTAATAAGAAAATTTGAGGCCATGGAAGGAAAGAAGGATAAGGTTAATGAAAGCGTTTGCGGCATCTGTGATTGCAACATTCATACAACTGGAAATTGTCCTATAATTCTCAATTTATTTTTTCGCATGCTTTGCTTGGGACTAGCAAAATGCTAGTTGGGGGTTATGTTGAGGGTCAAATATTGCATATTAGACCCCATTTATTACCTGAATTACGAACATGATAATGTTTTAACAGGCTATTTTAACCATGTTTGTGATGTAAGGAGAATTGACGAGCATGGATTGAAAAGGATGCTAAAGGCATGAATTTAACGCTCAAGCATCACCAAGGCATTAGACGGGACTCCATGGGACAAAGATAGAGGATTTACACACCGTAGATCATAGAAATTCCAGCCACTCACTTTAAACAGGCCTGAAAGACGTCCATAATGCAAGATCACAGGGTTCTCACCATCTGATCGGCTCCAAACTTTATACATGGCCTGAGGACCATAAATGAACCGTACACATAAAATTTCAGTTCCTGGATCCTTATGAAAATGGCCCAACAATCAGATCAGACCATAAATTATCAAATTGGGGCCCACATGCTATGTGGATATGCTTCAAAATTGATTTCAACCCATTACATGAGGATATAAGATGGGTGGATGGATTAGATTTCCCATAAACATCAAAGTGGATCCCACCTAAGTGGTGTGTGCACCATGCACAAGTGCACGCACTGTGCACGGCAACTCCACATTGGTCAACATGACTTGGACCCATATCCAAAATGGCAACTGTCATTTCCCTGTAACGCAAATGGTTTGCATGGAGTCTTTTGCGGAAGCCGGTGGGCCATCATCATGGCCCATATGATCAATCCGATTCGTCCATCATACAGAAGGTGCATCGAATCTGGGGAGTCGGTCAGCGTGCGCTGACTCGACTCCCAGCCAAAAAACGGAAAGCTCCATTTTCCTGCTGCTGCAGCCGACGCAGGAGGCCATCTTGCAGATCACTGTGGGCCACCATTGTGACCCACGTGGACGATCCAAACCGTCCATCATGCAAATGGTTTACCGAAGATTAAAACCATGAAAATATCACATGTTAGGGTGCAGGTACGAACACACAGTTCTCAGCCAAAGGAGAGCCTCTGCATTACAAGATTAAGGGACAACAGTGGTTTAGAGGAGTTGTGGGCCACTATGAGAGGATGTGCAGACAATCCACAACGTCCATCTGTTAGGTCATTCAGAACTGTCCGTAGGGACGTTTCCCTTTTTGGAAATACATCATTGTGCACGAACCAGGCCTATAGGATTCCAGTCGTTCCGGTTATGCAAGACAGCTGGCTGCGTAATCTTTACAACTACGTAATCTTTGTAGCTGCGCAATCTTTGCAGGTGCGTAAACAAGTTTTCGCAACATTTTTACAGCAACTCCACACAAGGATCTTGGTGGGCCAGGGATCAGTGAGCGACAATTTGAACCATCCACAGAAACAAATCAAACACAAGAAGCAACAAGAGTCCATCTGCTGGTAAAAATAGAGTCTTGGCTGGCTGATTGAACGCTGAAATATGGGACTATCAGAGAAAGAAAGATGACCCATCAAAGGATCAACCTATGGCTAACAATGTGAATGGTGCAGATTGAAAGATTACCCGCCAATCAGAAAGGAAAGTGGGCAATTTATGGCTGTCATTTTGGCTATGTAAACAGGGTTTAAGCAAGTTTCTTTATGACAGCTAACTTACGTACGCACGTTGATTGTGTCATGTCTCTCCTCCAGCCAACTTCTTCACCGTCCAAGACAGCTATAAAGAGAGAGGAGAAAGAGAGAGGAGGGGATTCGGACGTGAGAGAGAGAGAGAGAATTGTTTAAGAGTTTTATTATTTGTTTGTTTTAATAATTTTTGAGAGATTTGTCTCACTCATGTCGGGCTAAACCTCTTAGCTAGCGCTAAGAGGTGAAGCTTGTGGCGTGATGGGACTGATTCTATGACTTTGATTCATGCCATGAACTATGTTGATTCTAGTTTTGAATAATAAGAATATTTCTAGTTTTTAATGGTTTGTTGTGACTGAAATTACAATAGATCTGCGATGGCTTTAAGTATTCTTGATCTCTTATTTTGATTACGCAGTTAGGAAGTCATATTGTTCACCATCATCTCCTGGGCATGGTTAGATGACGACACCCTTCCTATTGTTCATACATCACTCAGATTGGCTGTGAATCAGTTTAATTTTGTTGTTTGTTTTATCTCATGGGCATGGTTTTGTGATGGAATCCATTCCAATTTACACCTATCTTATCTCTCTAAAACTAGATTAAAAGACGTTTAGATTTGATTTGCAAGTTATATCTTCCAACTGGATGAAGATGGGACTCGAAGTCCAGTTGAGTTCATGAATTAACCGTAGATATCCCTGATCTCTACAAGTGGAACCTCTGAATCCCTAGTTTCCCTTCCCTGAATTCTTTAAGTTTTAGATAATTATTTCATCATTATTCCTCAATTTACACTCAATTTAGATTTCACCTCATTCTAGTTCTAGTTCTATTTAGTTTCAGATTACATACAAGTTTTAGTCCCTTGGGATTCAACCTCGGTCTCACCAAGTTTATTACTACATCACAACCCTATACTTGGGGAGTGAACAAGTTTTTGGCGCCGTTGCTAGGGATTGACGGTTACGATTCTTTGAAATTAATTAGTTTTAGAATAGTTTAAGATTAGGATTTTACTAACTTTAGTTTTAGATTTTTATTTCTATATGATTTTTAAAACTAACGTGTTTCCTGTTTTGTAGGATCTTGACATAAACTTCTAATTTGGTAATTCCTTTCTAATTTCTCTACTTTTTCTATTTTTAGGATTAGGATTTTAGTTTTAGAAACTAACTTTCTATTTTTAGAAATTTTCTATTTTTAGGCTTTCATTTATTTTAGAAAGTTTTTTTTTTCCCTTTTTAGAAACTAACCCAACTTTCCTATTTTGTAGGATTTTGAGATAAGTTTCTAAATTGGTAATTTCTTTCTTAAATTCTTCCTTGCTATTTCTAAATTAGTATTTATTTTTTTTAGCAGGTTTTTAATTCTAAACTCTTTTAGAATCTAACTTTGTTTCCTAATTTATTTTTAGAAATTTTTTACTTATAGATTTTTTTAGAAGCTAAACTTCCTATTTTGTAGGCTTTTAAGATAGAAATTTCTAGGTAAGTTTAACACCAAAAGTGATGAAAGGGTATTTTTAGGATATGCTCTGAATAGTCGAGCGTATAGGGTAATAAGAGAACACGTGCTATTCAAGAGTCTATAAATGTGGTTATTGACAATTACTTGAATACACCTATTTCAAATTCAGAAAATGATGAAGTACTTCTAATTGATAAATCAGATACTTCATCAAGTCAAAATAACTCTAAACTGAGGACTGTTAAAGATCATCCAACTAATCAGATTCTTGAAAACCCTCTCACTGGTGTACGAACTCGTAGACAACTAGAAGATATGTGTAATTACATGTGCTTTACATCTCAGATAGAACCGGCTAACATAAAAGAAGCTCTTACTAACAAAAACTGGATAGTTGCGATGCAAGAAGAGCTTAATCAATTTGTTAGAAATGATGTTTGGTACTTAGTTCCAAGACCTAAAGATAGACACATTTTCGGAACTAAATGGATTTTTAAAAATAAGTTTGATGAACTTGGTAATATCATTAGAAACAAGGCTAGGCTGGCTGTACAAGGGTACACTCAAATTGAATGCATCGATTATGATGAGACCTTTGCCCCAGTAGATCGTCTTGAATCAATCAGACTATTTATATCCATTGTATGCTTTAGAAAGTTCAAAATATACTTAATGGATGTAAAGAGTGCTTTCTTAAATGGCGATTTGCATGAAGAAGTGTATGTTGAACAGCCAACGGGTTTTGAAGACCCTAAGAATATTGATCATGTCTATCACCTAAAAAAGGCTCTCTACGGTTTGAAACAAGCTCCTAGGGCATGGTATGAAAATTTGACTAAGTTTTTTGCTAAGTAATAATTTTTTAATAGGAAGTGTTGATAAGACTTTATTTGTTAAGAAACATAATGATCACATTTTAATAGTGTAAATTTATGTTAATGATATAATTTATGGATTTACATGTGCTAACATAACTGTTGAGTTTGTAGATCTTATGAAATCTAAGTTCGAAATGAGCATGGTTGGGTAATTGAATTATTTCCTACGGTTGCAAGTTAAACACCAACCTGATGGTTTCTTTATTTCTCAAACCAAATCTGAACTTAGTTAAAAAGTTTGGATTTGAGAATTAAAATTTTTTTGATACTCCTATCAGTACAACTTTAAAACTCTCAATGGACTCTACATGTAAGAGTGTGGATCCTAAACCATATCGAAGTATGATTGGAAGTTTACTTTATTTAACTGCAAGTAGACCTGATATTGCATTTAGTGTAGAAATTTGAGCTAGATATCAATTTAACCCTAAAGAGTCACATTTAACTGTTGTTAAGTGGATTATGCGATATGTTGCAAGCTCTGTAAATCTGGGTCTTTGGTATCCACGTGATACTAGTGTTCAATTAGCTGGTTACACTGATGTTGATTAGGCTGGTAACATTGATGATAAGAAATCAACCAGTGATGGTTGTTTCTATGTTGGGAACTATTTAGTTTCTTGGTAAAGTAAGAAATAAAGTTCCGGAAGCTAAATACATTACGGCAGGTAATGCATGTACTCAACTTGTATGGATGAAAAGAATGTTACGCGATTACGGAATTGCACAAGACTCTATGGTTTTATATTGTGATAATTCCAGTACAATTAATATATCTAAAAATTCAATCCAGCATTCACGAACTAAGGACATTGACATTAGATATCACTACAATAGTAAATTAGTGGAAGAAAAGATAATTTCTTTGGAATACATACCAACCGAGACTCAACTTGCAGACATATTCACAAAATCGCTCAACAAAAGTGGGTTTTCTAAATTAAAATTTGATATTAGTATGTGCAATTTGAATTGATTATTCTTGTATTTTTGTATCATAACGTATATAAATTTGTTATTTTATATGTTTGAAATTTCAAAATATATGAAATTTGTAAATTTTTGGCCATACACGACCAGTCGAGTACATACTCGACCACTTGTGGCATGACCGGTCGAGCATGTACTCGACTAGTTGTGTAGCGCGGGTTAGTGCTTTATTTAGGGAGAAAATTCCTTTTTCATCATTTTGTGCTTCTTCTCCAACAGGTCCTAAGTCGACTGGTCGAACCCATCTCCTAGTTCTTCAAGGTTAGTGCTTTATTTACATTTTCCTTGTAGATTCAAGTTCATATCACTCCTTTTCCATCTTTGGTGTGATTTATTTCTTATTTTATTGAGGTTTTTAGAATTTTCTTCTCCAAAATCTGAACTTGAGAAAACTCAATCTACTTCTTTTGCAACCATTTGGTTTCTTGATTTCCTACTTACAAATGGAAGGTAGAGGCAAAAAGAAAAGTTCTCGTGGTCCTTCATCTTCTAGATCATCACCTATCATAATGCGCCACCTTCGGTCACCCAAAGATGATCCCTTCTATGTGCGGGATATGTGGTTGTGCAATGTTATCGTTGAACGACCTGTTCATGTTGAACATCTTGCTCCGTTTGAAATCCTTCCTCTTCTTTAATCTGTAAGATGGGATAACATTTTATATTGGGGTGGGTCGGCATACCGGTCCATTGCGTAAGCTATGTATGCATATATTTTTAATTTCTCAACTGAAATTTGAACATTTATTATTACTACTAGAAAAGGTCCAATTGAAATAGACCGACATTTGAACTCTGGTCTAATGGACATACCTGTTAATGACGAAGGTATTCCTATTAGCACTTTAGTTACTAAACCATCTGAATCAGAAAAACGTATGCTTACTAGAGAATTGTGCAATATAGATGCGCAATGGAGTACTAATAGAAATGTGCTTGCTTCAAAGTATTTGTTGCCCATATATAGAGTTCTTTATAGGATATTCATTTCTAATGTTTATCCTTATTCTGGTAACAAAATTGAACTCACTACTTTCATGGTTCGGATTATTCATTCGATCATCTCTGGTACTTCTGTATGTCTTCCTTCTTTAATCTGTCACTACATCATTCAATTCTGTCTCCATCCTATCTAATGACTGTGTTAGCCACCCATTTATTAGTGGCTATGCCTGTTGGAGAGGCTCCCATTCAACATCTAATCTTCAACAACTCCAATATAAACAAAATGAATCTGAGGTTGACCACTAGCCAAGTCAATGTGGGTGTTGGAGGAGATGCTACAGTGAATGAAGAAGAAGGTGATTTACCTCTAGATGACATTAACATGGACAATATTTTTGATGAGATCGAAACTAACTTAACAGATGATCCTGACTATCAGTCGTCTGACTTTGATGCGCAGTTGTGATCTCTTGAGGAGAAGGTAGAGAATATGAACGTGTCCCATGATTTGCAGTTCAAATATATGCACAAGTATCTTAGGTGCCTTAACAAGGGACTTCATAAACTTGATCCTACCATACCTGTTCCTTCTTCGGGATCTAATTAGTGTTTTCTCATATGGCTTGTAATAACTATTATGATACTTAGCTTTCTTTCGGTTTGTGGGATTAAATTTGGTTGAATTCTGTTGATATTGGCTGATTATGCTTGAACATTACTTGCTTATGAATTTAATATCTTGACTATCTTGATCCATTATTCCTCATTGCTCGTCTTATTCTTCCTAGTTTATTTATGCCATGTTTCATGTATTGGTTTCTTCCTTTGTCATATTGTGACAAAAAGGGAAATTTTTTTGTCATGCTTGATATATGGTGTTTGTGATATATGGCATATGGATTGTGGACATGTAGCCTTCTTTGTGTAAGGGGGAGGAGTAAGTAAGGGAGAGTAGTATTATTTGAGGCATTGATGTGAATTAATGCAATTGGAGGCATTGATGCAAATTAATGCGACCTGTTTATAACTGGTGTATGATTCTTTAACCAGATTGTCACTGGTTTCTTTTGATAACTGGTGCATAATTCTTTATGCGTATAATGCTTATGTTAATATGAGGTATGTTTTGTCACAAATTTGACAAAGGGGGAGATTGTAAGTGTTATGGTTTCTAGCTCCTACAATTGTTAAATTTTTTAGTGTCAAAACATATTGGAATCTGTGTCTTGTGTAGCGCATCAATATATTCAAGACAGTGCAAGGACAATGGTCTTTACTTCAAGATCTTCAAATGCAAGATTACTTGTTTATATTCAAGTACAACATCAAGTGTGAATTCAAGCTTTCAAGCTTCAAAAGTTCAAGTTTCTCAAGGCGTCATACAAGTTAAGAAAAAGTTTCTATACTTTGATCCTCAAGCTCAAGCTTCAATATGTCACAAATTCAAGCTTCAGAAGTTAAGAGTTCAAGCTTCTACATATGACAAGATCTCAAGCATTGTGAACTTTAAAGAACATCTATCAACTGAAAGGAAAAGAAGTTTTAATGTTCATACATCATGTATAAGGTATGAATGACCCTAGATTGACTATAGGGTAGGTCATTTTTTATACATAATTTTAATTGAGTCACTTTATAAATGCATTGGCTGTTTCTTGACTAGTCTTGGACTATGTTCGACTAGTCCTAGCACTGGCTCGACCAGTCCAAGAATTCCTCAACCAGTCCTAAGGTTGTTACAGATTTTTAGAAATTTTTGTTAAAGCCTCGACCAATCCTGAAAATTGCTCGACCGGTCATATGAACAGTGCTCGATTTGTGCTCGACCAGTCTTACAGCCTCGACTTAAAGGCCAGCAACTAAAAGTGATTCCACATGACCAGTCATGGACAGTACTCGACCGGTCGTGGAGGCCACTCGACCGGTCGAGCAGAGCCTAAGACCAGTCATGGAACGACTTTATCCTATCACGTTTAAAATTTCAAAAATTTGTTGGTCCTACGACCAGTCGTGCCGACCTCAGGACTCGTCGAGAGTGTGATTTCTTCAGCTATAAATAGAGCACAAATTTTAGAGCTTGATATTCAAGTTAAGCTAAATCAATACGTCACTCTGAGAGACAAGTTAGTGATATTCTTAAGTTTTCTAGTGCTCATTTTATATTCTCTTTAATTCGCTTTCTTTGTATTTAATTTTGTATTCTGCATTCCAATTATATTTGAAAGAGGGATTGAAGTATTCACATTTCTTGGAATTAAAATCAATTCAAGCTAGCCCAAGGTGCTTTAAATCTAAAATCTATCTAGACCTTAGAACCATTTCATAAGTGAGTGTGGACATTGAACTTCTACGTTGAACTTCTACTCCGATTTAGTTCTTTTGGGCTACATCTAAAGGAGAATATTCAAGTATTTTACATTATTGTAAATTTCTATCCTTTTGGTTTCTTTGAGATTGTGCCAGAAAAATCTCTCTGTTTTGGTTTATCTGAGGTGATCTAGAAAACTCAGAGTGTGGGGTTTTTTGAATTGTGTAAGCCTACTTGAAAGACACAATTGTGAGGGCTTTAGGTGAACCTTGAAAAATCTATTTCATAGTGAACGCTAATATCCACTGTGTGAGGATATTAGGAGTGGAGTAGTTGTGTGGCTATTTTTCTAAACAGTTGGTGTACACACAAGCAAACCATTATAATTTCTGGTCTTGTGGATTGATTGTTTATTTCTTTTTGTGGATGTTTGTAATTTTTCTTTTTGCATTTGTAGAGAATCTTGTAATTTATTTTATGCAAGTATGAGAATGTTGTAATAGATTAGATTTCTTTCCTTGCTATTTATTTCTTTATTTCTCTGTATCAGTTTGAGTTTTTGATACACGGACCTTTCTACAAATCAAGTTGTCCTACCATAAACCTTTGGTTTTTGGTGTAAGGTTGTCCTTAGAACAACATCTGTATCAATCTCTCAATACTCGTACATCTGAGGTTGTATTTAATTTCAGCATTGTGAGATTGTGTGAGATTGTTTATTGCTATCAGTATTTATATTTGTTTAAATTCCGCTGTTAATTTTTAATTTGGCATGGGACTTTAGGAATGTACTTCAGAATAAACATAGGTGGTTTAGGAGTTGGTTTGTAAAAGGAAGGTTGAAAGGAAGAAGAAGCTTGATTGTTTTCTTCTTTCACTTCTATTTGCTTCCCAATAGAATGTAAGCAAATATTGGTAAAATTATTTTGCTCTATTATTTGGGCTAAATCTTTAAGAATGATTAGCTAGTCATTTTTGAATTAAGATACTTCCTCGATAGGCGCTGTAGTGTTGTCCATGTATTTTATTGATCGAAGAGGAGGTATAGGCTGAGTGATTAATTCTCCTTTGGTGGTTTCCCACTGTTGAACCTTTTGATGAAACATCATGATTTTATTTGATCTTGTATGAGGGTGAGATTTAGGAAACCAATTAAAGAATGGAATATTCTTTTCTTAAATTTCCATATCTTGAAACCAATGAGATTTTAATTGATCTCATTCACCTTTATTAAAGTTATTAAAGAACCAATCTTTTAACTGGTGATTTTTTAATTCATCTCCTAAATATTTTTTTATCTATTTGGAATAAATTGGATCGCTCATGGATAATCATATTAGCTTGATATCCTGATCTAAAATCTCTTTTAGTCAGATTGTAGGAGTCAGGAGAATCAAAATTTGACAAACCCTATCTTTAACAAAAGATAGAGCAATATCAAGCTACTCTTTTGAAATATTGTTCAGACCTTTTGTCTGCCTTCTGGCATAGAAAGGTTCATCAAATATCTCTATCTTACATTAACATTCGTAGTCTTTCGAAAAGCTTTTTACCTCTTAACATGCTCATCTACAGCCTATCATAGAAAAGCTTTAGGAAATCCTAAAAAAAATAAAATACTTTCTTTAACTTTCAAGGTATTTGTAGGCCTACTAACATGACGAACTTTTTCATCTCTTGGTAATGGGCATCCTTGTCTTCATTTTACATTTATCATTCACATATGAATTAAATCTCTTGTTTTAAGTAGCTGATAGTAGCATTATACATGAGGACTTTCTCATCTTCCAGTACTATGGACAAGGCCTGTGTAAGTCCTTAAAAAGCAAAAGTTGTCATGTGCCCATCAAAGTACTGGGATAAAAAAATTAATTAAAGTCTTTTATTTGACTTTAAGATATTACATTATAGAGCTTTTCTTTCACGTAAAAGTTTGTTAGAAATGTTTGTTTACTTAGCATTGTATTTCTGTTCTCAGTATGAAGATAAAATGTGTATATTGTTCCATTGCCTTCCGTTGCCTAAAATGGTCCTTGCAAACCTTATGAACAGACCTGGATGTGCGTCGGAGCTATCTGGATATTGAGCAGGGTCCTTAAAAGGTGGGAACCGCTATTATGACCATGATGAAGCTGTTCATTTCCTATGGATAGCATTAGAGTGGCTTGGCCAATTGGACAGGCCCGTGTTTATGTTTTAGCTCAAAATTGATGAAGCAGAACTAGATGTGCGTTGGAGCTATCCGGATGTTAAGCGGGGGTCGTTGGAAAGTGGGAACCGTTGTTATGTCCATGATGAAACTGTACATTTCTTATGAACAGCATTGGAGTGGCCTAGCCATTTGGACAGGCCTGTGTTTATGTATTAGCTCGAAGTTGATGGAGCAGACCCTAGTATAACCCTAAACCTAAACCTACACCTAAAAGTAAAGACCATGGTGAGGACAGTGCCCCCGTTCATTGATTCCTTCCTGGGACCCACCGTGGTGGTTATTTGAGATCCAACCTATTAGTAGGTTCACACAGACCTAGACATAAAGAAGGAATAACAAAAATATCAGCTCGATTGAAATCTTTTATGGCCCCAATTCATTTTGAGGTCAACTTGAGCTTTGGATCTACCCAAAAACCTAAACCTAAACCTAAACCTATTCTCAAATCCCAAAACCTATAACCTAAACCTAAACCCAGAACCTTAACCTAAACCTTAACATATAACCTAAACCGTAACCTATAACCTATAACCTAAACTTATAACACATAACCTAAACTCAATTCCCTAAACCTTAACCTATAACCTAACCTACAGCTAAACCTATAACATACACTTATAACCTAAACCTAAACCTATAACCTTAACCTAAACGTAAAACCTAAACCTAAACCTAAAACCATAATGTATTCTCAAATCCCTAAACCTAAGCCTAAACCTATAACCTTAACCTAAATGTAAAACCTAAACCTAAACCTAAAACCATAATGTATTCTCAAATCCCTAAACCTAAACCTAAACCTAAACCTATAACCTACAACATTACATAAATCTATAACCTAAACCTATAACATACAACATTAACCTAGACTTATACTTATAACCTAAACCTATTCTCAAATCCCAAAACCTATAACCTAAACCTAAACCTTAACCCATAACCTAAACCTTAACCTATAACCTACAACCTATAACCTAAACCTATAACATATAACCCATAACCTAAACTCAATTCCCTAAACCTTAACCTATAACCTAACCTAAACCTAAACCTATAACCTACACTTATAACTTAAACCTAAACCTATAACCTATAACCTAAAACCTAAACCTAAACCTAAAACCTAAATGTATTCTCAAATCCCTAAACCTAAACCTATACCTAATCTTAATCTCAACTCCCGAACCTAAACCTAAACCTAAACTAAAAAACCCAAGCCTAAACCCGATCCTAAACCCGAACCTGATTTCCTAAACCTAAACCTTAACCTATTCTCAATTCCTTAAACCTATAACCTATAACCAATAACCTAAACTTAAACCTTAACCTAAACCTAAACCTAAACCTAAACCTATAACTTAAACCTTAACCTAAACCTAAAACTTAAACCTAAACCAATAACCTACAATCGTAACCTAAACCTATACCTATAACCTAAACCTAAACATATAATCTAAACCTACAACATTAACTTATAACCTCTAACGTAAAACCTAAACCTAAACCTAAAACCTAAATGTATTCTCAAATCTCTTAACCTAAACCTACACTTAATCCCAATCTCAACTCATTTACCTAAACCTAAACCTAAACTTGAAAACCCAAACCTAAACCCGATCCCGATTTCCTAAACCTAAAACTTAACCTATTCTCAATTCCCTAAACCTATAACCTACAACATTAACATAAACCTATAACCTACAACATTAACCTAAACCTATACCTATAACCTAAACCTATAACCTATAACCTAAACTTATAACCTAAACCTTAACCTATAACCTAACTTAAACCTAAACCTATAACCTAAACCTACAACCTTAACCTAAACCTAAAATCTAAACCTAGACCTAAAACGTAAATGTATTCTCAAATCCCTAAACCTAAACCTAAACCTAAACCTCTAACCTAAACCTACCTATAAACTAAACCTATAACCTACAACATTAACATAAACCTATAACCTACAACATTAACCTAAACCTATACTTCTAACCTAAACCTATTCTCAAATCCCAAAACATATAACCTAAACCTAAACCTTAACCTAAACTTAAACCTTAACCTATAACCTAAAACTCAACCTATAACCTATAACCTATAACCTAAACCTATAACATATAACCTAAACTCAAATCCCTAAACCTTAACCAATAACCTAACCTAAACCGAAACTTATAACCTACACTGATAACCTAAACCTAAACCTATAACCTTAACCTAAACGTAAAACGTAAACCTAAACCTAAACCTAAAACCTTAATGTATTCTCATATCTCTAAACCTAAACCTAAACATAAACCCATAACCCAAACCTATAACCTACAACATTAACATAAACCTATACTTATAACCTAAACCTATTCTCAAATCCCAAAACCTATAACCTAAACCTAAAACCTTAACCTAAAACCTAAACATTAACCTATAACCTGTAACATATAACCTAAACTCAATTCCCTAAACCTTAACCTTAACCTATAACCTAAACCTAAACCTATAACCTACACTTATAACCTAAGCCTAAACCTATAACCTATAACCTATAACCTAAACCTAAACCTAAGCCTAAAACCTAAACCTAAACCTAAACCTAAATGTATTTTCAATTCCCTAAAGCTATAACTTAAACCTTAACCTATAATATATAACTTATAACCTAAACCTATAACCTATAACCTAAACTCAATTCCCTAAACCTTAACCTATAACCTAACCTAAACCTAAATAGATAACCTGCACTTATAACCTAAACCTAAACCTATAACCTTAACCTAAATGTAAAACCTAAACTTAAACCTAAACCTAAAACCTAAATGTATTCTTAAATCCCTAAATCTAAACCTATAACCTACAACATTAATATAAACCTATAACCTACAACATTAACATAAACCTATAACCTACAACATTAACCTAAACCTATACTTATAACCTAAACCTATTCTCAAATCTCAAAACCTAAAACCTAAACCTAAACCTTAACCTAAACCTAAACTTATAACCTAAACCTAAACCTTAACCTATAACCTATAACCTAAACCTATAACCTATAATCTAAACTCAATTCCCTAAACCTTAACCTATAACCTAACCTTACTTATAACCTAAACCTAAACCTATAACCTATAACCTATAACCTAAACCTAAACCTAAAACCTAAATGTATTCTCAAATCCCTAAACCTAAACCTACACCTAATCCTAATCTCAACTCTCTAACCTACACCTAAACCTAAACTCGAAAACTCAAACCTAAACCCGATCTTGAACCCGAACCCGATTTCTTAAACCTAAAACTTAACCTATTCTCAATTCTCTAAACCTATAACCTATAACCTATAACCTAAACCTAAACCTAAACCCTAACCTAAACCTAAACCTAAACCTAAACCTATAACCTTAACCTAAACCTAAACCTAAACCTTACCCTAAACCTAAAAGCTAAACCTAAATCTACAACCTAAACCTATAACCTACAACATTAACCTAAACCTAAACCTAAACCTATAACCTAAACCTAAACATATAACCTAAACCTATAACCTATAACCTATAACCTAAAACCTAAAACCTAAACCTAAACCTAAAACCTAAATGTATCCTCAAATCCCTAAACCTAAACTTACACCTAATCTGAATCTCAACTCCCTAACTTAAACCTAAACCTAAACTTGAAAACCCAAACCTAAACCTGATCTCGAACCCGAACCCAATTTCGTAAACCTAAACCTTAACCTATTCTCAGTTCCCTAAAGCTATAACTTATAACCTATAACCTTAACCTAAACCTAAACCTATAACCTAAATCTATTACCTACAACATTAACATAAACCTATTACCTACAACATTAACCTAAACCTATACCTATAACCTATAACCTAAACTTATAACCTAAACCTTAACCTATAACCTAACCTAAACCTAAACCTATAACCTAAACTTATAACCTAAACCTAAACTTATAACCTTAACCTAAACTTAAAATCTAAATATAAACCTAAAACCTAAATGTATTCTCAAATCCCTAAACCTAAACCTAAACTTGAAAACCCAAACCTAAACTCGAACCCGATTGAATGGGCCCACACACAATCTTAAAGAATATTCCTTATACAAGTAGATTATTCATGGCCTATTTCTTGTATGATTTTAATTGAATAATTTGTTAAGACAATAGTTGTTGTCTCTTATTATGATGATTTTTATCCTCTTTTGTAGGCATGGAAGGTGGTTAGAGGGGGATTCGAATTGCCTGTGTTCCCCACCAATGTGGAATCTAGGTGGGGCTCACTCTAATATTCTTGAGAAATTCATTGTCTTTCAATTTTATAAGCTTATGTTAGGACATGTGCCCAAAAATGAAGTAAATCCATACTCAAGTGAATCACATGGCAAATAAGAATAGAGATTAAACGCCTACATTCAAACTGTCTTTGGGATACAAGATTTTAAGATTAACCAATTTTTGTGTTTTTTCAGTTTATTTTAGTGGTAATGACTTTATAAACAATTTGGATGACATATGAGCATCACGAATCTAGATCCTCTGCTTACCATTGATACAAATAGAAATTTATTGTTTTCTTGCATTGTGACCGCAAGTCCTAGTCATCATTAATGTTGCCAGCATTGCTGCATCAAACGTAGTATATAAATAATGTAACCCAATCACATGGTAACAAACAAGAAAATCTTGCGTTGTTGGCAAGCATACTCAAACTCAAGTATCACAATGCATCTAGTTCCATCTCCACTATCTCTTATAGCATAGATTATTTGAGATTTGGATTTATCTCATTTTTAGAGTCATGTCCTAACACAATATGATAATATTAATAGACAAGGTGGATTTGTCACCAACATTATTCCAAGACCCATATAACTTCTCCTTATAGGAAGTTGGGTAGGGCACATGCAACTTGAATCCATCAAACGAGATAAGAATCACCTCTCATATGTTCTCTCTCTCTCTCTCTTCATTTTTTTCCATAGGATTGTTTATTTTGTGGTGTCTGCTCAAATATACGTGCAATATTTTATCATGTTAATATAATTATAAGTGGCCTAATCTCACCTTTCTAAGAACAACTAATAATAATTTCTACCCGATGAGAAATCACCAAGTACCATTAGGCTCAACCCAAAAGATAAATCAGTGTTTTCTTTCTTTCTTTTTTCTTTTAACACACACTCACACACCAGAGTTGCTTACGGCCACAATGGGTACTTGAACTCGTAACCTTGAATTGACGGTATTTTGAATCTACCATTAACGCATGAGTAAGGACCTAGGTGTGTGTGCACACTAACCTTGGCGATGTGTTGACCACACTGAATTTTGTGAGCCCTACCAAGAATAGGCTATGAATAATTTTTTGTATTTTATTTATGATGTTAAAATTATATGTATTTATGCGTGGATGAATGTGATGTGGATAAGATTGTTTGTGTTTCGATGGATGTAGTTTATGTTTGGATGGATGTACGTAGTTTGTGTTTAGATGCATGTGAATGTGAATATGATGAAATATATTATAACAGGTGTATATCAGGAAGAATATGATGAAATATATTGTAACAAGTGTAAATCAAGAATTTTTTTTTAAAAAAAGACTTTTACCTACGAAATATTTCATAGGTAAAAGTTTCATCCACGTTTTTTGCCTATGAAAAATTTCGTAGGTAAAAGTTTCATCCACATTTTTTGCCTATGAAAACGTTTGTAGGAAAATGTTTTTACCTACAAACAATTTCGTAGGTAAAAGTCGTACCAATGCAGTTTTTACCTATGAAAATTTTCATAGGTAAAAGTTTTGTAAATATTATTACCTACGAATAATTTCGTTAGGTAAAATTTTCATGAAACATTTTTACCTACGAAACAAATCGTCAATAAAAGTTTTTTTATTTTTTTTACCTAAGAACAAATTCATCGGTAAAAGTCTTGCCATTACCGACGATGCCCATTTTCGTCAGCAAAAGCCTTTACCCTCAGTCTTTTATCGACGAATTTACCGACGAAAAAATTCGCTTGTAAAACTTATTACCTATGAAAAATGTTCATTTAGCAAAGAATTTTTTCATTGGTAAAAGTGGATTTTCTTGTAGTGCTTGCACATCAAAATTTTTATGAGATAGTTGCCTTATTGTGTTGAGGGTCAAATATTGCATATTTGACCCCATTTATATATTGGTTTTATGAACATGAAAAGGCCAAGCTATATGTCCTAGAGGGGGGGTGAATAGGACAGTGCCAAATTAAAACTTATAACAGTGGAATTAAAATGAATATGATAGCCAAAGTAAATCATAATGCAGTAAATTAAAATAACCTCAAAATTCAGATCTTGAGAGGTTCATACAAACGTTGTT
This sequence comes from Magnolia sinica, assembly GCF_029962835.1. NCBI lineage: Eukaryota > Viridiplantae > Streptophyta > Magnoliopsida > Magnoliales > Magnoliaceae > Magnolia > Magnolia sinica. The sequence goes on along the minus strand of NC_080574.1, from coordinate 110,450,756 downwards.
CTAAGGACAACCTTACACCAAAAATAGAGTTTATGGTAGGACAACCTTATTTCTAGAAAGATCTTTGTATCAAGTCTCAAACCGAAGAGGAATACAATAATAAATATAAACTGAATTGAAATAACTTGTAATTAAAAATGTACTGTTCTAAGGACAGCCATACACCATAAAAATGGCAGGGCAACCTTGCTGGAACAACTTTCAAATGAAATTGAAAATCAAGCTTATAAAGGAATAGCAGAAAATAAATTCTAAGGTATTACAACATTCACACAAAGCTTGAATTAAATAATTACAACATTCACCACCATACATACATCCCACAAAAGAATAATTAAAAAATAGAAAAATAAATCAATCAAACACAAGGGTTTATAGTGGTTCGCCTGTGTGTTCACCAACTGTTAAACAACAGCCACACAAAAAGCTACTCAACTCCTAATATCCTTACACAGGGGATATTAGCGTTCACTAAAAATAGGTTTTCCCAGGTTCACCCAAAACCCTTACAATTGTGTCTTTATGTGTGGGCTTACACAATTAAAAAAACCCCACTTCTGAGTTTTCCTGGCTTTCCTCAGATAACCAATATAACAAGATTTTTCTGGCAAATCTTGAAAGAAACCAAAATAATAGAAAGGAATTTACAATATGTAAAATACCCGAATATCTCCTTCGTTGTAGCAGCCCGGTAGAGCCAAATCAAAGTAGATGATTGAATGTCCAAGTTCAATGTCCAGTACTTGATTACAATGGTTCTAATTCTAATTGATTTTAAATTAAACCAAACAGGGCTTGCCTTAATTGATTTTGATTCCAAAGAAAGGGAATAACAATTCCTCTTATCAAATCAGATTGGAATAGCAGAAACAAAATCAATTAAATAAACCTAAGGAAAGAGAATATTAAATAAGCACACTTAGCTTAGATGGAGTACGGAATTATCTCTCGGAAGTTCGACGAAGATTGGCTTGACTACTTTTATTAATTCAATGATTTCTTCTGAGATTCGTGCACTATTTATAAGTGAGAAGATTGGGTCTTCGACTGGTCTAGAGTGCTCTTCGACTACTCGAAGCAACAACAGATATTTGAAAAATCCGGCGGGATATGCTCTGACCGTTCTACGACTGGTCGAAGCTTTCCTACGACTGGTCGTAGGTCACCTACGACTGGTCGTAGGTTTCCTTCGACTGGTCGTAGGTCCTGCAAATCTTCGCTGGACTTCGAGTCGAAGATTGTACGACTGGTCGAAGATCAGTCGGCACTGTTCCTACGACTGGTCGAACAGATTCCTGGACTAGTCGAAGGCTAACAGATTTTATCCAGAATTTGTAACAAATTCACGACTGGTCGAGGAATTTCTTAGACTGGTCGAAGCAAGTCTAGGACTAGTCGAAGAAGACCTAGGACTAGTCGAAGAACAGACTAATCATATGTAAAATAAACATTCGGTTTATGTATCCGAAATGACCTACTTCTAAGGTCAACCTGTGGTCAATCAAACCTCAACCATGAAGTATGGACATTGAAACATTAGGAATAAGAGACCTTGAAGTATGAGCCTTGAAGTCTTGATGTAGATCAAACCTTGATGTAGCTCAATCTTGAAAGTGTACAAACTACCTTAAACTCTTCTTGAAGTCATGCAGCTTGAGTCTTGTCTTGTGAGCAGTTCTTTCATTTCAGATTGATCCTTGTACTTGTGAGCTTTGCTTGTTGTGAGCTTAGCTTGTTCATGAATGTTGATCTTTGAAAGAGCTTCACTTAAGCAAGTTATATATAACATAACAGTGATTTTGTCATCACAAATTTGACAACAGACAGGGATATAAACTATAGCACTTAGAGAACATGATACTGCTTAATGTCTTATTTTACTCATGTTTGTGTTACAACGTGAATTTGAAAGCTTGGATTGGAAAAGTTGTTAAAAGCATGGATTTGATGCTCAAATATCACCAAGGTAAAGAATGGATCTTAAGAGATAAAGATTGAAGATTTCAAGGTCCCGAGATTCAAGAAAACTAAGTGGAGAAAGAAAGAAGTCGAAAGAACAAGTGCATAAAACACATTGACTGTGTCATCGAGCACCATTCAATGGCATCGATGACACATTCGATAACATCGAATACGGGTCAATGACATCGAATTTATGAAAGAAAATCGAGTTGGTCATTGGACAAATCGAAGACATTTTTTGATGACTCGAGAACTTGCTCGATGACATCGAATTTTCTATAGAATTTCGACAAAACTCGCTGGACACATTGGGCACCATTTTCGATTACTCGAAGCACTCCTCAGTGACATCAAAGATCTGCTTGATGACATTAAAGGTCTCTTCGATGACATCGAATTCATTAAAGAAATTAGAATAACTCTCTGGACTATTTTGGACACATTATCAATTCCTCGAATAATGTTCGATGACATTGAAGGTCTCTTCAATGATATCGAAGGTAAGTTCGATGACATTGAAGATTGTAGAGTCCAAATAAAACTACAAAAGCACAGAAAAAGCACATAGAAAATACACCTTTGATGGCATCGAAGCCTATTCGATGTCATTGAACAGATTGCGTGAAGTTACGCAGAGTTACGCAGACTGCGTAAATTTGAGGAAGGTTCCGGATTTTTCCAAAGAGGTGCGAAAGGAGGTATTGTTCAACTATAAATAGGAGTCCCCAGGGCATCCCTAGGCATAATCTAGGGTTTGGAGAAGTAGAACAAAAGGGTGGAGCCACTTCCCAAGAGTTCTTCTTCCCTTCTTCTTAGTTTTCATGCTTTCTTTTAGGGTTATAGATCCTATCATGTCTATGGTTGGCTAGATCCCTTAACTAGGGCTAAGGGTGAAGTTTGTAGCATGGCTGGGATGTTTACTTTGTTTTGATTCATATTTATTTGAACTCCTTTCATTCTAGTTTGATATTTAAGGAATACTTTTAGTGTTTAATGGTTTGTCATGACTGAAATTACAATGGATTTGTAATAGCTTGAAGTATCTTCTTCTTCTGTTTGGAAATTATGAAGCTAATACATCCTATTGTTCTCCATCGTCCCTTGGGCATGAATGGGTTACAAAATCCCTTCTAATTCTCACAATTCTCCTAAGTTGGTTGCGGGATCGGTACATCTTGTTGTTTACCATTGTCTCCTGAGCATGGTTAGGTGATGGAATCACTTCCAATCCTCACAACTTTCATCCATTGAGAATTAGGTCAATGGAAGTTCAGAGATATGACAAATCTCTCCATTGTTCAATTAGATAAGATATGACTCTGATTCCAGATGGATCGATTGAATCAAGCAAGGTAGCTTCCCAATTGCTACAAGTGGATCCCTGAAAACCCTAGTTCCCCCCTTTAATTTTCTTAAATTCTTAAACAAACACTTCGCAATTACCTCCTCAATTTTCCTTATTTAGGTTACATCTTCTCTTACTCTTGATCCTAATTACCCTTATAATACACATAAAATTAGTCCCTTTGGATTCGTCCTCAGTCTCACCGAGATTATTACTACATTGCAACCCTACACTTGGGGTTGTGAACAAGTTTTTGGCGCTGTTGTCGGGGATTAATGGCTGTGTTTTTCTAAGATTGATTAGTTTTAGAAATAAGTTAAGATTAGGATTTACTTACTTTCATTTTTTGTGATTAGAGTTTCTCTATATTTTTTTAGAAACTATCTTAACTTTCCTATTTTATAGGATCCAAATATAGAAACTTCTAATTTGGTAATCTCTTTTTAATTTTTCTTTCTTTCTATCTCTATATTAGCGTTTGTTTCCCGTTTTTAGAAACTTTCTAATTTTAGGATTTTTATTTTAGAAACTTTCTAATTTTAGAATTTCTGTTTTTAGAAACTGACTTCTTTTGTTTTGTTTTACAGGATATTAAATTAGGAACTTCCAATTTTGTAACTTCTTTCTAATTCTCTTACTTTCTTCTTCTAGAATTCTTATCCCTCTAGGCTTTTTTGAATTTTTTTTGGGTTAAGTTAGAGTCAAAAATTGAGGGCTGAGGGTGTTTCAAGCCCATGTGGGTCCATGACAACACTCGACGTCTTTTCAGTAGAGGAGGATTAGTCGAGGGGTTATTTATCTATCATAGGATTAGACGCCACCTAACATCCTTAATGTCAATTGAAGTGATAGATGTCAATCAACTAGTCAATCAACCAAGAAGACAACCTTAACCTCGGGTTGAGGAAGTCTAAGATAAGGATGAGGTGCATCAAGCACCCCCACCTTGTACTTTAAGAGATTATTTACAACTGGCGGGGGTGAGCACACCTTCCTGTATGGTTTTTTCACAAAAGATAGGAAACATGGATATCAAGCCAGGAGTGATCCAACTCCTTCCAAAGTTCATTGGACTTGAATATGAAAGTCCATATCTACACTTGAAAGAGTTTGACGAGATTATAGCCACTTTATATTTTCCTAACATGTCTGAGGACACGGTCAGGCTGAAACTCTTTCCTTTTTCCTTAAAAGAAAGAGCTAAGACATGGTTGCACTCACTACGCCCACTATCTATTGGCACATGGAATGACATGATAAAGAAGTTCATAAAAAAATTCTTTCTATATCATAGGATGAATACCATCAGGAAGTAAATCATGAACTACGCCCAAAAGGAAGACGAAACATTCTTCCAATGTTGGGAGCAGTTCAAGGATCTCATCAGTTCATGCCTACGACACAATTTTAAAATATTGTGCATAACAAGTTTTTTTTACGATGGACTGACATCTTCCATACGCCAATTCCTCGAGACGATGTGCAATAAGGAGTTCGTGAACAAAAATGTCGATGAGGTGTGGGATTACTTTGACAAACTCGCTAAAACTACACACTCATGGGACATCTCCCCAAAATCTAGCACCACATTTAAGCTTACTCAAGCAAGGGAGAGAGGTGGGTTGTACTTGCTGAAAGAGGATGATGATATAAATGCTGAAGTGGCCAGTCTTGCGAGAAAAATCAAAGCCATGGAACTTAAGAAGGATAAGGCTAAGGAAGTTGTTTGCAGTATTTGTGCTTACAACATCTATACAACTAAAAATTGCCCAACGATACCTGTTTTTTAAGAGGCACTGAACGAGCACTCGAATGTCATGAACAACTACCAAAGACCTTTTAGTGGACCCATCTCTAACACATATAATCCTAGTAGGAGAAATCATCCGAACCTAAGTTGGAGAAATGAACAAACTGCTACTTCTCAAGGAATCCCTAACCAATTCTTGAATCAAGGGAAACCTCAAGAGGATCCGGTCTGGAAACATATTCAAAACCAAGAGCTTCTCAATCAAAGTATATTGCAAACCCTTCAAGACCTTTTAAAGGCCATACAAGGGCATGAGACAAAAAATTTAATTGGGGAAAAAGGGATTCTTCCAGTCTAACATTTCTCCAAACCTAAGCCACATTATGAAATAGGTGATCCAAGCTTTTCAAATAAAATGGAGCAAGTTAAGTCTATCACCACTCTTAGGAGTGGGAAGATAATTGACAAATCTATTCTAGTAAGGGCTGAAAAGTCTAAGGACCCGGAAGTAGATGAAACTGATAGACCTAGTAACACTCCACGAGAGTTAGAACCTGAAAAGGCCAAGCTATATGTCCTAGAGGGGGGGTGAATAGGACAATGCCAAATAAAAACTTATAACAACGGAATAATAAAGAAAATGATAGCCAAATTAAATAATAATGCAGGAAAGAAAAACAACCTCAAAATTCAGATCTTGAGAGGTTGATACAAACGTTATTCTAAGGACAACCTTACACCAAAAACAGAGTTTATGGTAGGACAACCTTATTTCTAGAAAGGTCTTTGTATCAAGTCTCAAATCGAAGAGGAATACAAAAACAAATATGAACTGAATTGAAATAACTTGTAATTAAAGATGTATTGTTCTAGGGACAGCCATACACCATAAAAATGGCAGGGCAACCTTGCTGGAACAACTTTCAAAATGAAATTGAAAAACAAACTTATAAAGGAATAGCAGAAAGTAAATTCTAAGCTATTACAACATTCTCACAAAGCTTGAAATAATTACAACATTCACCACCATACATACATCCCACAAAAAGAATAAAAACAATTAAAAGAATAAATCAATCAACCACAACTCAAAGGATTTATAGTGGTTCGCCTGTGTGTTCACCAACCGTTATCCAACAGCCACACAAAAAGCTACTCCACTCCTAATATCCTCACACAGGGATATTAGCGTTCACTAAAAATAGGTTTTCCCAGGTCCACCCAAAACCCTTCACATTGTGTCTTTGTATGTTGGCTTACAAAATTAACAAAACCCCCACTTCTGAGTTTTCCTGGCTCTCCTCAGATAACCAAAATAACAAGATTTTTCTGGCAAATCTTGAAAGAAACCAAAATAATAGAAAGGAATTTACAATATGTAAAATACCTGAATATCTTCTTCGTTGTAGCAGCCCGGTAGAACCAAATCAAAGTAGATGATTGAATGTCCAAGTTCAATGTCCAGTACTTGATTACAATGGTTCTAGTTCTAATTGATTTTAAATTAAACCAAACAGGGCTTACCTTAATTGATTTTGATTCCAAAGAAAGGGAATAACAATTCCTCTTTTCAAATCAGATTGGAATATAAGAAACAAAATCAATTAAAATAAAGCTAAGGAAAGAAGATATTAAATAAGCACACTTAGCTTAGATGGAGCACAAAATTATCTCTCGGAAGTTCGACGAAGATTGGCTTGAATACTATAATTAAATCGATGATTTCTTGAGATTCGTGCACTATTTATAAGTGAGAAGATCAGGTCTTCGCCTGGTCTAGAGTGCTCGACTAGTCGAAGCACTAACGATATTTGAAAAATCCAGGGATTTGCTTTGACCGTTCTACGATTCGTAGCCCTCCTACGAGGTGTAGGTCACCTACGCGGTCGTAGGTTTCCTTCGAGTGGTCGTAGGCTGGACTTTGAGTCGTAGATTCTACGACCGGTCGAAGATGCAGAAACACTGTTCCACAGATTTTCGGACTAGTCGAAGGCTAACAGTTATCCGAATTTGTAACAAACTTACGTCTGGTGGAATTTCTTAGATCGGTCGAAGCAAGTCTAGGACTAGTCGGAGAAGGCCTAGGTGGTCGAAGAACAGACCAATCACATGTAAAATAACATTCGACTTATGTATCCGAAATGACCTACTTTCTAAGGTCATCCTATGGTCAAACAAACCTCAATCAAGAAGTATGGACATTGAAACAAGAGACCATGAAGAATGAGCCTTGAAGTCTTGATGTAGACTAAACCTTGAAGTAGCTCAATCATGAAAGTGGCTTGAGTTTCAACTTGAGTCTTGAGTTCAGCTTGAGTCTTGCCTTGTACTTTCTTTTTCTTTTCAGTTTGAGTCTTATGAGCAGTTCTTTCATTCAAGATCTTGAGTCATTCAAGATCTTGAGACTTGTACTTGAGAGCTTTGCTTGATGTGAGCTTGGCTTGTTCATGTATGTTGATCCTTGAGAGAGCTTCACTTAAGCAGGTTATATAAAATATAACAGAGATTTTGTCATCACAAATTTGACAACAAACAGGGATATAAAGTATAGCACTTACAATCTCCCCCTTTGTCAAATTAGTGACAAAACACATAACCAAACAAAAGTAAAACAACTGGTTAATACATGCAAATCAACATTTAACATTCAACCAGTTTCAACATTCAACAAGAAACAAGATCAAACATATATTCTTCTTGACACCCCACTCCCCCTGAGTAACACTCCCCCTGAGTAACATAACATAACCAATGCTACTCCTCTCACAATCACATTAACAATAAACCATTCTCCCCCTTTTTGTCACAAGATGACAAAGGAGAACTAAATAAAGGAATGAGAGTAAACATGAGGAGGAAATAGAGTATAGCAAAAGAGTCATAGAGATACTCAAGATAGCATCACAGATATCCAGCATAAATATTACATAAAAACAAATATCCAGCATAGAATCCAACTCAAACTCAATCAAACAAGAGCAAAGTAATAAAGTTATTACATACCAAAAGTCTCATAGAAACTAGTCAAAATTAGAACTTGAAGATGGAGTAAGAATAGAAGGATCAAGTTGGTGCATGCCTTTGTTCAAGCGCCTTAGGTATTTGCGCATGTATTTGAATTGCAAATCATGAGCAAAGACATGTTCTCCAACTTAACATTAATATTCTCAACTTTATCTTCTAATGCACTCGACGTGCATCAAATGAAGAAGGCTCAAAATCTGGATCATTAGCGAGTCAAATCCGGCCTCAAAAATATCATCCATATTAATATCAACACCAGCTTCTTCAGATCACCACCAACACCACCACCTTGTTCGAAGCGGATCCAACTTCATCTTATTAATATTTGTATTGTTGAAGATCGGATGATGGATAGGTGCTTCATCAACAGGCATATCGAGTAACATATGAGTAGCCAATACAGTCATAAAATAAGCAAAAGGAATGTCACTATGACCAGGATGGAGTCGAAATTGAATAATGAAATGACAGATTAAGGAAGGCAAACAAATCAGAGTACCATTTGAGATAGCATGGATAACACGAACCATAAATGAAGTTAAATCAGATTTATTATCTACCGGTCGTAGTACGACTGGTCGTGTATACTCACGACTGGTCGTACAAACCCCAAAAAATTCAATATCTTGCAATATACACAAAAATTGAAATACAATCTAGCAAATATATACAATATTATACAAGAAGGCATAAATTATTAATTTAAAATGCACATGCCAAGATCAAATTTCATCTTTTTGAACCTGCTTTTATCAAGAGGTTTTGTGAAAATATCAGCACGTGATCTTCGGTAGGAATATATTCTAGAGATATAACTTTTCTTCTATTAATTCCCTTATATAATGAAATCTAATGTCAATATGCTTAGTACGAGAATGCTGAATAGGATTTTTTGAAATATTTATCGCACTGGAATTATCACAGCGTAATAACATAGAATTCTGTTTAATTCCATAATCACTTAGCATTCGTTGCATCCAAACAAGTTGTACATGTTAATGCAATCATTGAAAGTTATATAGAATTTTGTTTCTTACTAAACCAGAAACTAAACAATTTCCAATAAAAAAACAACCACCACCGGTTGATTTTCTATCATCTAGATTACCAACCCAATCAGGTACCCAACTAATTGAACATTGGTTTCATGAGGATACCGGAGACCGATTTACAGTATTTGCGACATATCTAATAATTGCTTGACAGCAATCCTTTTGGATCCGATTGATATCTTGCGCAAATACCAACACTTAGAGAAATATCGGTCTACTAGCTTAGATATAACAAACTACCAATCATACTCCGATAAAGTTTTGAGTCAACATTTTTACCATTAGAGTCTTTTGATAGTTTCGGTAGTACTCATAGGAGTATCGAAATTCTTGCCATTCTCAAATCAAAATCTCTTGATTAGATTAAAGGCATACTTAGATTGAGAAATTAATATACCTTCAGATAGGTGATTTACTTGCAATCCAAGGAAATTAGTCAATTCCCCAACCATGCTCATTTCAAACTGTGATTTCATCAAATCTGCAAACTCAGTAAAAGTTGATCCATAAATGATATCATCAACATAAATCTATACTATTAAGATATGATCATTTTGTTTTTTAACAAACAGAGTTTTATCAACAGATCCCATTTGAAAATTATGACTTAAAAGAAAATTTGTTAGTTTCTCATACCATGCCCTAGGTGCTTGTTTTAATCCATAAAGTGCCTTTTAAGCCGATACACATAATCAGTATTTTTGGAATCTTCAAAACCCATTAGCTGTTCAACATAGACTTCTTCATGTAAATCGCCATTTAGAAAAGCACTTTTACATCCATCTGATAGATCTTTATCTTTTTAAAACATGAATGGATATAAATAGTCTGATAGATTCAAGACGTGCTCCTGGTGCAAAGGTTTCATCGAAATCAATCCCTTCAATTTGAGTATAACCTTGTACCACCGGTCTAGCCTTGTTTCTAATTATATTTCCACATTCATCCGACTTATTTTTGAAAATCCATTTTGTTCCAATGATGTGTTTATCTTTAGGTCTTGGTAGAATACCAAACATCATTTCTTATGAATTGGTTGAGTTCATCTTGCATCGCAACAATCCGGTTCTATCAGTGAGCGCTTCTTTTACGTTAGATGGTTCAATTTGGGATGTAAAACATACATAATTACATATATCCTCAAGTTGTCTACGGTGCGAACACCGGTGAGAGGGTTTCCAAGAATTTGTGTGGTTGGATGATCTTTAACTGTCCTCAACTCGAATCAGTTTGATTTGATGAAGTATCGGGTTTATCAATGATTAGTACTTCATCATTATCTGAATTAGAAGTTGGTGTGTTTAAATGATCATCAATGACAACATTGATGGATTCTTGAATCACACCAGTCCTTTTGTTCAGACCCTATAAGCTCGATTGTTTAAAGAGTATCCTAGAAAAATACCTTCATCACTCTTCGTATCGAACTTTCCCAAATTTTCACGATCACGTAAAATATAGCACTTGGCCAAAAACTCGAAAGTATTTAACAAGAGGCTTTTTATTGAACCACAATTCGTAAGCCGTCTTATTATTATCTTTTTTGTGTAGACTCGGTTAATAATATAGCAAGCTGTGACTGCTTCAACCCAAAGATTTTTAGAGAGCTTCATGCTATTCAACATGACATTAGCCATTTCTTGAAGCACCCTATTCTTCCTTTCTACAATTCCATTTTGTTGAGGAGTTTTGGGAGCAGAGAATTCATGTAATATTCCTTGGTCGGTACAGAACTTCTCAAAATTGCTATTCTCAAATTCAGATCCATGATCACTACGAATCTTACTGATTTGAGAGGATTTTTCAGTTTGAATCCTTTTGAGAACTTTTCTTACTTCTTCAAGGGTTTCAGATTTATCCCTTAAGAAGACTACCCAAGTGAATCTGGTAAAGTCATCAACTATTACCAAGATGTACTTTTTCCCACCTCGACTTTCTGTTCTGGTAGGTCCTATCAGATCCATGTGGAGAGTTCGAGTGGTCTTGATGTGGTATTTGAATTCACCTTTTTGTGTGAGTTCTTTGTTTGTTTGCCTATCTGGCACACACCACATATTTTATCTAATTTCTGAAGTTTGGGTAAACCTCTTACAAGTTCTCGTTTGCTCAATCGATATAAATTTCGATAATATACATGTCCAAGACGTTTGTGCCATAAATCAGTCTCGTCTGTATGGACCATGTAACATGTTTGATTAGATGAGCTGGATTCACTAATAATATAGCAATTTTCAGACGTTCTACGTCCAGTTAATATTACAGAACCCTTATTATTTAATATCTCACAGCTTTGATTAGAAAACCGAACATTATGGTTATTATCACATATTTGTGATATATTAAGCAAGTTGTGCTTTAGGCCTTCAACGTATAAAACATTTTTAAACACCGGAAGATTAAAAAGTTGAACCGTACCTTGGCTTAAAATCTTGCAATTGCTTCCATCACCAAATGTGACTGAACCATCAGTCATATCTTTCAGATCGGTGAATAAGGCTTTGTCACCTGTCATATGCCTGGAGCATCCACTGTCTAGGTACCACTTTGAATGACTTGTTGCTTTGAAAGCAGTGTGAGCAACCAAGCAGGTGACTTTAGGAACCCATTTCATAGCTGTTTTGGGTTTAGGAACATAGTTGGTCTTCTTTTGTGTATATTTGTAGGAATGACCTATAGAGTTAGATTTTAATAGCTCCTTGAGTAAATCAACTATCTTTTCAGCTAGTGGATTTTGATTCTGATTAAAGTTGACATGGTTGTTTCTAGGTTTTTGAAAAGTTTTTGAATTTTTAGAAAAATCTTGATAAGTACTTTTCCCTTTTGAGTTTGAGGACTCTCCTTTAACAAATATAGGAGGAGTATACTTTTGTTTAGGAGGTTGATTTTTATCATAGCCCAACCCGGATCGATCGCCACATTTTCTTGATCCGGATAACAATTTTTCTAACTTTGGATCACCTTGGGCATATTTCCATGTGTCCTTTAAACTCAGAAGAGAGGAAACTTCATTTTTAAGTTTCTCAATTTCAGATTTTAAATCAACAATTTGAGAGTTTTTAAATTCCAAATCGCATTTTGATTTTTCAAAATTATCTGAAATTTGTGATTTTTCTAAGACAAGCGATTCAAAACAATTTTTGAGTTTAGAAAACTTTTCTTTTTGAAGTTTAAGTTTGACAACAATTTTACAACTTTCCTTATATAGGGCATTGTAAGCATCTTGAAGATCATCTTCATTTTCACATTCACTATTCGATTTTCTTCACTTGTAGAGTCATTATCCGAAAATGTGAATTTGGCTAGAGTCATAAGAGCTTTGACCTCATTGCCCGACTCAGTTTCAGAATCTTCTGATTCGGAAGAACCTTCAGAATCGGATGATTCATCCCATGTAGCCAACATACCCTTCTTCTTGGGTTTGTCCCTTTTAGGACATCTATTTGCTAAGTGCCCATATTCTAGACAGGTGTAACATTGACTATCTTTCAAAGATTTTCGAGATTTGGGTCTAAACTTCCTTTTGTCATTTGATTTTTGAAAATCAACTCTTTTCTTGCTTTTGAAAATTTTGTAAAATTTTTAGCTAAAAGAGCCATGTCATCTTCTGAATCAAATTTTCTTCTGAACTACATTTAGAAGATTTTAGAGCGATAGATTTACCTTTAGGAGCTTTAAAGTTTAACTCGTAGGTTTGTAGAGAACCAACTAGTTCTTCAACCCTCATATTATCCGTATCACGAAGTTCTTGGATTGCGGTTACTTTAGAATTGAACCGTTCAAGAAGTGAGCGTAATATTTTTGCACATACTTTACTTTCTGGGATTTTATCGCCAAGACCCCACATTGAGTTTACAATGTCATTCAATCTAGTGTAAAAGTCCATAAACATCTCATTTTCCTCCATATGAATTTCTTCAAATCTGGTTGTGAGGAGTTGGACTTTAGATTTTTGACAATTGTAGTACCCTCGTGTGTCATTTCTAATGTATCCCAAGCTTGCTTTGCAGTATCACAAGAAATGATTCTTTTGAACTCATCCGGTGATAGTGCGCAAGTAATTGCATTTAGTGCTTTAGCATTTGCACTACTCTCACTTTTCGAAGGGTGGTCCAATGGTAATATGGTGTGGTTTTCATAGACTTTGAACCATCAACCCCAAGAACTTCCATGATAGGAGGATTCCATTCACCACCGTGGCTTGCCACACATTTTCATCCATTGATTTGAGGAAGATCCTCATTACGGCTTTCCAATAAGCATAGTTGGAGCCATCAAAGGGTGGAGGCCTAGTGATGAAAGGCTATCAAAATTTGACATCTTAAATAGCTTAAATCGTTAGCTCAGAATTAAATCCAAGAATTAAAAGGAGCTATTAGGCTCGATACCACTTGAAAAGGCCAAGCTATATGTCCTAGAGGGGGGGTGAATAGGACAATGCCAAATAAAAACTTATAACAGCGGAATAATAAAGAAAATGATAGCCAAACTAAATAATAATGCAGGAAAGAAAAACAACCTCAAAATTCAGATCTTGAGAGGTTGATACAAACGTTATTCTAAGGACAACCTTACACCAAAAACAGAGTTTATGGTAGGACAACTTTATTTCTAGAAAGGTCTTTGTATCAAGTCTCAAATCGAAGAGGAATACAAAAACAAATATGAACTGAATTGAAATAACTTGTAATTAAAGATGTATTGTTCTAGGGACAGCCATACACCATAAAAATGGCAGGGCAACCTTGCTGGAACAACTTTCAAAATGAAATTGAAAAACAAACTTATAAAGGAATAGCAGAAAGTAAATTCTAAGCTATTACAACATTCTCACAAAGCTTGAAATAATTACAACATTCACCACCATACATACATCCCACAAAAAGAATAAAAACAATTAAAAGAATAAATCAATCAACCACAACTCAAAGGATTTATAGTGGTTCGCCTGTGTGTTCACCAACTGTTATCCAACAGCCACACAAAAAGCTACTCCACTCCTAATATCCTCACACAGGGGATATTAGCGTTCAATAAAAATAGGTTTTCCCGGTTCACCCAAAACCCTTACAATTGTGTCTTTGTATGTGGGCTTACACAATTAAAAAACCCCCACTTCTGAGTTTTCCTGGCTCTCCTCAGATAACCAAAATAACAAGATTTTTCTGGCAAATCTTGAAAGAAACCAAAATAATATAAAGGAATTTACAATATGTAAAATACCTGAATATCTTCTTCGTTGTAGCAACCGGTAGAACCAAATCAAAGTAGATGATTGAATGTCCAAGTTCAATGTCCAGGTACTCGATTACAATGGTTCTAGTTCTAATTGATTTTAAATTAAACCAAATAGGGCTTGCCTTAATTGATTTTGATTCCAAAGAAAGGGAATAACAATTCCTCTTTTCAAATCGGATTGGATAGCAAAAACAAAATCAATTAAAATAAAGCTCATGAAAGAAGATATTAAATTATCACACTTAGATTAGATGGAGCACAAAATTATCTCTCGAAGTTCGACGAAGATTGGCTTGAATACTATAATTAAATCGATGATTTCTTCGAGATTCGTGCACTATTTATAAGTGAGAAGATCGGGTCTTCGACTGTCTAGAGTGCTCTACGACTAGTCGAAGCTCTAACAGATATTTGAAAAATCCGGCGGATTTGCTTTGACCGTTCTACGATTGGTCGTAGTCTCCTACGACTCGTCGTAGGTCACCTACGACTCGTCGTAGGTTTCCTTCGACCGGTCGTAGGTCCTTCCCTGGACTTCGAGTCGTAGATTCTACGATCGGTCGAAGATGCGAAACACTGCTTCCTACGATCGGTCGAAGATTCCGTGACTAGTCGAAGGCTATGATTTTATCCGGAATTTGTAACAAACTTACGATCGATCCAGGAATTTCTTAGATCGGTCGAAGCAAGTCTAGGACTAGTCGAAGCAGACCTAAGACTGGTCGAAGAACAGACCAATCACATGTAAAATAACATTCGACTTATGTATCCGAAATGACCTACTTTCTAAGGTCATCCTATGGTCAAACAAACCTCAATCAAGAAGTATGGACATTGAAACAAGAGACCATGAAGAATGAGCCTTGAAGTCTTGATGTAGACTAAACCTTGAAGTAGCTCAATCATGAAAGTGGCTTGAGTTTCAACTTGAGTCTTGAGTTCAGCTTGAGTCTTGCCTTGTACTTTCTTTTTCTTTTCATCTTGAGTCTTGTGAGCAGTTCTTTCATTCAAGATCTTGAGTCATTCAAGATCTTGAGACTTGTACTTGAGAGCTTTGCTTGATGTGAGCTTGGCTTGTTCATGTATGTTGATCCTTGAGAGAGCTTCACTTAAGCAGGTTATATAAAACATAACAGAGATTTTGTCATCACAAATTTGACAACAAACAGGGATATAAAGTATAGCACTTACAGAACCGGAACTCCAAAACAAGCCGATTGCACCATTCCCCCAACAGTTGATTGCACCAAAATCTCTCTCTAACTCGTAGGACATTCTAGAGGTGTTGAAACAAGTGAAGGTCAATATTCCTTTACTGGATGTGGTTAAACAAATACCTTTATATGCCAATTTTTTGAAACACTTGTGTACGACTAAAAGTCAACAAAATATTCAAAAGAAAATCTTCTTAACTAAAAATGTGAGTGCCATCCTAATGCAAGACGTGCCACAGAAATACAAAGATCCCAGTAGCCCAACCATTGCTTGTGTAATTGGGAATTACTGCATAGAGCACGCACTTTGTGACTTAAGAGTGAGCAAAAATCTGATTCCTTACTAAGTCTACGAACAATTAAGTTTGGGTGAATTGAAACTTACTCGAACCACATTAGAGCTTATCGATCGCTCGGTTCGTGTAATGAGAGGGATAATTGATAATATCTTAATCCAGGTTGACAAATTCTATTACCTGGTAGATTTTATCGTCCTGGATACTCAACCCATCATGGACATGAGCACTCAAATTCCTATCATTCTTGGTCGCCCATTCCTTGCCATAACAAATGCAATCATTAATTGCAGGAATGGAGTCATGAGTTTGTCATTTGGAAATATGACATTGGAGTTGAATATCTTTTTCAATACGGACAAACAAGTAGAGGATGATGATGGTGCCTATGATGTTAACCTGACTGATTCTTTCGTGGAGGATAGAACTCTGATGACCTTGTCCTCTGACCCTTTAGAGACATGCCTGGCCCTTTTCCATGATTTGGACAATGATATGACTAGGGAGTGAGGTTCATGCTTGATACTGTGCCGATACTTGAAGTTAACCGATGGAGGCCACAATTTGAAGAATTGCACCGAACTGATGTAGCACCTCTACCGTCTAACCTCAAGGCACCAAAGCTTGACCTAAACTCTTTGCCCTTTGATTTGAAATATGTCTATTTAGGTAAAGATTAGACATACCCAGTGGTGATTTCTTCCCACGTACCTTGATCAAGAACAAGAGAGTATGATCATTTATACTCTCATTGAGCATAATAGAGCCCTTGGATGGTCGATTGTGGACCTCAAGGGAATTGACTCTTTGATTTGTTCTCACTGCATTTATCTAAAGGATAATGCAAAGACCTCCTGGCAACTATAACATAGATTAAATCCAAACATAAAGGAAGTGATTAAGGTTGAAGTTCTTAAGCTATTGGATGTGGGTATCATATATCTTATATCTGATAGTCAATGGGTGAGTCCAACTCAGGTGGTTCCTAAGTATTCTAGAATCACCATCGTAGCTAATGATGACAATGAACTCGTGCCAACTAGAGTCACTACTGGTTGAAAAATGTGTATTGATTACAGAAAATTAAATACCATCACGAGGAAGGACCATTTTCCTCTGTCCTTCATCGATCAAAATTTGGAAAGCCTAACTGGTCATTCATATTACTGTTTTCTTTAGGGGATATTTGGGCTACGATCAGATCGAGATAGCCCTTGAAGACTAAGAAAAGACCACGTTCACATATCCTTTTGACACCTTTGATTATCGAAGGATGCCATTTGGACTGTGTAATGCCCCCGCCACCTTTTAGTGATGTATGTTGAGTATTTTTTCTAATATGGTGGGGCAATATTTAGAGGTCTTTATGGACGATTTCTCAGTTTTTGGTCCATCCTTAGCGAATGCTTGGAAATTTTGAAAAAATGTGCTAAAGTGATGTGAAGAAAAGAATTTGGTACTAAATTAGGAGATGTACCATTTCATGGTTCGCAAGGGTATTATCCTTAGACATATTATCTCGTTCAAAGGAATTGAGGTAGATAAGGCTAAGATTGATCTTATCTCTAACTTAACTCCACCCGAGAACGTACAAGACATGTAATCCTTTTTAGGACATGTTAGATTTTACAGGAGATTCATAAAGGAATTTAGTCACCTCTCTCGTCCTTTATGCAATCTACTTCAAAAGGATATCCCATACGAGTGGACTGAGCAATGCCATGAAACTTTTACTAAGCTCAAGGGCATGTTAACCACTGCACCTATCATGCAACCACCCGACTGGAGTCTTCCTTTTAAACTTATGTGTGATGCATCTAAGTATGCTCTTGGGGCGGTTTTAGGCCAAAGGAAAGAACAGAGGCCCTACATTATTCATTATGCAAGTAGAACTCTAAATCCTGCATAAGTGAACTACTCTACTACAGAAACGGAACTCTTAGCCGTAGTGTTTTCTTTTGACAAATTTAGGTCCTACTTGATCGGATCCAAGGTTGTCATTTACACAAATCATGCGGTGCTCAAGTATCTTTTTTCTAAGAATGATGCTAAGCCCCGTCTGATAAAATGGAACCTCCTACTTGTCATGCCCCAGACTTGGTAACCGGACTCATAAGGAACCCGATGGCCGGTTCTGGCCGCAACAGCCTCCGTAGTACCCCATTCTCGGCTCCTGAGGTAGGTTCCGATCCTGGGATCCTACAAGGAGGATTTTCATAACAGTATAATCACTTCCAATGCGAGCATACCCAAGATCACAACAAGTACATCTGAGAATAACAAAGGCACACATCACAAAATCCACTAAAAATTTAAACTTTTACAATCATCCAAAAGGTCCAAAAGGACATACATGAGAATAAAAGGAAAAGAGAGAGAAATCAGCAACACTGGAGCCCTCACTGCTCCACTCTACTCTACGCTATGCTGCTACGGCGCCTACCTAGAGTCTCCTGCACGCATAAATCGTGCATAAGCTTATAGAATCTTAGAGGGTGGTGTAAGTGTGTGACAATGGTGCACAGAAGAATAGTAGGAGGTATAAGGAGAGAAGCATAATCA
The DNA here is from genome assembly GCF_029962835.1 of Magnolia sinica. Classification (NCBI taxonomy): domain Eukaryota; kingdom Viridiplantae; phylum Streptophyta; class Magnoliopsida; order Magnoliales; family Magnoliaceae; genus Magnolia; species Magnolia sinica. The sequence goes on along the minus strand of NC_080574.1, from coordinate 110,432,316 downwards.
ATGAACATATCACTAGTCTTACCAAGGCTTACCATGAACGCGATACAATAAGTAATGGGTATCATACCAAGGCAATGTATGAAAGGGGGGCTTGTACAATCAATGCTAATGCGATGCAAGTAATGTCAGTGCTCATATCCAAACCATAAGTCAAGTACATTTTCAATCATAAGGAAATCACCGGGGTCCATTACACTGCTGAATGACTGCCGCTCTACAGACCCCGCACAGTCAAACGAGCGTAAGAGACCTCACTACCCGCCTGTGGACAACCAATCACCAACAATGCCTCCTCACACCAGGCAGGTAAGGCCACACTCCTATCCAACCGAGTACACGATAGTGGGAGTCGCGGCCTAACGGTATAAGGCCCTCGTGCACTCATGTATTCCACACGGTCACGGCGTTGGAGCAAATCCTTGGTACCATGGAAGTTTTGGGAATTTCACCCATGGACATCCTATGCACCCGGTAGCTCAACTAATATTTTCGGTGTCCACACATACGGCCATCCACGAATACCCTGTGGAGGCAAGGCCATGATGAAGTAAGGGCGGATATCTACAAGATATGCAATGCCAAATGCATGAATCACACAATCACACATGCATCAATTCCAAGCATCCATCTCCTGAGGAGATAACAACATGTCCTACACAATGACACAGCCATGGCCAATCATACCTCAACCAATCATGCATATGATGCGTATGGGAGTGGGCCATAAAGATGAATAGGGGTGCCGATGAGGTGAAGATGAACTCTCTACTTAACAATGAAGGGTCTAGGTACTTAACCAATTCATCATAAGGAATACAACCTCGAGTGGGGGCCCATATACCTGGGGTAGCCCACGAGACTAAGGACCTAGACTAAGGACCACGAGACTAATGGTATAGGCCTAAATAGATGAAACGAGCCTAACAAGGGTCTAGGGTGGGCCTTTAACCACCTATAGAAGCCCATGGGCCTACCTTAGGGCCATCAATGAGGACATCCAACCACAATTGGTCCCCAAGAGTTAGCCCATCTCTAATTGATTATGGATCAAGGCCCAAGGCCCACGCAACATTAGAAATAAGAAACGGGCAACCATAATCATATCACAAATACTCATGTTGGGCTTCAGAAAGGCGGCCCAAGGCCTATCTACAACATGGGTCCAAGGGAAACACACATAGCCCAACCCATATATACCACTATGGGCCCATAGGGGAAAGGTTAGGACCCAACATAAAGGCCACTAATCTTATATATTGTGGTGGCTTAGTGGGCAACCCATTGCTCAAACCACATGGGCAAATGTCATGCTCTTAGTCAAGTAAGTTGGGCCTACAACCCGGCTCAAGTATTAAAGTTGATTTGGTGGGCAACCAAGGGTCCATCTACTTGTGTAATCCGGCCCACTAACCCAACACAATATTATGGTGAAAATGGCCCATGAGTTCAATGGGCCTATCTGAAAAGTCCCAGCCCAATTGGGCCTAAAGAGTTCAACAACTAGCTACATTCACGGACCCAAATTAAAATTCAACTGAGGTAGGCCTCAAAAGTACATTTATTAAGCCCAGCATTTAAGGAACCAAAGGTATAAATTATTCCCTCTAAGATCTTCACAATGTGGTGGGCCTCACTCTTCAAAATTTCAGCCCAAAGGCCAAGCATAATTATAACATGTTGTGGTCTTAAATTTGGGCACTCCATTGGAGTGGGTCCAGGGCCTCTAAAACTCTGGAAATTGAGGGTCAAGGTCCCTCATCATGCATACAATGAGAGGTAACCCAAAAAGGTGGCCCACCATCAGAGGAAATATTTTTGAATTATGGTTTTATTAAGGCATATTGCTGGACTGTACAGCAGAAAATCTGGCAGTCCAACTATCTTTGCCCATTCTTTTGCACGCACAAATGAGGTCCGTTGGAGTTAAAATTTTACAGAGTGACACAACCATAGGTGGGACACACCCCCACAAAATTTCAAAATTTTTGGACATCTATAAATATTTTAATTCATTTAAAGAAATCCATCTGTCCTGAAAATCGGACGGATCTGGACGCCATGTTATAATGGGCCGGTCCAGCCAAAATTTTGTACGTGGGTCCTACCATGGGTGGTCCACCTTTATGAAAATTTTATAATTTTTGCACACCCAAAACTATTTTAATAAATTTTAGAATTCTAACCTGTCCAGGGTAGATTGCTGCTGGAGCAGTGCAGAAAATCTAAACTATCCACCTCACTTGGACCACACCTTTGGGACCCCTATGAATGTCAGATTGGGCTGAAATTTGGGAGACATCAAGATGAGATCCCCACCTTTTAGAAAAGTATATTTCGTGGTTATGAATAGTCCCCCAAACAGTCTCAAAATCTAGTCCAAAATCAACCAGAAAGTGTTCAGAAAATTCTGGACAGCAACATGTACTTGGGTAAAATTAATTATATAAGCTAAATAAAAAGGGGAATACTCCAAGAACTAGGTGTTATGGCCCTCCCTAGTGGGCCCCACAAATGTCCAAAACAAATCCCAAGGTTACCACACTTGCATGCATCAATAAAGGTCAGCAAATGGGACACCCAACCATAGTGTAGGTGGGTATGGATGTCCCACCCTAGCTGGACTTTTTTAGACTGTCCAGGCCCACCAAGTGGACCACACACATCATTAGCAATCATAGGAAAGGTAGAATAGGAGAAATAAAAACATTCCGGCCATTGGGAGAAGGCTCCGTCACTATTGAGCCTTCCCCAACACAATCACACCCATACATTGCATTTCCATCTATATTTCACCATGGATCTTCATCATGCATAATCTACACTTGAGATGAATGGATGAGATACCATCTCAACCATGATGCAAGGGTCTAGATGACCCATCAAGTTATGGAATGTGGAGAACCCTTCATGATGGGGTCAATCAAGAGGAAACCCCATGCATGGGACATGCATGCATAAGATGGACCATTTGGCCACATCCAAGGAATTGTGTAGGATCTCCACTAGGTGGGTCCTATACTTTCCGAATGAAAGAAGAAGAAGATCTACACTATGGAAGGGATATTGCATGGAATAAAGAAGCACCCACCTAAATATCTTCACCAAAACTTGGATCACCAAGCTCCAAATGCTCCAAGGAACCAAGATAGATGGATGAGATGGGTTTTTAATGGATGGATTAAGAGGAAAAAGGAGGAGAAGGGGTTGGAGAATTTGAAATTTTTTGGAGGAATGTTGCTAGGGAAGAAGAGAAGAGAGAGAAATGAGAGGGAAAGAGAGAAAAATCTCTTTTAAGCTAAGTAATCAAGAGTTTCTTACCTAGGATAGAGAAGAGAAATCATGGTAATAGGGAGTTAGAAATAATGTTGTAGGGTTAGTAGACATTTTAGGTTAGTGGGTGGTGTTTTAGAGGTGGGTGGTGTAGGGATAGGCCTAGGTAGTGTGTGTATGTAGTGTGTGTTGGAAATAGTGTAGGGTGTGTTGGAAATAGTTCCAAGAGATGGGACCTACCTAGAAACCCATGCACACCACCCCTAGGTGGGCCGCATGATCATGATCAAGGGCTTAGAAAATGAAATGCACCCAACTTACGATCTACACATTGGATGGATGCACAAGACGCGTCGTTGGAACCGCGGCGACAATGCGGTCACAATGGTATAGGTCTCAACTTGATCCGAGTCGGGTCTTCATGACTGGGCTCACGGATGACCGCAAACACTATCCAAGGGTCACGGGTCGCCGAGATTCGACCGGTAGGACCGTGGGATCAAGATGGATGGAATGCATACTCACACAAACACATGCACACATGTGAACTCGGGTCGGGTCTCACAACCCTCCCCACCAACAAAGAAATTTCGTCCTCGAAATTAAACAATCTTAGAAAAAATAAAAGATAAAACACCACCATCATATAGCAATCATCATATAAGGAAGGCAATACAAACAATCATATATCAATAAATCATCAAACAAATAGGGATAACGTTCTCTAATCTCGGCCTCGCGTTCCCAAGACGCCTCGGCCTCTAAATGATGACCCCATTGCACCTTCACCAAGGGAATGACCTTGGTCCTGAGGACCTGCTCCTTCCGATTAAGGATACAAATCGGCTGCTCAATATAAGAAGCATCCTCATGGACCTCAAGTGGCTGCCAATCAATCATAGGAATAGTGTCCGACCCACATCTTCGCAACATAGAAACATGAAACACATCGTGGATTGCAGACAACTCAGGAGGTAAGGCAAGCCTATAGGCCACAACACCCATGCGCTCGGTAATCTCAAAAGGTCCGATGAATCTCGGGGCAAGCTTGCCCTTCACACCAAAGCGAACCACGCCCTTCATAGGCGAGACCTTGAGATACACCATGCCCCTGACTGCGAACTTGAGGGGTCGACGCCAACGATCAGCAAAACTCTTCTGCCGGCTCTAGGCTGTGCGCATCCTCTGCCTGATAACATCGATAACCTCTGACGTCTGCAGCACAAGCTCGGGACCTAAGAGACGACGCTCTCCAACCTCGGTCCAACAACTAGGAGATCTGCACGGCCTGCCATAAAGTGCCTTAAAAGGAGTCATGCCGATAGTTGCCTAATAGCTGTTGTTGTACGCGAACTCGGCGAGGCACATATGATCATCCCAACTACCCGTAAAGTCAATCACACAAGCCCTGAGCATATCCTCAAGGATCTGGTTGACCCTTTCGGTCTGCCCATCTGTCTGCGGATGATATGCGGTGCTGAGATGCAAAGTGACCCCCAATGCCTGTTGAAAACTCCTCCAAAACTGAGACGTAAATCTGGAGTCTCGGTCTGAAACAATCGAAACTGGGATGCCGTGCATTCTCACTATCTCCTCAATGAATATCCTCGCTAACCGGTCCATAGACCAGGAAGCACGTACTAGAATGAAACGAGCCGACTTCGTCAGACGATCGACGATAACCCAGATGGTATCGTGACCGCGCTGAGTCCTCGGCAAACCTGCGATGAGGTCCATCGATACATGCTCCCACTTCCACTCTAGAATGCTTAACGGCTGCAAGGGACCAGGGGGTCTCTGATGATCGGCCTTGACACGTTGGCATGTGTCACACTCAGCCACAAAACTCGTAATCTGGTGCTTCATCCCCTGCTAGAAGTATTGCCTCCTCATATCACGATACATCTTCGTGGAGCCCGAGTGGATAGTAAGTCTCGATCGGTGTGCCTCGGTCATCAGATCCCTATGTAACTCTAGAACGTCCGGGACACACAATCGGCCTCTGAAGCGTAATCCACCATTGGAACCAATCTGCCAGTCTGACTGCTCCACGGATGCGGCCTCTGCTCGGTACTCCTGAAGTGACTCATCCATCTGCTGAGCCTCGATCACCCTGGCCACTAAGGAGGGTTGAATCGACAAGCTCGAAAGCTGAACAATGGAAGACTGCAGACCGAACTCAAAGTTAAACTCTGATACATCCTCAAGCATCTGCCACTCACGCACCATCATCTGTGCCACCAGGCCTCGTGGCTGGCGGCTGAGTGCGTTTGCCACCACGTTTGCCTTGCCTGGGTGGTACTGAATGTCAAAATCATAGTCTTTCAGCAACTCCGTCCATCGCCTTTGTCGCAGGTTCAACTCAGACTGCTAAAATAGATACTTCAAGCTCTTATGATCCGAGAAGAGCTCGAACCTAGCCCCATATAGATAATGCCTCCACACCTTCAGTGCAAAGACAACTGCTGCGAGCTCCAAATCATGAGTGGGGTAGTTCAGCTCATGAACCTTGAGCTGGCGGGAGGCATACGCCACTGGCTTCCCATGCTGCATCAGTACAGCACCCAAGCCAACTCTGGAGCATCAGTAAAAACAACAAAACCCTCACTCCCATCAGGAATAGTGAGAACAGGAACGGAGGTGAGGCGGTCCTTCAACTCTGTAAATGCCTTCTCGCAAGCGTCACTCCAGACGAACTCGACGCCCTTCCGCGTCAACCGGGTCAGCGGTGCTATAATACGGGAGAAACTCTTGATAAATCGCCAGTAATATCCCGCTAGACCAAGGAAGCTGCGAATCTCAGACGCGTTCATGGGCTGGCCCCACCGACGCACTGCATCAACCTTCGAGGGGTCCACAGCGACACCCTCCCTCATCACCACGTGACCGAGGAACTTCATCTCCTCTTGCCAAAACTCACACTTCTCCAGCTTCGCATACAGCTGGTGGGCACGGAGGGTCTCAAGCACAATCCGCAGGTGCTCAGCATGGTCCTCTCGAGTCCTCGAATATACAAGAATATCATCAATGAATACCACCACGAATTGATTAAGGAACGGTCGAAAAACCTCATTCATCAGCTGCATGAATATAGCGGGCGCGTTGGTCAGTCCAAATGACATGACCATGAACTCGAAGTGACCATAACGTGTCCGGAAAGCTATCTTCGGAATGTCCTCCTCTCGGACCCGAATCTGATGGTAACCAGAACGCAAGTCTATCTTGGAAAAATACTGTGCACCCTGCAACTGATCGAACAAGTCATCAATACGGGGAAGTGGGTATCGGTTCTTGATGGTGACTCTGTTGAGCTCACGATAATGTACAAAGAGTCGCAATAAACCATCCTTCTTCTTCACAAACAATACCGGGGCTCCCCAAGGTGAACTACTGGGACGAATGAAACCTAACTCCCGAAGCTCATCCAACTGCTCCTGCAGTTCCCACAACTCTAACGGTGCCATCCAGTAGGGGACCTTTGAGATGGGCGCAGTACCGGGCACGAAATCAATCTGGAACTCCACCTGCCGACGTGGAGGCAAACCCAGGATCTCTTGAAACACATTCGAGTACTCACAAACAACTGGTAGCAACTCAATATTCTCTACCACAGAATCCTCAACGACTAAAGCCAAGAAACTAGATAATGGCTCTCCTCTGGGCTTAGCAACGAACTGGAACACTGGCAAGCCTGGAATATGAAACGTTACCGTCCGCGCGGCACAGTCTAAGACGACACCATACTCCGTAAGCCAGTCCATACCCAGAATCACATCAAAACCTAACATCGGCATCACGAACAGTCGGCAGGAAGGAACATCTCGCCCACTAACATCGGGCAAGAAGGACAGCGAAGGGTCAACATCATAAACTTCCCTATAGGAGTCGAAAGGGTCAAAGCCTCAGACACGGACTCCGATGGAATACCGGTCAATTGGTAAAACTGCTCAGCCACAAAAGAATGGGAGGCACCAGAATCAAATAAAACATGAGCAATGCAGGAAGAAACAAGAAGAATACCCTCGACTACTCCACCGGTCGATGACTGCGGGTCCTGGCCTGACGCCTGCTGTGTAGAATAGAAGCGACCCTGAGCTGGTAGAGGAAGAAACCCGAAAGACTGAGGGTCCTGAGTCTGTGCCTGCTAGGCTGCGATACATACTGGACCCAGGGACCGGACATGCGGATATCCCCTCTGCTGGTGCTGCGGCTGCTGCTGTCTTTGCTGCTGCTGTCTCTGCTGCTGCTGTCGCTGCTGAGGAGGTCTGCCTGGCTGCCTCTGCTGCTGAGGAGCCCTAGGAACGGCGGGTGGAAGCTGAGCTCTCTGCTGCTGCTGAGGAGGACGAGGAGGAGGCAACTGCGGTGGCCTCTGCTGCTGAATGGGGAGAGGGCACTCACGCCTCCGATGCCCGGCCTGTCCACAGCCGAAGCATACACCAGAAAAGGGGCCGGAGGATGGTGCTGACGATGATGATGAAGCTACTGTCTGAATCGTAGGCTGCTGAAATCCTGACCTGCCCCTCCGTCTCTGCTGACGGTGCTGCCTGGAACTGCCGGCTGGTGCCCTCCTCTTCCGATCTCCACCGGAACTCTGCTCTCTCGACCTCTGGGTCATAGCCCAGTCCTCCTCATAAACCAGTGCCCGATGAACGACCTGGTCAAACATCTCCAAACAATGCCCTACCATACGACTGCGAAGGGCAGGACGCAAACCAGCCACAAAACGACGAGCCCTCATCTTCTCATCACTGGTGAGACGAGGAGCAAATCTAGACAAGGCCAAGAAACAGGCCTCATACTGAGATACAGTCATATCACCCTACACTAGGGTCTCAAACTCGATCGCCCGCTGGATCTGAACATGCTCAGGGAAGAGCTTCTGGTCGAAACGAACCACGAACTCCTCCCATGACCAAACAAACTGAGGTCCGACCATCCTAGATACAGATGACCACCAATGACAGGCCTCACCCTGAAGAAGATAGGTCGCAAGGGATACTCTCTGACCCGCAGGACACTGAATAGTGTCAAAAATCCTCGCAACCTCAATGCGCCAAGCCTCGGCGGCAGAAGGGTCAGGGTCACCACTGAACCTCGGGGGATCATGCTGTTGGAACTCTCGAGCTATCACACTAGCTTGAGGTAAGTTAGACTACCCAGAAACCTCAGTGGTAGTTGGCTGACGGGTCTGCAATGCGGTGGCATCAACTGCTGAAAATGCTCAACTCCTATAGGTACTGTCGGAATAGCAGGGGCGGCACTCGCCTCAGGCGGAGGCACAGGTACGGCCGGAGGAGCAGGAGCCACAGTAACTGGAGCAGCAGGCTGAGTAGGGGGAATAGGTGGGGGAACCGGAGCAACAGGAGGTATGGGCGCTACGGGCTCAATTGGAGGAACAGGCCGGATCGGGACCTCAGGAATCGGATCCTCAACAACGGGAGCAGGATGTGCTCGAGTAAAAGGGGTAACTCGGGCACCTCGTCCGCGGGCACCACGACCACGGGTGCCACGACCATGGGAGCCACGTCCACGCGGCATCGTCGACAAAATAATGATGACGCAAGGAATCAAGACAATTACAGGCTCAATACGGAATGAAAGGAAGGATCTCGGGACACTACTTGTCCCAAGTTCTTAGCAGACCTGCGATGTCATCCTTAGTCATTCCAGAATTACCTGCTATGCTCTGATACCAACTCCTGTCACGCCCCAGACTCGGTAACCGGACTCACAAGGAACCCGATGGCCGGTTCTGGCCGCAACAGCCTCCATAGTACCCCATTCTCAGCTCCTGAGGTAGGTTCCGATCCTGGGATCCTATAAGGAGAATTTTCATAACAGTATAATCACTTCCAATGCGAGCATACCCAAGATCACAGCAAGTACATCTGAGAATAACAAAGGCACACTTCACAAAATCCACTAAAAATTTGAACTTTTACATTCATCCAAAAGGTCCAAAAGGACATACATGAGAATAAAAGGAAAAGAGAGAGAAATCAGCAACACTGGAGTCCTCACTGCTCCACTCTACTCCACGCTATGCTGCTACGGCACCTACCTAAAGTCTCCTGCACGCATCAATCGTGCATAAGCTTATAGAAGCTTAGAGGGTAGTGTAAGTGTGTGACAATGGTGCATAGAAGAATAGTAGGAGGTATAAGGAGAGAAGCATAATCAATGAACATATCACCAGTCTTACCAAGGCTTACCATGAACGCAATGCAATAAGTAATGGGTGTCATACCAAGGCAATGTATGAAAGGGGGGCTTGTACAGCCAATGCTAATGCGATGCATGTAATGTCAGTGCTTATATCCAAACCATAAGTCAAGTACATTTTCAATTATAAGGAAATCACCGGGGTCCATTACACTGCTGAATGACTGCCGCTCTATAGACCCCGCACAGTCAAACGAGCGTAAGAGACCTCACTACCCGCCTGTGGACAACCAATCACTAACAAGGCCTGAAGGTAGCGGACCCATTTACGAGCTGGTCAGACTCAGCCTAGCAATGCCTCCTCACACCAGGCAGGTAAGGCCACACCCCTATCCAACCGAGTACACGATAGTGGGAGTCGCGGCCTAACGGTATAAGGCCCTTGTGCGCTCATGTATTCCACCCGGTCATGGCGCTGGAGTAGATCTTGGGTACTCTGGAAGTTTTGGAAATTTCACCCATGGGCATCCTATGCACCCGGTATGCTCAACTAATATTTTCGGTGTCCACACATACGGCCATCCACGAATACCCCTGTGGAGGCAAGGCCATGATGAAGTAAGGGCGGATATCCACAAGATATGCAATGTCAGATGCATGAATCACACAATCACACATGCATCAATTCCAAGTATCCATCTCCTAATGAGATAGCAACATGTCCTACACAATGACACAGCCATGGCCAATCATACCTCAACCAATCATGCATATGATGCGTATGGGAGTGGGCCATAAAGATGAATAGGGGTGCCGATGAGGTGAAGATGAATTCTCTACTTAACAATGAAGGGTCTAGGTACTTAACCAATTCCTCATAAGGAATACAACCTCGAGTGGGGGTCCATATACCTGGGGTAGCCCACGAGACTAAGGACCTAGACTAAGGACCACGAGACTAATGGTATATGCATAAATAGATGAAACGGGCCTAACAAGGGTCTATGGTGGGCCTTTAACCACCTATAGAAGCCCATGGGCCTACCTTAGGGCCATCAATGTGGACATCCAACCACAATTGGTCCCCAAGAGTTAGCCCATCTCTAATTGATTATGGATCAAGGCCCAAGGCCCACGCAACATCAGAAATAAGAAACAGGCAGCCACAATCATATCACAAATACTCATGTTGGGCTTCAGAAAGGCGGCCCAAGGCCTATCTACAACATGGGTCCAAGGGAAACACACATAGCCCAACCCATATATACCACTATGGGCCCATAGGGGAAAGGTTAGGGCCCAACATAAAGGCCACTAATCCTATATATTGTGGTGGCCTAGTGGGCAACCCATTGCTCAAACCACATGGGCAAATGTCATGCTCTTAGTCAAGTAAGTTGGGCCTACAACCCGGCCCAAGTATTAAAGTTGATTTGGTGGGCAACCAAGGGCCCATCTACTTGTGTAATCCGGCCCACTAACCCAACACAATATTATGGTAAAAATGGCCCATGAGTTCAATGGGCCTATCTGAAAAGTCCCAGCCCAATTGGGCCTAAAGAGTTCAACAACTAGCTACATTCACGGACCCAAATTAAAATTCAACTGAGGTGGGCCTCAAAAGTACATTTATTAAGCCCAGCATTTAAGGAACCAAAGGTATAAATTATTCCCTCTAAGATCTTCACAATGTGGTGGGCCTCACTCCTCAAAATTTCAGCCTAAAGGCCAAGCATAATTATAACATGTTGCTGTCTTAAATTTGGGCACTCCATTGGAGTGGGTCCGGGGCCTCTAAAACTCTGGAAATTGAGGGCCAAGGTCCCTTATCATGTATACAATGAGAGGTAACCCAAAAAGGTGGCCCACCATCAGAGGAAATATTTTTGAATTATGGTTTTATTAAGGCATATTGCTGGACTGTACAGCAGAAAATCTGGCAATCCAACTATCTTTGCCCATTCTTTTGCACGCCCAAATGAGGTCCGTTGGAGCTGAAATTTTACAGAGTGACACTACCATAGGTGGGACACAACCCTAAAAAATTTTAAAATTTTTGGACATCTATAAATATTTTAATTCATTTAAAGATATCCATCTGTCCTGAAAATCGGACGGATCTGGACGCCATGTTATAATGGGCCGGTCCAGCCATCACTATGGTGTGTATAGGTGTCCATTGGCCTCAAAATTTTGTACATGGGTCCTAACATGGGTGTTCCACATTTATATAAATTTTTATAATTTTTTCACGCACAAAATTATTTTAATAAATTTTGGAATTCTAACCTGTCCAGGGTGGATTGCTGCTGGAACAGTGCAGAAAATCCAGACTGTCCACCTCACTTGGACCACACCTTTGGGACCCCTATGAATGTCAGATTGGGCTGAAATTTGGGAGACATCTAGATGAGATCCCCACCTGTTAGAAAAGTATATTTCGTGGTTATGAATAGTCCCCCAAACAGTCCCAAAATCTGGTCCAAAATCAACCAGAAACTGTCCAGAAAATTCTCGATAGCAACATGTACTTGGGTAAAATTAATTATATAAGCTAAATAAAAAGGGGAATACTCCAAGAACTAGGTGCTATGGCCCTCCCTAGTGGGCCCCACAAATGTCCAAAAAAAATTCCAAGGTTACCACACTTGCATGCATCAATAAAGGTCAGCAAATGGGACACCCAACCATAGTGTAGGTGGGTATGGATATCCCACCCTAGCTGGACTTTTCTGGACTGTCCAGGCCCACCAAGTGAACCACACACATCATCAGCAATTATAGGAAAGGTAGAATAAGAGAAATAAAAATATTCCGGCCATTAGGAGAAGGCTCCATCACTATTGAGCCTTCCCCAACACAATCACACCCATACATTGCATTTCCATCTATATTTCACCATGGATCTTCATCATGCATAATCTACACTTGAGATGAATGGATGAGATACCATCTCAACCATGATGCAAGGGTCTAGATGACCCATCAAGTTATGGAATGTGGAGAACCCTCCATGATGGGGTCAATCAAGAGGAAACCCCATGCATGGGACATGCATGCATAAGATGGACCATTTGGCCACATCCAAGGAATTGTGTAGGATCTCCACCATTGATTGGTGGGTCCTATACTTTCTAAATGAAAGAAGAAGAAGATCTACACTATGGAAGGGATATTGCATGGAATAAAGAAGCACCCACCTAAATATCTTCACCAAAACTTGGATCACCAAGCTCCAAATGCTCCAAGGAACCAAGATAGATGGATGAGATGGGTTTTTAATGGATGGATTAAGAGAAAAAAGGAGGAGAAGGGGTTGGAGAATTTAGAATTTTTTTGGAGGAATGTTGCTAGGGAAGAAGAGAAGAGAGAGAGAAATGAGAGGGAAAGAGAGAAAATTCTCTTTTAAGCTAAGTAATCAAGAGTTTCTTACCTAGGATAGAGAAGATAAATCATGGTAATAGGGAGTTAGAAACATTATTTTAGGGTTAGTAGACTTTTTAGGTTAGTGGGTGGTGTTTTAGAGATGGGTGGTGTAGGGATAGGGCCTAGGTAGTGTGTGTTGGAAATAGTGTAGGGTGTGTTGGAAATAGTTCCAAGAGATGGGACCTACCTAGAAATCCATGCACACCATCCCTAGGTGGGCCGCATGATCATGATCAAGGGCTTAGAAAATGAAATGCACCCAACTTACGATCTACACATTGGATGGATACACAAGACGCGCCGTTGGAACCGCGGCGACAATGCGGTCACAATGGTATAGGTCTCAACTCGATCCGAGTCGGGTCTTCATGACTGGGCTCACGGATGACCACAAACACTATCCAAGGGTCACGGGTCGCCGAGATTCGACCGGTAGGACCGCGGGATCAAGATGGACGGAATGCATACTCACACACACACATACACACATGCGAACTTGGGTCGGGTCTCACACTACTCCAAGAATTTGATTTAGAAATAAAATATTAAAAGCACTACAAAAAAGAGGTTTTTTAGCAACGAAACTTTTAGCGACGAAATAATATTTCGTCACCAAAAGTCACTTTTAGCGACGAATATTTTCGCAGCTAAAATTCGTGGATGAGACTTTTAGTAACGAAAATTTTCATCGCTAAAGGGTATAAACAATTTTTTTAAAAATTTGAATGGATTACTTTTAGCTACGAAACTTTTCGTAGATAAAAACCCTGGATGAGACTTTTAGCGACGAATATTTTCGTTGTCAGAGGCAACAAATAAATTTCTAAAAAATTGGAATGGATAACTTTTAGCTACAAAAATTTTCGTAGCTAAAAATCCTGGAAGAGACTTTTGGAGACGAAAATTTTCATCGCCAAAGGCTGCAAACAAAATTTCAAAATATTGGTATGGATTACTTTTAGATACGAAAATTTTCGTAGCTAAAAATCATGGATGCGACTTTTAGCGACAAGTATTTTCGTCGCTAAAGACTGTAAACAACTTTTCAAAAAATTGGAATGGATTACTTTTAGCTACAAAAATTTTCATAACTAAAAATCCTGGATGAGACTTGTAGCGACGAATATTTCTGTCGCTAATGGCTTTGGAAATCTAATGGATTACTTGGATAGGACTTTTAGAGACGAAAATATGCGTCTTTAAAAAACACTTTTACCTAAGAAATATTTCGCAGGTAAAAGTCTCTTTTTTATATAAAAAAAATATTCCATCTCAAATTTCCTGATATACACCTGTTAGAATATAATTCATCATATTCTTCCTGATATACACCTGTTATATAATATATTTCATCATTACATCCATCTAAACCCAAACTACGTAAATTCATCCAGACATAAACTACATTCATCCAAACATAACTTGCATCCATCCAAATACAAACAATCTTATGGAAAAAAACAAATGAAAAGAGAGAGAACATATGAGAGGTGATCCAGACAAATGAAAAGAAAAACAACCTTAACCTAAACCTAAACCTATAACCTACACTAATAGGTTTAGGTTTAGGTTTTAGGTTTAGATTTTAGGTTTAGATTAAGGTTAGGTTATAGGTTATAAGTTTAGGTTATAGGTTATAGGTTATAGGTTAAGGTTTGGGTTATAGGTTTTGGTTTAAGTTAAGGTTATAGGTTTAAGTTTAGATTAAGGTTTAGGTTTAGATTTAGGTTTATGTTTGGGTTTAGGTTCTAGGTTATAGCTTTAGGGAATTGAGAATAGGTTAAGGTTTAGGTTTAAGAAATCAGGTTCTGGTTCGGGTTTGGGTTCAAGTTTAGGTTTCGGTTTTCAAGTTTAGGTTTAGGTTTAGGTTTAGGTTAGGGAGTTGAGGTTAGGATTAGGTGTAGTTTTAGGTTTAGGGATTTGAGATTACATTTAGGTTTTAGGTTCAGGTTTAGGGATTTGAGATTACATTTAGGTTTTAGGTTTAGGTTATAAGTGTAGGTTATAGGTTTAGGTTTAAGTTAGGTTATACGTTAAGGTTTAGGGAATTGAGAATAGGTTAAGGTTTATGCTTATGAAATCGGGTTCAGGTTCAGGTTTAGGTTTGGGGTTTCAAGTTTAGGTTTCGATTAAGGAGTTGAGATTAGGATTAGGTGTAGGTGTAGGTTTAGGGATTTGAGAATACATTTAGGTTATAGGTTTATGTTTAGGTTATAAGTATCAATTATAGGTTTAGGTTTAAGTTAGCTTATAGGTTATAGCTTTAGGGAAATGAGAATAGGTTAAGGTCTAGGTTTAGGTTAAGGTTATAGGTTTTGGTTTAGGTTTAGGTTTAGGTTATAGGTTATAGGTTTTGGTTTAGGTTAAGGTTATAGGTTTTGTTTTAGGTTTAGGTTTAGGTTTTAGGTTTAGGTTAAGGTTATAGGTTTAGGTTATAGGTTTTGGTTTAGGTTATAGGTTTTGGTTTAAGTTTAGGATTAGGTTTTAGGTTTAGGTTAAGGTTATAGGTTTAGGTTAGGTTTAGGTTTAGGTTATAGATTATAGGTTGTAGCTTTAGGGAATTGAGAATAGGTTAAGGTTTAAGTTTAGGACATCGGGTTGCGGTTCGGGATCAGGTTTAGGTTTGGGTTTTCAAGTTTAGGTTTAGGTTTAGGTTAGGGAGTTAATATTAGGATTAGGTGTAGGTTTACGTTTTGGGATTTGAGAATACATTTAGGTTTTAGGTTTTGGTTTTGGTTTTAGTTTATAGGTTTAGGTTATAGGTATAGGTTTAGGTTTTAGGTTTAGGTTAAGGTTAGGTTATAAGTTATAAGTTTAGGTTACAGGTTATAGGTTTTAGGTTAAGGCTTAGGTTATAGGTTTTGGTTTAGGTTAAGGTTATAGGTTTTGCTTTAGGTTTAGGTTTAGGTTTTAGGTTCAGGTTAAGGTTATAGGTTTAGGTTAGGTTTAGGTTTAGGTTTAGGTTATAGGTTATAACTTTAGGGAATTGAGAATGGGTCAAGGTTTAGGTTTAGGAAATCGGGTTCGGGATTGGGATCGAGTTGAGGTTTGGGTTTTCAAGTTTAGGTTTAGGCTAGGGAGTTGAGATTAGGATTAGGTATAGGTTTAAGTTTAGGGATTTGATAATGCATTAGGTTTAGGTTTTAGTTTATAAGTTTAGGTTATAGGTTTAAGTTTAGGTTTTAGGTTTTAGGTTTAGGTTAAGGTTTAGGTTTTAGGTTTAGGTTTAGGTTTAGGTTTAGGTTTTAGGTTATAGGTTTAGGTTTAGGTTTAGGTTATAGGTTAACATTTAGGTTATAGGTTTTGGTTAAGGTTTATGTTTAGGTTTAGGTTATAGGTTATAGGTTATAACATTAGGGACTTGAGAATAGGTTAAGGTTTAGGTTCAGGATTGGGTTTAGGTTAGGGTTTTCAAGTTCAAGTTTAGGTTTAGGTTAGGGAGTTGAGATTATGATTAGGTGTAGGTTTAGGTTTAGGGATTTGAGAATACATTTAGGTTTTATGTTTAGGTTTAGGTTTAGGTTTTGGTTTTAGGTTTAGGCTATGGGTTATAGGTTATGGGTTAAGGTTTAGGTTATAGGTTTTGGTTTAGGTTAAGGTTATAGGTTTTGGTTTAGGTTTAGGTTTAGGTTTTAGGTTTAGGTTAATGTTATAGATTTAGGTTATAGGTTTTCGTTAGGTTTAGGTTTAGGTTTAGGTTATAGGTTACGGTTATATAGGCTATAGCTTTAAGGAATTCAGAATAGGTAAAAGTTTAGGTTTAGGAAATCGGGTTCGGGTTCGGGATCGGGTTTAGGTTTGGGTTTTCAAGTTTAAGTGTAGGTTAAGTAGTTGAGATTAGGATTAGGTGTAGGTTTAGGTTTAGGGATTTAAGAATATATTTAGGTTTTAGGTTATAAGTGTAGGTTATAGGTTTAGGTTTAAGTTAGGTTATAGGTCAAGGTCTAGGGAATTGAGAATAGGTTAAGGTTTAGGTTTAAGAAATCAGGTTCGGGATCAGGTTTAGGTTTGGGTTTTCAAGTTTATGTTTAGGCTAAGGAGTTGAGATTAGGATTAAGTGTAGGTTTAGGTTTAGTGATTTGAGAATACATTTAGGTTTTAGGTTTAGGTTTAGGTTTTAGTTTATATTTTTAGTTTATAAGTTTAGGTTTAGGTTAAGGTTAGGTTATAGGTTATAGGTTATAGGTTAAGGTTTAGGTTATAGGTTTAGGTTATAGGTTATAGCTTTAGGGAATTGAGAATAGGTCAAGGTTTAGGTTTAGGAAATCGGGTTCGGGTTAGGGATCGGGTTTAGGTTTGGGTTTTCAAGTTTAGGTTTAGGTTTAGGTTAGGGAGTTGAGATTAGGATTAGGTGTAGGTTTAAGTTTAGGGATTTGAGAATATATTTAGGTTTTAGGTTTAGGTTTAGGTTTTAGGTTATAGGTTTAGGTTAAGGTTAGGTTATAGGTTAGAGGTTAAGGTTTAGGTTATAGGTTTTGATTAAGGTTTATGTTTAGGTTTAGGTTATAGGTTATAGGTTATTGCTTTAGGAAATTGAGAATAGGTTAAGGTTTGGGTTTAGGAAATTGGGTTCAGGTTCAGGATCGAGTTTAAGTTAGAGTTTTCAAGTTTAGGTTTAGGTTTAGGTTAGGGAGTTGACATTAGGAATAGGTGTAGGTTTAGGTTTAGGGATTTGAGAATACATTTAGGTTTTGTTTAGGCTTAGGTTTAGGTTTTAGTTTATAGGTTTAGGTTATAGGTTTAGGTTTTGGTTTTAGGTTTAGGTTATGGGTTAAGGTTTAGGTTATAGGTTTTGCTTTAGGTTAAGGTTATAGATTTTGGTTTAGGTTTAGGTTTAGGTTTAGGTTTTAGGTTTAGGTTAAGGTTATAGAATTAGGTTATAGGTTTTCGTTAGGTTTAGGTTTAGGTTTAGGTTATAGGTTATGGTTATATAGGCTATAGCTTTAAGGAATTGAGAATAGGTTAAAGTTTAGGTTTAGGAAATCGAGTTCCGGTTCGGGATCGAGTTTAGGTTTGGGTTTTCAAGTTTAAGTGTAGGTTAAATAGTTGAGATTAGGATTAGGTGTAGGTTTAGGTTTAGGGATTTGAGAATACATTTAGGTTTTAGGTTATAAGTGTAGGTTATAGGTTAAGGTTTAAGGAATTGAGATTAAATTAAGTTTTAGGTTTAGGAAATCGGGTTCGGGTTCGGGTTTAGGTTTGGGTTTTTAAGTTTATGTTTAGGTTAAGAAGTTGAGATTAGGATTAGGTGTAGGTTTAGGTTTAGGTTTTAGTTTATATGTTTAGTTTATAAGTTTAGGTTTAGATTAAGGTTAGGTTATAGGTTTAGGCCAGGTTTAGGTTATAGGTTATAGTTTTAGGGAATTGAGAATAGGTCAAGGTTTAGGTTTAGAAAATCGGGTTCGGGTTAGGGATCGGGTTTAGGTTTGGGTTTTCAAGTTCAGGTTTAGGTTTAGGTTAAGGAGTTGAGATTAGGATTAGGTGTAGGTTTAAGTTTAGGGATTTGAGAATACATTTAGGTTTTAGGTTTAGGTTTAGGTTTTAGGTTATAGGTTTAGGTTAAGGTTAGGTTATTGGTTATAGGTTAAGGTTTAGGTTATAGGTTAATGTTTAGGTTATAGGTTTTGATTAAGGTTTATGTTTAGGTTTAGGTTATAGGTTATAGGTTATAGCTTTAAGGAATTGAGAATAGGTTAAGGTTTAGGTTTAGGAAATTGGGTTCGGGTTCAGGATCGGGTTTAGGTTAGGGTTTTCAAGTTTAGGTTTAGGTTTAGGTTAGGGAGTTGAGATTAGGATTAGGTGCAAGTTTAGGTTTAGGGATTTGAGAATACATTTAGGTTTTAGGTTTAGGTTTAGGTTTAGGTATTAGCTTATAGATTTAGTTTATAGGTTTAAGTTTTGGTTTAGGTTTTAGGTTTAGGTTATAGGTTTTGGTTTAGGTTATGGGTTATAAGTTATAGGTTATAGGTTTAGGTTTTAGGGTTAGGTTATAGCTTTTGGTTTAGGTTAAGGTTATAGGTTTTGGTTTAGGTTTAGGTTATAAGTTTTAGGTTTAGGTTAAGGATATAGGTTTAAGTTATATGTTTAGGTTAGGTTTAGGTTTAGGTTATAGGTTATAGGTTATAGCTTTAGGGAATTGAGAATAGGTTAAGATTTAGGTTTAGGTTATAGGCTATAGGTTTAGGGATTTGAGAATACATTTAGGTTATAGGTTTAGGTTACGGTTAGGTTATATGTTATAAGTTTAGGTTATAGGTTATAGGTTATAAGTTAAGGTTTAGGTTGTAGGTTTTGGTTTAGGTTAAGGTTATAGGTTTTGGTTTTGGTTATAGGTTATAGGTTATAACTTTAGGAAATTGAGAATCGGTCTAGGTTATAGGTTTAGGGTGTGGTTTAGGTTAAGGGTGTAGTCCCTGCAAATACAGATATAAACACGGCCTGCTCCAATTGGCCAGGCCCCTCCAATGCTGTCCATAGGAAATGGACAGCTTCATCATGGTCATAACAGCGGTTCCCACCTTCCTGGGATCCCCGCTCATCCGGATGACTCCGACGCACATCCGGGTCTGCTCTATTAATTTCAAGCAAATACATAAACACGGCTTGTCCAAATGGTCAGGCCCCTTCAATGTTGTCCATAGGAAATGGACAGCTTCATCTGGTTATAACAGCGGTTCCCACCTTCCGGGGACCCCCGCTCATCCGAATAGCTCCGACACACATCCGGGTCTGCTTTATTAATTTTAAGCAAGTATATAAACACGGCCTGTCCAAATGGCCAGACCCCTCCAATGCTTTCCATAGGAAATGGACAGCTTCATCATGGTCATAACAGCGGTTCCCACCTTCCAGGGACCCCCGCTCATTCGGATAGCTCCGACGTACATCCGGGTCTACTCCATTGATTTCAAGAAAATACATAAACACAGCCTGTCCAAATGGCTAGGCCCCTCCAATGCTGTCCATAGAAAATTGACAACTTCATCATGGTCATAACAGCAGTTCCCACATTCCAGGGACCCCCCCCCCCCCCTCAACGTCCGGATAGCTCCGACGCACATCCGGGTCTGCTCATTTAAATAAAATGGATTATCAAGATCATTTAAATAAAATCAGGTTCAATCAACAATCTGACCTGGAGGATTCTGTTAGCATTGTTGACGGCACCTCGAATCTTATTTTAGGGCCTAGAAATTCAAAATTAGATACAAAAATTAGAAAACCCAAAGAAGTTTAAGAAATATAGTCAAAGTCCATGTGAATGAGCACAAGTATGCACCTACATATGAATTCTAAAAAGTTATTGCATATCATAAAATAATAATAATAATAATAATAATAATAATAATAATAAATAAATAATAAAAAATCCTTGCGTTTGGATATTCAACAAAATGGGTTAAAATGAATTCATTTGCTTAATTCATGGAAACCTTGCATTTGAATATTCAACAAAAAATGAATTGTAATAATTCAATTCAGTTCAATAAACTCAGATTTCTGGGAAGGATTTAATGGTTTTAAATCCATGATTTTCTGGAAAAGGTCCATTTCCCGGACGTCAAATTCAACGGGGAAAGTAAGATGGTTATTATTACTTTTCACAGTGCAAAGTTTCAGTTATGTCTCTTCTTTACCTTCCATTTTCTTCTTAAGAAGAAAATCTATATTTACTAATATTCCCATCTTTCTATTTTTCAAAAGAATGAGTTTGAACTCTGAAAGCGTCGGCTCCTGCACTCGTACTTTCAGCCCAAACCCTAACCATGGACTCTAAAATTACCAAGTACTTATAAACATTTATTGTAAGCATTTTCTGTCTATGTGCATGACGACCATACTGTTAAGATCAATCCTCTTATTTTCATTTACAGAAACTAGTGGATGAGAAATTATGTGTAACATACAGAGATGGTTCAGCCACTTGTGCAATTAGGGAAGGTTCAAAAGGACATACATATTTGAAAGTTGGTCAAATCATAAACAGACATATTATGGACGGAGACATTGTTTTCATTAATAGGCTACCTAGTACTCATAAAAATTCATTGCAAGCATTTTCTGTCTATGTGCATGACGACCATACTATTAAGATCAATCCTCTTATCTTCATTTACGGAAACTAGTGGACGATAAATTATGTGTAACATACAGAGACGGTTCAGCCACTTATGCAATTAGGGAAGGTTCAAAAGGACATACATATTTGAAAGTTGGTCAAATCATAAACATACGTATTATGGACGGAGACATTGCTTTCATTAATAGGCAACCTAGTACTCATAAAAATTCATTGCAAGCATTTTCTGTCTATGTGCATGACGACCATACTGTTAGGATCAATCCTCTTATCTTCATTTACAGAAACTAGTGGATGACAAATTATGTGTAACAAGCTAATACATTTAAAAACAAGCTAGGCATCTATTTTTTTTGTGGATGAGAACCAATTTTCCAGACTATTCATCAAGCAGTACCTACAATGTAATATTCCATCTATACAGCTATTGACCAACAAATGAGATCCAAATAAAAATGAGAAACATGTTTTGTACACACACACACACATATGAACATGTACAAATAAAAACTGTTGTGCTCACCACTCTCTCAGCCTATCAGATTTTGGCAACTTCTGCGTCTTAGGATGACAATTTAATATATAATCATCTCCTTTCAAAGGTGGACTGGACCATATGTGATAGCTAGTGGATAATTATTGAGTGCTGGGAGGCTAAATAATAATCCTTGGAAACCTTTTTCGAAATGACTAGTCCTAATGATTCCTCCAAGAGAGTAAGATACACACCTTTCATCTGTATGGGAATTCTGATGGGTAGTCTTCATTTTTAAAGATGTCCAAAAATCGTGGTTTCACTTCCAATTTCGAGTTGATGGATTAGACCACTCTAACAACAAGACCTTCGGCACCTTGTACCTGACAATCAAATGAAAGTGAACTTATATACTATCATCAAGTTGTAATAGTTGTTGAGGCAAGAAACAGGACTCATGAAATGAGGGACACATAAAGATTGTGTGTGAGTGAAAGCCGAATGTGAGGATGTGTGGCATCCAAATAGGTAAATAAGAAATATAGAAATCGAATATGTAAAAGCATCTCACTATTGACATAGAGGGCCTATGACTTGGACATTTGTGATATGGAGAAGTTACCCATGAAAAGTGAGACATTAATACACCATTAGACCAAGATAACATGAATACCCTTAGATTGGGAAATGAAAAGGCTACTCTAAAGAGTGGGATCTTAAATCCTAGGGGAGTGCATAAGGTGGGAGCTAATGGATGTTCCGTGGACTAAAAATCAGGACACTACACTATTTAGGTTCATAGAGTGGAAATGGTCAAATTGGAAAAATAGATCAGTAGTAGGATTCAACATCCGACTCCCTTGAGGAACCTTGTGAGTTTTTTTTAAAATTATAATATTAAAAATTAGTGAATTTGTAGACTTGTGTCCTCAAACAACCAATGATGGTGATTTGATATGACTGCAGTCTGCAAGCCCCATTGAGAGAGTGGCTTATTCTATTATGAGCTCATCGTTCATCTGTAAAATGTGAACAGCAAAACCAAACGATGCATTTTACAGGTGTTTACTGCAATATAAAATATTTTTCCACTAGTGTAATGACTTAGGGTGTGATGCATTAGGCTTGTGTGAAGCAAGCCCAAGACGTTATCCTTTCTTTTGTGATTATCCATGACTCTAGATCTGACACATAAAACTTCAGGTTCCAACGATTACCTTCTTTCAACTCTAGTTGCATCGGCCTACTTGGCTCAACTCCCATTCAGCTCTTATTATACAAGAATAAAGCTGAATGGTGATTTCAAATTGGTTTGTCGGATAGAAAAAAATACATCAGGCGCACTATCCATTGCACATTGTCTTTTTCAAATAGTTGCAATCCTCAACCTCAATTAGGCATGGTGGAAACAGCGCCGAACATCAATTTTGGAGCTTTCCAAACACAAACTAATTATTGCAACTCAGTTCAGTAGTGCATCTAAAAGCAGCTTGAAACTTTTATGTTCAAATAGAGATTTATCAATGAGAATATAACTCACAGCTCTAGGTGCCTCCTTCACTACAAGTTTCCCCTTGTGACGGTCTATCTCTTCCGTGCAAGCTTTAATTGCATCATTTAGAACTGATATGCCTTGTTCCTGCCAAAATGGGAAAAAAAATTAAAAATGGCAAATTTTGAAGAACAATAGACATCGGGAAACAATAAAATTGATCCACAACCAAAATATAACAATTTTCTTTTATTGGCAACATACAAAAAAGGAGTCCCCATCCATCAGCTAAAACATTGGTGATTGTGTTGGCCACTTGTATGAATACTGATAGGTTGCTTCTCTAGAATATGCGAGATATCTAGAGAATAATGAAGAATTACAATAGATGACAATAGAGGAATTCAATAATATGATAGACACTACAGATAAGCCTTGCAACTCCGCCTACTAGTGACACTCCTGCTGGTCCCAAGCCCAGGCAAAGGAGAGTTGATGTTAGGTGGACAGCCAGTGGTAAAACCTTTGCCAGGCAAATCATGAGAAACTGACCTCGAATAGCTGGGACAAGGTTATGATAAGGATGATGACGATGATGGCACCATAGATAAGTAAATGGTTAAAAGGTTTTATGTTCGAAGGAATATATTTCTAAATGGAAAACAAATGCAGGAAAGGAAACACAATCCATTAAGATCATGAATAAATGAATCCGGTATTCAAAAGAGGTCTAAGTTCCATCCCTTAGTTAACACATCAATCAACATGTTGCCCTCTTATAGAGAACATCTGAGGGGCTAGTTCTCCACAGCATACAAGATTCTAGAGATCATAGAAGAATTACAAAATAAAATATTAGAGGAATCCAAATGGTATGATAGACATTAGTTAAGCATTGTAATTCCACATGGTAGCAACATGCCAACCATTCCCAAGGCAGGGTAAAGTGGGGTTGATGCCAGATTGGTAGCAAATAATCAAACTCGGTCAAACAAATCAAGGTAATCTAACAAACCTTGAATTTATGGAGAAGTTGTAGAGATTCTCGTATTTTTCTATTACGGTCCTCTCTATCTGGCTAACATAATTAGGAAGAAGAAATTCAGACTCTCTATTTGTAATTAGAGAACCAAATATACCCAATTAGGACTACAACTTGGGTTTGAGACAACCTGAGTTTGGGTCATTTTGGCTGAGGCTGTCAAGGTCCTTGAGTTGGTTCGGTTTGGAAAACAACAATCCAATTTGAATTCAGGTTGTGTTTGGGTTGAGCAAATGCAAGTTGAGTAAGGTCAGGTTCGGAATAATCCATGGAACTCGGGGCATTCTAACATTGGAAATCTCGAGTTCCATGGAATTCAACAGAGGATTCAACACATCCCAACAACGAGTAAGTGAAGAAAAAATAGCCAAATTCCCCATTGATGGTCCTCGACCGGATACAGAAGATGGTCAAACAGCAACACCAACATTTTTGCATAAAACACATGCCTGGAAAATCTTTGAGTGAATCCAAACTGCACAACTTGAGACCAAAGTTGCTCTTTTAAATTTAGAAGGTGAAATCCCTAATTCTAAAAATTCTCAGATTCCCAAAATCCTAAAACCCCCAAATCCTCTCATGCCGAGCTCTACTTACTACGTCCACCACCATTGAAAGTTGTTTCCTTCACTAGCTCATATTAATGTTGATTTGTCATGTAACCTGTTCACGAGGTCACACAAACACTGATAATGGGAAAAGACAAGATCCCAAACTTTTAAGGCTCCAAGAAGTTTCTAATAGCAGGTGTTTAATTCCCAATTTTTCCTATAGTGTGGTCCACTTGAGCTTTGATCTGCCTCAATTTTGGGGGAACTGTGAGGTAATTACTTAAGTAAATAATTATTACCCTTATAAATGTATTTACTGGTGATATGGAAAATCAAGAGGCCCCAAGGAGGTGGCCACTAGACAATGCTCAGTAGGCCTCACCAAGATATGTGTTTTATCCACGCCGTCCATCTATTTTTTCATATCATTTTAGGGCATGAACCAAAAATGAAACAGATCCAATTCTCAAGTGGACCACACCAACAGAAAACAATGGTGATTGAATGCTCACCATTGAAAACTTCCTAGGATCCACTATCATACACACACCATGGAAAAAATGCATAGCCACCCACACAACACCATCTATAAAAAAATTGCATAGCAACTATTTATAGGGTAACAGGTAACCTAAAATGAGAAAATCACAAAATAACTAACAAATCTTCATTTTAAATGAAAATGAACTCATTAAGGAGCAAGAACATATCTCTTGCAAGCTCAAGAAGAGAGATTCAATCAATAAAAAATCTAAAAATTGCAATTTCATAGCCGTATGGATGTGAAAAGGGGGAAATCTGATTTTCTCCTTCATTTCAACTCCAATGCTCTTGAAAAAAACAACAAATGGACCCTCTTGCAAGCTCTAATGATCGGCTGAAATCTCCCCTTCAATGTCCTTGTGGATTGAGAGAATCAAAGAAGTGGAGGAGAGCTTGCGTCGCATGCTAGGGTTCAAAAAAGGGGTTTTCGAAAACCCCTTTTCAAGACTCTTTTCTTTTAACATAAGTTTTTTAGTTTGTTTATGGTGTGAGTTCAACACCAACTTTAACAAAGAAACACCACCATTTTAAGTTAAAATCAATAAAGAAATATTCAGTATTAACTTTACATTTTAAGTTTTTAAAAATATGAGTTTTAAACCGTTTAACATAAAGCTTTTTTCTCATATTTACTGTACAGTCGAGCTCATGGGAACTTCCCACGAGGGCTGGGATCGGGTAAACGGGGCAAAGGTTTTGTACGGTCGAGCTCATGGGAACTTCCCATGAGGTCGAGCTGTGTGGGCTCCACTATGATACGTGTCAACCATTAACACCGTGCATTTGATGGGCTCCCTTTAAATTATGGGATATCCCAAAAATAAGCCGTATACAGAACTTAGGTAGGCCATACCATCTAAAATCATGTGAAGAAATGCCTAAAACATATAAAATCACTTGGTGGGGCCCACCTGAAATTTTGATGCATATGGAACTTGGTCTGACTTCTCATCCAAGTGGGACACACATAATGGATGGGTTGGATTTGTGAACCACATCTTGGTGGTCCCAACAAATGATTATGAATATTTTAATGGAGGGTAACCCCTCTTAACTTTTGTATGTGGTGTGGCCCAAAAAAGTCACGGATTGACTTGATTTTTAAGCCCTAGGCCCACCATGGAATGGTGCATCTGACTGATTGGGTAGATGTTCGACACCCATCACAGTGGGGTCCACACAGCTCGACCGTATGGAACCTTTTCCCATACATACATACATACATACATACATATATATATATATATATATATATATAATTATAAAATTATTATATATCTATCATTAAAATCCTCCTAAGGCCCACTGTACTATTTATTTGACATCCAATGTGTTGATTAGGTCATACTGGGCCAGATGAAGGGGAAAAACAAAAATCAGTTTGATCCAAAACTTTTATGGCCCCAAAATGTTTTTAAATGGTTGATGCTCATTTAACAATGTTTCCTAGAATGTGGTCCACTTAAGAATTGGAAACATCTCATTTTTGGTCTCATACCGTAAGATGATCTTTAAAAATAGATAGACGGCATGGATTAAACACATAAATCATAGTAGGGCTCACAGAGCACCAACCACCAGCCATTGGATGGTGTCAAGGGGAGTAGCCAATCTGTTCCCCTTATTTGTGGTATGGTCCATTTAATCTTTGGATATGATTTATTTTTTAGATAATTATCTAAAATTATCTTGAAAAATGGATAAATGGTGTGGGTTGATCCCAAATTTTAGATAAATCCAAAACTCAAGTGTACCATGCCACGCGAAACAGTGTGGAATAATGATTTCCACCATTGATACTTTCCTTGGGCCCACAATAATGTTTATTTGACATCCAACATGTTTATAATATCAAAAAGATATAAATGAAGAGAATACACAAACATCAGCTTGATCCAAAACTTCTATAAATGTTATTTTTAATGGTGGACGTTCAGTCCCTACTTTGTAGTCCACTTAAGCTTTGGACCCACCCCATTTTTTAGTTAATATCTTAAAATGATTTGAGAAAAGTGTTAAACAGTATGGAGAAAGTCAATCCATGACTTAAGTGGGCCAAGAGCTTAAAAATAAAGTCAATCCATGACTTGGGTGGCACCGTTGCCGAACTTGTCCTCTCTCAGTCTCTCTCTTCCTATCTCTCTGATCTCTCTCTTACGGACTGTTATCGAACACCCTACCCATGCACAGATTTAGTTTGGTCCAACAAGAGGGCCATTTATGTGGAATCCCACCATGATGTATGGGTTTTAATCCTCACCGTCCATCTTCACAGATTTAGTTTTGCAAGGCTTGTTTTGTCCCATGATGACTTGCTTTCTTCTACAGAACTCGTGTTGATTAGAACATATCAAATGTTAAACCCTAGGTCAGATGATGGTTTCTTCTACCATGTTAAACCCACGTTTTCTATAGCTTTTAGATCACCCATGTAATGTGTCTCACTTATATATGCATGAGAATTCAGCTTTATATGTTGTAGTTTTTTTATTCTCATGGATTGCTTGATGAGGCATGCTCTTCTATCCATCAATGGATGGTAAATGAAAATATTTATACTGCATTTGTCTACTGGGCTATGATGTGTTGCCTCTGTAATTCATAGTTTCATGATGTGTTGTCTGCATTAATGAGTTTTGTGGGCCCCATCATGATGTGTGTCGAACATTAACACTGTGAATTTGATGTGTCCCCTTTAGCTTATGAAATATCTCAAAAATCATCAGTAAATGAAACTCAAGTGATTGGATTAATCCAGGCATCTTATCATCCAGTCCCAATAGTAGATACTACTATGAGATTGTTTTTTGTGGATTGAGCAGATGGGCATTCAACATTGAGCAGAGATTCACTAAAATACATCCATCCCTACATTTTGGAATAAGATATGGCGAGAGTATAACCATTGGATCTGGGATTGTCTGGTGATTCAGACCATTTACAAGATATGCCTTGCGGTCAATTGAGGATAACTAATAACTAAGCCCTCCAATTGTGGTGAAAATCCACTGTGGTGTGAGTGCTTGTGTGTGTGTATGAAAAAAAAAACCCTCCAATTGGAGTACTCTAGTACCTAGATTGCTTAACATATTTCCATTGAATATGGACCATCTCTTTAATTGTTGTTGTGTGGGCCATTGATTTGAAAGTCTAGGATCGATGTTACAATGTTGAGATTTTTGAGACAGGCACCTTCATCATTGTTTTTCGTCAAATTAACAATGTGGATCACTGAATATCATCCCCGACCCAATGCCTTTAATCCCTACACATCGTATTGCAATATGCCATGAGTGGGAGATTCATAAAAATTGAGGGTTTAACAGAGTTTGCCACCCAAGTCTATAATTTGGTGTCATTGAGCCTCCACTCATCATTTTTTTTTGGCAAAATAGTCTGCACCAACAACTAGTTTGCCCATGTAACCATCAACATATTGCCATAGACTACTTCCAAGCAAAACATTATGCATCAAGAAGGCCAATATATATGTTTACTTTTTGTGTGTGTGTGTCCAATTTAACATAAACAACTTGCACCATATTTGAAGCCTATACAAAGAATAACTAATCTTACTCCACATTGTTTCGTGTGGCATGGTCCACTTGAGTTTTGGATTTACCAAAAATTCGGGATCATTGACTTGTTCATTCATTTATCGAGATCATTTTAGAGACTTATCCAAAAAATTATTCATATCCAAAGATTAATTAAATGAACCACACCACAAATAAGGGAAACAAACTGGCTGCTCCCCCTAACACCATTCGATGGCATGTGGTTGGTGCTCTATGGGCCCCACCATGATGTATGTGTTTAATCCATGCCATCCATTTATTTGTAAAAATCATCCTACAGCATGACAAAAAAAATGAGGCATATCCCAATATGAAATGGACCACATTAACAGGAAACAATGTTGAATGAGCGTCAACCATTTAAAACATTTGGGGGCCATAAAAGTCTTGGATTGAGATGATTTTTGTTTTTCCCCTTTATCTAGGCCTATATGACCTAATCAACAGATTGAATGTCAAATAAAAAGTAAAGTGGGCCTTAGGAGGGTTTTAATGATGGATAACCAATTATTATTGTTTTTATGTGGTGTGGTTAGCCTGATATTTATTTACTAGGCAATGGCTGGTGGTTGGTGCTCTGTGGGCCCCACCATGATGTATGTGTTTCATCCACACTGTCCATCTATTTTTATAGATCGTTTTATGATCTGAGAGAAAAAAATGAGGTATATCCAAATCTCAAGTGGACCATATTAAAGAAAAAAGAGTTCGATGAACGTTGATCATTAAAAATGTTTTGGGGGCCATAAAAGTTTTGGATCAAGCTAATATTTATTGTTTCCCTTCATCCAGGTCTTTATGACATAATAAACATATTAGATTTCAAATAAACAGTACAATGGGCCTTAGGAGGATTTCAATAGTGGATATCCAACCATTATTGATTTCCTATGGTGTAATCCACCCGAGATTTATATACCTATCATTTTTTATGCTAAGCCCTAAAATGATCTCTAAAAATAGATGAACGGAATGGATGAAACACATACATCATGGTGGGGCCAACAGAGCACCCACCACTAGTAGCTAATCCTTGGACGCGCGCTTAAAACAGAGTCGCGCCCAAAGTTTTGGGATTTCATACTCTCTCACTCTCTCTCTCTCTCTCTCTCTCTCTCTCTCCATTCCCTAATCAGAGCACCACCTAAATCCTTCTTTCCCTAATCCTCTCTCCCTCCCGATCTCTGCTCCATCTCTCTTTCTCCTCCCTCTCTCTCCAATGCACCAACCGTGAAGAAACACCGGCCGTGAACGCCCTCTTCTTTCTCTCTCTCTCTCTCTCTCTCTCTCTCTCTCTCTCTCTCCATCCATTGCAGCAACCGTGAATCTCCTACCCGAAGAAACACACGCCATGAAGCTCCTCTTCATAGGTTTGATATCTTCTTCTATTTGTCTCTCTTTTCATGTCTTTCAGATTTGATATAGGCTGACTGTTTGATGAAATGGCATGCTATCTCTTTGTTT
Organism: Magnolia sinica; assembly: GCF_029962835.1. Lineage (NCBI taxonomy): Eukaryota > Viridiplantae > Streptophyta > Magnoliopsida > Magnoliales > Magnoliaceae > Magnolia > Magnolia sinica. The sequence goes on along the minus strand of NC_080574.1, from coordinate 110,402,233 downwards.
CCCGTTAATGTGTCATTTGTGTAGAATTTCTTAGTCGTACATGCCGTTGGAAGAGATTACCTGGGGCGTGGTCCACTTATTAGGCGAGATACCCGGCGAAATCAATGGACAGAGGATGGTCTGACTCAATGTACGGGTTTGGCCCCCCTGATGAGTGGATTCGTCTAGTTTTCTCCCCAGGTGTTGTTTATGGTGAGGCCTACCTTTTCCATGGCTTAGATGTTCTGCACAGGTGCCATGTTTGATGGAAAGAAAACATTATATGTGAAAGTTCTCGTACAACGTCGTATGTGAAAATTTCTCTGTATTGACTATTTGATCACTAATGGTGTTTAGAAATTATTTTTTTCCATGGATTTTTTCCTTCATTAATTTTTTTTATTTTTTTTTTCATTTATTTTCAGTAATTTGAGAGTTTGAGAATGAAATTTGATGACATTGTTACATTTAAATAATGAAAGTTGATTGAAAAATAATGTGGGTTCTTTGCTGTTGAATTTGAATTGGTGCCGGGATTTTGTGGGCCCCGCACAGCAGCGGACATAAAATTGTCCACCACCGCCTACGATTCTGTACATGTGGGGTCTATTTGGTGCTCCAGACTGTTGTTTTGCTGGGTCCAACTATTAATGGGGGATTCCCTCAAATTTCTCTTTAACCAGGATGTTCGTTGAGGCTTGCTAGTCCTGTATGCACCTTGATAAAATATATCTGAGCCATGTGCAAATCTGTATGCACCTTTATGAAATGGCTTGCTAGTCCTGTATGCACCTCAAATTCACTTTTTAAGCTTAAAATCTAATTAGTCCACACACACAGATTTCCAGCAAAAGGAAGAAGAAAGAAAGACAGTTTTGTTGCGGTGTGGTCCACTTGAGATTCAGATATGACTCTTTTTTAGGCTCCTGCCCTAAAATAATGATCCAAGTGAATGGAACACATGGCTAAAATACATGCATCATTGTGGGGTCCACCGAACACCATCCATATCTCTAATACATAATTACCATTAGCTAAAATGAGAGGAAGTCATTTTTAAGTGGCTGCCAAACAAGGCCTTGGGTTTTGGTCAAAACCTTAGTAAAAGTTTTTGCATGTTTTGAAGGAAATAAAGAAATGAAGTTTGGGCCATTAAACAAAGGTAAACCATGTTGATAGAAACCAATCTACTTAGGCCCCTGTTTGGTAGACACCTACAAATGAGTTCATCTCATTTTAGTTTACCACCATAATGTATCAGAGGTCATGTTTTCTATTACATAGTTACTGTTATTATGAACTCATTATTCATTATAGATCTAGATTTCACTATTTTGTAGTAGATCATGTTTCTTTGCCTTTGCTAATAACCATTGCCCTCTAATTTTCAGATACATCTAGTATTATGAGAAGGGTTGGGGGAAATTTTAAGGAAAGATTACAAGAACTTGGAGGACTTGATGCAGTCTTTGATTTTGCTATAAGTTGCCACTCTGTTATGGAGGTGAGCTTGCATGTTGATTTGATCTCATCTAAGACATCCACGATGAAAGTATCTTGAACGCGTAAAGTGGAGACAATAGTTATATGTCATTACCTTGTAGGAATTAGAAATTTGCAATTATATATATTACAAACAAGCAACCCCTTTCTGGATATGATGTCAGTTCATGTTCTAGGCATTTGCTAGACCTATTACTTGGACACTTACTTTCTGAGGTTTGCCAAGCTAACATTTTGAGACACTTGGACAGTCCTAGACACATGCCACTTCACAACCTACATGGACAAAGAGTAGTCTTAGCAATGTCATAAAAAGTGTTGCTTATGGAACATTTTAATTGAAGCGTGAAAATTCTCTACAAACTTTGTTTCATCATTCTTAGTTATTTTTGTTATGCAATTTCCTTTGTCAAACCAAAGATTCTTAAGCCTCAAGCTTGCCTCAATTCTCTTGTTGTGAAGAAATTTCTTACAAGGACTTACTCTCACTCTAAGTTTTAGTTCATTTTCCTTTATAGCTACGATGACCCATGTGACAAAAGAGCACAGCTTTATTGTCCTTTTAACTCTTTTGTTCTTTTGTTGGAGTTCTGATTTTTTAAGAGAATAGGTAATGTTCAGATAATCTACTAGTTCTTGAAATGATCATGCATGATTTTATTGTTTCATTAGCTAATTATTTGTTAGTTTCGATTACTAATTTATTTTTATTTAAACTATGTGAATATCCTTTTCTAATTTCCTCTGTCTTTGTTGTTTTCATTGTTAGGTTTTTCAACCTTACAACACATATACATGACTTCCAATATTTTGAGTGATGTACATTGCCTTTTTATTGTCTGGACGACCTTACAATGAATCATGTCAATTTTGTCTTATCCAATAATCAGTGTGGGTTGCATTTTCCTTTTTGGGTGAATGGTTGATCTGATTCATTGGGGTTTTGCTTCGGATCAAATTGAAGAAACTCTATTAGCAACAAGTAACAACAACTTAAATCATGGTATCAAAAGCTACCCCAACCTGTAATTTTATATTGTTCTTCTTCCATTGTCTTTTTTTTTTTATAAAGAAAAAATCTTTCAGGCCTAACTTAGAAAAATACCCTTTTTAGATTAGAAGCAGAATCCCCTTATTTTTCAGAAGATTGATGCTTTGGACCAAAGTGAGGATAGTTCCATTCCATTTTTGATATATGTCTATGCCCAAATTGAGATTATAATAGTTTCTTGTTCAATTTCAAATGCATGGACTCACAACTAGCTGTCATTTTGAAATTATGAACTAAAAATGGCGCCACTCATGTGTTGGTCATTTCTTCCATATCGAGTTAGATTATTGCAATTCATTTGAAATGAGCATCCCAATGCGACCTTTGAACTTGATTTAAAATATATTTTTCATGGCACAAATGCTTACATATGATTATCGTTTAGAAAGAATTTTTCTTCCGTTAGGAAATGCTATCATGTTACCCATTTCATAGAAGTTATATGAAGTATATCCTACACATGTCAAGTATATATGGTGATTGGGACTGTTCATTGGTTGTCACTACATTGGTGAGCAATGAGCCAAAATGACAGAGATTGGACTGCTCTAATCACCCATTTATGGCAAGTTTCACCTGTTGAATGTGGAAGGATGTTTGTGTTTTGAGTTAACTGTACCTTTTCAGCAAACGTCTCAACAAAATGACTTCATCTAATAAAGATAATATAGGGTGAAAGCTATAGTAGTCTATTCATAATACTGGTTACAACGCCATAGCCAATGGACTGCAGATTGTCACCAATATAGCCTATCTAATGAGTATATTGTTGTAATTTTCGCCCCAAGTGATCTTTGAAATATGAACCACGTTTTTCACAGCTCATATATTTAGACTGAGATGATAAATTGTAGGAAAATAAAGATGGTGTATGCAAACATTTCTTGTATATCAGTCCCTCGAGAGGACATGTTGTGAGGGAAGGTGGATTGTCTGTTGACACCCTTGTGAGCTGACTTGGCATGATTTGATTGAGTCGCGTGTTGATGATAGAAATGGAGGAGTGGATTAGATGTGCCTTGGCCTCATCCAAGATGGTGCAACCCTTACCTTGAGGCCCACTGATGAATGTATTCATGATGCCCATCTATGCTCATGAGCTCATAAATGAAGTAGATTAAAATCTAAGGTGGACCACACTATAAGAAATAGTTGTGATTTAATATTGGACCATTAAAAACTTCCCAAGGCACATTGTAATGTTTATTTCTCTACCATTAAAAACTTCATAAGGCTTATCATAATGTTTATTTTCTATCCAATTTGTTAATATGGTCACAAAAATCCGGATGGAGGAAAAAAAAAAAAAAAACTAATATCAACTTCATCCAAAAATTTTGTGGCCTCCTTATAAGTTTTTAATGGTCAATCACACCACTGTTTCCTATTATATGGTCCACCTGATATTTAAATTTATTTCATTTTCTGGGCTCATGCATTAAACTAATATGAAACAATGAATGGACAAAATAGAGCATGGGATTGCCTGGTGATCAAGTAACCAAGGATAACTTTGGGTGACCTGACCTGACCTGACGTGAAAGGATTTGATTGGCCATGTTTATCTGAGTATGTATTTGATTGGGCCTATCTTTATGGCACGGTTAGACAACTTGTTTGTCATGGATCCATCATTCCATTTGATTCATGGCCATTAGGGTAGCATTGGAAAGAAATTAGCCATTTTTAAATAAAATGAGCGAAAAAACAAGGCAAATCCAAATCGAAAGTGAACCATACATCATGAAACGGTGGTTATTGAATGCTTGTAGGCCGTAAACGTTTTGAATTTTAAATCTTGGTAGACATGGGCATTTGAGTGACTGACACAAGTATTTAAAACTTGGTTTGTTCATGTTTTGATTTTCTAAACATTGTTATTATGTGATTGTGGAAAGGGAATTGCTAACTGTAATCAAGGAGAAATCCAGTGAAAGTTTGTTTGCTTTTATGATTCCTATTCTTACTTCCTCATTTATGAATAGTGTGAAAGATATTTGGATGATGTTTCAAATTGTAGCATGAGGATGTTTGTACGCTTCAATACTACAAAGAGTTTCCATAATGTTTGACTTGTATTAGTGATTTGGATGTAAGATGCCTATTCAAAGTTGAAGCAATCATTAAGAGTGTAGGCTCAGGGTTCTACAATGCTTACATGGATGCATGATATAATCTGCTTATCAGGTGCAAGCCACTATATGGGTTGCCTTGTGTAAAATTCACGGCAGTGCACAGATCTGATGGGCCACACATGTGCATTAAATGCTTATTGTCCATTTCCTTTGCATATGTTTTCTTACCAGATTTGTGACTGACTTGATTCTTGGACCCATCCATTTCTTTTGGATATCGTCTCCAACTCGAAAATCAGAACTGCCTAAATTTTTCATAAGAAGATTTAATCAATCTGGCACATCTAATAGAATTGTGGAAAGCTAGGATCTCACACGCATCTTTCATATTAGCATGTGCAGCTACATGTGGACGGGCATGGCTCCAATTGAAAAGCAGAACTGTCGAGATGAAATTGTATTTTTTTTTTGTTATTTTGAATATAATCTTTTTCTTTCTTTCTTTTCTCTTTTCTTTTTAGATTTTTTCATGAAATGAGAACAAAACAGGTCTCATTTGTTTCTCCCATAATAAATGCAGTTGTGCATGTTTAGACTTGGTTGTTTGGATCTCTGTACATCTCCACTTTTATCTGAGTTGTTCTGCACATAAGTGTATGAGACTTTGTTGGTTTCATCAGTAATCACATACCTGATTGGTCAAAAGCTTCTCAATCACCATCTGTCAGCATTGCCTGCAAATTTCATATCCTTAGAAATAAGCTAAAAGTGTCCATTTCGTTGATTGGCAATGCTTTTAAATGATGCTTGTAACCTTTTTGAAGAAATAAAGCTTCTAAAGATGTGGTTGGTGGAAATGATATGGTATCTTGAGTTCGAGATGTTCTTAGAGTGCAGATTTTCCCTGACACATTTTTTTTTTTTACTTTCTTTTGTATTGTTGATTTCTACCATTTTCTCTTTCTTCACCATTAGACATGGTAGCAACAAAGCCCAATGGAGAAGGAATCTTAAAACTTACAGTGGGAGAGATGTGCAATAAGTAATAAATTTATTTTAATTTGAAATCTTGTTTCAATTTTGATTTATATGTGGATTACATTGGGTTTTTAGATTTTCAGTAATTGGGATTTTGTATACAAGGTTGGTCATCTTGTGCACAATGTGTGTCAATCATTTACTTTGTGCTTCCACAAAAATTGGACACATGCCATGATGGTTTGTGATCTGAATTTTTGGTGAGGAAATTTGGTTGACAGTCATGGTCTGCTACAGCGGTTGAGGCCACATGCACACACATGTTGAAGGCGATACTTTTGTCCTTCTATATTATATGTATGCAACTAATGCTTGATGTGGAAATCTGGCCCCTTTCAAGTGTATAACTGAATGCAATTTGGGGTCCATGTTGATGTTTGGGTGGTGCTTTTATAATGACTTTTACTGGCAGTCACAAAACCGTTGGAGGTAAGTTCACAAGAGTCTGCTTATATCTTTAATTTCAGGTTCCATTTTGTTAATGTCTACTAGTTCCATAAAATGGTGTTTGATCATTGCACACAATTGATAGCTTAGACATGGCAATTTTTGGGTGGGTCATTAGTTTACATTTATATTTGATAAAAATCATCTAAATAATTGAAAGGATCCTCTTGAGCTTATTTTTTAAATAGAAGCCTCTCCATATAAAATGGACAATCAAGATCATTTAAATAGGAGCCTCTCCATCTCCATGAAGTTCGGTGACCTTCAGTTCTTGTTTTGGTTACATTCATTTCTCTTCTAATGAAGGTTTTTGTCTTTGATATTCGAAGTGAGAATGGGCTGGTAATGGCAAGTCACATCAGAAGTTAATTTGTCTTGTTGATATCTTTTTCTTTTAATTGGCTTGTTGAACTCATGTAAATTGCCTGAAAATTTAATTGCATCTTTCTACTTTGTACTTTTTACTTTATTTGAACTGCTGCTACATTTTGGTATCTATTTCTTGTGTTTTATGTTTCATAGTTTCTGACATTGCTATATGGAGCAAGATGAGAGCCTTCAATCCCTGTACCAGCTAAGAGTTGAAGCATCATTAATTGCATCAGGTCCTTCATTCTGAAATGTAATGTTGCGGCCACAATTCCTAATGAGGGGAAGTTAAGGTAGTGCTAGGGGTTTATGTTGATGTGTTCTACTTTAACGTAGAAATAATCTTCTAAGTTCAGCACTGTGTTTCCTTTTCTATTTCAGTTGTATTTTTTAATTGAAAGGAATGGCCAGTTCTATACGTTGATGTTTAACCAGTTATAATCTGCCAAAACTTAAAAGTACAATTGCGGCAATGCTTACCTTCATTTTCTGTCTTTGGTTGGAGTTGGTCACATAGTGAACCCAATGTTGCAAATGCTTTTTGGCGATGTAGCCAAAGGAAAGTTGTTGCTGATCAACAGACAACTAGTTTAAGGTTTTATTTTTGAATGTGTCTATTTGCAAGTCTTGATTTGTCTTCAAATTCTGTAGTGAATATTATATGATGGAAACATCACCACCATTTGATCATTAGGAAACTTTGTTTTAGAGTTTAAATGACCACTTTAGACTCACTTGAACACCATATGATTTCTAGATACGAGTTAGAAGTCAAGGCAATGTAAGAAACTTGGAAAACCGATTTCACCTATTTTGCAACACCTGTTGTCATGTATCCTTGTACAATCCAAACTCTTGAAACCTGTAACACCCCAAAACCCAACACTTGAGTATCAACGACTCATATCCTAAATTCGTGGGTGTTAGCTATAGAATAAAAGAATGCTTCTTCATAACATGTAAATTTTTTTTTTTGGTCGAATTACTTTTTTTACATTTTCATGATATACATCATATAAAATTAAAATAATTAAGCTTTATAAATGAAATTCCAATCATCATAAAAGATAACTAAATTTTCCACTCAGCTGGGAATTTATTACAAAATAGTAAAACTAAAAATTCTACTAAAACATCATTAAACTCCAAGAGTTCTATCGTGCTCATGTAAGACTTTTCATCCCTACATCCTTAATTTGCTTCTCAGATTGTTTTCCTCCTCATGTTGTAAAACTTTTCTTATGGCTTCAATAGTCCTATGGTGATTGCAAGGAACATGATAAGAAAGTTTGCTTGTTGGGATTGACTTCACTTCTTGCACTTCTTGTGGACCAGTTACCCGGAGAAGCACTGGAACGTGTGTTTAGAGCAACACTTGACCTGCTTGTTGCTTACAAGGATAAGTTGCAGGTACTGCTCATTTCATTGGATGCTTTTTCTTATCTTTTTCTTCTTTCCTTTTCTTTCTACTAATAAGCTCAAATTCATACCTGAAAATCAATGTGAATCATGCTTTTCTTATGATCACTGTTTTTAGTTTTACCTTTTTATTCCGCTTATTTTGGGTCTTCCAAGAGGCTCGAAAATTCATCCCAGCTCAACCCCTTCTGCTTTTGATTGAGATTTGACAAGTAGGGATAGCCCAACAGTTTTTCCACATATAATGCACATGTTTCACTTGGAGAAGGTTTTCCATGTTAGTATTTTTAGAGTCTTTTACAGGAACTATGCAAGTTTAGAATTTCTCCTAATAAAGGATAGTTAGCTTCTATAGTCTTTGTACTAAGATCATAGATAGATGGATTTTAACTCAATGGGTTGAGGTGATTTGTTAGAAAAGATCTACATTAGCTGACCAAAGTCAATCTACAACACGCGATTTGGATGTAGTATGATCATGAGCTATGCAGGTTCATTAAAATTGTGGTTTTGAGTGTGGTGGATCATTTTCAGATACAACATATGTGCAGGGTTAAAGATTTAGACAATACCTTCAAACCATGGCTTTTGGATCAAGGGATTGAGGGTGCTTTGCTATACATTATCTACACTGGGCTCTAAACATGATTCATCTGTCATTTGGAGCATTCTTTTTCAAGAAAACTAAAAATAGAGCCAACAAAATATCAAGTTATGTTGGACAAAATGGATAGTTCTATCAACTTTTGAATAATTTTTTGTATTTTATTTATGATGTTAAACTAAATCACATATGGATTTCAAGAGTCAGCTTTTGCCTTGATTTTGAACTATTCAGGCTAGACCTATTCAAAGTTTTAATTTTACTTTGCCTCATGCAGCCCTTCGACAGTCCTACTTCTACATAATATGATCTAGACTTCTAAAATCATAACCAACCATTTTAGCTCTCCTACTTGATATGGTTTCCAATTTTGAAGGTGATACTTTTGTCCTTCTGTATCATATATATGCAACTGATGCTTGATGTGGAAATCTGGCCCTTTTGAACCTTCCCTAATTGCATAAGTGGCTGAACCGGCTCTGTATGTTACACATAATTTGTCATCCACTAGTTTCTATAAATGAAGATATGAGGATTGATCTTAACAGTATGGTCGTCATGTACATAGACAGAAAATGCTTGCAATAAATTTTTATGAGTACTAGGTAGCCTATTAATGAAAACAATGTCTTTGTCCATAATACGTCTGTTTATGATTTGACCAACTTTCAAATATGTATGTCCTTTTGAACCTTCCCTAATTGCACAAGTGGCTGAACCATCTCTGTATGTTACACATAATTTGTCATCCACTAATTTCTGTAAATGAAAATAAGAGGATTGATCTTAACAGTATGGTCGTCATGCACATAGACAGAAAATGCTTGCAATGAATGTTTATGAGTACTTGGTAATTTTGGAGTCCTTGGTTAGGGTTTGGGCTGAAAGTACGAGTGCTGGAGCCGGCGCTTTCGGAGTCCGAACTCATTCTTTTGAAAAATTAAAAAATAGGAATTTTAGTAAATATGGATTTTCTTGTTAAGAAGAAAATGGAAGGTAAAGAAGAGACATAACTGAAACTTTGCACTGTGAAAAGTAATATTAACCATCTTACTTTCCCTGTTGAATTTGACGTCCATGAAATGGACCTTTTCCAGAAAACCATGGATTTAAAACCATTAAATCCTTCTCAGAAATTTGAGTTTGTTGAACTGAATTGAATTATTACAATTCAATTTTGTTGAATATCCAAACGCAAGGTTTCCATGAATTAAGCAAATGAATTCATTATAACCCATTTTGTTGAATATCCAAATGCAAGGATTTTTTATTTATTATTATTATTATTATTATTTTGTGATATGCAATAGCTTTTCAGAATTCATATGTAGGTGCATACTTGTGCTCATTCACATGGACTTTGACTAACTTTCTTAAATTTCTTTGGTTTTTCTAATTTTTGTATCTAATTTTGAATTTCTAGGCCCTAAAACAAGATTCTAGGTGCCGTCAACAATGCTAACAGAATTCTCTAGGTCAGATTGTTGATTGGACCTGATTTTATTTAAATGATCTTGATAATCCATTTTATTTAAATGAACAGACCCGGATGTGCGTCGGAGCTATCCGGATGTTGAGTGGGGGTCCTTGGAAGGTGGAACCGTTGTTATGACCATGATGAAGCTATCCATTTCCTATGGACAGCATTGTAGTGTCCTGGCCATTTGGACAGGCCGTGTTTATATCTGTATTTGCTCGAAATTGATGGAGCAGACCCGGATATGCGTCGGAGCTATCCGGATGTTGAGCGGGGGTCCCTGGAAGGTGGGAACCGGTGTTATGACCATGATGAAGTTGTCCATTTCCTATAGACAGCATTGGAGTGGCTTGGCCATTTAGACTGACCATGTTTATGTAATTACTCGAAATTGATGGAGCAGACCCGGATGTGCGCCGGAGCTATCTGAATGTTGAGTAGGGGTCCATGAAAGGTGGGAACCACTGTTATGACCATGATGAAGCTATCCATTTCCTATAAACAGCATTGGAGTGGCCTAGCCATTTGGACAGGCCATGTTTATGTATTTACTCGAAATTGATGGAGCATACCCGGATGTGCGTCGGAGCTATCTGGATGTTGAACGGGGGTCCTTGAAAGATGGGAGCCACTGTTATGACCATGATGAAGCTATCCATTTCCTATGGATAGCATTGGAAGGGCCTGACCAATTGGAGCAGGCCATGTTTATATTTGTATTTGCAGGGACCACACTCTTAACCTATAACCTAAACCTATTCTCAAATCCCAAAACCTATAATTACAACCTAAACCTTAACCTAAACTTATAACCTATAACCTAAACCTATAACCTAAACTCAATTCCCTAAACTCTAACGTACAACCTAACCTAAACCTATATTTATAACCTAAACCTATTATCAAATCCCAAAACCTATAACTATAACCTAAACCTTAACTAAAAACCTATAGCCTATAACCTAAACTCATTTCCCTAAACCTTAACCTATGCCCTAACTTAAACCTATACTTATAACCTAAACCTATTCTCAAATCCCAAAACTTATAACTTAAATCTAAACCTTAATCTAAACCTATAACCTATAACCTGAACCTATAACTTAAACTCAATTCCCTAAACCTTAACCTATAACCTAACCTAAACCTATACTTGTAACCTAAACCTATTCTCAAATCCCAAAGCCTATAACTATAACCTAAACCTTAACCAAAATCCTATAACCGATAACCTAAACCTATAACCTAAAATCAATTCCCTAAACCTTAACCTACTCCCTCACCTAAACCTATACTTATAACCTAAACCTATTCTCAAATCCCAAAACCAATAAACCTAAACCTTAACCTAAACCTAAACCTATAACCTAATGCTATAACCTATAACCTAAACCTAAAACCTAAACCTTAACGTATTCTTAAATCCCTAAACCTAAACCTACACCTAATCCTAATCTCAACTCCCTAACCTAAACCTAAACCTAAACTTGAAAACCCAAACCTAAACCCAATCCCGAACCCGAATCCGATTTCCTAAACCTAAACTTATAACCTTAACCTAAATCTATTCTCAAATCCAAAACCTATAACCTAAACCTAAACCTAAACCTTAACCTATAACCTAAACTCAATTTCCTAAACCTTAACCTATAACCTAACCTAAACCTAAACCTATAACCCGAACCCGATTTCCTAAACCTAAACCTTAACATATTCTCAAATCCCTAAACCTAAACCTATACCTAAAGCTAATCTCAACTCCCTAACCTAAACTTAAAACTAAACTTGAAAACCCAAACCTAAACCCAATCCCGAACCCGAACCTGATTTCCTAAACCTAAACTTATAACCTTAACCTAAATCTACTCTCAAATCCTATAACCTAAACTTTAACCTTAACCTAAACCTTAACCTATAACCTAAACTCAATTTCCTAAACCTTAACCTATAACCTAACCTAAACCTAAACCTATAACCCGAACCCGATTTCCTAAACCTAAACCTCAATGTATTCTCAAATCCCTAAACCTAAACCTACACCTAATCCTAATCTCAACTCCCTAACCTAAACCTAAACCTAAACTTGAAAATCCAAACCTAAACCCGATCCCGAACCCGAACCCGATTTCCTAAACCTAAACTTATAACCTTAACCTAAAACTATTCTCAAATCTCAAAACCTATAACCTAAACCTAAACCTATATAACCTTAACCTAAACCAAAAACTTAACCAATAACCTAAACCTTGACCTATAACCTTAACTTATAACCTAAACCTATAACTTAAACTCAATTTCCTAAACCTTAACCTATAACCTAACCTAAACCTAAACCTATAACTCGAACCTGATTTCCTAAACCTAAACATTAATGTATTCTCAAATCCCTAAACCTAAACCTACACGTAATCCTAATCTCAACTCCTTAACCTAAACCTAAACCTAAACTTGAAAACCCAAACCTAAACCCAATCCCGAACCCGAACCCGATTTCCTAAACCTAAACTTATAACCATAACCTAAACCTATTCTCAAATCCCAAAACCTATAACCTAAACCTAAACCTAAACCTTAACCTAAACCTAAACCTTAACCTATAACCTAATCCTATAACCTAAACTCAATTTCCTAAACCTTAAACTATAAGCTAACCTAAACATAAACCTATAACTCGAACCCGATTTCCTAAACCTAAACCTTAACGTATTCTCAAATCCCTAAACCTAAACCTACACCTAATCCTAATCTCAACTCCCTAACCTAAACCTAAACCTAAACTTGAAAACACAAACCTAAACCCGATCCCGAACCCGAACCCGATTACCTAAACTTAAACTTATAACCTTAACCTAAACTTATTCTCAAATCTCAAAACCAATAACCTAAACCTAAACTTATATAACCTTAACCTAAACTTAAAACTTAACCTATAGCCTAAACCTTAACCTATAACCTTAACTTATAACCTAAACCTATAATATAAACTCAAATTCCTAAACCTTAAATTATAACCTAACCTAAGCCTAAACCTATAACTCGAACCCGATTTCCTAAACCGAAACCTTAACGTATTCTCAAATCCCTAAACCTAAACCTACACCTAATCCTAATCTGAACTCCCTAACCTAAACTTAAACTTGAAAACCCAAACTTAAACCCAATCCCGAACCCGAACCCGATTTCCTAAGCTTAAACATATAGGTTATAGGTTAGGTTTAGGTTAAGGTTTAGGTTTTAGGTTTAGGTTAAGGTTTAGGTTTTAGGTTTAGGTTATAGGTTTTAGGTTTAGGTTAAGGTTTAGGTTTAGGGTATTTTTGTTTATGATGTTAAGCTTATATGTATTTATCGTTAATGAATGTGATGTGGATAAGATTGTTTATTTTTGGATGAATGTAGTTTATGTTTGGATGGATTTACTAGTTTGGGTTTAGATGGGTGTGAATGTGAATATGATGAAATATATTATATAACAATTGTATATCAGGATGAATATAATGAAATATATTGTAACAAGTGTATATCAGGAATTTTGTGCCGGAATATATTTTTTTAAAAAAAGAGACTTTTAGCGACGAAGCTTTTCACAGCTAAAAGTTTTGCAAAATATTTTTAGCAACAAAAATTTTCGTAGCTAAAAGTTTTGCAAAATATTTTTAGCGACGAAAAATTTCGTAGCTAAAAGTTATGCAAATATATTTAGTGACGAAAATTTTCGTAGTTAAAAGTTTTGTAAAATATTTTTAGCAACGAAAATTTTCGTAGCTAAAAGTTATGCAAATAGTTTTTTAGCGATGAAAATTTTCTTAGCTAAAAGTTTTGCAAAATATTTTTAACGACGAAAATTTTCATAGTTAAAAGTTCAACATTCTTTTTTTAGAGACGAAAATATTCGTTGCTAAAAGTTTTGCAAAAGTTTTTTGCGACGAAAATTTTCGTCGCTAAAAGTTTTTTAGTTTAGCGGCGAAAATTTTCGTTGCTAAAAAGCTTCCATTTAGCGACGATTAAATTTTTTCGTCGCTAAAAACCATTTGCTTCGGACTTTTAGCGACGAATTTAGTGTCAAAAATTTTCGTCACTAAAACTTTTTAGCTACAAAAATTTAGCTTTTAACGACGAAAATTTTCGTCGCTAAAGGTGAGATTTCTTGTAGTGAAGGGAGTAGAGAAAGTAGTGGCTGATCATCTTTCTCGCCTTGATCTCTCTGATTCCATTGAGACGACACATATAAATAACATGTTCCCTGACGAACAATTGTTTAAAGTCTTCCATTCACCTTGGTTTGCGGATATCACTAATTATCTTGCTATAGGTTTCACACCGACACATTAGACCGCGCAACATATGAAAAAGTTCTTTACCGAGGTACAAAAATTCTTCTGGGATGATCCATATCTATTTAAATATTGTCCAGACCAAATCTTATGGAGATGTGTGCCAGAGAATGAACACCAAAGTGTCATCTCCTCCTGTCATTCTCAAGCTTGTGGTGGTCACTTTTGTAATGCCTCGATTTTTGAGACCCGAGTACATGACCTATATCCCGAAAACCTGGGAATTAACTAGATAATAATGGAAATAAACCTGTAAAATCAAGTGCAAATAGCGGAATGAAGCATAGCATAGATATAACTCTAACGTAACCAATATCCTGGCCCACACAGCTAGGGGCCACATACAAAACTTCAAGTTCAAACGTAACAATTCCCAAATAAACTATCAAAAGGAAACTTATTGGTTGAGGCCGTAATATGCCGCAACCTCTTGGTACGGCTCCTCATCGCTAGGGTCCTCCTTGCCTGCAACCTCCTCCTGTTCCTTCGTGAGTTTATCTATCCCTGCATCCTCTGTACGGTTGAACATTGATGAATGAGTGGCCAGCTCAGTGTAATCTCCCCTCAAGATTACACACCACACCCCAAACAAGGAATGACATAAAACATACACACAATCCAAAACACAGCAGATGTGGTCTTATTATGAGCATGAATGCGTGAATGCAATCATCACCTCAGTGATGCTCATCCGTGCGGATAGTGGTCTCATCACCCATGCAATCTTCGACCTAGGAAAAGCATCCAGACGGTCTGTGCCCTAGGAAAAACAACCAGTCAGGCAAATATGTACGATAACAATAGATATTGGTCTGTGCTATGTATGCATGATTAGCCAACCCGTTATTAGTTTAATTACAACTAGCTAATTTAAATAAGCTCACAGTCACTACGGGGAGCTCACGACTCAACGTAGGCCGATGGCTCGAGCATAGTGTCCCATGACCACCATCCCCGGCCCATGAGACTACCGCCTAAGGGTGTGTGTAGTATCCACCAATACATGGTCAATTAACTTATTATGAAGGGACCACCAACAATGCCAATTGGGAATGAAAGGTTAAAATTACCAATTATGGCGATTAAACATGCCGACATGAATGGTTTAAACACGAGTAAACAATGGTGTTTTAAAAGGGTACAAAGATCACCCCAAATCAATTAGCTGAAACCACACATGGATGGTAAGCCTCATAGTCAATTTCCACAACCCAAAACCTCCATGTTAGGGGCCTACTCATATCGCAACTAGTCCTATTACACCTTAAGCTCAGACTATCCTTCATTAGGATTTCCCATGGAGAGGTTCCAACTATGTGTGTATCATAAACAATAGCATGGATCCCACTTATGAACAAGAAGTAGAGAGCAATGCATGTATTTCTATGAGGCACATGGTCATGAGTTTATAATTCGAAATACGCGCTAAAAGAACTAACGCACGACACATGTAATAAATGAGAAGTTGAATTAGTTTGATAAATTTAATACACATGTTCAGGGCGAGATAACCAAGTATGAATGCCAACCTAGAGCATTCTTTCAATCCTAACAATCAAATATACTAAATAGTCCCATCAAGTAAGCCAATTACTTCTAAATTATAGGAATCATTTATCTAAACAAACATAAGTAAATATCATTTATTTCCAAGTTATTAAACCATCCTTTAAAGTAGTGTCTAGATAAGCAAACCATTTGTATATCGTAAATTTTGAGAAATCATTAAATGTTTCTACGCTCCTAGGTCATAAAAGCTACCCTTAATCTAGTTAGGGATGAAAAGCCCAAGGGGAGGAGAATCATCACCAGACAAGTCGTAGAGCGTTTCTAGATGTAAATTTCCTCGAGAAGATAGTGACCCCACACCGCTTAAGTAGTCCCCTATATAAATTTATTTGCATTAGACAATGAGTTCCAAGGTTTAAAGCATAAGGTTTGGTGGAGGGTTGGAGGGCCTTAAATTTAAGTTGTTTAGGCTACCATCAAAGGACAATCAGCCCACCAACACTTGCCCCTATTTTAGCATAAACTGGGCCCAATTAGGGCCCACATCTACTGCTCCTAATCAGCCCAAAATTGAGCCATGGTGACCCTGTATGGACTGGGCACGGTAGCCCACGCGCTACATAGGCTGCCCATAGGTGCTGGTGTGGGGCCCACTACCTTAGGTGGGGCGGGCCACAAAATTTTTAAATGGTGCAGCCCCCCTGGATTTGAATCGGGCATGGCCCACTGCACTTTGTGGTTTGGCCCACCTATATCAAATCGGGCAGGGCCTACAGTACAAAACCCTACGGCCCACAAAAATCCCAGTGTGGCCCACTGTGAAGAATCCTGCGGGCCACCTAGAATTTGTTTTGGGCCCAGGTCCTTTTTTTTTTACTTGGTTCAAACTGCTTCCCACTATGCTATAGCCCACCTAAGGGTTATACTAAGTGTGGCCCACCTGTTTTACACAGGGTGCAGCCCACCTGTTCTTATACAGGGTGTGGCCCACCCGTTCTTATACAGGGTGCAGCCCACCAGTTTTACACAAGGTTGGTGCGGCCCACCCTATTTTATAGGATTGCTAACATAGTCGGGAATGTTGGGTTTCAGCCCATGCTTCTAGGCTTATTTTCAGACCACAATGTGGGTTAGTTTCGGCCCGCTGCTTACGGCTAGGACCCAGCAATGGACAGCTGGATTCAGTCTGTTTGCACGGCCAGTTCTCGGCCCAAAATGTGGCTATTGTTTAGACCAGTTTCAACCTAAAATATCATCATAGCTTGGCCTGGATTTAGCCTGAAATATGGCCACTGTTTGGCCTGGTTTAATCCTATACCTAAGCCCTGTTTGGGAGCTATTTTCAGATCCAAACATGGCTCGACCAAGAGTCTTTCTGCTCCCGTGGACTATGGCAGATGCTCGGCTCGATCACAGCCATGGCAAGGGCTGTACTAGGCGTTGCATTGTCGATCCCGACTCCAACTCGTTGTAGCCGTTACCTGAGGATTTTGGCTATGGAAGAAGACAAAGTCTTCACCTTCTCTCCCTCAACTGAGTTAACCTACAAACAGGCAGAGTCAAGCTGGAGATGGGTCAAGTCGAGTTGGTTCTCTCACTCAGCTTTCTTTCTCCCATTTCTCTCTCTCTCTCTCTCTCTCTCCCTCTCTCTTTCCTTTCTCACCTTCTTATGCGAATTCCGAGAGCCACATGCTCCTTTTATAGCCGTGGGTGGGAGATCCCAATAGTTAGATCAAACCGACCCACCTTGAATGGTCGTGATTAGAAGGTGGCTGTAATGGGGCCTATCCACATGCTAGCAGGGATAGTTGATATCCAGGCCCACCAGAAAAGTAACTTTTCTGATCTAGTGGGGCCCATCTCATCATCTCGTTTACATGGGTATCGAGGAAGATGATCGACCCTCTAATGGCAGATCATAGTGCCATGTAATTTACCATGATCTGATCCATTTAAGTGGACCAGATCGAATCTCTGATCAATGTGGGGCCCACTTTTTGGGCCGCAAATGTGTGTTTCACTCTCAGTCACGAGAAAGTCTGATTCTCGGCCTTTCTCGTGAGATGTGTTGTTTCTCCTCTGCCACCATGTACCACCTCAAGGGAGTGGCTGAGATTACTCTACGTGGCCCATCAAACGGTCAGAAATCAATTTTCTAAAAAGGGAAATGTTCCCTCTCTCTTTTCCCTGCTACAGATGGCTGTCTGGCCATTTTTGGCAAAGCACAAAACATCCTTTCAACGGACGGATGGATGGGATTGTCTGATTATTACGATCATGGACCACCCAGGTGGTCGTAGATGGGCCCACCATCTCGGATCCCTACCGCATGAAGGATTCCGAATGGTCTCACCCGATCTTTCTCTTCCCTATGCATAGGCCCAAAAGCCTATACCGTTTTGGTCGGACGGGCCCCATGAACAAGATGGATCGTTCGGATCGTTCAGAAAGTGGCCATGATGGGCTACTTTGTAGTCTAAAGGTTGGCAGTTTGAAATTTCAAACGGGCAGGAGAACCCATTTTCTTCTTTTCAATTTTAGCTCAGTCAAAGCCTCTTTGAGGAAGCTCGCCGTTCCAGTGCACATTGTGTATGAATGCATGGCTGTACATGCACTTCGTGTGAGGTCCACCACAATGTTTGCGACAAATCCAGCCCATCTATTCATCTTAGGATCCCCATGTAGGGGTCCCGGCCCAGATTAGGGAGGGGCCAAAGCCCAGGTGGGCCATATCACACTTCCTAGGCCCCTCTATGGCCAATACTATTGATCCAATGGCCGGGTTAACTTGGTACTTGGTTTCAGTAGCCAAATGTGAGTTTGAGATACCGTAGTTACCTGGTTTGTCATCCACTAGCCCCTTAAGGTCGATTACTAGGGTGTTGCTTCATTTCCTTGTCATTGGTTGACTTAAAGATTATTTTAACCCAAGATATATGGTTAATTAGAGTTACCTTCTTGCCTATATTGGAGTGCAAATTGGTTCCCAGGCCTATGATGGATGGCTTCAACATCGACTAGAAGTCCCATCCTACATGTGTTAAGTTCAAGCCGCTTAGTAATTCAATCTTGGTTTCCATAGATGTAGGTTTAAGAGGTAACACTCATGTACCAAAGGTACGGGGTATTACAATCTACCCCCCTAAAAAAAATTTCACCCTCGAAATTACCTGTGGTGCGCCACTGAACAGGTGAGGGTATTTCTCCATAACTTCTGTTTCTCGTTCCCAAGTCGCCTCGTCGTCTCCATGATGTGACCAAAGAACCTTGACTAGTGGTATAGTCTTTGTCTGCAGGACCTGCGCCTTGTGATCGAAGATGCGGATAGGTTCCTCGGTGTAAGAGGCATTATCTGTCAGCTCGATCTGCTCCCAACTAATGATGTATGACTTGTCTGGCGTATATTTCTTCAACATGGACACGTGAAAGACGTTTTGAATACCGGCCAATGTAGTGGGCAATGCAAGGCGGTATGCTATGGCTCCCACGCAATCCAAAATCTCGAAAGGCCCAATGAAACATGGTGCGAGCTTCCCTTTCTGTCAGAACCTCATCGGTCCCTTCATAGGCGACACCTTCAGAAATACATGGTCGCCAGCTGCAAACTCTAGGTCGCGCCATCAGTTATTTGCATAGCTCTTCTGTCTGCTTTGGGCAGTATGTAAGCGCTTTCTAACCACATCAATGACTTGGGTGCTGGCCTAAACAAGCTCGGGCCTTGATAGGTTTCTCTCTCTGATTTTTGCCTAACACTGAGGGGCTCGGCAAGGGCGACCATAGAGAGCTTTGTATGGTGCCATACCTATGCTGGACTAGAAACTGTTATTGTATGCAAACTCTGCCAAGGCCAGGTGATCGTCCTAGTTGCCTTGAAAGTCCAGGATGCATGCTCTCAACATATCTTCTAGAATCTGATTTACCCGCTTAGTCTGCCCATCTGTCTGAGGATGAAATGTGATATTAAACTTGAGTTACGTAGCCATCTCTTCTTGTACCCTCCTCAAAAAGGTAGAAGTAAACATGGAGTCTCGATCTGATATAATCTCCCGCGGAACCCTGTAAGACCGCATGACTTCCCGAATGTATAGCTTTGTCAAAATATCATTAGAGTCGGTTGTGTGAATCGGAATGAATTGGGCAGCCTTTGTCAATCTGTCAACGATGACCCAGATTAATTCGTATTTCCTCTGCGTCCTAGGAAGACCAGATATGAAGTCTATAGAAATGTCATCCCACTTCCATTCGGCTAGTGGTAGCGGCTGGAGGAGGCCAGCAGGCTTATGATGCTCGGCCTTGATCTTCTGGGACACCATACACTTCGCCACAAAACCTGCAATGTCCCTCTTCATATTGCTCCACCAGTACTTTCTTTTAACAACGTTGTACATCTTAGTGCTTCCTGGGTGGATAGCTAATTTGAAATGGTGGGCTTCTACCGTTATTTCCTTCCTTAATTCGGTGTTTTTTGGAATGCACACTCACCCTTGATACCGAAGACCGTCACTGCTACCAACCCTTCGGTCGGGCATCTCCTCGCTCTCGCACCTTTCTTTCATCTTGACAAGCCATTCATCCTGATGCTGAGCAGAGATCACATGCCGAACCAGGGTCAACTCTGCAATCAATGAAGCCACATAAGCATCGGGTTCGTCGAGGGTAAGTTGGATGTTGAAGTCTTATACGAACTCCATCATCTCCCACTCCTTGATCATCAGATTGGCCACCAGCTCATGCTTCTTCTTCCGACTTAGAGCATCGGCCATGAAATTCGCCTTGCCAGGGTGGTATGAGATATCAAAGTGGAAGTCTTTAAGTGTCTTTATCCATCAATGCTAGCGTATATTCAAATATTTCTGTGTGAATATATATTTTAGGCTCTTATGATCACAGAATAGCTAAAAATCCTCTCCGTAGAGGTAATGCCTCCATATCTTAAAGGAAAAGACTAACACTGCCAACCCTAGGTCATGAGTCGGGTAGTTCTCTTCATGTTTCTTCAGTTGGGGACAAACATAAGCAATCACCTTATCGTTCCGCATCAGAACACAACCAAGGCCCAACTTTGAAGCATCGTTATACACCACGAACTTTTTCCCTTCTTGTGAGAGAGTGAGCACCGGCGCAGAAGTTAATCTCATCTTCAGCTCCTGGAACGCTGCTTCTGCATTCTCATCCCATGTGACTTGGGCATTCTTCTTCGTCAGTTGGGTGAGCGGGCGTGTGATTCTGGAGATTTCCTTAATAAAGTGTCGGTAGTACTCGGCCATGCCTAGGAAACTCTAAACCTCGGTCACCGTAGTGGGCTGCTCCCACTTAAATACCATTTCCACCTTGGCTGGATCCACTGCTATTCCTTCTGCTATCACCACATGTCCAAGGAATTTTACTTCCTCTTCTTAGAACACACACTTGCTTAGCTTGGCGTACAACTGATTTTCCTTCAAAGTATTCAGGACTGTGCGCAAGTGTTGCTCGTGCTCTTCTCGTCTTTTCGAGTAACCCAAGATGTCATCGATGAATATGATTACAAACTGATCTAAGTAAGGCATAAAACCCTGAGCCAGCTGTTCATCAATCTGACTCATTAGCTCCTCCATCTTGCAAGGAGGCATGCGAAGTGAAGGGAGTGATATAGGAGCGGTTCCCGGCTTGAAATCAATACAAAAATCTACCACACGTATAGGAGACAGTCCTGGTATCTCTTTGATTACTTTAGAAAAGTCTTGGACTACTGGTATTCGTCCGATAGTGGCTTCCACTGTCTCAGCTTCCTTTAGAGCCTGCAAGCTCTCGAACTCTTGGCATCTACCCCTTCCTTTCAAAGTGAAAGAGGCCTGTCTTGGGATGGATATAGTCACCATTTTGTAGCGATAATCCATGACTGCATGCACCAACGTGAGCCGGTCCATCCCAAGGATGATGCCAAACCCTCTGATGGGCATGACAATTAGGTCCACGACAATCTCATGATTTAAGAGCGTGGTGGGACTTGCCTTGCATATCTTATTTGTTTCCACAAATTTTCCCATAGGGGATGCTATAACTAAGGGGATATGCATCTTAGTGGTGTTCAATGCTAGTCTAGATGCAATAGCAGAATCAACAAAAGATAAAGTTGCACCGAAATTGAATTACATAAGTACAGGGGTACCGTTAATGTGGTTAGTACCATGGATAGTACAAGGGGTCCTGATCGGCCTCTGTAGCGGCAACGACATACACTCTAGCCTGGGGAGCTCTTTGTTGAACTGCGGGCCCTTGTTTGAGCTGATGAGGCCTAGGCGCTGCTCTGGTCACCATCTGGTTCTGCTAGGGGCGGTTCGCCTGGAGTGGAATACCATGATCCCGCATCCTCTGAAAGTAGTTCTGGATATTGTGATTTGCCCTACCACAATAACTGCAGCCCTCGTCAAGAGGCAAAGGTGGGGCTCAGGCAAGCAGCGATCTGGATCTACCTACATTGACAAGCGGAGCAGGAGGTGCCTGTCTTGGCCTGGCTAGAGCATCTCGTGCTGGAAGGCAAGAGTGGATGGTGCGCTCGAAGTCTCTCTCTACTCGCATTGCCTTGTCCACTAGTTCTGGGAAATCACCAAAATCCCAGGTACACAGCCAGGATTGTATCCCGGGCTTCAGCCACTCCTTGAGCTTCTCCAACTTGTACTCCTCGTCTTCGAGGGCTTTGGGTACATAACGATGAAATTATGGTAATGACCACTTTAGTCAAAGTGGGAATATACTATGATGTCATAGAGGGGGGTGATTAGGACTTTTTAAAATTTTATGAGGATTTAAAACCTATTAACCCTATCCTGAACTAATATGCAGATAGCAGGATTTCTTCAATGTAACTCTAATGGCTTCCAAGCCAAACAGAAGATCCAATCATAAGACTATTCAAAATATAAACAAGATGTATAACATAAATCATGATGGATGTGACTTTGTATGAGATGTGATTCTAATTAGTTTTAGGTAATCATGTAAACATGCATTATGAGAACATACAGAGAAATCACACAAGTAGTAAAGTAAATAGCAATCCCAAACACAGTCATATTTGTAGTGGTTCAACTACGTGTCTACTCCACTTCCGGCGGATGCACTCAACCCTTGAGTGTACCGGATCTCACTTAAGGATGTTTCAAATTAGGTTCACCTCAAACTAGTACAACCTACACAAGGCTGACTCTAGGACCTACACAAGGTACCTAACATGTCTCCATGAGACACAAGTTTATGCCCCACATGGGAGCAAGGGTCGACACACAACACCTAGATTTTAGGCCACACAGGCCAAGGATCCACTCAAGGAACCTAATAGTTTATGCCCTACATAAGAGCAAAGGTCAACACACAACACCTAGGTTTTAGACCACACAGGTCAAGGACCTACGCAAAGGACCTAAGTTTATGCTCTCCACAGAGCAAGGGTCAACACACAGCATCCGCACATACTCTCCTGTCGGAGGCCTCCTATGAGGACTTGAAAGGCTTGAGAATCACCTATGACCCAATCCTACACAAAGGAATGATCAGCAGGATCTTTGAACTCTAATGACTTATAGATAAGTAGATGAGTCCCATTTAGCACATTGATGAAGATCTCCTCCTTTGATGATGAAGAATCGTTAGCTCCCTTGAACCGCAACACAAATGATGCTCCAATGTATAGCGACGGGTTGGGTCATGGTTATATTGGAATCCTACTCTATTAAATGTTTTCCTATTTTAGAAATAGAGTGATTTCAATCATCTATGCATTCAAGGTATCCCAACTCAATGATTTGCCATTAAGGTGGTAGCTGAAGGATCCTTGAATGCGAAAGTTCATTCCCCAATCCACTCTATTGAATATTAATAATGAAGGTGGATTGGAGGATGAACTCCCATAAGAGAAAAAAGGCTTAGGGTATATGATCTGGATTAAACACTCAAAAGTTCTATCGATTTTCTCTACAAACAATCAAAGGCAAGCTCTCTTTAAATAGGCAAAAAGTTCCAATGGAAATAAAATAGTCATATTTTTGATAGAGTTCGATATCATCGAGCAGGCTTCGATATCATCAAGCGTATACTCTTGACACCATTGAATGGCCACTCGATGACACGAAATCAATCTGTCGAACACTTTTGAACCTTTTTTCCAACTGGTCAAGGATATCGAACAATCTTCAATGTCATCAAATTTTGAACTCCGATTTCATCGA
Source organism: Magnolia sinica (assembly GCF_029962835.1). Taxonomy (NCBI): domain Eukaryota; kingdom Viridiplantae; phylum Streptophyta; class Magnoliopsida; order Magnoliales; family Magnoliaceae; genus Magnolia; species Magnolia sinica. The sequence goes on along the minus strand of NC_080574.1, from coordinate 110,378,224 downwards.
TGTAAGGCTCGATTCCTCAACATTTGAAAACATGAGAGCAAACTTGCCTTTGAAACTTAATAGGAATTTGATATGATCGAGTATCCCTTGATATCATCTGAATTTGAAAGTCGATGATATCGATACCGGGTTCGATTCATTGATATTTTCAAGGAATTTTCCTATAAGCTTGCTGGATAGCTCGTGTCTTATTTCGATGACATCGACATGGTCTCGATATGATCAATATTTGAATATTGATATCCTTAAGAGCTCCTCGATACTTAAGTAAATTTACCTGAAAGCTTGCTAGTTAGATTTGTGTCCTAATCCGATATCATCGAAGGCCAGTCGATATCATTGAGGTTTGAATTTCAATGATATCGAGGCTCTCTTCGAGATATCAAAAATCATATGATTTTCCTTAACTACTTTTTGGACACAACTGACCAGATGTCGATTTTATCAACCCCTCTCGATGAACTCGAGATTCAAAATTTGATGATATCGAACATGCCATTAATTCATCGATAATTCAGTTCAGGATTCATTGTGGTTGTTAGACATCGATAATATCAAGTGATTTTCAAGGACATCGATAATAGAGTTCGATTTCATCGAACCACTTATCGATAAATCGACAAAGGTAGAAAACTTAGAGATTTTCTTGATTTTGTAAAATAGTTTTCTCACCTTAAACCCTAAGTTGTTCTATCCATTTTTAAGGGTTTTATATACCTGGTGTTTTGGGACATTAGATGTGAGGCTAAGTTTACCTTTTATGAGTTCAGGCACACATCCTGTTGAGGCAGACGCTTGAATGATCTTTCTATGGAGGTCACTTGTCTTACTAACTCAACATTCACGCTAATTAACAAACCAGGGCACTTTCAACTGAGACAGCTCGTCAAACTTTGCCTCGTACTGGGAGACCATCAGATTCTCCTATTCCAACTTTAGGAACTATGCTCTCTTCTCACTCCGTCACGACCATAAAAAATATTTCTTTAAGAACTTCATCCTGAAGCTAGCCCAGGTCCAGGCATACCCGGCGTCACCCCTCTCCACATGCTACCCCACCAGTTTTCTTCCTCTCCCTCGAGCAGGTAGGTGGCCAGCGCGACCATCTGGGAGTCTATGCACTCCATTGACCTCATCATCTTGACGACTCTCGCCAACCAATGCTCGGCCTGAACTGGGTCAGGCACTCCTCCAAACGTTGGCGATTGTATCCTCAGGAATCAGTCAAAAATGTCTGCACCCCTGGCGTCCCTATCTCGAGATGCTGCTCTATGATCTCTATCTCCTAGTGTCTGCATCATCAGTGTGTGCACGTCCAGCTACTGTCTTACGAACGTATCTTGTTGTTGTTGTATAGTGGTAGCCATTTACACAAAGACAGTAAAGGTTGCTGCTCCCATAGCCATATCTGCATATGTGTTGGCTGAAAGTTTAGCCGTAGGCGTCCGCCGCTCAAAGTATTATGAGGGCAGTCCTGATGGGATGACTTGAGGGGAGGAGAATCCCCTACTACTTCTGACCCTGTATCTCCGTTCGCCACTCCAGGCGGGAGACCTGGCATGTAGATAGGGCTGCGCCCTGTTGATGGGTTGGGATAGATGTCGACCGTACGGGTCTGATGAAATAACAGTACCGGTGGCATGGCTTCCTGTGAGATTAGAATTTCGTGGTTCAGGGATTAGAAGGGAGAAGAATGGTTTCAGTCAATATGAGGCATCATAAGTGTTAAAGATCTTGCCAATTGCATAGCGAGGGAGTTTATCCTTCAATTGGTACTTTTGGGTGGAATTATTCCAAGGGGGTTAAGGTTTCCGTTCTAAATTCAGATGACTACCTGTTATTTCCCACGAGATCCTAAGTTCTTCTCTAGGTGAATCATACTCTAATTTCTCCCTAACTATTGGGGATCCCTACATAAGTCCACATGTTTACGTTGCCAGTATCTAAGGGGCCTAAGTGTTTTGTATCTCAGTTTACTCATCCTTCCCATTTTCAAAGGGAAGTATGTAGGTTTTGTCTAAGTTAATCCCTTAAGGTTTTGTATATTGATCCCACAGCCAGGATATCTCATACTCCACTTTAATACCAACTTTGTAACGCCCTGGTTTTCAAGAACCGAGTACATGACCCATATCTCGAAAACCCAGGAATTAACCGAATAATAATGGAAATCAACATGTAAAATAAGTGCAAATAGTGAAATGAAGCATAGCATAGATATAACTCAAATGTAACCAATATCCTTGCCCACACAGCTGGGGGCCACATACAAAACTTCAAGTTCAAACGTAACAATTCCTAAATAAACTATCAAATGGAAAACTACTAGTTGAGGTCGTAATATGCCGCAGCCTCTTGGTACGACTCCTCATCGCCAGGCTCCTCCTCACTTGTAGCCTCCTCCTGATCCTTCGTAAGTCCATCTGTCCTTGCATCCGCTGTACGGTTGAACATTAATGAATGAGTAGCCAGCTCAATGTGATTTCTCCTCAAGATTACACATCGCCGCCCCAAACAAGGAATAACATAAAACATATAGATAATTTAAAACATAGCAGATGCAATCTTATTATGTGCATGAATGCATGAATGCAATCATCGCCCTGGAGATGCTCATCCGTGTGGACAGTGGGCTCGTCACCCTCATCGACTTGGGAAAAATATCTAGACAGTCTGTGCTCTAGGAAAACATCCAGTCAGGCAAATACGTGCTATAACAATAAATGTTAGTCTTTGCCATGTATGCATGATTAACCAACCCATTATTAGTCTAATTACGACCAACTAATTTAAATAAGCTCATGGTCACTACGGGGAGCTCACTGCCTAGCGTAGGTTGATTGGTCGGGCATAGTGTCCCATGACCACCATTCCTGGCCCATAAGATTGCCGCTTTAGGGTGTGTGTAGTATCTACCAACACGTGGTCAATCAACTTAATATAAAGGGACCATCACCAATGTCGATTGGGAATGAAAGATTGAAATTACCAATTATGGCAATTAAACATGGTGGTATAATGGTTCAAAGATGAGTAAACAACGGTGCTTTAAAAGGGTGCAAAGATTATCCCAAATCAAATAGGTGAAACCACACATGGATGGTAAGCCCCATAATCAATTTCCACAACCCAAAACCTCCATGTTAGGGGCCTACTCGTATCGCAACTAGTCTTGTTACACCCTAAGCTCAGACTCTCCTTGGTTAGGATTTCCCATAGAGAGGTTCCAACTGTGTGTGTATCATAAACAATAGCATGGATCCCACTTATAAACAAGAAGTAGAGAGCAATGCATGTATTTCTATAAGGCACATGATCATGAGTTTATAATTTGAAATACGCGTTAAAAGAACTAACGCACTAACACATGTAATAAATGATAATTTGAATTAGTTTAATAAATTTAATACGCATGTTCGGGGCGAGGTATGAATGCGAACCTAGAGCATGCTTTCAATCCCAACAATCAAATATACTAAACAGTCTCATTAAGTAAGCCAATTACTTCTAAATCATAGGAATCATTTATCTAAACAAACATAAGTAAATATCATCTATTTCCAAGCTATTAAATCATCATTTGAAGTAGTGTCTGGATAAGCAAACCATTTGTATATCATAAATTCTGAGAAATCATTAAATGTTTCTACGCTCCTAGGTCATAAAAGCTACCCTTAATCTAGTTAGGGATGGAAAGCCCATGGGGAAGAGAATCATCAGCAGACAAGTCATAGAGCGTTTCTGGATGCAAATTTCCTCGAGAAGATAGAGACTCCACACCACTCAAGTAGTTCCCTATATAAATTTATTTACATTAGACAGTGAGTTCTAAGGTTTAAAGCACAAGGTTTGGAGGGCCCTAAATTTAAGTTGTTTGGGTTGCCATCAAGGGACAATCAGCCCACCAACACTTGCCCCTATTTTAGCATAAACTAGGCCCGATCAGGGCCTACATCTGCTTCTCCTAAACAGCCCAAAACTGGGCCATGGTGGCCCTGTTTGGCCTGAGCATAGTAGCCCATGTGCTGCATATGTTGCCCATAGGCGCTGGTGTGGGGCCCGCTACCTTAGGTGGGGTGGGCCAAAGAATTTTTCAATGGTGTAGCCCGCCTGGATTTGAATTGGGTAGGACCCACTGCACTCTGTGGTGTGGTAGCCTGGATTAAATCGAGCAGGGTCCACAGTACAAAACCCTGTGGCCCACAAAAATCCCATTGAGGCCCACTGTGCAGAATCTTGCGGCCCACTTGGAATTTGTTTTAGGCCCATGTCCATTTTTTTACTTGGTTCAAACTGCATCTCACTATGTTGCAGCCCACCTGAGCGTTATACTAGGTGTGGCCCACCTGCTCTTATACATGGTGTGGCCCACCTGTTTTACACAGGGTTGGTGCGGCCTACCTGTTTTACAGAGTGGGGCCCACCCTGTTTTACAGGCTCGTTAACACAGTCGAAAATATTGGGTTTCAACCCATGCTTCTGGGCTGATTTCCAGACCACAATGTGGGCTGGTTTCAGCCCGCTGCTTGCAGCTGGGACCTAGCAATGGACGGCTGGACTTAGTCTGTTTACACGGCCAGTTCTCGGCCCAAAACGTTGCCATTGTTTGGACCAGTTTCGGCCCAAAATACCATCATATCTTGGCCTGGATTTAGCCTAAAATATGACCACTATTTGGCCTGATTTTAACCCCATACCTAAGCCCTGTTTGAGAGCTATTTTTAGCTCCAAACATGGCTCAACCAGGAGTCTTTCTGCTCTCGTGGACTATGGGAGACGCTTGGCCTGATCACAGCCATGACAAGGGTTAGACTAGGCATTGTATTACCAATCCCGACTCTAACTCGGTGTAACCATTACCTGAGGATTTTGGCTCTAGAAGAAGACACAGTCTTCACCTTCTCTCCCTCAACTTAGTCGACCCTCAAACAAGTCGAGTCAAGCTGGAGATGGGTCGAGTCGACCCGGTTTGCTCACTCAACTTTCTCTCTCTCTCTCTCTCTCTCTCTCTCTCTCTCTCTCTCTTCCTCTCTCTTTCCTTTCTCACCTTCTTATGCGAATTCTGAGAGCTACAGAGCTCCTTTTATAGCCCGTGGGTGGGAGATCCCAATAGTTGGATCAAACTGACCCACCTTACATGCTTGTGATTGAAAGGTGGCTAGCATGGGGCCTATCCACACCCTAGCATGGATAGTTAACATCCAGTTCCACTAGAAAAGTAACTTTTCTGATCTGGTGGGGCCTATCTCGTCATCTCGTTTGCATGGGTATTAGGGAAGATGATCAGCCCTCTAATGACAGATCATAGTGCCATGTAATTTACAATGATCTGGTCCATTTAAGTAGACCAGATCAAATCTCTAATCAACGTGGGGCCCACTTTTTGGGCTGCAAACATGTGTTTCACTCTCATTCACGAGAAAGTCCGATTCTCGGCCATTCTCGTGAGATGGGTTGTTTCTCCTCTACCACCACGCACCGCCTCAAAGGGGTGGCTGAGATTACTCTACGTGGCCCATCGGACGGTCAGAAATCAGTTTTCCAAAAAGGGAAATGTTCCCTCTCTCTCTTTTCCCTACTACAGATGGTTGTCCAACCATTTTTAGCAAAGGAGAAAACATCCTTTCAATGGACGGATGGATGGGATTGTCTGATTATTACGATCGTGGGCCACCCAGGTGGTCGCAGATGGACCCACCATCTCGGATCCCTGCCGCACGAAGGATTCCGAACGGTCTCGCCTGATCTTTCTCATCCCTATGCATAGTCCCGAAAGCCTATACCGTTTTGGTCGAATGGGCGCCATGAACAAGATGGATGATTTGGATCGTTTGAAAAGTGGCCATGGTGGGTGACTTTGGAGTCTAAAGGTTGGTAGTTTGAAATTTTAAATGGGCGAGAGAACCCGTTTTCTTCTTTTCGATTTTGGCTCGGTCAAAGGCTATTTGACCGAGCCCGACGTTCCAGTGCACGAATGCATGGGGTGTACATGCACTCTGTGTGGGGTCCACCATGACATTTGTGACAAATTTAGCCCATCCATTCATCTTATGATCCCCATGTAGGGGTCCTGGCCCGGTTTGGGGCCAGGCCAAGGCCCAAGTGGGCCATATCACACTTCCTAGGCCCTTCTATGGCCAATACCGTTGATCCAATGGTTGGGTTAACTTGGTACTTGGTTTCAACAGCCAAATGTGAGTTTGTGACCCCGTAGTTACCTGGTTCATCATCCACTAGCCCATGAAGGACGGTTACTAGGTGTTGCTTCGTTTCCTTGTCATTGCTTGACTTAAAGATTATTTTAACCCAAGATATATGGTTAATCGGAGTTACCTTCTTGCCTATAATGGGGTGCAAATTAGTTACCAGGCCTATGATAGATGGCTTCAATGTCGACTGGAGGTCCCGCCTGCATGTGTTAAGTTCAAGCCGCATAGTAATTCAATCTTGGTTTCCATAGATGTAGGTTTAAGAGGTAACACTTGTGTATCAAAGGTACGGGGTGTTACAACTTCTCTGCCAAAAAGACCACAGTCAAAATTTTACAGTGCGCCTTTTACTGGCCCACTATGTTCAATGACACTAATGAGTTTTGCAAAAGTTGTAAGCATTGTTAGAAATTAGGAGCATTATCTTGTCGAAATATGATGCCTTTAAACCTCATTCTGATCGTTGAAGCATTTGATTGCTGGGGCATCAATTTCGTGGGACCATTCCCCCAATCTTTTGGAAATTTGTATATTGTACTAAATGTAGACTATGTCATTAAATGGGTTAAAGAAAACCCTTGCTAGAATAATGATCATCAAACAGTCATTAAATTCTTAAAAGAAAACATCCTTTCTCGGTTCGGAACACCTCAAGTTATCATTAGTGAAAGTGGTTCACATTTCATTAATAGGCCATTTGCGAACTTAATGAAAAAATATAACATCTCCTAAAAAGTGAGCACTCCATACCACCCACAAACAAGTGGGCAAGCTGAGATTTCCAATAGGAAAATTAAACATATTTTGGAAAGAACGGTTAACCCTGACCATAAGGATTGGTCAATTCGCTTGACCAATGCCTTATGGGCTTACCGTACTGCATTTCAGACCCCTATTGGAATATCTCCCTTTATACTTGTCTATGGGAATACTTTCCACTTGCCTGTAGAGTTAGAACATAGACCCTACTGGGCTATTAAAAATCTGAATTTCAATTTGGACAACACTGACTCGTTACGCAAACTTCAGTTAAATGAACTTGAAGAAATCCAGAATGACGCGTAGGATAACTCCAGAATTTATAAGGACATGATGAAGGTGTTTCCTAACCAACACATTCTTCGAAAATCATTCACACCAGGTCAGATGGTCCTCTTATACAATTCTCAGTTACATCTCTTTCTGGGCAAACTCCGATCTTGTTGGACCGGCTCCTTCACTATTATCAATGTTTATCCTCATAGGGCTGTTGAGATAAAGAATCCGAATAATGACAATGAATTCAAGGTAAATGGACATCGATTAAAGCCATTTATTAAGAAATTTGATTCAGAGGACATGTCCATACCTCTGAGTGATCCTGTGTACCAGGATTGATCTCCTACTTTGATGGAGGTATAGGTAGGTTTATCGCTTTCATAGGACAAGGATAGTTTGATTATACTCTGTTGATTTTTGTTTTGTGTTAACGTATCTTCACACTAAGATTATTGGAAAAGCCTCAGAATTCCTTCTTCAGATATTACCTTTCTATCACTTCCCTTTTCTTTTCATTGCCTCTTTTGCATTGCATGCTTAATTCTTTTACACTGAGGATAATGTAAACTTTTTGGTTGGGAATGGGGGATTAGGTAACCTAATCAATGTTTTCTCAGTTTTGAGCAAACTTTTTGAAAATTTTCAATGTTTTAAGCTAAAATCTGTTTGGAAAGCAGTGAATTGTGTACTTAAGAATGCTTTAAGCATGAGATTGAATTTTGAATTGCTGGAGTCTAATCATCTAAATAATTTATCACCTACGTACTTGCTCTCAATTGATTAAGAGGAAGTTTGAATATCATGTTAAATCACAAGACACATTCAATTTGTCTTCTGTAAGATATACTAGAAGTCTGATTGTTAGTATGTAAATCATTTATAGATGGTGATAATCGAGTCAAGAGAATTTTATCCACCTTAAAAGAAGAAAAGAACTAGTTAAAAAATAGGAGATCGACAAAGAGGTCATGAAAAAGAATGGAAAGAATGAAAAGAATGAATAAGAACTATTCATCGATATAAAAAAAAATGGAAAAAGAAGGAAAATGGGATAAGTTCGGAATTAGTACTTGAGTTTCAAAGTGATCTTGAAGTTATGAGCATATCTAACATGATGAATCTATAATATTCATACGGGATGTAAATTGACTTTCATTGGGCACATTGAAAAACTTGATATACAAATTATGCCTCAATATAATGGACAAAGGACTTATTTGATGGGTTTCTTATGTGATCGGATTCTAAGTTTTCAAAATCTCACTTTCATATATTAATTCCACTCATTCATCCTTGAGTGCACAAAAGATTATTTTCTGAAAAATATTTCTAACATTAAGCATTGAGATTTATTTTTTGCATACCATGCTTGGGACTAGCAAAATGTTAGTTGGGGATTGTGTTGAGAGTCAAATTTTGCATATTGGAACCCATTTATATCTTAGTTTTATGAACATGATACTGCTTAATGTCCTATTTTACTCATGTTTGTGTTGCAAGGTGAATTTGAGAGCTTGGATTGGAAAAGGTGCTAAAAGCATGGATTTGACGCTCAATGATCACCAAGGCAAAGAATGGATCTCAGGAGACAGATTGAAGATTTCAAGGTCCCAAGACTCAAGAAAATCAAGTGGAGAAGGAACGAAACCGAAAGAACAAATGCAGAATACACATTGACTGTGTCATTAAGCACCGTACGATGGCACTGAGGACACGTTCGATGATATCGAACATGAGTCGATGACATCGAATTTATGAAAGAAAATTGAGTTAGTGTAAGTGCTATAGTTTTTATCCCTGTCTGTTGTCAAATTTGTGGTGCCAAAATCAATGTTATGTTATATATAACTTGCTTAAGTGAAGCTCTCTCATGGATCAACATTCATGAACAAGCTAAGCTCACATCAAGTAAAGCTCACAAGTATAAGGATCAATCTTGAATGAATGAACTGCTCACAAGTACAAGGATCAATCTTGAATGAAAGAACTGCTCACAAGACAAGACTCAAGCTGCAAGACTTCAAGAAGCGTTCAAGGCAGTTTGTACACTTTCAAGATTGAGCTACATCAAGGTTTGATCTACATCAAGACTTCAAGGCTCATACTTCAAGGTCTCAAGTTCCGAATGTTTCAATGTCCATACTTCATGGTTGAGGTTTGATTGACCATAGGTTGACCTTAGAAGTAGGTCATTTCGGATACATAAACCGAATGTTTATTTTTCATGTGATTGGTCTATTTTTCGACTAGTCCTAGGCCTTCTTCGACTAGTCCTAGACTTGCTTCGACCAGTCTAAGAAATTCCTCGACCAGTCGTGAGTTTGTTACAAATTCCGGATAAAATCTGTTAGCCTTAGACTAGTCCAGGAATCTGTTCGACCAGTCGTAGGAACAGTGTCGACTGATCTTCGACCAATCGTAAAATCTTCGACTCGAAGTCCAGCGAAGATTTGCAGGACCTACGACCAGTCGAAGGAAACCTACGACCAGTCGTAGAACAGTCAAAGCATATCCCGCCGGATTTTTCAAATATCTGTTATGGCTTCGACTAGTCAAAGAGCACTCTAGACCAGTCGAAGACCCGATCTTCTCACTTATAAATAGTGCACGAATCTCAGAAGAAATTATCGAATTAATTAAAGTATTCAAGCCAATCTTCGTCGAACTTCTGAGAGATAATTCTGTGCTCCATCTAAGCTAAGTGTGCTTATTTAATATTCTCTTTCCTTAGCTTTATTTAATTGATTTTATTTCTGCTATTCCAATCTGATTTGATAAGAGGAATTGTTATTCCCTTTCTTTGGAATCAAAATCAATTAAGGCAAGCCCTGTTTGGTTTAATTTAAAATCTATTAGAATTAGAACCATTGTAATCGAGTACTGGACATTGAACTTGGACATTCAATCATCTACTTTGATTTGGTTCTACCGGGCTGCTACAACGAAGGAGATATTCAGGTATTTTACATATTGTAAATTCCTTTCTATTATTTTAGTTTCTTTCAAGATTTGCCAGAAAAATCTTGTTAAATTGGTTATCTGAGGAAAGCCAGGAAAACTCAGAAGTGGGGTTTTTTTAATTGTGTAAGCCCACATACAAAGATACAATTGTAAGGGTTTTGGGTGAACCTGGGAAAACCTATTTTTAGTGAACGCTAATATCCCCTGTGTGAGGATTTTAGGAGTGGAGTAGCTTTTTGTGTGGCTGTTGTTTAACAGTTGGTGAACACACAGGCGAACCACTATAAACCCTTGTGTTTGATTGATTTATTCTTCTAATTTTTAATTATTCTTTTGTGGGATGTATGTATGGTGGTGAATGTTGTAATTATTTAATTCAAGCTTTATGAGAATGTTGTAATAGCTTAGAATTTATTTTATGTTATTCCTTTATCGCTTGATTTTCAATTTCATTTGAAAGTTGTTCCAACAAGGTTGCCCTGCCATTTTTATGGTGTATGGCTGTCCCTAGAACAATACATTTTTAATTACAAGTTATTTCAATTCAGTTTATATTTATTTCTGTATTCCTCTTCGGTTTGAGACTTGATACAAAGATCTTTCTAGAAATAAGGTTGTCCTACCATAAACTCTGTTTTTGGTGTAAGGTTGTCCTTAGAACAACGTTTGTATCAACCTCTCAAGATCTGAATTTTGAGGTTATTTTAATTTACTGCATTGTGATTTACTTTGGCTATCATATTCTTTATTATTCCGCTGTTATAAGTTTTTATTTGGCATTGTCCTATTCACCTCCCCTCTAGGACATATAGCTTGGCCTTTTCAGTTAGTCGCTAGATAAATTGAAGACGTTTTTCATTGACTCGAGAACTTGCTCGATGACTCGAAGCTTTGCTCGATGACATCGAAGACCTACTCAATGACATCAAATTTTCTGTGGAATTTCAGCAAAAATCAATGGATACATTGCGCACCATTTTCGATTACTCGATAACACCGAAGATCTGCTTGATGACATCGAATTTATTGAAGAAATTGGAATAACTCTCTGGACTATTTTGAACACATTATCAATTACTAGACAATGTTCGATGACATCGAAGGTAGGTTCGATGACATGGAAGGTTATAGAGTCCAAATGAAGCTACAAAAGTAAGGAAAAAGCATGTAGAGAAAACACCTTCATTGACATCAAAGCCTATTCGATGTCATTGAACAGATCACGCGAAGTCATGCAGAGTTACACAGAGTGAGTAAATTTGAGGCAGTTTCCGGATTTTTCTAAAGAGGTGTGAAAGGAGGTATTTCTCAACTATAGATAGGAATCCCCAAGGCATCCTTGGGAATAATCTAGGGTTTGGAGAAGTAGAGAAAAAGGGTGGAGCAACTTCCCATGAGTTCTATAAATGCTATCTTATCTAGCTCCTAGATTTGTCAAATTTTGTAGTGCCAAAACCTCTTGGAATCTGTATATTGTGTAGCTCAACTTTATATCATCCTTGCCTACATTCAAGAAGTTCAAATTTAAGATCAAGCATCTCAAATTTAAGTTCAAGAAGTTCAAGTATAAGAAATAAGTGATTCAAGTATAACATCAAGTACTACTTCAAGTTTTCAAGCTTCAACTATGTCAAGACAGTGTGTATTACTTAAGAATACATGCTCAACTTCAAAGTACTTCAAGATGACAAGCTTCAAAGTACGTCAAGATGACAAGCTTTAAAGTACTTCAAGATAAACTATCAACTGAAGCAAACGATGTTTCAATGTTCAATTTTTACCGATAAGGTATGAATGACCCTAAATTGACCATAGCTTAGGTCAAATTGATTGCTTACTTAAATTGGGTCATTATATAATTTTATAGGTTTTTTCTTAACTAGTCCTAGCATATGTTCGACTAGTCCAGACACTGGCTCGACCAGTCCAAGGTTTGTTACTAATTTTCAGGATTTTCTGTTAGACCCTCGACCAGTACTGGAGATTGCTCGACCAGTCGAGTGAACAGTGCTAGACCAGCGAGCAAGCTCGACTTAAAATCCAGTAACCATTCTTGGTCCCACTCGATCAGTCGAGTAACGGTCTTATCTTATCGCGTCCGAAATATTTAAAATTTTATTGGTCCTTCTACCAGTCAAATTGACCACTGGGCTAGTCGAGTGAACAGCATTTGTGCCTATAATTGAGCACGAATTTCAGAGTTTGGTAAGTCATTCAAGCAAAATCAAGACACCACTCTAAGAAATAAGTTTGTGATATCCTTAAGCTATATTGTGTTCATTTAATATTCTCTTTAATTTAGATTTTTACACTTTATTTTGAATTCTCTATTCCAATCTTAGTTGAAGAAGGGATTTAAGCTTTCCCCTTTCTTGAGATCAAAAGCAAATCAAGCTAACCTAAGGTGAATTAATCTAAAAATCATTTAGAACTTAAAACCCTTTCATAAGTGAGTGTGGACATTGAACATTTACTCTAAATTGGTTCTACCGGGCTTCATCAAAGGAGAATATCCAGATAAGTATATTTACGTTTTTGTAAATCTCTTTTTACTTTTTAAGATTGTACCAGAAAAATCTCTCTTTCCTTTTTAGTTTGTCTGATGTGATCCAAAAAATCTTAGAGTGTGGGGTTTTTTAATTGTGTAAGCCCACATGAAAGACACAATTGTGAAGGTTTTAGGTGAACCTTGAATAACCTATTTTATAGTGAACGTCAATATCCCGTGGGTGAGGATATTGGGAGTGGAGTAGCTATGTGGCTATTTTTTAACAGTTGGTGTACACACAAACGAACTACTATAATTTCTGGTGTTGTGGTGGATGGTTGATTATGGCTTTGTGTGAATGTTGTAATTTCTTGTTATGCCTTTGTGGAGAATGATTGTAATTTATTTTCTACACATGTGGTGAATGTTGTAATAGCAATAGAAATTTATTTCTATTTTATTCTTTATTCCTCTGTATTTGTTTGGGATTTTGATACACAGACCATTCTAGAAATCAGGTTGTCCTACTATAAGCCATTGGTTTTTGGTGTAAGGTTGTCCTTAGAACAACATTTGTATCAACCTCTTAATACTTGTGCATTTGAGGTTGCTATTCATTTCTGCTATTTGAATTGATAAGTGTTATCTTTATTTATTTCTTTCTTATTTCGTATTTAAATTTTTATTTTGGCATAGTCCTATTCACCCCCATCCCCCCCCCCCCCCCCCGGACTCTTAGCTTAGCCTTTTCAAGTTCTTCTTCCCTTCTTAGTTTTCATGCTTTCTTTTAGGGTTATAGATTTAATCATGTCTATGGTTGCCTAGATCCCTTAACTAGGGCTAAGGGGTGAAGCTTGTAGCATGGTTAGGATGTTTACTTTGTTTTGATTCATGTTTATTTAAACTCCTTTGATTCTAGTTTGATATTTAAGGAATACTTTTAGCGTTTAATGGTTTGTTATGACTAAAATTACAATGGCTCTGCAATAGCTTGAAGTATCTTCTTCTTCTGTTTGGAGATTGTGAAGTTAGTACATCCTGTTGCTCTCCATCGTCCCTTGGGCATGGATGGGTGATGGAATCACTTCTAATTCTCACAATTCTCCTATGTTGGTTGTAGGATTGGTATATCTTGTTGTTTTACATTGTCTCCTAGGCATGGTTAGCTGATGGAATCACTTCCAATCCTCACAACTTTCATCCGTTGAGAATTAGGTTAATGGAAATTTGGAGTTCTGACAAATCTCTCCTTTGCTCAATTAGATAAGATAGGACTCCGATTCCAAATGGATATATTGAATTAAGCAAGGTAGCTTCCCAATTGCTATAAGTGGATCCCTGAAAACCCTAGTTTCCACCTTTAATTTTCTTAGGTTCTTAAACAACCACTTCATAATTACCTCCTCAATTTTCCTTATTTAGGTTAGATCTTCTCCTAATCCTAATCTTAATTACTATAGCTGGGCGAAACAGATCTGAACCGGTGGATCTGACCCGATTAAACCTGATCTGACTCGATCCAAACTGAACCGACGGCCTGAATCGGTTAGGATAGAGTTGGGTAGTTCAAATCTAAAATTCATTGGGATCGAGTAAAGATTGTGGTAGATCTGGACCGATCTGATCCGAAATCCGATCCGAATGGATTTGGACTGACCCAATCCGGAATCTGGTAGTATATATATGCATTTTAGGTTTTTTACCCTAAACCTAAAAATCTACCCGATCGCTCTCTCTCTCTCTCTCAAAGCTCCAACCCCCGCCTATTCCCTCTCCCAAACCCTCACACTCAAACCCCCGCCTATTCTCTCTCTCTCTCTCTCTCTCTCTCTAAACTCTAACCCCTGCCTCCTATGCTGATGCGTGTAACGCCTGCGGTTTGGAAGGTGACCCCGCACAGGCCAGCTAGCTGGGGTCAAAGCTCTCTGGCCTACCATGATGTATTTTTAAATCCGCACTGTCAAAGCTCTCTCAAAGCTCTCACGCACCATCAGGTATCTCTCTCCCATTCTCTCTCTATCTCTCATTCTCTCAAGTGCAAAAATTGGAGAGTTAGAGCTTCCAATTTTGGGAGTTTTCGGGCCACAGATTTAGGGTTTTTATGGTTACAATTTTGGAGGTTTTAGGGCCACAAAAATAGGGTTTTTATGGTTATGATTTTGAGGATTTTAAGAATTTTATTTTGTGGATTTTAGGACAATGGAGTATATGAATTTTACGACTTCTAGTGTAGTAAATTTGAGGGCCATGGAGATTAAAAATTTTAGGGTTTCTGATTTTATGGATTATAGATTCATGTAGTTTGAAAATTTTAGGGATTTTTACTGTAAAATTTAAATCTAGATCAATCTGAACCATGCCCAATCTGATCTGACTCAGTTTTCCTGACTGAGTCGGACTCGGATCGAATCAAGCAATGCACATTTCAGATCGGTCCAAGTCAGGTGACCCGGACTCAATCCCGGATCGGATCGAGTTCGGGTCAGGCCATTAAGATTTCGAATCGGATCGAGTTGGACCCAATCCGATCTGATCTGGACCGATGCCTAGCTCTACTAATTACCCTTAGAATACACACTAGATTACTCCCTGTGGATTCAACATCGGTCTCACCGAGAGTATTACTACATCGCGACCCTATACTTGGGGCTGTGAACACATTACACTTTTTAAACGTGTCTGAAGATATAGTGTGACTTAAATTGTTTCCATTCTTATTGAAGGTGAAAGCTAAGACATGGATGCACTCCTTAAAGCCATGATCTATTGGCACATGGGCCGAGATGACTTGAGAATTTCTTAAAAAGTTTTTCCCATTTCATAAAACTAACACATTAAGGAAGGCTATCATGAATTTCACCCAAAAAGAGGAAGAGACCTTCTTCCAATGCTGGGAAAGGTTCAAAGATCCCACGAATTCTTGTCCACATCATGTCTCTAAAATTTGGCGGACAAATTTAAATTGGAGGAATGGACAAACGGCTAACCCACAAGAGGCCCTTACTCAATTTTTAAATCAAAAGAGGCCTCAAGAGGATACAATTCAAAAATTCATGCAAAACTAAGAGTTATTCAACCAAAATACAGTATAAGCATTCTAGGATCTCAAAACAACAATCGAAATGTTTGCATTGTCCATTCAAAGGATTGAGTCAAACTTAGCAGGTTGGGAGAAAGGGATGCTTCTAACCCAACCCCTTCCCAATCTAAAACCACAATGTGAAATTATTGACTAAGTCTATGAATTTCACATTGTGGAGAAGACTAAGTCTATCACCACTCTTAAGAGTGAGAAGATTATTGAAAAAACCATTTCGGTGAGGGCCGAAAAGCTTAAAGACCTGGAAGAAATTGAGAATAATAGACCTAGCAATACCCCACATGAAGAAGAACTGGAAAAACTGAGTAAGATGATTGCGTCATCCCCCCATCCATTAATTGCACCAAAACCTCTAGGTAACTCACAGGATATTGTAGAAGTGCTAAAACAAGTGAAAGTCAACATATATCTGTTAGACGTTGTGAAACAAATCTCTTCATATGCCAAATTTCCAAAAGATGTATGCATTACCAAAAGATGGCAAAACATAGAAAAGATATCTTTTTGATAGAAAAGTGAGTGCAATCCTCAAAGTAAGATGTGCCATAAAAATACAATGATCCCAGTAGCTCAACCGTCACTTATATAATTGGGAACCACCGGATTGAGCACGCACTTCTTAACTTGGGACTGAGTGTAAATATGATCCCTTTCTCGATTTATGAACAACTGGGTATAGATGAATTAAAACTCACCCAGACCACATTACAACTTGCTGATCGATTGGTTCATGTACCAAGAGGGATAATTGAGGATGTGTTAGTCCAAGTTGATAAATTCTACTATCCAGTAGATTTTGTTGTCCTGGATACTCAACCCATCATTGATGTGAGCATTCAAATTCCCTTCATTCTTGGTCACCTGTTCCTTGCTATATCAAATGCCATCATTAATTGTAGGAATGAAATTATGAATTTATCTTTCGAAAATATGACATTGGAGATCAACATCTTTTTCAATATGAACAAACAGCTAGAGAATGATGACGATACTCACGACATTAACATGTCAATTCTTTCGTGGAAGATAGAGCACTTCTGACTCTATACTCTAACACTCTAGAGACGTACTTGGCCCACTTCCCTGATTTGGATGATAACATGATTAAGGAGATGGATTCCTTACTTGATACTATGCTTGTACTTGAAGCTAACTGGTGGAGGCTATAATTTGAGAAATTGCTCCAAACAAATGTAGTGCCTCTACTATCTAGCCTCAAAGCACCAAAGCTTGACCTAAAACCTTTGCCTGCTATTCTTAAATATATCTATTTAGGTCAAGATAAGACATACCCAATGGTGATTTCTTCCCACCTTGAGAAAGAACAGGAGAATATTCTTATTTCCACTCTCATTGAGCATAAAGGAGCTCTTGGATGGTCGATTGTGAACCTTAAGGGCATTGACCATTTGATTTATACCCACCGCATTTATCTTGAGGATAATGCGAAAACCTCCCTTCAACCACAATGTCAATTAAATTCAAATATGAAGGAAGTGGTTAAGGTTGTGGTACTTAAGTTGTTGGATGTGGGTATCATATACCATATATCTGACAGTCATTGGGTGAGTCCAACTCAAGTGGTTCCTAAGAAGTTTGGAATCACCATCGTAGCCAATGTTGATAGTAAACTCATGCCAACTAGAGTCACTACTGGTTAGAGAATGTGCATTAACTACAGGAAGTTGAATACTATCACAAAGAAGAACCACTTTCCGTTGCCCTTCATTGATCAATTTTTGAAAAGGCTAAATGGTCACCGTTACTACTATTTCCTTGACGCATATTCAAGCCACAATCAAACAGAGATAACCCTTGAAAATTAAGAAAATACAACATTCACATGTCCCTTTAGCACCTTTCGTTATAGAAGGATGCCATTAGGACTATGTAATGCCCCCGACACCTTTCAACGATTCATGTGGAGTATATTTTCTGACATGGTGGGGCAATATTTAGAGGTCTTCATGGACGACTTCTTTGTTTTTAGTCTATCCTTCAGTGAGTGTTTTGAAAATCTTAAAAATGTGCTGAAGCGATGTGAGGAAAATAATTTTGTTCTAAATTAGGAAAAATGCCATTTTATGGTTCCTAAGGGGATAGTGCTTGGACATATAATTTCGTTTAAGGGAATTGAGGTAGACAAGGAAAAAATTGATCTTATCTCTAACCTACCTCTACCCAAGAGTGTACATGATGTACAATCCTTCCTATGACACGCCGGATTCTATAAATGATTCATAAAGGACTTTAGTCATCTCTCTAGTCCTTTATGTAATCTACTTTAAAAGAATGTACCATACGAGTGGACTGAAAAATGTTAAGAAGCTTTCACTAAGCTCAAGGGCATGTTAACTGCCGCACCTATCATGCAACCACTTGATTGGAGCATACCTTTTGAGATTAAGTGTGTTGCATCTGACTATGCTATTGGGACGGTGTTAGACCAGGGAAAAGAGAAGAAGTCATATATAATTCACTATACAAGTAGAACTCTAAATTTTGCCAAGTAAATTACTCTACTACGGAGTAGGAACTCCTAGCGGTATTGTTTGCTTTGGACAAATTTAGGTCTTATTTGATCAGATCTAAGATCATCATTTACACTGATCATGTGGCGTTAAAGTACCTTCTTTCTAAGAATGATGTTAAGCCTTATTTGATAAGATGGATCCTCATACTTTAAGAGTTCGACATAAAAATATGAGACAAAAAGGGAGTAAAAAACTTAGTGGTTGATCATCTCTCTAGGCTTGATCTTCCTGATTCCCTTGAGCTGAGACTAATAAACAACATGTTACCTGATGAACAATTGTTTAAACTCTCTCAATTACCTTAGTTTGCTAACATTGCAAATTATCTTGCCACAGGTTTCACACCAACATATTGGACTGCGTAAGATAAGAAAAAATTCTTCGTCAAGGTACGTAAGTTTTTTTGGGACGATCCATATTTGTTTAAATATTGCCCAGACTAAATTCAAAGGAGATGTGTTCCAGACAATGAACATCAAAGCGTTATCTCTTTTTGTCACTCTCAGGCCTATGGTGGTCACTTTGCTTGTAAAAGACCACGACCAAAATTCTACAGTGCGGCTTTTATTGGCCCACTATGTTAAAAGATGCTCATGAGTTTTAAAAAGCTTTTAAGAGTTGTCAGAAGTTAAGAAGATTGTCGTGTAGAAATATGATGCCTCTAAACCCCATTCTAATTATTGAAGCATTCAATTGTTGGGGCATCGATTTCATGGGACCATTCCCCAAATCCTTTGTAAACATCTATATATTATTGTCAATAGACTATGTCATTAAGTCGGTCGAAGCAATCCCATGTCGGAATAATGATCATAAAATGGTCATTCGATTCTTAAAAGAAAATATCCTTTCCCGGTTCGGAACACTTCGAGCCGTCATTGGTGATTAAGGGTTACACTTTTGTAATAGGCTATTTGAGAACTTAATGAAGAAATATGAAATCTCTTATAAAGTAAGCACTCCATACTACCAGGAGACAAGCGGGCAAGCCGAGATTTCTAACATGAAAATTAAGCAAATTTTGGAAAGAAAAAATGGTTAACTCTAACCGTAAGGATTGGTTAATGTGCTTGACTGATGCTTTATGGGCTTACCATAAGCTTTTAAGAACCCCATTGGGTTGTCTCCCTTTAGAATTGTCTATGAAAAAGCTTACCACTTGCCTGTAGAGCTGGAACATAGAGCCTATTGGGCCATCAAAAATCTAAATTTTAACTTAGATAGTGCCAACTTCAATTGAATGAACTCGAAGAAATTCGGAATGATGCATATGAGAACTCGAGAATTTACAAAGACATGATGAAGGTGTTCCATGACCGGAACATGCTTCAAAAATCATTCATAGCCAGTCAAAAAGTCCGTTTGTATAATTCTTGGTTACATATTTTTTTGGGTAAACTTAGATCTCCTTGGAATGACCCTTTCACTGTTACAAACGTTTATCTGCATGGGGCCGTCAAGATAAAGAATATAATGAATGGCAATGTTTTTAAAGTAAACGGATATCGTATCAAGCCATTTGTTGAGAAGTTCAATTCAAAGGACATATCCATACCTCTGAATGATATTGTGTATCAAGATTGACCTCCTAGTCTGATGGAGGTGTAATTAGGTTTATTGCATTCATAGTATTTAGGATTAAGGTAGTTTGTTTAGTCTTCATGCTAACCCATTTGATTTTGAGAACTTTGCACTACCAGAAAAATGGGCAAAGGCTATGGATTTAATCTGTAGCTATAGACCTATAGCTATGGATTAAATCCGTAGCATGACCGTAGTCGTAGGTGTCGTGTCAATAGGTCTAAAACCTATGGCTACGGATTTAATCCATAGCCATAGCTTAAAATAGCTACGGATATAATCCGTAGCAAATATTTCTATAGCCAAAAGCACCTACAGCTACGGATATTATTGGTAGCTAAAAGTAATGTTGGATCCGTAGCAATATGCCGAATTTTATAACAGCTACGGTTAATATTTGTAACTATTTCCTACATTAAAAAGAAATTATAATCATTATTCATTCATTCAATTACCACCTACATAATCATTCATTCATTCAATTACAATCATTCAGTCAATTAATTACAATCATTCATTCATTCAATTACAATCACATGGTCTCATTTGATGGATCTGAGTCGAAAGATTCTGGAAAAGGAAATGCAAGATTCTGATGTTGGGGATACCTATGAAAAAAATCAAAATCAGAACTATTTGTACAGGGGAAAATGATGCAACAGCCTGGTAGATGGTTATATATCTCAAGTTCTTTTCAACTAAGTCCCACTCATCCATGATTTAGAAAAAAGAAAAAAGATAAGTTCATCTAAAGTGGTAGTTATTCAACAAATAGCAACAGCTTAAAAAAGGGGCTGATCATTCACTTTTGCCATTTTGTTGGGCGGCAACAAATTTACGGATGACTTCCATGGCCAGTTGGTGAGTAGTCTTGTTCTGCAGCTTTGCAAGTTCATCCATGGCTTCATATGTGTCTTTATCAGCAAAAAGCTTTAGATTAAATCGTGTCGGTGCCTTTGCTAAGCCCTCCCACTTCTCAACTGTCTCTTTTAGTTTGTCAAAGCCCTGCATAAGACAGGAAGAAACTTAATGTATGCTTACTTTGTTAGTATAGAACCGTTTGGATTTTCTATTTGTTGCCCCCGGAATGATATGTAAATGAAAATGGGGCAAAACCCGTCGCAGTGTTCTTTTAAAAATGATTAGACATTTGTTAAATTTTATATCCCAAAACCCATGAAATAATTTAAGTTGCAAGTATGGCTAGAAGAAATTCAAATGTTGTAAATAACATGACCCAAATACAAACTTAGGTACTCACTAGGCGGGTTGTGAAATCGCTGAAAAATTCTCCCTGTTGGCGTTTGTGCCTCCAGCTATAGAACAATGGCTCCAAAACCTTTTCTAGATCATTAATCTTTACCTTATTCATGAAACATTTTGCTAGTGAGGTTTGGTTAGGCGTTCCCCCGAGCCAGACCTATTTGAAACATGCAAAAGTACCCCATCATTCATCCTTCTAAAATAAGTCCTATTTTAAAGATTTATAAGAGACATCCTGTAATGGATCTTTAGAAGGACATTTCAGTGTTCCTGCTTGTTTGGGATTTTTCCCCAATTTTGGGGGCGGACATACGTGTCATGCTCAAATCACCATTCTGGCAACTACATGGTACCTATCCTTGTAAAAGAATATAACTCATCTATGATACATTTGTTTCTAGGGTTTTGATGTGCTGGCCCAAAACTCGGGTCCTTGGGCTAATCATATCCTCCTCATGTGTAGACAAGAATAGATAGTTAAGAAAACTTGATTCATAGCACATTTGATGTATACATGTGTTCCACCAGATAGCAGGTCCGTTTTACAAATTCTGGGTTGGCATGGAAAACATGACTGTTTCTATGGTGGAGAATCATGAACTGCATAGTCGTATGCATAACGGTTAACTAGCAGACCTATCATGGATATAGCATGGCCTAACAATCATTTAACTGATAAACAAACAAAGGGCCTTTGTTTTAGAGAAAACCCAAATCAAACCACTTGAAAATAAAAATTAAAAAATAAAATAAACTGCTGTTTTGCAGCCTTCTTTTACAATAATCCAAAAACCAAAAAGAAGAAGAAGCAAAAAATCCAAATCAAAATGATTCTTTACTAACAAGTTATTTAAAAAAAATACATTTGAGGCCTTCGATTGCTAGCTAATTAGACAAAAAACTAAATTCAGACTATAAATAAAAAATATTTAGGACTGCTACCTATGCAACACGTAGATCCACTTCCAAGAAAAAGATCCAGACATGTTAGTAACAAACAACTATTCATCAATATCATGTAATTGAAATGTTCCTTGGTAATTATGCAAACTCCTCTTTCCACGGCCAAAGGTAGGAGTAAAGACATCCAATCTGAAATTACACAAGCATTGGAAAGCGAGACTGAAGAAACCAAAGGACATTTTGTCAGAGTGAAGATCCCACATCTGTGGGCCCACGTTGATGCATGTGTTTTATCCACGCCATACATCCATATGAGGAAAATAAAAGATGTCCAAATGTTTAGATTCAAGAGTGAGGTATGTAAAAATCAGATGCCAATACGATTCAATTAACAAACATATACAAAATATAACAAAGGTAAACAGAAAATGATCAATGGAGACAACAAGCATATAGACCAAATTCAACATTTCGAAACTCATAATGGCAAAGAAAATTGAGCTTCAAAGGTTTAAATGGATATTGCCTCCCAATTGTCTTGAGTTCCTTCTGCCATTTCCAATTCAAACTGTCAAATATTGTAATGAATAAATAGTCGACATATCCAAGATCTGCAGGTCCATGAATAGTTTCTCACCAATGTAAATATAAGTTATATAGCTACAAGATATTCACTACAAGAAGCCTAGCCTATGCTCCACCCTAACATTACTTGAGCCAAGGTTTAACTACGATTCAATTCAATTGGCATGTAGAATTCTCAAAAACTAAGTCATGCATGAAAAAATAATAAAATAAAATCAAAGACAACCTAATAGGGCAAAGAACTCAAATTGCAAAGGCATGAAACAAAGATACCTCTAATTCAATCATGTGCCGAAAGGCATGAAAAAAAGATACCTGTAATTCAATCATGTGCCCAAAGGCATGAAATAAAGATACTTCTAATTTCTTGTAATGGTTGGAAGCATGCTTGCGAGAGTAAGCAATGTTAGTAGAGATCCAAGAGTGCCTTTAAAAAGAAATTAAAACAAGAACTTCACCTGTAGTGGCAATAGAACCAGAAAAACTGATTTTTGCTGCACCTTCAGTGGAGACAACTGCATATGTAGAAGTAGAAGAACCTACAAAAGAATCACATAAAAAAATTGCACAATCACAACAACATGGGTACATTCAGAAACCGAGTAGGCAATCTACAGCCAAGGCCATCAACCTCGTGAAGTAAACAAGTGGCTAAAGAAGTAGAATGGCAATAGAGTATCAATTACACAAGGGAAGCCACTTTATACCAGTTTTTTCCACAAATAAGAAAAAACAAAAAACAAGAAAGATTCCACCATGATTACACAGAAAATTCAAAACAAGGTGAACATTTGAAATTGTGAGTTGGAGACCAATAATATTCATAAAGGCCATACATCAACCAATCAAGGGGAAAAAATAACTAAAACTTCACAAATAGAAAATATCAACAGACTTTCAGGGGCATAACTACAACAATGACATGGAAAGAAAAATGTCCAAAACATTAAAATGGCCCAAGAAGGATAAGAACATATGGAATTGCACTAGTAGCAGATTGTTGCAGTGAATATCTACAAGAGAAACAATTACAAAAATTATTTACCTTTATGAGGAAACGAAAACCAATTTCCTCACTCTTGGCTTTCCCAAAAAAGGGGAGCTATCAAATCAGAGGAAATCAGTCCTTTCCTCCATTGAATCCCATTTTCCACCAATCTAAACATCCACTAGGACTTGACATGTTCTTCAAGCACATTTCCTTCCATCTTATCCTAAGTAGTGCCCATCCAAATGGAATCTCTCAGTTGGTCCAACAATGAAATTGAAATTTCTCAAAATGGCCCTTAAAGATGAAAAGGACAGTCTTTAAAATGCAATCAGTTACTTGCTTAGTACAACAAAGTTCTGTCCTTTGTGCTCATCCAAATGGAATCTATCCATGGCTATACTTCGGGCAAGGCATCCACCAAATGTCTTTCTTTTAATGTAGAAAAGGGCCAGTACCTATGAGATTAAAAGCCAGTATTTGCAAGTGTGGTAGCTAGGCCAGTTTGGATCGCCCCCAATGAGCAATTTGGGTTGAGATGTGCCTGTTTGTGACATTTGGGGGTTACAGGTCAAGCTCAAGTCTGGATTTTGGGCCAATTTACTAAATGGATTGGGTTTTGTATGGCCCTTTACCTGACTCAAACCCGACCCATTGCCACCCCCAGGAAAATCCCTCCATCCAACTTCTGGGGTACATTTAAATAGCCCATTTATACTTTTCCCATTAATAATATATGCAGAATGTAGGCAATAATAGCACTAGCAGCTGATCAATGAAGACCAATAAATAAGATATACTGCAACTAAAAAAAATGGCTATTTTTTAGTTCTTGCCAGTCTTTGTTTTCAGCTCGATATCATGTCTTGTATAAAAACCTGGAACTTACCTGTTAGCAAAAAAATTACATAATAATAATGAACCAAAATAAAGGAATGCAAGCAACGAAACCCTTGGGTGCATGATAATTAATGCTTTGGAAAAGTGAGAGCCACCACAAGGTGGAAGGGCTACTTGAAAATAAGTTAGAGTGACTTCTGTCATGGTGAGCCGCCATGGACATCGGCTAAGGAGTGTGGTGGTGTATTATGATCCCAATGGTTTTAAGTAGGGGTGGCAATGGGTGGGGTTTAGACTGGGTAGGGGTTAGCATAAGCCCGACCCATTTACAAAATGGACCAAGAATTTGTGCCCAAACCTTACCCAAAGTAAAGGGTTCGTCAACATTAAAGGGAACAGACAGGTAGAAAAACCAGCATAGAAGACTGTACATTGACAGCCATGGATGAATCTGTTTACTTTTAAGTAGCAAAAGGGAGTTCCAAACAAGAGATACAAAGTCACAGAAGATTACATTTTCCATTCAATGTAGGCAACTTCTTTCACAAAATAATCAAAATGAAATAGAAGATCATGCAATGACAGCTGCTGAGAATAGCCACAAAAAATGAAGCAAGGAAAATCACTTTCCATGTTGTTCTTACACACTTTGAGTGGTAGATTTTGTGATTGTTTCCTGCTTCAAATGCCTAAAAAATCTACAGAACTAAAATTAGTAGAGCATAGACTTAGAGATATCGACTTAGAAATAGCTTTTCACATTTACATCAAACAAATGAAATAAAGGGTCAACTAAAAGTAAAGAAAATACTGACGACCCTTGGATTTGATATGAAAATTTAGCTACACAGCAATTTGCCTGCATTGAAGGCTGAAGAATATCACCACAGAAACAAATGAACAAAATTACAACAACATCAACAGTAATCACAACAAAGTTCTACCACCAAAACCTTCTTTATTGAGCCATTTCACCAAACAGTTAGTATGCATGAAATCTGAAAGAGCGAAAAAAAAAAAGATATAGAGCGAGGAGTAGATCAAACATATGAAGAGGAACCTCAGATTCCTTCAATTTTAAGAGATGTCACAAAAATATGAAAGGATGGCGGAGATGCATGGCTGCAGAATGGCGAATACAAACCTATGTAGGAGATTTATGGCCGCTACAATGGAGGTCCAAGCAAGATGATGATGTGAGGGAGATAGAAGATATGGCGGAGATGCATTAGAGAAAGAGGGAGGCGAATGAGAGAGATGGAGCAGGTGAGAGAGAGAGAAAGAGGAAAAGGAGATCAGGATGAAGATCGAGAGAGAGAGAGAGAGAGAGAGAGAGAAAGAGAGGGAAAGAGGAGAATGTGAGCAGCGATTGGGAGAAAGAGAGAGAGAGAGAGAGAGAGAGAGAGAGAGAGGAGACTGGGAGTAGAGATCAGGAGAGAGAGGGAAATAAGGGAATGGAAAGAGAGAGAGCGAGGGAGAGGAGAGGAAAAGGTTTTTTGGGCACAACTCTGTTTTGAGCGCGCGCCTTTTTTTGGCGCGGTGACAGACCAACACATGGACGGTCCTATCAGGGGCTCCGTCGGGCCCACTATGATGTATTTGGTTTATCTATGCCATCCATTCATTCTGATAATTAATTTTAGGATGTTATTCGATGTATGACAGATCAGGTTATGCATAAGATGAAGGCCACCTGGCATAGAAATCAGAAAATTCCACTGATCAGGCAGGTCAGACATGCACGTTGAATCAGACAGTTAACAGTTCCAATTAAAAATGCTCATTGTTTTCATATAGGGTGGCTTCCTGATGAGCGGGCTAACCTGTTTTTTACAGCAGGTGATTGTAATAGTGAGTCCCACCTTATGCATCGCTCAGATGTCCTACACATGACACTTTGGCATATGAGTAGGCTTGCATGTGAACTTCACATGCAACAAGGTAGACATGCATGGCATGAGTAGTTGCACAGAAATAAAGCCAAACCACTAATCTGGCATAAAAGTCAGTGATGAGGCCCACCTATTTCATTGTGTATGATGTCATTGTGTGCGCGAAAGTGGGTTTGAAGGAAGCTAAAAGCTAGAGAAAATATCAATATTCAGCACATAAAACATTTTCAGATAGAATAGGAACAAAGATAGACACAATAAATCTACCTTTTAGGAAAGAATCAACAAACTTCCCACCATACTTCACTGCCATTACATGCACAATGAACAATTTGAATCACGGAAAAAGGCTTAATCTACCGGCTAGAGTCTTGACCTATCTTAGTATAATACGTCAGGATGTATTCAAGCAAACCTCGATAGAGTTTGCCAATGAGAAAATGCTAGAAAACTGTCAATCGGTTTCATTAACAAGGAGCTCAAGCTACAATTTTTATCAAAAGTAAAAACTGTTAGTGTTGAATTCTTTCCCCATGTGTGTGTAACTGAACAGTTGTCAAGTCTAACTAGGAGAGACAAACTGCTCTATCACCAATTGTGTAACTACACTGGATTTTTCTAGGGAGTGTTCAAGGAGGCAGTTCATATAATTTGGGTTTTGGTGGTGCAGGAGGCCTCTTTAGTTTTCCACTCTCCTCTTTTGGTAAGGACAGATCTAAGTCACTCTCTAAGAACATGATCAGTCTTCATGTGAAACAGAAAACAAATCATCATTTCAGAAAATTTCTAAAACTGTCATAACACTTTTCCAAAGCTTTCGTTGAACATAAATCTGCTGACACTTGAATCTTTTGGACACACACAGCTTCCTTGAATATTGTTTGAAGTCCATGCTAAAAGAATCCAAGACCATTTTCTTATGTTGCAAAGCAGATCAGCCAGCTACTTTCTAGTTTCATGGAGTACAAATAATACTTTACCATAGAGCCACAACACTATTTCTGTTTGGTAACAATAGCTCTATTAACATAATCACAGGAGAAACAGAGAAATCAACAGATTACAAAAGGGGAAACTGTCCCAAGAGTCAAAAGTGGCATCTTTAGCTGGTATCTTGATTTCAGATTTGCCTTCTTTTATGAGCATCAGTTCCAAATTTACTTCTAGACAAATATGGTAAAAAAATGGAACCCACAGTAATGCACATAAAGATCTTTAAAAAAAACTATTCAATGTGGTTCACAATAAATAAATAAATATCACTCTTCAAATAATACCATAGATGATCCAATCCATCTCGTTGCATTAGTAATCGTAGAGCACTCAGAGCTCCAGTACTCCTTGCATCAGTCCATTTAGACAGTCTGATTGACTGATTTGAACTATCCATTAAGTACGAAACACATTTCATGGTCCACCATGCAAAAATATCATTGATTAGATGATCCAATCCATCTTGGTTTGGCCTTTTTTTTTTACATCTACACATTTGCTAAAGATGGATGGCATGTCCATCCATTTTTACCCCTCATTTTAGGGCATGAGAGGTAGATCCAAATCCCAAGTGGACCATACAACAAAAAGCAATGGTAATTGAATGCCAATTAAAAACTTTCTATAGTCCATTGTAATGTTTATTCGTGAATGGTTAGGGCTCAATTTTGTATGCTTTGTTCTTCATTGTATCACTCTTCTTCTTGACATTAGAAATTTGACAAAAGTAACATGCTAGTGAGAAATCAATTACAAAGATGAAGGAACAAATCTGGTCTGGCTTATCGGATAAGTCCTGGCAAAAAAAAAATAGATTCTCAAGTGAGCTGTACCCACAACCCCTGAGAAAAGGAAAATCCTTATAATGTTGCACAATTTTTCTGTGAAAGGATGCATGAGTTGTCCAAACAAATAAGGTATAAATGCATGCCAGAAAGAGAAAGGTAGGGTAAAGGAGTTGATTTGGCATTTAGGATGATCGCTTGCCAAAATCAGGTGTTAATCCTCTTCAGCAATATATATGGTGTCAATTTTGTGAAGCATCATGATTATGTCTTTAGTTTACATAAACGGTACCATCAATTTCTAGAAATAATTCAAGCATTATATGCTTATACACAAACTGAACAGTATATGCAAGCCAATAAGACACCCTTACCAAAATTTAGATAGGTAAAACAATGCTGACTTCGGATTCATAGAGAGGCAACCAACAATTTTATAGAGAGGTCTCCCAGATCAATCCTGAAATAATCAATTTGACAGAAATGACATAAATGACTCAACACAAAAGCATGGGCATGTGACCAATGAATAAGTGACAAAATGATAAAGAGGCCCAAAAAAAAAGGTTATAACAGAATGATTGTAATATGAGGAGATGGCGAGCCCAAAATATCATTTAGTTCCACACATTATCAACGAGAATGATTCAGTGCCATCAAGTAATAGGTTCATGTCAAATGGTGCAGTTTTCAGCATTCAAGGTTGCAAATAAGGGAAGAGTCTATGAACATGCTGACCTCCATAGGCAAATAGTTTGGTCAAATATTCTGATTTCCAACATACAGACATGGCCACGTGGTATGTTGGAAAACAAATCCATAGGTCTCTTGGAAGTATTGGACAACTGACTTCATTGTGTGACTTCATTGTGCCTCTCTCGTCAACAAAGAAACTATTGATGTTTCCAATTTTCCACAAACAAGATAATTCATGAACCTTGTCAGCAACGAAGACGTAAAGAAAACTTAAACAGACACCCCATAAGACAGGATATATTGATAAATAAAGACTAATGGTTAAAATTTTTTAAGACAAATACTTATAGGGTGTCGAGTCTATACAAGAAATTCTGTTGGAAGCATCTTCTTGTGGAATAAAGAGATCAAAAGACTTTGGCTTGACTATATAAAAAGTAATACATTGATGGGGTGTAAATAAAATAACATAGGAGAGAAATTATGAGGCCCTGCACATCAGTCGATGTGAGTAGTATAGCACACTCCAAAAGTTGGCTGCCAAGAACTATTTGTCTATATAAAGAAGAAAACAACACATACCATCATCACCCCCACATACAAGAAAAGGACAGGACCAGCACTAACAGTAGAGATGCACATACTAATATGAAATGATCAGATTTTTTCACTATTTTTTCCCTTCTCCATCATAAAACAAGCAGTTATTTCTTTAAAGTAGGAATTTGGAAGAAAACAAAAATAAGGGTATGCACTAGCAAAAAGAAAAAACAGAAGAAGAAGAACCATATACTTAGAAGCATGAAAAAGAACTACCAATCAGGCCATGTGTTGATGTCAACATTAGAAGTGAGGCTTCTTACATGACCAGCAGATGTTTTGACTACTTTCATGTTGAACCCTGCAAGTTCTGGTTTGTCATTTACACCCAAATTTGTTGCCTTAGAGGGAAAAACAAATTCATCTTAGGAAACGAGTGCTACAAGAAAAAATGATGGGGAAATAGAGAAACTTAGATAAGTTACCTTAGAGCATCATCCTGCCCACATGCCGTCGTACCGGCCAAGGGGTTGTCCATCACCCATTAGCCCAAAGTACATGGTAGGGCTTATGAGCTCCCTGTTAATAATAGCAAGGAATTAGTTCATGTTGAAAAGGGAGCGGGCACATACATGCACACATGACAAAACCTATCTTGTGTGCATTTGCATTTGCAATTTGAAAATGATTTGTGGTTTAGGAATGGTTCGGTGCAATTCATTCTCAACATATTGGATGCATTTGCTATTTCATCATTATTTAGATCATCCATCCTTGTGAGCCCACTATGGGTTGCCCATGGGTCAAAGTCACCTCTACTCACTAATAAGAGAAGCCTAAGTTCCTAGAGCTATTATGTATTCTCCATATTTCTACAAACATCTAAATGGAATATAAGACAATTGAAACAATAGAGAAATGGTAAAGATGATAGGTCTATAAGTTGATTCCATTGATGTTGCATCATGCATGCTAGCATGATAGTCCTCTCGAACATGGCAAACATTAGTTTCATATAAATGGCTTGAGACTAACAATAAAACAAAATTTTAAAAGAAACAAAAAATAAGAATCATTCAATCATTCTCAGTCAGTGGAAATGCAAGTAGAAGGGGCCCATAATAGTGTTTGAAAATAATTCTGAAAATTTCCCCACAACCTTATAAATGCATAAATAGGAAAAGTGACCCAAAAAAAAATAATTTTCCTTCAGATGATTACAACCTTTTTTCTTTTTCTTTTTTTTTTTTTTACATAAATCACACCTGAATTGTTTGATGTCAAATCAATTATAGATAGGGCAGCCCTATCCATTTTGTTTCAAGTAGGAGAATAAATGAAAAATGGTATGTCTTTAACATATTAACTATCCTTGGAAGATTTAGGAAGAAACCTAGTAAGAAAGCTCAATATTTTTAGGAAATCCTAGCAAAAAACTTGCAAATGAAACTTTCTTGCTTACCATTGTATTTAAAATAATTGTAGGCTTTGTCAAATCAATGGCTTTGCATTCAATGAACACGTTCTTTGTCTTTAAAGTAATTGCTGAATGCACACCATTAATCATCAGGGGTAAAGACAAAACAGTTCTGCAAAAAAAAAATAAAAATAAATAAATAAATAGATTAGAGCATTTGAAACCAATGGAAACTTTAAAAGGCCAAGAGATTGTGCTACTAATCAATTCAACTTTCCTGTTGAACTATGTACAAAATTCAATTCAGGTAAGAGCTAACCATAAATGGTACAAAGTCAACTTGTTCCTCGGACAACAAAAGCATGCAAGGAAAAGTCCAACAAGCACACTAACCAAACAAAAGTAACAAACATCTAACCAGTTGGAAACTTTTGAGAGATTAGCCTAGAAATTCTTCCAATGTAAATGCGAAGGAGAAGGAGAGAGAGAGAGAGAGAGAGAGAGAGAGAGAGAGAGAGATTACCCTAGAAATTCTTCCTGTGTAAATGTGAGAAATCTTGATTTGGAGACTGATGTCTTGGAATTTCCACATCTGAAGGAGAAGAGATTGAAGGAGAGAGATACATAAAGGGAATTGGAAACTTTTGAGAGAGGGAGGGATAAAGAAACCCTGAGCTTGCGAGAATAAAAAGAAACTTGCGGGCTCATTTTTTTGGGTGTGGATTTGAGACTACGCCCATAAGCTAGAGAGAGGCGGTCTTTTCAAGGGCTCTGTAGGGCCCATTGTGATGTGTGTGGTTCATCCACTATGTTCATTTGTTTTGGCATTTAGTTTTAGTGTTTGATCCCAAAAAGGAGACACATCGAAGGCTCAAGTGGACCACATTACAGATCGATGGTAAGCCCTTAATCTCCACAGTTTCCTATGGTCTGGAGCCCATCAGATCAACAATTTGGATCACCAAGGCATTACTCCTGCTTGGATGGAATAGACATATCAGCTCAATACACTATTCTAGCCTACAAAGTTGAAGATCACCTCCCATGGAAGGAATTAAAGCATTTCTTCAAACAATTAGCATGTAGATTTCTATATAAAAATTAATTTAAAAATTTGCAGAACTATAAATGCAACAATATGCATTCAGGAGGTTTGCTAATTCCACACGTGGAGAGTGTTGTCCCTGTCTGTCCATACTCAGCCACAATTGTGTGTTTGATCAAATTTTCCACCAGGTAGGCTACATTGTCTGGATTCTAGCATAAAACAAAAGTTAGGAACTCAGTTTCCATTAATATATTTTTTTATGGATCCCCCCAACATCTTAGACTCTCATTTAATAGGAGAAGCAACTAACATGACCAGAAAACATGCACCTTTAAAAGGCAACACCCCCATCACCTTGTCTGTGGCATATATTAATTATGAAGTCAAATTAAATTGACTAAATTGTGGAACTGATAGTTAATAAGTCACATCCTACAATAAGATTGGTCGAATACTCCTAACCTTTGAAAATGGATACTTTTATGCCACGTATGTAATTTCTAAGTGCCTGCATATCATAGAAAGGAAGTTGTGACACCAATGGATGCTAAGCAGAAAAACAGTTAATCAAAAAGGAAAAATAAAGAATTTAGATGACCATATATGATCCATAACAGAGCCCAATATGCAATTATCATAAACACTACTAGTGGCTCTCCATTTCATGAAACAGCCATTTAAAGACATCCAAATGCAGAATTCAAATCACAAATCATAAACTTATAAAACTAAGTTTAAAATAAAGAATTTCATGAGCTGTTCACATATGCCAGTGATGATTTTCTCATTAGATCTCTACATTTGATCAGCATTCTCATTGGATTTCTGCATTGAGAAAATAAGATTACAATTTATTGTTCCTTGATTTCTATTGATGATTGAGGGAATCAAAAGAAAACCCGAAACAGGTATTGATGAAGACCCAAGAAACTGATATTAATCAAAACCCCCCCAAAAAAAAAAAAAAAAAAAACCAATAGATGGAAATTGAAAGGAAACCCAAAATACAAATCAATAGAAAATGAAAAGAAAACCCAGAATAGATATGGATGAATTAAAAATCAAGCCTATCAGACCTGTACACATTTTTACACACAAGTTGCCACAAGAATGTATGGTAGACTTGTACAATATCACCATACATGAGCATGGTTTAAAAAATCAAGCCTATCAGACCATCCTAAATGCTCAATCAGAACAGGGCCCAAGGACCTGCCTTTTTTCCTTAAATCAAGCAGCTAGGACTGTCCAATTGGACCGATCTTTAGTCATGGCCCATTACAGTGTGGATTGCAGAATGGATGGTCCCAATCACGTAAAAAAAATAAAAATTGCCACATTTCCCATGGGAATTTGTGTGCAGAAAAATGTATAGGAAGTCATGGCATTTAGCATTTATACTCTTTATGTAAATACCAATTTGAAACTATAACTAAATTAGCACTAGACTCCACTGCCGAATGAGGGGCAAGGATTCTACATCGAATGCTTTTCCAAAAGAGAGACATGGTATAGATCTATAGAATAAAGAGCTTACCAAGTCAACCGACCATAGAAACAGAAATTCCAAAGATAAAATTAAAATTTGAAAGACAAACAATGGGATCCATAATTTTTTCTATTCCAATCCAGGAAACACTCTAAAATTCCAATCATCTAGAGTCATAGATTGCTGGAGTATCAAATAACACCTTGTATTATTAATGTAAATTAAATGCTAATTGAGGTCTACAAAGGCTGTTTAGAAATAAAACAATGAGAAATCTACAAACTACCACCAAAGATGACAAAAATAAGAGTTGCCACTAAAGATGAACAACAATATCTTTCTGAAACAAAATCAAACAAGTCTCATAAGCGATTCTCAAACAATAGATCCACAGGCACCACTTCGGGGCCTGTTGGTGGAGAACAAGATTCACCAGAAAAAAGAAATTGATTTCCTCTTATGTAATGGTTCCCCTCGTTTGTGGAAGCCCAAAGCAGTGATGAAATCGGTTTTCATTCCTCATAGAAGGGACATTTCCTTTTTCTCCCAAAAATCTAAGAAATGGAATCAAATCAACAGATGAGAATCAAATCTCCAAGTCCCTAAACCCCTCTTCATACCATTTTGGCACCAAAACCCCTAAATCTAGTTCCAAAAACAACTTTCAGTCCTAAAAAATACCGTAAAAATTGGAAAATCCCTAAAAATACGAACCATTTTGCCCTGCATGGCTTTAAGGGTTGATTCATGGAGTTAGATAAAGTCCAGATCTATTAACGCACCTGAGCAAAGAAAAAATTATAATCGGACGAAGGCTGAGGCTGGTGGATGAGCTGAGACGGTGACGAGGGTTGGAGAAAGGGGTTTCGAAAACCCTGGCATAGGGTCTGCTCACAAATCAATGGTGGGTTTGCGGCGAAAGGGGGTTTTGAAAACCCTAGAGAGAGAGAGAAAAAGAGAGAGAGAGGGAGAGGTTGAGAAACAAAGAGAGGGGAATGGGGCCAAGAGACAGAGAGATTGAGAAGGGGCAAGGGAAAGGGAGAGGCTGAGTGCGAGAGAGAGAGAGAGAGAGAGAGAGAGAGAGAGAGAGAGAGAGAGGTTTGGGTTTTGGGAGATGGGCGCGCGTGGGTGGATTAGCAGGGACATTTGGGTTTTGGGGGTGACGAACAACACCTTCAGTGCTTGCTTTTAGCACTCGTGGGGCCCACCATGATGTATGTTATTTATCCACTCCGTCCATTCATTTTAACAGATCATTTTAACAGTTGATTCAAAAAAGGATTCAGATCAAAGTTGTAAGCGGACCACATAACATATCAACGATAGAAAATTATTTTTAATTATTTCTTATGGTGTGGTCCATTTAAACCTTCAATCTTCCTACTTTTTAGGCTCATCCACTGAAATTATATATCAGAATTGATGGGTGGCTTAGATAAAATACGTATATTACAACGGGCCCCAGAGAGCCCCTTAAGCACCATCAATCTCTAATAAGATCTTGATGAGGACGTAGGTTTTTGCTATAGATTAAGTAGGTTTTAGCTATGGATTAAATCCGTAGAATTTTAGCTACGGTTTATATCTGTAGCTAAAAGCTTTCAAAGTCCGTAGCCTTTGCTCGATTTTTTGGTAGTATTGGAAAAGCTCCAATTCTCCTTGTTCAGGTATTACCTTTCCATCACTTCTTCTTTCTTTTCGTTACCTCATGTGCATTGTATGCTCATATCTTTTACATTGATGACAAATGTAGATTTTAGGTTGGGATGTGGATTAGGTAAACTAATCAGTGTTTTCTTAGTCTTGGAGCAAATTTTTTTGAAAATTTTTAATTTCTCAAGTAAAAGAACTATTTGGAAAAAAAAATTTGAGTAATTAAGAATGCCTTAAGTACGATGATAAGATGGAGATTAAATTTTGAATTGTTGGAGTTTGATCAACTAATTAGACTATCACTTAAGTTCTTTCATTTAATTAATTAAGAGGAAGTTTGAATATCATGTTGATCTACATCACAAGACACATTCAATCTTTTTTCTGTGAATTGTGCTAGAATTTCTGATTGTTAGTGTTTGAATCATTGATAGATGTTGAGAATTGATTCTGGAGAGTTCCATCCACCTTAAAAATGAAAAGAACCAGTTAAAAAACAAAGAGATAATATTGGAAAAGAATGAAAAGTATGAAGATGAAAAGACTGAAAATAATGAATAAATAAAAGTGACCATCGATATAAAATCAAAAACTGGAAAAAAAAAGGAAAAAGAAAAAGGGGATAAGTTCAAAATCAGTACTTGATTATTTAATCAATCTTAAAGTGATAAGCATGACTATCATTAAGAAACAATAGTATTTTTATGGAAAGTAAGTTGGAATTCACAGAGCACATTAGAAAAATCTGATATATGAACTTATGATTACAAGTGATTGAGAAAGACCCTATTTGATTGATTGCCTGTGTGATTCGGCTCTAAGTTTTCAAATTTTCACTCTCGTTTCTTTGGATTACACTCATTCATACTTGTTTACACAAAAGATTATTTTCTGACAGAGGTTTGAACAATGAGAATTGAAGATTATGTAACACATGTTTTGCTCGGGACTAGTAAAATGCCAGTTAGGGGTGTGTTGAGTGTCAAATATTGCATATTTCCCGTATTTATATCTTAGTTTTCCGAACATGATAATGCTTAATAAGTATATTTTATACATGTTTGTATAGCGAGGTGAATCTGAGATCTTGGATTGAAAAGAATGTTAAAAGCATGGATTTGATGCTCAAGAATCGACATGGCAAAGGATGGATCTTAGGAAACTAAGATTGAAGATTTTCTAGACCCCAAGATTCAAAGACACCAAATGGAGAAGGAAGGAAGTCGAAAGTGCAAAGTGCAGAAATTCACAGAATCAGAACTTCACCGTCTATGTCATCAACCACCGTTTGATGACATCGAAGCCAGTGTTCGATGACATTGACCAACGGTCGATGACATTAAAGAATTACATGAAAATTGAGTTTTGTTGCTGAAAATTTGGACGCATTTCTTGATGACATAGAAGTCAAGTTCGATGACATCAAAACTTTTATAGATTTTTGGAGGAAATTGTTGGAACACTCGAGACACATTCTGGATTACTCGAACACCCTTCGATGACATCAAATGTATGTTTAATGACATGAAGAGTTGCGCAGTACGAAAGGCATTACACAATGCAGAAAGGCGCAACTTCCGGATTCAAGTTACGCTCAATGACATTGAAGACTGTTCGATGACATCGAAGGTGTTACGTAGAGTGTATAAATTTAAGGCAGTTTTCAAAGATGGTCGGACAAAGGCTATAAATATTGGTTCTCCGAGGAGTTCTAAACATGAGTTAGATTTTAAGAAGCAGAGCCAAATGGGGGAGTAACCTGCCAAGAGTTTTTCTTCCTTCCTTATTTATTTTTAATGGTTTCTTTTAGGGTTTTAGATCCAATCATGTCTATGGTTGGCTAAACCTCTTAGCTAGGGATAAAAGGTGAAGCTTGTAGCGTGTTGGGATGATTTTCTTGTTTTGATTCTTATTCTAGTTGAACCTCATTGATTTCTACTTTGATTTTAAGGAATATTTATAATTTTCTATGATTTTTTTGTGACTTAAATTACAATAGATGTTGTGATGGGTTTAAATATCTTCTTTCCTGTTTTGAGATTATGAGATTGGTAAATCATGTTATTTACCATCGTCTCCTGGGCGTGGTCGGATGATGAAATCCCTTCCAATCATTACAATACTCCTTCATTGAGGACTAGCTCAATGAAAAGTTTAGATTTCTTTTAATTGTTTCATCTTTTAATTAGATAGGATAGGGCTCTCCAATTGTGTTTCTTGAATCAAGTAAGGTAGCATCCTGATAGCTACAAGTGGATCCTTGGCACCCTAGTTCCTACCTTTCAATTGATAGTTTTAATCAACATCATTCACAATTACTCTTAACTATTCCAGATTTAGGTTTAGATCTTTTTCTAGTTCTAGTTCTAGTTATTTTGAAAATATGTACAAATTTAGTCCCTATGGATTCAATCTCGGTCTCACCAAGTTATTACTACATTGTGACACTACACTTGGGGTTGTGAACAATGATTCTAGAGCATGAGCCCAAAAAATAAGGAACATCGAAGGCTCAAGGGGACCACATAACAAAAAGCACTGGGAATTGAATGACTACCATTAAAACCTTCCTAGGGTCCACTATGAGGCAACGCGGTGTAGCTAGACGAAGTGTCTACTACAAAGAATGGTGCTAAAATAATCTTGGTGCCCACAGTGAAATCGAATGGTAGTACACCATGTGTGTTAGTGACATGGCCGACAAAGTTACTAACGGTTACTTCTAATGGAATCAAGTCAGTCGTAGTTTTTTCAAGTTTAGCCATCATTTTCTTTGGTAACAGATTCATTGTGACCCCATTATCTATCAAAATTTTGGTGACAGGACATCTATCTAAATGGGTCGATATATATAACGGCTTAAGATGTCATGTCACTAGTGGGTCTATCTATAATCACTCTTTCGAATACACCGTCAGTCACGACCGTGACCATGCCGACTAGTGATGTTTTATCAACTTTGATTTCACTTTCTTTGCTTTCTTCAAAAGTAAAAGAGGTGTGTTGTATAATTACTGGGGGAGTGTGTTCTTCTACATCCCCAGACATTGTGTTTGGTTGAGTTGAACTTGCTTGAAAGCTGGATGGTAATGTGAAAACCATGTTACAATAGAAAGTCACCGGCGACAACGAACTAAACACAACTCTACCACTCAAACCTTGTCGCCTAGTGTCTCAGATTCAGTTTCTTCGACCTGACTAGGTTGTTGATCGGTCATAGGATCGATCGAGAAATTGATATTGGAGAACTCTTTATAGTGTTTGGTGTCGATGAGAATTCGTTGGGTAGCCATTCTCCTATCGAGAAACAATCCTCACTAAGGTAATCTAATAAGTTGCCGACATTGTCTTCTTCTTTGAGATTTCCTGACTCAGCTATGTCATCAAGAGGATCTTGTTCTTCTTGCTTCATAGCTGGTATCATAGTTTCTACCGCATTTACTGCCACCTGTTCATCGAGCACGAGGATTTTTTAAAATGGGTGGGGCAATCTGGGTTTTGGTTAAGGAGGTGTTTCTTTCCTCTCCACATCCTTTCTTGCCACGACCCTCTGCCTCTGCTATATGCCTTTATGAGTTCTCATCAACACTTCTAGTACTGCCGAAAACTTTGGGTGAGTGACTCGCTTCCATACTCCTACTCGCGTAGTAGGATGCTTAACCATCCTTGTCAAGGGGTGGTCACCATCATGACCGATGATTAGAGCCGACTGCTTTGGCCGATAACAATCTCGACTGAAGTTGTGATTGTCACCCATCTTCCTAAGAGGGTGTCTCGACCTAGGAGGGATTTTCCGAGCACACCGATTGCAGAATTGAGAACCTTAATGCCTCCTTCAACTGTCGACCGAACGATCGACTTGATAGTGGGGAATCCAGCGTCACCTTCACGTGGGTTGGCTAGTTGTTCCTAGCGGATTATCTGAGTTGAGATCAATCCTTGGTTTCAGACAATCCCTCAGATTGGCAGTAATCGTGTTCACCTCCATGCTAGTCGGGAATGGATCGATGTCAATCAACATTACTTCTTTTTCTTTTTCCAGGAACTTCAACAATCCACGGTCGATGTGGTCCTAGATGAGGTTCTTGAAAATAACACACTTACTAGTAAAATGAGATCGAGATCCATGCCATTTGCAATACTCGGCCTTCTGTAATTCATTGGCCGGAGGTGATTCCCTCACAAGTTGGTCCCTCATGAGCTAAGGGAACCAACACACAAAGAAACCTTGGATACCCTGAAGCGGGATTACCTGGCCAACACCCCTGAAGAGGGATTGCCAGGCCATAACCTCTAGGTTGCTTGTGGAAACCCTATAGGGTCGGAAAAACTCACCGTAGATCTTTTTTTTTTTTTTTTTTTACTTATGATTTCTGTTTATTGATGAAAGTTCTTCTATGATCAAGCACAACCTGATTGTCTAAACAATCATAACCTCTGATTTGTGGGCCTAGCTTTTAATTTGATGATTATTATTATTGTTGTTGTTTTTTTGAAATGGGCACTTGTTTTTCATATACAAAAAATCGTAACCCTTGATGTGGAAAGTTTTTGTTGAATGTGGTACCTATTTTCTCAAAATGGGTTCTTCTTTGATTCGTGAGTAGGATTTTATTTATTTATTTATTTATTTTTCTCTCATTTGTTTTTTCAAACATGTCTATTTTTAATCAGTGATACTCAATAAATGATTTAAAGATATTATTTATTGTTATTCAACTATGCAATTTCTAGATGCATGCAATGCCAAACGGGCCCTTAATATATTTGCATTAAAGAAGTTCAACAAAAAATAACAATTTAGCATCTGCATATAACTTGACAAATGTAACAATGCCGGATTAACCGTTGATTAACTAAATTGATTAGGTTTCAATAAAATATTATATACGTATAGAAATATCTGGTAAGTCTTAGATGAAGCCAAAGCCTAAGAATCCAAACAATATTGTCTCTTCGGGGCGGTTGGATAAGTGCGTGACTCATACTTCAGACGATGTCATCCCACATTGAGGCCCACTGAATGGTTTCTCTGAGACAAAACGGTGCGACCTCAGTGTATCCTATCACGCGTTTCATGGAAGGATGCCCAAATGGCTCATGTGTGGAAGATCTGGACGGTTCACATGTGAACCATTGAATATTATTTATTGCTGTCCCTGTTCACTTGTGGATTACCTTAAAGCATACACTGGCCTGTATCTTGTACTAGAACATATTTTACCTAAGGGGGCATTCGGTGCAGGGTACTAGATGGAATTAGGTGGAATAGAATTGCATTTGCCCGTGCATTTCCGTCCATCATTTGGAGAGGATGGGAAAGGTTGGGATTGGCTGGGACAGAATTGTATTTAGTTCCATGGATTTGTATTCAGTCCCATGCAAGATTTCTGTGAATTTTGAAATCCACTAGACATGTGGGCCATGCTGTCCATTTGGCCACATGCATGTGTTTATCCATGCTATCCATCTAGATACAGTGTTTACACGTGACATGCTGGTTACATATGTGTACAAGTGAATGACATCCATTGTGAATTTGGTCCACTGATTATAATTCGATGGTCCAACAAATATGATTTTGCTTAATTCACTGTTTTACCCATGCAAAACTTTTATCCCAAACATGGATTGGATGGCTACAATCCCATGGTATTTCCGTACATGCAATCATTGTACAGTAATGATGTTAATCCAATCTAATACAATTCAATACCATTCAATTCTACCGACCAAACACGCCGTAAGCCTCCACTCGATGAGCAGGCAAGATATGGTACACGCGGGCAACTGTGGCACATGCTCAGTGCGCCTGACTTTGTTCCTTGTAGCCGTGCAGATGCAATAATCATTACTTGATGCGATGAGCATGTCCGATCCAGCGGACTAGAAAAGTACCAAAAAATACCGACTCAAAACAAACAAACGGAAAATGACAAGAGGAGCAGTAAAGAGTCCACATGTGACATAAGCAAACAACGCCGCAACTGTGTCTACGTTTCAGGCTCGAAAGCAGCTCGCATTCCATTACCCTTTGGTCCAAGGATGTGATGTAATCAGACAACGATGCAACCCGTGATCCAAGGATGTGACCTTTTAACTAATGGACATACGAGTAGGGGTGGCTATGAGTCAGGATTGGGGCGGGTCAAAGTCAGTCCAAGCCCCACCCATTTATTAAATGGGCCAAGTAATTCAAGCTCGAAAGCAGCTCGCATTCCATTACCCTTTGGTCCAGCCTGCCCACATAAAATTTATCATGCCCAAGCCGGGCGGGACCCAACCTAGCATTATCACACCTGGGGGATGTAACATGGGGCTAGAGGTAATACATAAAAACCTGCGTACATCATGTAGATGTCTCTATACTTGTGGCCTATAAGTTCGTTTTGGGTTTTGGGCTGGCTCTGGTTTGGTCATTTGGCCCAACAGTCAGGTTGGGTAGGAAAATAGAAGGGTTAAAACTGAGCCCAACTCATTTACTTAAAATGGGCAATATTTCTACCCGTAGCCCAACTCATTTACCTAAAATGGGCAATATTTCTACCCCTAGCCTAACCTACTACCATTTAGCTTGGCCCGAACCTGCGTGAAAAACAGGTTGGGCCACTTGACCCGTGGACAGCCATTGCCATCCCTCGTCCAAAATATAGGTTTGCCGGAAGGCTTTGATAGGATTCGTGCCCCCATGCCACTGTATGGTATGGTGGCAGGTTCCCACCCTTAGATTGCATTCTTGGAATGACCTGAACCATTCATGTCTCCTAACTACAGTATAGATGCTATATATGGTCTTATAATCATGCTTCATTGGTAA
Organism: Magnolia sinica; assembly: GCF_029962835.1. Classification (NCBI taxonomy): domain Eukaryota; kingdom Viridiplantae; phylum Streptophyta; class Magnoliopsida; order Magnoliales; family Magnoliaceae; genus Magnolia; species Magnolia sinica. Next base: position 110,336,404 of record NC_080574.1, on the reverse strand, counting down.
TCTTGACCTTTGAATCTTGGATTTGAATCTGACCAATAAAATGATCATCTTCGTATCGAATCATTCATTCAACAAATGCTCCTTGTGAAGGCCTGGGTGCATAAAGTCCAAAAGATGAACATTTCATACAATCATTTAAGATGCAATCGGCTGGTGGAAACTATAAGAACTCTATAAGGTGGGCCTTATTGATCAACGATCTGGATTGTCTTATCAGTTGGACTGTGAGTGGGTAAACCAGTGGGCCCCACTTCAGAGTTATCTACTGTGCAATTTATCTGTGCAGGTGTGCGTATTAGGGCCGGAATGCTATAGCTGTTATGCAGACAGCTGTTTGAGTAGTACTAGGATTGTGAAAGTGTGGAGCCGGGTGAAGAGAGTTGTGATAGGTTTCAAACTCTCTTCACCACAACTACTATATAACAAAGCTGAGTCCCCGATCCTACACAACAGCAGAATTCGAGTCTCATCTACTGCTTTGCAGAAAGGGTGTGAAGGAGAGGAAGATCCTAGCTTTATTTCTCTGGTATTCTATACAAAAAGATCTGGCATTTTATTATTCTCAGCAATGGCGTCTCAGCTAGGTAAGTCATCAGGACCCTAGATCTCCATGTCCTATACACAGGTAGATCTCTAGGATTTTCACATTCAGATAATCTAACAGAAACATGCCACCATATTGTACTGAGGTTCAGTGGCTACCTTATTACGACTGAGGCTTTAGCTGTGGGATTTGGATTCTTTTCATTGACCAGACAGACCGTTGACGTGATAAGGTTCCCCCAGAATGACGGACGCCAAAACAGCTCTTACTTGAATGTTTTTAAACTCTTTGGTTGTAAAAAGGTTATTTCATGTCATTGGGATGGATGGACGTCCACATTCAAATCTAAAGAGCCAAATTATCAAATGTTTGAAACTACCCAACATAAGAACTTTTATTTATTGTATCCATGGTACAAAGTCAGACCCATCAAATGACAGGTTTGGATAATCGGAAGATAAATCAAATTCAACAGCTAAAGTCCCAACATTTCTTAATACAATACGTGGGTATGTATTATAAGAAAACCACTCTTAGGAATTCCCGCTAAAGCATTTGGTTCTAAAGTGGAGAGGCCTACCAATGACACGTATGTCACTTCCTCGCATGACAAATTTAATCTGCTCATCTCGATGCCAATAGCTATAGATGATCTTACAGTAGGTTTACTATCATGCCCCAAATCTAGGGACGGACAGCTTCCGTGATGCCCCAAATTCGGCACCGAATTTCCATACACCAAGTCCCGAGTTTAGGGCACCACAAGGAAGATTTTTCACTACTTTTTTTTTCTATATACATAATAATACCTGAGCATGAAGATCCATGATCAAAATACCAAGCAACGCTCTCTATTATAAATCCTGATGGTTACAAGTACAATGCTTTCCAAAAGGTACACGACGTCAATATTGCCAAATCGAAAAATAGATACAATGCATCGAGAAAGCTAAGTCTTCCAAGCTACTCCTGCCCTGAAAAAAAAAAGGAAATAGAAAGCTTAGGCAAAAAGCCTAATGAGTACACACGTGTGTGTAGTATGCCCTACATGTAAGCAGGACAAATATTCCACAAGGAAATCATATATGGTGAAAGGCGTGTAGCACATAAGGTAAAATTCCAATGTTAATGCAATGCATGTGCATCATAGTAATACTCCGAGTCAATACTACTAGCATAACCAAGTCATATTTTCATTGCTCTCATACCACAGTCATAACAGTATTACACCCATCCGAAAACACATCATCATCATATTGTCATACCATATCATAACTGTATATCTCGAGAAGCACTATGGCCGATACCATGCACCAGACACTAGTAATCAACCTTGCATACCCGCCCTGTGGTGGACTTCCACCAACTGTATGTTATGGGAAACACCATGGTTGACACTTATGCACCAGACACTAGTAATCGACCTTGCATACCAGCCCTGCGGTCGACTTCCACCCGGCATGCCAGTAGCGGACCTCATTCGCGCTTCTCCTGCTGGCGAGTCTGACTGGTCCCTGTTTGCACCTCAGCCCTTAAGCAAGTTGGACCCACCTCTTCTCCACCCGACCTCATCAGTGGGAGTCAAATCCATGACCCATGTATCCACTCTGCCCGACGGTGAGGCAACCCTAGCTAGCATAGGGGTTTAGGGACTTTCAACCCAAGGGGCACATCATCCCCTAATATTTCCACACTTCCAGTATCCCGTTCATTTACAGGGATAACTCGAGTCATCATCATAGGTATACATTTCATCATCAAGATCCAACTCATGTTATACGGCATGACTGTAGTATTTCGATCATCATGTATGTCATGATTATGCATGAATTCAAGCAATTATGATAAGGCATACGTTCAAGTGCATGTGGTATGCATATAATGCCATGAGTTTAGGGTCTGCTTAACCTTTAAGCCAAAAATAACATATGGTCATCATGTGCCACTATCAATTATATCAATCCATGGCTATGTGACTACACTAAAGAGGACATATCTTACACATGAACAAATGTATTGAAGTACACTTACACATACCATCATTCCATGGTACATAAGTATGATCAATATCAACATGGCTAAGTAGATGAATTTAGTATGCTAGGGAGTGGAATAACATTAATCAAGTATTAAATCACATATTTTTATTAACCACAATTACTGACATCACTAATATCATCCATAACAATCATAATCACGAGCATTAATAGTGATAAGAGTTACACTATATCCTTCGCAAGATAAATATTTCATCAGTGGCTTTGACCCGATATGATTTTCTTCTATTGGGACCACACGGTTATAACCTAATTGGGCCTTATGGTTAATGAGTGGTGGTGACGCAAAATATATGCACCAAGTGGTTATGAGACGAAAGGCTTAGACATAACATATAGTAAATGCGCCACAGGATGAATTGTGCTAGCGAAACTCATATAATGTAGTGAACTTCATCTTCACGTGGGTTGTTAGTAGATTGGACTTACAAATAATTATTATAGTAGTTCTACAATGGTTTGGAAGGCACATGTAAACTTCATAAGATATAGTGAGCCCTAAGTCAAATGACTTGGTATATAATATACGCATAAGAGTTAGTTACGGTTGGATAATGCAGGTTTGTCTTATACAATGTAGTGGGACCTACTTCCAAGTGGTACTGTAAGCAGATGGGGTTCACAAGTGTTCAAAACTTATACGTTCAATTAACACTATTTCATATTGGCTGACTTATTTAGGATTTTGATCTTGGTCATTTTGAAATCATGTTCTAGAATTAGCTAGCCTAATGGATAAATGGTGAAATATGCAATACTTACATCAAGGTATGATCCATAATCAATCTAACACATATCCTAAATTCACATAACTAAGAGGTTACACCATGAGCATAGTTCACGAGTCTGAGTGATCACACAATTCTCATATGCCCACATGGTCATATGGCCGCTCCATTTCCAGAAGTCCATATGGTTAAGTGGCCACACAAATGACACTCTACTAGTCATAATAGGGACTTCAGGTTGGATAGTTATGTATTTTCATTACATCATAGCTTACATAATGGAATAATCCTTTTACTAAACTTTCACATGGTCTAACGGTATGTACTACAATTTCACATAGTTTAGTATGAATATGATTGCTATCACGATCTAGTGTCCACATTTCAACATATCCAAACACAATTGACAAATCATAATCCTACACAGGAATACAAGGCTACACCAATTATGATAAGTCTGATACTACAACCACTTCTCACGTCACATAGTTAATAACTCATATTCGGTGTCACATGGTTGAGGGCAAAGAGCCACATTTCATCATACCAATTACGGTTTAGGGATCACATCGCATAGAATCTAGGACCTTGATAGCATTAGCTTGGGTAACATAACCCTACATCACATTCAGTTTAGTGCACAACTTGGTCATATGTGATTCAAGTGGCAGTATTTATACTGATAAGCACAAACCTACTTTGTTGAATGACCATCAATGTCACTTGATTTCACACGGTTAGGTGGCCTTATACGTATTTCACATTCATATAGTTAGATGACTACATATACTACATATACTCCACCATTGCCTATGATTAGGTGGCTATTCATACATCAAATGCCCACAAGAATAATGGGCCAAACAAGTGTATTACACCCTCACACCACTAGAGTCTATATATTTGTTATAATTAAACATGTTTAAGGGTTTAAACACAAGTCACATGATTCTATTACTTGGGGCCACACTCTAACCAAAGTGTCAAGTGATTAAGGCCTATCCACAATCAACCCATTTAAGGGATTAATCATCATTACTTCAAAAATTACAATACCAGTTCGTCATACATTCAACACATGGAGATTACAAGCTCTTGTCGAAGACGCCCAATGGATGACCCAAACAAGGCTACCACTGATGGGCCCATAATGCATTCACTTGAAATGTGCCTTAACATTTTTGGGCCGACACACCAATGGAATTTACAGTGGGTCCTATGCAGTGGAGCTCATAGGGCTTTCCCATGAGGTTAAGTTGTGTGTAACCCACTTAAAACCTAGGTCAACTTTGATTTTAGTCCAAATCCTAAAATGATATGAGGAAGTGGATGGTCTGCATGGATTAAATAGATACACCACGGTGGTCTTAGGTTGGATTCAATAGTTAGGTACTTATTCTCACAGCCTTGTATTGTATGGTTCAATTCAGGTTAGATTGACTGATCTTTGGGACAATGCCCTAAAGGGGACCCGGTACATGGGCTAGATGGGTTGAATATCTAATACATCATCAGGATGGCCCATAATATTTTTTTTGTGATGAGAGTTCAATTTACATTATTTCATAATGTACGACTATCTAATCATTGGATGGACCTGATTTATGGTAACATACCGTCAAAAGGGTTGATAAAATAGATAAACGATGAGGATCTTAAATAGACATCATGTCATAACCATGGTGGATTAAGTGGCATAACATCTATATCAAAGTGGGCCATACCACACACAAGTTGAGAGGGTTACCCTCCATTAATTCATTCACAATAATTTGTTAGGCCCATAGAGATGTAGTTCATAAATCTAGCCCATCCATTATGTGTGTCCCACCTGGTTGAGGGGTCAGACCAAGTTTTAGATACATCTAAATTTCGGGTGGACCTAACAATTGATTTTACATGCTTAAGCTTCGAGTTGTATGAATGGTTCAAGGAGATCAAAGTTACATGAGTCCTAAAGTGATGTATTTATTATACCTACACCATTCATCTATTTTTAGAGATCATTTTAGAAATTTATCCAAAAATGAATCATAACCAAAGATTATCTGGACGTCACCTCAATTAGCAGTGAGGATAATGATTTCACTGTTAAACTATTCACAGGGCCCACCATAATGTTTATTTTCCAATCATTCTATTCATAAGGTCACAAAGACCTGAATTAAGGGGAAATACAAATTTCATATTGGTCCAAAACTTCTGATCCAAAAAGGGTTTCAATGGTAGTTGTTTAATCCTTGCTGCTTTTGTAATGTGGCCCACTTGATTGTTAGATCTATATTTATTTTTTTCAAGCCTTAGGACGAGCTCACCAAGTGGATGGACGGTTGGGATATAAAACACACCTCATGATCATACCCACAGACTTGATAATATATATTTTTATTATTTTTATTTCTTTGGTTTTTGCATGATTTTAGTTGGTGTGGGCCACTTGAGTTCCATGTACGGCTGATTTTTGGGGTATCCCACTTTCTAAGGGGGACCCATCAAATGCACGGTGTAGATGCTGGACGTGCATCATGGTGGGGCCTATGGTGGGACCAACTTCCCTGCCATCCCAAGCACCACCGTCCTCTAGATGCTGGACGTCAGCAGTAAGGGGCATCAGTCCCTTGCCTATATATTTTTTAAAATTTGTTTATTTTACTGAGGTTTTTCATAGGTGGGGTGCACATTTAGATAATCAATTCCGTCTGTTGCATTCTCTTACTCGTGACACATCCAATGAGTCCAATATGGAGCATTTTTTGATGTACAGAAACATCACAGTGGGCCCTAATAGTTTAACACTATTAAAATAGTCCTTTTAATGGTGTGGCCTAACAGAGATTTGGATTGGTTTCATTTTTCGGCTCAACGCCTAAAATGACGTAGAAAATAGGATGGACGGTGTGGATCAGATACATACATTAAGCGTGGGGCCTGTTGTGGGCCCACAGCCCTGCCCTCTCTTGGTCTCACGTAGCAGGGATGTTGTTACTGCAACGTCCCTTAGACGCTGGCAGCAATCAGCGTCCAACACCATTTTTTTTGTTTAAATTGTTTTGTGCACGTTTGCGTGGGTGGGTTGGTGTGACAGTTTGGTCAGCCTAATGGGCTATGCTTGAACGGTTGGATGACTATAAAGATCATAATGGGGCCATATTTTGCTGACCAAGCTGATATTTATGTTTTCTCTTCATCCACATCCTTGTGACCATATACCCATGTATGATGGTTAGTTTCAATCACAGTGGGCCCATGGCTAGTGGGTCCCACTCAAGCTTTAGATCAAGCTAGTATTTGTTTCATCCCATCATCTATATGTGTATAACCATATATCACAATGGGCCCTACCATCAATGTGTCCTACATCATCATTATCATTATCATCACATCATCATCACAATTAATCATCTGAATAATCAAGAAAGAAAACAAATCATAAGAGTGTAGGGGGTGTACTCACCTTGATGAATTAGATGGATGGTTGAGTGGATGGAAGGGATGGAGTTGATGGTTGAGATGGATGGAAGGGATGGAATTGATGGAGTTGATGGCCCACCAAGATCACTCCTCTCTCTCTCTCTCTCCATGTGTAGAAAAAATGGTGAAATGTTAAGGGATGGAGGGGTATTTGTAAAGAAATTCATAACAATTTGGTTTGGTTAGGCTAATGTGATTAATATTAGCTTAGGCTAGGATTATGAAAATTAATTTATGATTTGTAATTAATGGTGGGTTAAATGAGCATGGGATGGCATGGTGTGATGATGTCACACATGAGGTGTGGCATGGAGAAGAGTTGGCTTGAGGTGTACATGAGAGATGAGAGGTATGGGTGTGTGACATCACACACATGGGTAGAGATTCTCTCACCCATGTTTGGCATGTGCATGTATGTATGACATGTGTTGTGCACAAGTGTGGAGTGGATTACATGGCACCTTACGCACATGATACACTAATTAATCTTCACAGCGTATCTTACAAACAGAGTATCGTATAGACGCACGGGTTGTACCTCCATGATCGCGGTGACGGGGCGGTCGATATGAGATAGGTTTCGGGGTCTTGGGATTCTAGTTAGTTGGGTGTGTACTATGCTCAGCTAGTCCAGGTTTGGCCAAGAGCGTCAATCATCATGTACATGAGCATAGAAAGTCGTAGGGAGTAGACGGGGTCTTACAATCTACCCTCCTAATAAAAATTTCATCCTTGAAATTTCTAGTTCCAAACACACTATCAAACTCATAACATAGAATCCAAACATACGTATCATCATACATATACAATACAATCATCCATCCCATAAGTGAGGGTATTGCTTGCGGATATCTCCCTCATGCCTGGGTGCTAAGTATAATGTCTACGTTCTCAACTAGGGAATCCTGCTTTGACTAGGTTCTCGAACTGGGAATCATGGATTCATGTCTCTAGATTCATACAAATCAGGGGTACTAATAGCATCTAGGTTCTCGATCAATGACAATGGAGACCTAGTTTAAGTTTTTCTATATTTTTCGGTTACTAACTTTGCTCGTAAGTGATCCCAAATCTTATCCTCTGATACCATCTTGTGTCACGCCCCAAATCCGGGGACGGATAGCTTCTGTGATGCCCTGAATCCAGCACTCAATTTCCATACACCAAGTCCCGAGTTCGGCGCACCACAAGGAAGATTTTTCACTACTTTTTTTTGTATATACATAATAATACCTAAGCATGAAGATTCATGATCAAAATACCAAGCAACGCTCTCCATTATAAATCCTAATGATTACAAGTATAATGCTTTTTAAAAGGTACACGACGTCAACATTGCCAAATCAAAAAATAGATACAATGCATCGAGAAAGCTAAGTCTTCCAAGCTACTCCTGCCCTGAAAAAAATAGGAAATAGGAAGCTTATGCAAAAAGCCTAGTAAGTACACACGTGTGTGTAGTGTGTCCTACATGCGAGCAAGACAAATATGCTATAAGGAATCATGTATGGTGAAAGGCGTGTAGCACGCATGGTAAGATGCCAATGCCAATGCAATGCATATGCATCATAGTAATACTCCGAGTCAATACTACCAACATCACCAAGTCATATTTTCATTTCTCCCATACCACAACCATAACCGTATTACACTCATCCGTAAACACATCATCATCATATTGTCATATCATATCATAATTGTATATCTTGGGAAGCACTGTGGTCGATACCATGCACCAGACACTAGTAATCGACCTCGCATACTTGCCCTGTGGTGGACTTCCACTAGTTGTATATTATGGGAAACACCATGGTCGACAATTATCTACCAGATACCAGTAATCGACCTTACATACCAGCCCTGTGGTGGACTTCCACCCGGCATGCCAGTAGCGGACCTCATTCGCGCTTCTCCTGCTGGTGAGTCAGACCGGTCTCTGTTTGCACCTCAGCCCTTAAGCAGGTTGGACCCACCTCTTCTCCACCCGACCTCATCAGTGGGAGTCAAATCCATGACCCATGTATCCACTCTGCCCGACGGTGAGGCAACCCTAGCAAGCATAGGGATTTAGGGACCTTTAACCTAGGGGGCACATCATCCCCTACTATTTCCACACTTCTGGTGTCCTGTTCATTTTCAAGAATAACTCGAGTCATCATCATAGGTATACATTTCATCATCAAGATCCAACTCATGTTAGACAGCATGATTGTGGTATTTTGATCATCATATATGCCATGATTGGCATGAATTCAAGCAATTATGATAAGGCATACGTTCAAGTGCATGTGGTATGCATACAATGCCATGAGCTTAGGGTCTACTTAACCTTTAAGCCAGAAAGGACATATGGTCATCATGTGCCACTATCAATTATATCAATCCATGGCTATGTGACTACACTAAAGAGGACATATCTTACACATGAACAAATGTATTGAAGTACACTAGCACATACCATCATTCCATGGTACATGAGTATGATCAATATCAACATTGATAAGTAGATGAATTTAGTATGCTAGGGAGTAGAACAACATTAATCAAGTATTGAATCACATGTTTCTATTAACCATAATTACTGACATCACTAATATCATCCATAACTATCATAATCACGAGCATTAATAATAATAAGAGTTACACCATATCCTTTGTAAGATCAATGTTCCATTAGTGGCTTTAACCCGATCTGATTTTCTTCTATTGGGACCACACGGTTATAACCTAATTGGGCCTTATGGTTAATGAGTGGTGGTGATACAAAATATATGCACCAATTGGTTATGAGACGAAAGGCTTAGACATAACATATAGTAAATGCGCCAAAGGATGAATTGTGCTAGCGAAACTCATATAATGTAGTGAACTTCATCTTCACGTGGGTTGTTAGTAGATTGGATTTACAAATAACTATTATAGTAGTTCTACAATGGTTTGGAAGGCACATGTAAACTTCATACGATATAGTGAGCCCTAAGTCAGATGACTTGGTATATAATATACACATAAGAGTTAGTTACGGTTGGATAATGCAGGTTTGTCTTATACAATTTAGTGGGTCCTACTTCCAAGTGGTACTGTAAGCAGATGGGTTCACAAGTGTTTAAAAGTTATACGTTCAATTAACATTAGTTCATATCGGCTGACTTATTTAGGATTTGAATCTTGGTCATTTTGAAATCATGTTCTAGAATTAGCTAGCCTAATGGATAAATAGTGAAATATGCAATACTTACATCAAGGTACGATCCATAATCAATCTAACACACATCCTAAATTCACATACCCAAAAGGTTACACCATCAGCATAGTTCACGAGTTTGAGTAATCACACAATTCTCATATGCCCACATGATCATATGGCCGCTCCATTTCCAGAAGTCCATATGGTTAAGTGGCCACACAAATGACAATCTACTAGTCATAATAGGGACTTCAGGTTAGATATTTATGTATTTTCATTACATCATAGCTTACATAATGGGATAATCGTTTTACTAAACTTTCACATGGTCTGGCAGTAAGTACCACAATTTCACATAGTTTAGTATGAATATGATTGCTATCATGATCTAGTGCCCACATTTTAACATATCCAAACACAATTGACCAATCATAATCCTATACACGAATACAAGGCTGTACCAATTATGATAAGTCTTATACTACAACCACTTCTCACGTCACATAGTTAATAACTTATACTCGGTGTCGCGTGGTTAAGGGTAAAGAGCCACATTTCATCATACCATTTACGGTTTAGGGATCACATCGCATAGAATCTAGGACCTTGATAGCATTAGCTTGGGTAACATAACCCTACATCACATTCAGTTTAGTGCACAACTTGGTCATATGTGATTCAAGTGGCGGTATTTATATCGATAAGCACAAACCTACGTTGTTGAATGGCCATCAATGCCACTTGATTTCATACGGTTAGGTGGCCTTGTACGTATTTCACATTCATACAGTTAGATGACTACATATACTACATATACTCCACCATTGCCTATGATTAGGTGGCTATTCATACATCAAATGCCCACATGATTAATGGGGCAAACAAGTGTATCACACCTTCACCCCACTAGAGTCTACATATTTGTTGTAATTAAACATGTTTAAGGGTTTAAACACAAGTCACATGATTCTATTACTTGGGGCCACACTCTAACCAAAGTGTCAAGTGATTAAGGGCTGTCCACAATCAACCCATTTAAGGGATTAATCATCATTACTTCAAAAGTTACAATACCAGTTTGCCATACATTCAACACATGGAGATTACAAGCTCTTGTTGAAGAGGCCCAATGGATGGCCCAAACAAGGCTACCACTGATGGGCCCACAATGCATTCACTTAAAATGTGCTTTAACATTTTTGGGCCGACACACCAACGGAATTTGCAATGGGTCCTATGCGGTGGAGCTCACAGGGCTTTCCCATGAGGTTAAGTTGTGTGTAACACACTTAAGAGTTAGGTCTGCTTTGATTTTAGTCAAAATCCTAAAATGATATGAGGAAGTGGATGGTCTGCATGGGTTAAATGGATACACCATGGTAGTCTTAGGTTGGACTCAATAGTTCGGTACTTATCTCACGGCCTTGTATTGTATGGTTCAATTCAGGTTAGATTGACTGATCTTTGGGACAATACCTTAAAGGGGACCCGTTCCATGGGCTAGATGGGTTGAATATCTAATGCATCATCAGGATGACCCATAATAATTTTTTTGTGATGAGAGTTCGATTTACATCATTTCATAATGTACGGCTGTCTAATCATTGGATGGGCCTGATTCATGGTAACATACCGTCAAAAGGGTTGATAAAATAGATAAACGATGAGGATCTTAAATAGATATCATGTCATAACCATGGTGGATTAAGTGGCATAACATCTACGTCAAAGTGGGCCATACCACACACAAATTGAGAGGGTTACCCTCCATTAAATCATTCACAATAATTTGTTGGGCCCACAGAGATGTAGTTCATAAATCTAGCCCATCCATTATGTGTGTCCCACCTAGTTGAGGGGTAGGACCAATTTTTAGATACATCCAAATTTTAGGTGGACCTAACAAGTGATTTTACATGCTCGAGCTTCGAGTTGTACGAATGGTTCAAGGAGATCAAAGTTACATGGGTACTAAAGTGATGTATTTATTTTACCTACACCGTTCATCTATTTTTAGAGATCATTTTAGAAATTTATTCAAAAATGAATCATAACCAAAGATTATCTGGACCTCACCTCAATTAGCTGTGAGGATATTGATTTCACAGTTAAACCATTCACAAGGCCCACCATAATGTTTATTTTCCAATCAATTTGTTCATAAGGTCACAAAGACCTGAATTAAGGGGAAATACAAATTTCATATTGGTCCAAAACTTCTGACCCAAAAAGGGTTTCAATGGTAGATGTTTAATCCTTTCTACTTTTGTAGTGTGGCCCACTTGATAGTTAGATCTATATTTTTTTTTTCAAGCCTTAGGACGAGCTCACCAAGTGGATGGATGATTGGGATATAACACACACCTCATCAACATACCCACAGACTTGCTGATATATATTTTTATTATTTTTATTATTTTTATTTCTTTAGTTTTTGTATGATTTTAGATGGTGTGGGCCACTTGAGTTCCATGTACGACTGATTTTTGGGGTATCCCACTTTCTAAAGGGGACCCATCAAATGCACGGTGTAGATGCTGGACGTGCATCATGGTTGGGCCTATAGTGGGACCCACTTCCCTGTCGTCCCAAGCACCAGCGTCCTCTAGACACTGGACGTCAGCAGCAAGGGGCGTCAGTCCATTGCCTATATATATTTTTTAATTTTTTTATTTTACTAAGGTTTTTCATAGGTGGGGTGCACATTTAGATAATCAAGTCCATCTGTTGCATTCTCTTGCTCGTGATACATCCAATGAGTCCAATATGCAGCATTTTTTGATGTATAGAAACATCACAGCGGGCCCTAATGGTTTAACACTATTAAATAGTCCTTTTAATGGTGTTGCCTAACAGAGATTTAGATTGGTTTCATTTTTTGGCTCAACGCCTAAAATGACGTAGAAAATATGATGGATGGTGTTGATCAGATACATATATTAAGGGTGGGGCTTGTTGTGGGCCCACAGCCCTGCCCTCTCTTGGTCTCACGCAGCAGGGACACTGTTGCTGCAACATCCCCTTGACGCTGGCAGCAACCAGCGTCCAGCACCATTTTTTTTTGTTTTAATTGTTTTGTGCACGTGTGCGTGGGTGGGTGGGTGTGAGAGTTTGGTCAGCCCAATGGGCTATGCTTGAACGGTTGGATGACTATAAAGATCATAATGGGGCCATGTTTTGCTAACCAAGCTGATATTTATGTTTTCTCTTCATCCACATCCTTTTGACCATATACCCATGTATGATGGTTAGTTTTCATCACGGTGGGCCCATGGCTAGTGGGTCCCACACAAGCTTTAGATCAAGCTAATATTTGTTTCATCCCATCATCTATATGTGTATAACCATATATCACAATGGGCCCTACCATCAATGAGTCCTACATCATCATTATCATTATCATCACATCATCACCACAATTAATCATCCAAATAATCAAGAAAGAAAAAAAATCACAAGAGTGTAGGGGGTGTACTCACCTTAATGAATTAGATGAATGGTTGAGATGGATGGAAGGGATGAAATTGATGGTTGAGATGGATAGAATGGATGGGATTGATGGAGTTGATGGCCCACCAAGATCACTCCTCTCTCTCTCTGTCTCTCTCTCTCTCTCTCCATGTGTAGAAAAATGGTGAAATGTTAAGGGATGGAGGGGTTTTTGTAGAGAAATTCATAAAAATTTGGTTAAGTTAGGCTAATGTGATTAATATTAGCTTAGGCTAGGATTATGAAAATTAATTTATGATTTGTAATTAATGGTGGGTTAAAGGAGCATAGGATGGCATGGTGTGATGGTGTCACACATGAGGTGTGGCATGGAGAAGAGTTGACTTGAGGTTTACACGAGGGATGAGAGGTATGGGTGTGTGACATCACACACATGGGTAGAGATTCTCTCAGCCGTGTGTGGAATGTGCATGTGTGTATGACATGTGTTGTTCACGTGTGGAGTGAATTACATGGCGCCTTACGCACATGATACACTAATTATTCTTCATGGCGTATCTCAAAAACGGAGTATCGTATATACACACGGGTTGTGCCTCCACGATCATGGCGATGGGGCAATCGATATGAGATAGGCTTCGGGGTCTTGGGGTTCCGGTCAGTTAGGTGTGTACTATGCTCGGCTAGTCCAGGTTTGGCCAAGAGCGTCGATCATCATGTACATGAGCATAGAAAGTCATACGGAATAGACGGGGTCTTACATTTATATCCAACGTAGTTGCATAACATAACATACTAGATCAATGGATCACTCTCAGGGCCTATTTGAAGTGTGAAGCTTAAATCGGAAATTCAGAAACCTATTTGGTAACTACCTGAAAAAAATGCTAAAGTCTAAAAATTAAGTGAGGAGTCTAAAACAACCTATCTTAGATGTTTGAAATCAGTTACTTGACACATTTACCCGTCTCCTGTTTGAAGATGTGAGGTAATCAGATCCGAATCTCAAGTGGACCATAATACAGGAAACAATGGTAATTGACCATTAAAAACTTCTACTGTTGAAATCTTCTTGGCCTCTTAAAAGGCTCTCATCAGGCTAATATATGTGTTTTTCCTTCATCCAGGTTTGTGTGACCCAATCAACAGTTTGGATGGTAAATAGGCATTACTGTGGGTCGTAATAAGTTTTTAATGGTGATGTGTTCAATCACCAGTTTTTTTATGTTGTGGTCCACTTGAGATTTGGATTTGCAGCTTTTTTTTGTCTCATGCACTAAAATGATGTCACAAAATGGATGGACATTTTTTATATAATACCTATGTCATGGTGGGCCTCACATGGTGACATATGGTCGGTGGTATGTGGCACACCATGAAATTGGCTTTCATTACTGGGAGCGTCCGAATTTTCAGATAAAGCCTTTCGTAGAATCTTTCGGTGCTAGGATGTCAGGTAAGGCCCACGTGATGTTTCTAGGAAATTCACCCCGTCCATCCATTTTGCAAGCTCACCCTAAGACAAGAAACCAAAAATGAGGCGGATCTAAGGCTCAAGTGGGCGACACTACAGGAAACAGTGGGAATTTAACATCTACCATTGAAAACTTCTTGGGGCCATAGATGGCTCTAAACAAGCTTATATTTTTGTTTTCCCTTCATACAAGTCCATGTGACCTTATGATGAGGTTAGATGGAAAACTATTTCAATAAAAACTTCAAATTGTGCTTCAGCTATTTTATCTTCTAGTTGGATAGGATGGGAATCCGATTCTAGTTGTGTTTTGTTGAACCAAGTAAAGTAGCATCTTAATAACTATAAGTGGATCCTTGGCGCTCTAGTTCCCTTTTATGATTAATAGTTTATGTACAATTATTCTCAACTATTCTAGATTTTAGTTTAGATCTTATTGTAGTTCTAGTTCTAATTGTTTTCAGAATACGTACAAGTTAAGTCCATGTGGATTCGACCTTGGTCTCACCGAGTTATTACTACATCACAACCCTGCACTTGGGGTTGTGAACAAGTTTTTGGCGTCGTTGTTGGGGACTTCGGCTACGTTTTTCTAATATTAATTAACATTGGAATTAGTTTAGGATTAGAGTTAAGTTTTGTTATGTTATTTAGGTTAGGATTTCTTTGAATTTATGCTTAAGAACTAACTTTGTTTTCTCACTACCAGAAAACTAGACAAAGGCTATGGATAAAAGCCGTAGCTAAAGATCTATGGCTACGGTTTTAGTCCGTAACACGACCATAGTCGTAGGTACCGTAACAATGGGTCCAAAACCTATGGCTACGGATTTAATCCGTAGCTATAGATTACAATAGCTACAGATATAATCTGTAACAATTATTTTTGTAGCGAAAAGCACATACGGCTACGGATAATATTTGTAGCTAAAAGTAGTGCTGGATCCGTAGCAATATGCCGAATATAACAACAACTGCGGTTGTCAAATTACCAGCTACGGTCAATATCCGTAGCTATTGCCTGCATTTAGAAAAATTATAATCATTCATTCATTCAATTACCATCTGCATATTGATTCAATGACAATCATTCATTCATTCATTCAATTACAATCATTCATTCAATAACGAATCAATTACAATCCTTCATTTAAACTAAAAATTACAATTATAATTATTCATTCAATAATGAATCAATTACAATCCTTCATTCAATCAATTACAATTAGAATAATGCTAAAAATACAAATCTTGGTGAGTTTGTGTGCACTCGCATATGGCCAGGTGCATCCTTCATCCACCATAGATAGAAAATGGATGCGAGTATCACTAGTCCACTTGCACATCCGATAGCTATACCGATAACTTCTCTTGTGCGTCTTCTGTAATTATTTGAGGGCGAACCACCGCTATAGGACTCCGCAACATAAAAACAAAGAATCAATCAATTGAAAAATGATGAAAACTAAATGCAAGGAAAACATAGAATTCCTCTTATGTAAACTGAATTAATGCTCCAAACAGCATTCCCACAAATAAATTTTCAGAAAAGATAGCATCCAAACATGCTATGAAATAAATTTTTAGACTAAAAATTTGTTTTCGCTTGGCCAGGGCCTGGCTCATTGATAGTCCTACATGTGACCAGCAGGCAACAAATGGATGTGCATATTTGAATGCGTAGACCTTTTTGTAGCCGGGATCTTGTAGGTGATCATTGTCCGCTTCGACCCCTTGAGAAAACCAAGCAGTGTTTTGCATTTTAAAAAAAAATGAAATTTTAACCAACAGAGCAAGATTTGATTGACAGAGCTAACCTTGGCCTCAGAACAAAGGGTTTCTCTAGTTCTTGTTGCCTTCTAAAGCTCTTTGACCTGTGAAAATTTACAACAGTAGGAGGTATGCATTAATTTACTTGTTTGAAGTGAACAAATCATCACTAACCAGCAAAGGCTAAAGAGCATCTTACCATTTTCTTAAGTTACAAAGCAGATTAGCCAGCTACTTTCTAGTTTCATGGAGTAGATGTGAGACTCATATCCTACCCCGTACCGTTCCATAGGTTCCTGCGGTCCTCCCGGTCAAATTCCGGTGACCTGCGAAGCGTAGATAGCATTTGCGTGTGACCTTGAGTGTCATCCTATAATTCCGAGTCGGCTTGACCTAAGACCTATGTCATTGCGACTGCATCGTCGCTCCGGTTCCAACGCCGTGTCTCGTATGACAATCCGAGTTATACATCAAAAGATGTAAGCTACATTTTATTTGAACCTTGATCACATTTGTGGGACCCACCTATGGCATGGCACGCCACCCTATACATGCATGACATCATCATCTTCATAATTTTCTAGCCACCTATGGCTAGTCTAGACCCCTAACCACCTATAGCTAGTCTAGACCCCTAACCACCTGTAGCTAGTCTAGACCCCTAACCCCTCCCTTACATTCATTATGACATGCATTTATTACATCTTTCTCTCTCTCTTTTCTCTCTCCCTCCCTCTTTCTTTCTTATTTCCTAGTAAGAGAGAGCTCCCAACGTCCATTAGAGCTCTCCATTTTCAACCCTTTTGCAAGCTCTCCACCCCTAAATCCAACCCTCCAAAATCAATCCGAACCATTGAATCTTGTTCTCTTAGAGCTCTAGATCACATTGGTGGAAGAAGAAGTCCAAGATCTAAGGTGGGTGCTTCTCTCTCTCTCTCTCTCTCTCTCTCTCTCTATCCTCCCCTAAAATGAAGTGGGCCCCACCAAATCGTGATTAATCTACTCCATCCATCAAATGGAGTGGCCCACCACATTTCAGGTGAGGTTCACTGTTGGGACAGTGGGAAGTCCCACATGATGGGTTGAATGGCATATTATATATTATATTTATATTATATTAATATAATAAAATGCATATATGCATGCATGGTGGGCCACGTCCATGTGGGACCCACCATGAGGCTTGTGTTAATTGTAAACTGTCCAGCGTCCAGAGACGATGGACGTGGCTAGCTTGAAATTGTAAAAAAGCAAAGCTGCACTGATGTGCAACCACAAAACCAGCTTGGTTCAAAACCTTTAACTGTACCACTTATGTAGGCCCCACCATAACTATTGATTTAATCCATGCTGTCCAACCCATTTCTAAGCCCATTTTAGGCGTTGAGCTGAAATTTGGGACCAATCCGATTCTCGGGCGGGCTATACCATAGGAAATAGTGGTATTACCGTTAAAACCCATCTTAATTCTTCTATTCGCCAAGAACACATTACATATTGGTCTCATTTGCTTAATCAGGGGCCGTAGAATCCAATGGCCGGATTAGATTTTTCAGTGTGGGCCCTATCTATGAAAAACCACAAATTTTCAAAAAAGAAAAAAAGATACCAAACGAGGCAGCAGCGCCTACTGCTGCCACTGACACATGATGCCAAAACGTCCTTAGATGCTGGCGGGCAGGGACAACAGGTCCCAATTGTGGGCCCCACTGTGACGTGTGTTGTGCATCTAAGCCGTGCCTTGGTGGGCTCCTTAGGGAAGTGGGTCCCCCTCCAAAAATTGGCCATATACATGGCTCAGGTGGCCCACATCATAGGAAACAATGGTGATTGAACGGCTACCAATGAAGCCCCTTCTGGACATCACAGAAGTTTTGGATCATATAAAAATTTGTTTTTCTCTTGCATCTAAGTACGTGTGACCCTATTAATAGATTGGATAGCAGATAAGCATTAAGGTGGGACCCACTTGTATAGGCAAGGTGGCTGGTGCATCTCACAGCAGCTGTTCAACTGCTGTTTGACGTCACCAAGCTCTGTGGACCCCACTATGTGTTGCGTCCGTACTTCCATTGAATGGTGGAAATCCACCTGGGACTGTGATGGCTAGTGGACCCCACCAATGACGTATGTGTTTATTCACACCACCGTCCACACCTGGACGGTGGGACCACCCCACGTGTGGGGCTAATGTGTGTACGTGTGTGTGTGTGTGTGTGTGTGTGTGTATTATATTGTATATATTATATATAGATTTTTATATTATATTATATAATATATACATGATGGTGGGCCTTCATGGAACCCACCATAATGCATGTATTGCATCCAAGCTGTCCATCCATTTTGAAAGCTCATTTCATGGCGTGAGCTAAACAATGAGTCCGATCCATAGCTCATGTGGACCCCGCCCTTGATGCATGTGTTGCATCCAAACCGTCCAACCATTTGGCAAGCTTGTCTTAACAGGCTTGAGACTAAAAATAAGTCAGATCTAAAGTTTAAGTGGACCCCACCATTTAAGGTAGTGGACAATGATGTCCACCGTTCAAAATTTTTAAGGGCCATGGGAGTTTCTTATTAAGCTGATATTTGATCCACTTCATCTATCATTATGTTAATTTATGAACATGTTGGATGGGAAACATATGTTATGGTGGGCCTTAGGAACTTAAATGGTGGAAATCATCATCACCACTTTTATTTGGGTGTGGCCCATTTGATATACATGGGGCCCATTGGTGTGGCCCATTTGATGTACGTATGACCATGTAATGAGGCCCATCTTGATGTATTGTGGCCCTTCTAGTGGGGCCCACCTTAATGTATAGGAGGCCCATGTTATGAGGCCCACTTTGATGTATTTTGTGGCCCATTTTTCGGGCCCACTTTGATGTATTTTGTGGTCCATTCGAGGTGCCCATCTTGATGCATGCATCCTTATTCACATCGTCCAGTAGCTACTGGATGGTGGGGCCCTCCTTACTATATGTTATTATATGTGTTGAATAAGCATACCGTCCATATGTAGTGTGGGCCAGCATGATGTATTTATTTATCCTCACCACCCAATCTCTGGCCGTGGGATGTGGAACCCGTGTAACATATGTATTCCGTTCCATGCAGTCCATCTGTGTGAGGCCCACCTTGATGCATCCGTTGTACACATGGATCCCACATGATATAAATGTTTTTATATCCATACTATCCAACTATTTGGGAGGGATGCACCATGATTTATTTTTATCCACACCATCCAGGGCAGGCACCCCATTATGATATATATCAGGGCCCATGGGTTGAGGCCCATTGAGATGTATTCAAAGCCCATCTGGTAAGGCCCATTGTAATGTATTTGGAACCCATGAGCAAAGGCCACCTCATATGTTCCACCCTAACCGTCTAGGTCATATAGGGCCAACCTCGATGTATGTTTTACTCACACCGTCCATGGGATGTGTGACCCACTAGATGTATGCATTCTATATCCACACTAACCATCTGGTGGGGCCCATCTGCTTCATGCGCAGGGCCTACCTATTGTGCATTTGTGTGGCCCATTTATGCAACCCACTTGATATGCATGAGCCCCATTAGTGCGGCTCATTGATGCAAGGCCCATTATGATATGTTAGAGGCCCATGGTTGAGGCCCATTAGGATGTGTTTATGGCCAATTTGGTAAGGCCCACAGAGATGTATTTTCGGCCCATGGGTCGAGGCCCATTGTGACGTATTTCTGGCCCGTATGTTGTGTCCCATTATGACATGTTTCTAGCCCAGCTATTGAGGTCCGATCTGATGTGTATAAGGCCCATTAGTGCGGCTCATTGATGCGGCCCACTTGTTGGATTGACACCCATTGATGCGGCCCAATGATGTGACCCACCGTGATGTGCATATTAGGCTAATGGTGTGGCCCAATGTATCGACCCACCGTGATGTGTAGGCCCACGTGCTGTATGTGTAAGGCCCACCTGTGATGACTATTTGAGGCCACCTGTTGATTATTTGGGCCCACCTTATGTTTGACTCTACATGGGCCACTACTTGGGAGCAATGTTGGTTGAATATCTACATTGATGGGAAATGATGGTTAGATGTCCTCATTGTAACCTTCTCTTAGGCCTTGTTAGGCCCATTCTCTTCGTGGGTTAACCCAAATAAGTGGGCCCCATTCACCATAGACAGATGGTCCGTGCTATCGGATTGATATAACCACGACCGAGAGCCGATCTTTACATTATTGTTGATTAGTTGTCCATCTATAGACCCCGCCTTGTTTATACATGTTGATTATCGGTACTGATTATCGAGGCCGATCCCTAGTGTCGATTCTGAGTATTGAGGCCGAATATCGAGGCCGATTGTTGAGGCCCAAAGCAATGTATATGCGGCCCGTATTTGAGGACCGTTGTGATGTGCATTCAAGCCATGTTTAATGCCTAATATGATGTATATGACGCCTATGTGATGAGGCCCATTGGGATGCATTTGAGGACCAGGCTATGGAGCCCATTATGATGTATGTTAGGCCCATGAGAAAGGCCCATTGTGATGTATTCATGGCCCATGGTGCATGGCCCATTTGATGTATTCGAGACCCATGTGTAGGGCCCACATGTCATGTATTTGAGGCCCATGAGCAGGGCCCGCCTGTTGTGTATATGTGTCCCTTGAGTAAAGCCCACTGTGTTGTATATCAGGCCTTTGTGTGAGGCCGTAGGCCCATTATATGTTTGGCTCTATGTGGGCCATTCCTTGGAGCAATGTTGGTTAAATGTCCACATTATCAAGGTCGATTGTCAATGCCAGTTGTTGATACCGATTACGAGTATGTAACAGCATAGCATCATGATACATGCCCATACGTATCATCTGCATGTTTGTTATGAGATGTGGTTGATCATTGCATATGTCAATGAGCAAGTTGTTATGAGACTCCTTGATAGGCGGAGGTTATCTCACATGAGCACGCGGTATGTGCAGGATTGATGCATGACTGGATTGTATGACTCGTGCATCTCGGATTATGATTACTGTACGCCCTAGCGACATCAGGGCCGTAGCCTCCACAGGCATATCGTGGATGGCCAAATGGGACACCAAAAATGTTTGGTTCTAGCATATAGGCGCCATAGATGTCCCTGGGTGAAAATTCCTAAAACTCTGTGGCTAGGAGACGCCCTAACGTCGAGACCAAGTGGATACATGAGTGCCCAAGTGCTGAATACTAGGAGGCCGCGTCTCCCACTGTGTTGTGGTCGGTTGGGAGGGGGTGTGACCTTACCCGCCCAAGGGTAGGGGGCAATACTAGGCTGAGTTTGACCAGCTCGTGAATGGGTCCCCTATCGATATGCCGGATACGTATTGACAGACTATTGGCCAGGCAGATAGTGAGGTTTCTTACGCTCACTTGGACTGTGCGGCTAGGAGAGCGGCAGTGCCATTTGGAGTATACTAAACCCCGGTAAGGATCCCAGAGATGAACTGTACTGATATGTGAATTTAGTAAGCAGGAGTTGTATACTCATTCATGCATTCATTCATTCACTATCCACTCGGGTTGGTGGTGCGCACCTATTTGTTACGTGTGCCTTCATAATGGCCAGGATTTCGGTTGGGGCATGTGACTAACCTGAGATCAGGAGTTTACCATATTGAGTCTGACTATCAAAATTTAGGTATGGGACTGGTTTGGATAGAAGTCCCTTGTGATGGACCCCATAGCCTGCGATACTACGTGCTATCATCCCGACTTCACACTCCAGTATGGTCATTCCATTTGCACCGCATATTGCATGACATTCGTGGCATATGACATTTTAGGTTACTGCATTTTTGCATTTATATGGTCTAAATACGGCTGACGTTATTCGTGAACTCCTCAAGAATTGTATATTGCATTGCATCCTCGGCATCTGATTTTTTTAACTTTTTGTGACTCTTTATTTGCATAGTTGTTCTATATTGCTTACTCTATTATCTTATGATTTATGATCTTGTTAGTATTTCTGCTTACTTTGATAATTCATGATCTTGTCAGTCTTTCTGCTTATTTCGATAATGTACGATTTATGGATTACCAGTATTTTTGGTATTGTATGATGATGACATTGTATTGAATGCTTGGCACTTACCTTGTGCACACACTTACACTACCCTCTAAGCTTTCTATAAGCTTATGCACGATAGATGCGTGTAGATGATGATAGGTTGCAGCAGCATTAAGCTTGGAGCGTGCAGCGGCCTTCTGGAGCTTGATTTTCGATTTATGTATTTTCCTTTCACGCATTGTAAACAAAAGTTTTTGATCATAGTGGATTTTGTGATGGTGTTCTTGTGGTTATTGTTCATGGGTTATGCTTGTGGTTATGCTCGTTATGAATTAAATTGATATTAGAAATCCTCCTTGCAGGATCCGATGATCGGAACCTGGTAAATGGGTGCCGGGAGCTAAGAATAGGGTTCTACGGAGGCTGTCGGCGCCAAATTCGGCGATCGAAAATTTTGTGAGCCCGGTTTCTGAGTTCGGGGCGTGACAGTAGAGATAATACTTTGCCATAAAGCCACAACACTATTTCCGTTTGGTAATAATAGCTCTATTTACATAATCACAGGAGAAACAGAGAAATCAACATATTACAAAAGGGGAAACTGTCCCAAGAGTCAAAAGTGACATCTTTAGTTAGAATTTGTTAAAGATGGATCGCATGGCCATGATTGCCTAATAAGAGTGATTCGTTGGGATCATATGTAAGGGTTAAAGATGAACAATCTAGATCAATGGATTGGACTAGGTGTCCCAAGGCAACTACGTACACTATAACTTACATTACTCTAAAAGCAATTGAGCATCTCTCCATCTCCTCCACTTTCTCTTCTTTCTTGGCCTTAGCAGCAAGTGCTTCAGTAGCAGCAGCTCCACCACCGGCACTTGTAGCCACAACAAAGCCACCACCACTACCACCAGAAGGCACTGAAGCAAATTTCTCCCTACATAATGATAATACAAATTAACAAGATCTCACCACCAACTTCAGTCCAATTCTTTGGAAAAACTTCCCCTTCTTTTAATGGCACGTTTATTCATAATAATCGAAATACATTAAGAAAGGGGTGGCGATTGTTCAATAAAAATAAAGATCTAGGAACATTTTGGTAATGAATTTGTCTTTAAAAGAAACATTCAATTTGTCTGGAGGCTAAATTACTCTCATTAAACCAGTGTTTTCTAATTGCCATGTTTACTTAATGTCATCATTCCATTGTTGGGTGCCATGAAGAGATAGGAAGCCTCCAAAGATATTTTATTTGGCAACTAATGGAGGAAAAACAAACACATCATTTGGCAGAGTGGGCTGTGGTTTAAAAACCACATCAGCATGGTAAGGGGAAATAATCTTCTAAATAGCATTAATTGCTGACTTTTCAGTATTTATCATAAAAGCTAACTTTTTACAAATTTCTAAGAAGAATCTGATGGAAGACTGAGAAAACTACAAATTTGTAGTCTTTTAATAACTACAAAAACCAAAAACTAATTAGTAGTAAAAATTATAACCATTCTTAGTCTTGCTTGGATTATCAGAGAACAAAATCAAACCACCTCTTCAGGATGAGTGCTTTTGGTTAGTGTAGTACATTTCTGCTAATTTATAGCCTTCCTTTTCTTCATTTTAGTATTCATGGACCAGCACAACACAAAAGTAAAAACAACACAAAAACTAATAGTCCATGATAAAAAAAAATGGACGATAACAAAAGAAAATGTTACCTTTTCAAGAGGTCTTGTCGATGAACTAATGGTGCAAGAATCAAATATAGTGAAAGCTAGATCAATTATGCTCTTCCATAGGCTTGAATGAGAAAACAAATAATTAGACTCCAATGAACAGAAAGACCTACTTGCAAAATTCAAAATTTTGAGAATTGAATATTTTGAAATTCAAATAACCCAAAAAACAAAAAAACAAAAAAAAAAAAAGATGTCAAAACAACTAAAATTTCCAAGCATATTCAAGCAGTCTCACCTATAAAATTCAAACTCTATATGAATCTATATTAATAGAAACACAGGAACAACTAAATCTCCAACCACAATCGAGCAGTCCCACGTCATGGTGAATTTTGAAAGAAGTTATAGCTGAAACTAGAAAGTACAGAAACAGGAATGGATCCCGATTGTAACTTTGCAATTGAAAATGATGGTTAACATTAAGTAGATAAACTAGATGCAACTGATAACTATTATAGTTTCATTCATACAACCTAGATGACACAATGTTCCTAATATCGAAGCTCCATTCCAAATAAAATCTTTGAAACAATCAGTGTAATGACAAAAAGAATAAACAAAATTTATAATAGAATCAAAGGAAATAAGCACTACCAAAGGATAGAGCAAAGGTTAGTGCATTATCCAACTGATTCAATTTAGAGAGCAATTGAATGAATGGGATTGCAAATAGTAAATTGGGAAGATTGAATACCTGTCCAAATGCAAATGTGGAATTATTAAACCCAGCTAAATAGATAGTATAGAACTAAATTTTTAAGGAAATTCAAATACTCTCACAATCTTTAAAATCACAAATGAAACATGGATAATAGTCTCAAATTGAACCCACAACCTTAAGGTAGCAGCAAGGCTCCATTCAATTGAGCTGTAAAATATATGATTCTTACAAAATTTACAAAAAGAAGAATATTCAAAAAGCAATACTCCATAACAATGAGAAAGTGACAATAAAAACAAGGAAAAGGCAAGCAGAACTCCCATAATGATAGTTTCTTTACCTTGAAAATCTAAGAAGGATAATATACAAGTCTATGAGATTCTTCTCCTCTTAATATATACTAGCCTGAACAAAGAAAACAGAGCATTGCACACGAATGAATTTGTCTCATGACTTGAACTCATTTAACCTAGAGAGCATCCAAGAACCAAGGCCCACAAGTCATGTTGCTTTGACATACATCAGGATCCATAATTACATATCAAGTTCAATATTGTGCTAAAAGTGAAATCGATCAATTTCTAGACAAAACTAATAGGGAAAAAAAAAAGATCACTCGATATTTCTTTAATAAATGGGAGATTTAATATTGTTGTAGCATTTTCTTAATGATCAGTTTGTAGCTAGCACATCTGTAGCTGGCTCAGATCAACAGCCTAGCTCACCAAACCATGGACTGTTCTTGCATCTTTTTCCTAACCAACTATTTTCTTAACTGCTGGTTTACAAACAGACGGTTAAGAAAAAGCTGAAACAACAATCGAAATTTGATAGAAAAAAGACAATGAATCAAAATTTGATAGAAACAACAATCAAACTCTTTAATCTAATTTGATTGGCTATCAATGAATCGAGCAATCTCTTCAAGCCTACTTTAAGGACTATTTGGATTTGTGGATTTTTTATTTTTTATTTTTGAAGAAAATGGAGTTTTTTTTGGGAAACTCCATATCTAGAAAACAGTAGGAAATGAAAATTTGTTTCCCATGATTGTCTTTCAGCAAGATTTTCTTGAAAAAATTTCTTCATGTACAAATCTATATTCATGGAAAATTTGTTGCCAGTCTAGGCAAGGAAACTAAAAGGGGGCATTTTTCAGGAAATGAGAGAAATGGAAATGACATTTTTAAGAAATTTACAAAAACAAACAAAAAAAATGCCATTTTCATGGATATGACATTTCATCAATTTAT
The DNA here is from genome assembly GCF_029962835.1 of Magnolia sinica. Classification (NCBI taxonomy): domain Eukaryota; kingdom Viridiplantae; phylum Streptophyta; class Magnoliopsida; order Magnoliales; family Magnoliaceae; genus Magnolia; species Magnolia sinica. Next base: position 110,310,012 of record NC_080574.1, on the reverse strand, counting down.
ATTTCAAAAAACCCAAACAGGCCCTTAGAGTTTTGGAATTTTCCAAGTGCTATGACAATGCTGCTAATATTGTGTTACAAGGGAAAAAGGTTTGAGCCTTTGACAGAAGGCTTGAATTTTTTTTTCTCACAAAACTGCAACCAAAAATTCAAGAGTTCGAACGAATGTTGTACCATTCAAGATAGGAATTGCAGGCATACAATTCCAAACAGCATAATACAACAGTAAGTGTTTTTCCCCCAAAAGTTTTCTGCAATTAGGAATTCATAGTCATGCTCGATTCTAAGAATCTTTGTTTCGGGCCTCTGCAATTACCCATTTCTTAAGATATGAATCACCAATCCCTCTAGATACAGCTAACGACCCTTGTAATCTCCAAACACCATGGCTGCAATTGACATAGCCCCCCTGAAAGAAAAATGTTTCTTGAATCCATTAGTTTCAATCCTAAAATAAAAAAAATAAAAAAATAGCAATGCCAACAATAGAAATCCATTAGTTCCAATCCCAAAATGCTAACAGTACAAAAGGTAGAAGGATGGAACCTTGTCCAAGAAAAATAAGGAAAATATTGTGTTCATTTTGCACAAATGGGTCCATCAATTTTATGGACCTCATCTTGGATGGTTTATAGACCAAAAATCACTCAGATTGAAAGATACTAGTTGTAAAATATTCTGACTTTTTCTTGATAGAATGTGAACAAGTGTTGCACTTTCTCTCTTAACCATCTATTTATTGATAGCCTAATGGAAAATATTTGGTTGCTGGCCCACCCACAAAGGTGCCTATGATGTCAACAATGAACAACCAAATGGTATTTGGCAAAACTTTAATACCTCTACTTCAGCATCCTTGTCTCCATAATCCAGGAGAAATACCATTGACCTAGCTTGTAACATGTACAGATAGGAATGTGACCAACAGAAGTATTTCATTCTGCTCTAAATAAACTCATCCAAACATTGGTAGAAGTTGGAACATACAAGAAAGTGCATATACTCATGGCTGATCCCAAAAAAAAAAAATGCTAGTCAGTTAAGGAACAACATGTTCTAAGGATAAGCATGGCTGAAATGAGGATATTGAGATTGACGATTGGTGGCAAGATGAGGAAGGATAGAATTAACCTAACCACCACATCAGTGAATTTACAGAAGTTGGAGAGCTAAAGATACCCAAATAAAAACTCTCCACAGATTTAAGTTGGAACTGGCTCTTTCTCTTTGTTCCATTCCCTTGATTTGCTACAACCTCTTCATTCTCCATGAAAGCAGATTTATCCACACTAAGAATCCCAAACAGAAAAGTTTTGAACTCAAAGAACCATAACAATGAAAAGGTGCTTGTTAAGATGGCGATTGAATAAATAGCGAGAATCAGAACCAAATAACAGGGACATTCAAACGTAGTAGTAAATAAAGAAATTTACAGGGACATTCAAAGGTAATGTAGGCAATAGAGCCTTTGTCTGTTCTGGTTCTCCAGCTGCTATGTTAGTCAGACACTAGGTTGCTTCAAGCAACTGTAATATAACAGCAAAGAAATAATGAAAAATTTCCTTAACGACTGCATTGTCCTTTTCTTTTCTTTTCTTTTTTTCTGTTTTCTTTTTCCTGTGAGAGACATTAGAGAAGTAGAATATTGCACACAGCCATAAAAGCACATGCACGCACCCACAATATGAATGAACATTACCGATTCATGCACTCCCAAAAGCATATAATAAACAGGAAAATCTTACTCCTAAGTTGTCAATGTTGAATAAGTGATTAGCTTCCGATTTCTAACAAGATTGACTTGTACAAGAAGATGTGCTTGGAGATTAAAAAGAAAAAGAAAAAAACAGTTGTCTCATAACTAGCAATAATAACTAACAAATAAAACAATGTCATAAACATTTATTGTATAGAAATATTTTAAGAGTGTTTAATCTTACATTCTACTGCTGAAGATTATATATATATATATATATATATATATATATATATATATATATATATATATATATATATATATATAGATAATGAAATTTTATTTCTTAGATGATCATGGGCCGAGCATGTCCAAGTCATTGTCATTAAGACTAGCTAGCTCTGTTCATAGATGTTCTATGGTTGATGCAGTAGAGTAACTCCCTGTTCACTATCAGTTTCTCAAGTCTTTCTAACATTACGCTAAGGAATCAAGTCTTTTTAATGTGAGGTGCATCATCATCATATCAAACTTAAATTAATCGAAGGAAAAATGCCAGTCATATACTTATATTTGTAGTATAGTTACAATTATCCTGAGACATAATTTTCATGACTTTTTCTTTAAAAAAATAAAAAATAAATAAATAAAACCTTATCTCAACTGCATGTAATCTAAGTAGCCATAACCAGTTTTTCTAGTAAGAGTAGGAATCCCAAAGCAAAGTATTTTTCTCATGGCCTGAGCCAAACTCAGCCTTAACCATAGAGAAATACAACCAACGAAGTGACATATGTGGCATTACAGAGCTCATAAGGAGGAAACCAAAGAGCATAATGCCATTATTATTTTCTTTCTCAAATAGAATACCCACGATTGATCATTGTGGAGGGTCATGACAAGATGATTGTGGCAAACAAACTAATATCAGAACCTGCACATCCTAACAAGGAGGCCTCATTTTCTTGCTGAACTCATATTCCTTTTAAGTTGCACAAATCATGGTTTAATCTATATAACATATATTATAACATTCTTTTGAATTAGTTTCAGAAAGCTAAAAGTTTTTTCACCATAAGCAACAACAAAGGCCTTGTTTCACATGTCATTCACATCACCTCTTCAACTGTTTTTTCTATATCATTTAAGTGAGATGGGCATTAAACAATTATTGAAAAGGCATTAAACCCGTCATATGGGTACTTCTAGCAACTTAAAATCCAAATTCCCTTTCTTTCAAGCAGAAATATTCCCATAGGCAGAAAATTTACACAAATTTTTAAGGAAAAAAAAATAGAGGCGAATTTCCTACCTTCCAATTCTCGTCCTATGCCAAAACCCCATGCTTCAGCTTACATCAGTTTTTCCCATCATTCTTGAAACTGCCTACTTTTCCATGTTGAGCACACACACCTATCCCTGCACTGAACAGTAAATAAAAGAATTAAAGGATGCAAAGCAAGGTCACAATTAACATGTCCAATACTACCAAAAAAGAAGAACATGACAATTGTTCTTTCTTTGGTATGGAGTTGGAATCACATGAAACACAAAACAACAAGAAAAAAACTAAGTTTCTATTAGTTATGATATTAAACATTTGGTATGCATGTCTCCCTTTGTCATTTCATCGAACATCCAGTACAAATCACAATTCAAAGGCCTCAAATCCCAATTGGTTAAATATCTAGTACACATCCCATGCACAGAATCCTGCACAAGTGAACTATAGCAGGGACATCGAAAACTTTTTTACTTTTTTCATTTTCTTTCTTGAAATTACAGGATCCCCAACCCAAGGATTTTGGTCAGGATGCACCTCTACGTCAAGTTATTAGCTTGTATAAGTGGGTCCCATAATTTAGTTATATAGACTATCAGTATCTATCCACTTACATTCAACAATTTTTTCAATTGAATGTGAAATTGCAAACCTCATAGTATCTCTACTAATTATTGTCCATTTGTAAGCCACAAACTGAAAAGATAAGATGGTCCCAAAGAAAGAAAGAAAAACAGAGAGGGGAAAGAAAAGAGAAACCATTTGGTGTATGAGCATCTATAGTGTAACCCACTAACTAACGATCTAGATCGACAAATCATCAACCCACTTCTATAAACCATCACCTCAATTTCCAAGAGCTCTACGAAAAAAACAAACAAACCTCAAACTGCTACCTCTAAGGTGCTCCTATAAGTGTAGGCCCGTTGTTGAAAAATGAACCATACTTACCCAACGGGGGAATGCTTTAGGAATGCCTCTAGAAACATGGCTCCCTAAGTGGAATGTTTCCTCATACTACCATCAACTTCCACTGCTTGACAGGGCAGGAAGTAAGGGCCGCTGATTGAGCACAGGGGTCATCAGATGACAATCAGATGGATGAGGGGTCGGATTCTGATCGGACAATTGAGGAGCAAAGGGAAAAGATGAGGAGTCGGCCCTCATCCCCGTCGGTCGTGTTGGGGAGACACTTGAGAAGGAGTTTCCGCTTGTGAGGCTTGTGGTCGACAATATAACTTTGGAGGAATCTCCGCTGCATGTGTAAGAACCCTCTGGAGATGCGACCATAGGCCGGCAATCTCTCAAGAGGGCCTCCTTGTCATCTTCGATCTCCTTGTATGAGATAGAGATGAGGAGAAGATGAAAAAGGCGGAAGCGGGGGAAATGAAAAAAGGGGAGGGAGAGCTAGGTTTTTTTTCTTAAGAGGGGGAAAAGAAAATGAAAATAAAAATAAAAATGAGTGAGTTGGGTTTCAAGGGACGAAGCGAGATGAGCGGCAAACTGAAAATCTTATTAGGCACTGCGTGGGCCCCACTTTGATGTATGTGGTCTATCCACACCGTCCATCATTTTTAGAGCTATTTTTAGGGCATCATCAAAAAAATGAGGCAGATCGAAATCCCAAGTGGACCACACCATAGATCAATGGCAGGCGCTTAATCTCTACTATTTCCTATGATGTGCTCAACTTGAGCCTTCAATCTACCTCCTTTTTTACATGCATGCCTGAAACGAAGTGTCAAAATGGATGGACGGCTTAGATATAACATACACACTGCGGTGAACCCTATAGAGCCCCTACAAAGCGTCAGTCTCTACCTATGTTACGGAGTAGGTGGTAGCTTTTACCTACGGATTAAAACCAATATAGCTACGGTTTATATCCGTAGCCAAAAACTTTCAAAGTCCGTAGCCTTTGTTCGATTTTTTGATAGTGTCTGTTTTGTAGGATCCTAACATAGAAACTCCAATCCGATAACTTGTTTCCAACTCTCTCTTATTTTCACACTTCTTATTTGTTCTAGTTTTCAACTTTTAGAACTTAGGTTAGATTATGAACTTGAAGACTATTAGTGTTTCATGCCCAAGTGAGTTCGTGATAACACTCTCCATCTCCTGAGTGAAGGTGGATTACTTGAATGGTTGCATATCCATCACTGGATTAGACACCACTTGAGTTCCTCTTAAGTTAATAGAAGCGATGGTTGCACATCAGCCTCAACACCCAGTTGAGGAAGCACGGGATGAGAATGAGGTGCATCATGCAACCTCGCCTCATACTTTACGAGACTATTTACAACCAGCGAGGGTGAGTACACATTATTATATGGTGTTTCTACTTAATGCAAGAACCATGAATGTTAAACCAGGAGTAATTCAACTCATTCCTATGTTTCATGGACTTTAATTTAAAAGTCCATACTTGTATATGAAAGAATTCGATGAGATAATAGCCACATTACATTTTCTAAACATGACTGAGGACACATTAACATTGAAATTGTTCCCTTTCTCCTTAAAAGAAAAGGCTAAGTCTTTGCTACATTCCTTAAGATCACGGTACATTGGTAAATGGATTGAGATGACAAGGGAGTTCCTTAAAAGTTCTTTCCGTATCATAAAATAAATACCTTAAGGAAAGTAATCATGAATTTTGCACAAAAAGAGGATGAGACCTTCTTCCAATGTTGGGAGCGATATACAGATCTCATAAATTCATGTCTACAACAAGGCTATGAAACATGGTGGGTAACAAGCTTTTTTTTTAATGACGGATTGACATCGCCCACGGTCCAATTTGTAAAAATGATGTATAACGAGGAATTCATGAACAATAAACCCAATGATGCGTGGGATTACTTTGATAAAGTTGCTGAAAATGTGCAATCATGAGATACCTATTCACAACCCCAAGTGTAGGGTCGCGATGTAGTAATAATCTCAGTGAGACCGAGGTGGAATCTACAGGGACTGAACTTGTGTGTCTTCTGAAAGAAACTAGACGTAGAACCAGAAGAAGATGAAAAACTAAATTTGGAATATTTGAGTGTAATTGTGAGAGATTTAATGAAAAACTTAAGAAATTCAAAGGTGGAAAACTAGGGTTTCCAAGGATCCACTTGTAGGTTTTCAGGATGATACCTTGCTTGATTCAAGGATGAAGAGATTTGTCAGATCTCTAAACTTCTCATGGATCTAATCATCAATGGATGAGAGTTGTGATGATTTGGAAGTGATTCCATCACCTAACCATGCCTGGGAGACAAGGCAAACAATAGGATCTACCAATCACACAACCAATCATAAGAGAATTGTAAAGGTTAGGAAGAACTCCAACATCCGACCATGCCCAAGGGATGATGGTGAATAATAGGATCTCCTAATTTCACAATCTCAATTCAGGAAAAGAAGATATCTTAAGCGATCGCAGATCTATTGTAATTTGTCACAACAAACCATTAAAAACTAAAAATATTCCTTCATAATCAAACTAGAATCCAAGAGAGTTCAACAAAACCTGAATCAAAACAAAGCAAACATCCCGATCATGATACAAGCTTCACCTCTTAGCCCTAGTTATGAGGTTAGCCCACCATAGACATGATTGAACTAAAAACTGTTAAGAAAAGCATAAAAACAACTAAGGAAATGGAAGAAAAACTCTTGGCGATGGCTTCTCTGCGCCTTTGTCCACTCTACAAACCTTAGATGATAGCTAGGGATGCCCTGGGGACTCCTATTTATAATTGTGCATCACCTCCTTTCGCACCGAGTTGGAAATTTTCGAAATCTGCCTCAAATTTACGCAGTCAGCACAAAATTTGTGTAACCCTCGACTAGTTATGGACCATCCTCGACTAGTCGAGGGTTTCATTCGACTGGTCAAGGATGACCTGATTTTCAATGATTTTGTCGCTGGAGTTCGAGAGCAGGATCCTTCGACTGGTCGAGGATGTCCTTGGATTGGTCGAAGCAAGCAAAATTTTAGGGTTCATTTTCTTCACTTCAAGTCCTGCTCTTTCTTCCTTACTTGGTTTTCTTAGATCTTTGGCATGTGACTTCTTCATTCTTAGTCCCATAAGATTCATCCTTAGCTTTGGCGATTCTTGAGTGTTAAATCCATGCTTTTATCATCCTTTTCAATCCATGCTCTTAAATTCACCTTGCAACACAAACATGATTAAAATAGAGCATCAAGCATTATCATGTTCATAAAACCAAGTAATAAATGGGGTCCAATATGCAATATTTGACCCTCAACACAATCCCCAACCAGCATTTTGCTAGTCTCGAGCAAAGTGTGCGAAAAATGAACTTTAATGTGTAATGTTCAAACCTTTTTCAGAAACCAAGCTTTTGTGTAATCAAGTATGAATGAGTAGACTCAATGATGAGAAAGTGAGATTTTGAAAACCTAGAGTCAAATTGCATAAGCAATCAATCAAATAAGTTCTTTATCCATTAAGTCAGAGCATAGGTCGTATATCAAGTTTTTCCAATGTGTGCAGTGAAGATCAACTTACTTTCTATAAGGATACTATCATTACATCATGTTAGCTATGCTTACCATATTGAGATTAATTGAGAACTTGAGTACTGATTTTGAACTTATCCCCTTGTTCTTCTTTTTTCAGTTTTTTATTTTATATTGATGGTTAATATTTTTATTCATTCAGTCTTTTTAGCCTTTTCTCTTTTCTTTCAGCTTTTTCTCATTCTTTTTCAATCTTTTCATGATACATGACACTTTTTATCGATCTCCTATTTTTTAACTGGTTCTTTCCATCTTTTAAGGTGGATAAAATTCTCCAGTCATGATTCTCACCATCTATCAATGATTCACATACTAACAGTTAGAAATTCTAGCATTATTCACAAAAAACGATTTAAACGTTGTCTTGTGATTTAGATTAACATGATATTCAAAGTTCCTCTTAATCAATTGAGCGTAAGAACTTAGGTGATAAGTTACTTAGATGACTGGACTTCAGTAATTTAAAATTTAATTCTTATCTTATCATCATACTTAAAACATTCTTAAATAGACAACTTATCGCTTTCCAAATAGATAACTGTTTTCAAAGAATTTGCAAATTTGCTCAAAACTGAGAGAACACTGATTAGTTTACCTAATCTCCCACCCCCAACCTAAAATCTACAATGTCCTCAATGTAAAAGAAATAAGCATGAATTGCAAAAGAGACAACGTAATTGAAGGAGAAGTGATGGAAAGATAGTACTTGATGAATGAGTTTTAAAGCTTTTTCCAAAGGATCTCAGTGTGAAGGTGGGTTAGCACAAGAATTTATCAACTGAAAAATAAACTATCCTAAGCAAACAGAAAACAAACTATCCTAAAACAACGGAAGTAAACTATCCTAACAGCAGAAAGTAGTAAACCTAACTACACCTCCGTCAGACTAGGAGGTCAATCCTGGTAAACAGGATCAATAAGAGGTATGGACATGTCCTCTAAATCAAATTTCTCAACAAATGGCTTTAATCATGTTCATTTACTTTGAATTCTTTACCATTATTCGAATCTTTTATCTCGATGGCCCCATGAGGATAGACATTGGTAATAGTGAAAGGACTGGTCTAACGAGATCGGAGTTTGCCCGGAAAGAGATGTAACCGAGAAATATAAAAGGGGACTTTCTGACCTGGTGTAAATGATTTTCGAAGAATGTGTTGGTCATGAATCACCTTCATTATGTCCTTTTAAATACTTGAGTTCTCCTACGCATCATTCCGAATTTCTTCGAGTTTATTCAACTGAAGTTTATGTAGGGAGCCAGCGTTGTCTAGATTGAAATTCATATTTTTTATTGCCTAGTAGGCTCTATGTTCCAACTCCACAGGCAAGTAGCAAGCTTTCCCATAGACAAGTCTAAAGGGAGACATTCCAATAGGGGTCTTAAATGCAGTACGGTAAGCCCATAAGGCATCAGTCAATCAGATTGACCAATCCTTACGGTCAAGGTTAACCATCTTTTCCAAGATGTGTTTAATTTTCCTATTGAAAATCTCAGCTTGCCCACCTATTTATGGGTGGTATGGAGTGCTTACCTTTTGAGAGATGCCATATTTCTTCATTAAGTTCGTGAATGACTTATTACAAAAATGTGAGCCTCCATCACTATTGATGGCTCGAGGTGTTCCGAACCAGGAAAGGATGTTCTCTTTTAAAAACTTAATGACCGTTTAATGGTCATTGTTCCAGCATGGGATCACTTCTACCCATTTAGTAACATAGTCTACGGCGAGCAAAATATAAAAATTTCCAAGAGATTGGGGAAATGGTCCAATAAAATCATTGCCCCAGCAATCAAGTGCTTCAATGATCATAATGGGGTTCAGAGGCATCATCTTTTGACGGGATAATGCTCTCAACTTCTGACAACATCTGTGAGACCCGTATCCTAGACCGTATCATTCCTTAGGCTTCCACAGACCTCCCGATCGAATTTTGGGAACCCGCGACATGTAATTGGCATTTGCACCGACCTTGAGTTGTATCCTGTCGATCTGAGTCAGCTCAGCCCGAGACTTATACCTGTGCGACCATGTCGTCGTCGCAATTCCGATTCCATGACTCGCACAACGAGGCGATACCCTGGCCAGGAGATGTGGGCCTGCGTTCAGTTCGAGAAAAACACTGCACATTGTAATCCTAAGAGGATCCATCACATCAAATGTTAAGTACACATCCCATCAATCTCATCAAAACCACCCTCTCCAAAGTCAACTCTCTCTCTCTCTCTCTCTCTCTCTCTCTCTCTCTCTCTCTCTTACAACCCATACCTAGTCAAGTACACCCATCACTCACTCCACATCACTCCATCACTCACACCCATCTCTCTCTCGGTCGTACAACCTCTCTCTATCTTACAACCTCTCTCTCATCTCCCTCTCTCATTCTCCCAAGCAACCCCAAAGGAGAGAGCCATCCATGGCTTCCCAAAGAGAGGAGAAGCTTGGTGTGGCCCAGTCCCTACCACCCAATCCAACCTTCCAATCTCCATCATCCTCCGTTAAAGTCGAAGCCGAGGAGTTAGGGATTTCATCGGACCAAGAAGAAATGAAAATGGTGGGTGATCCACCGTTGATTTTTAATTTGAGGGCCCACTTGTGATGGGACCCAATTTGATGTATGTGTTGTAATCATATGAAGGGCCCATAGTGGCGGGGTCCCTCCACTACATTGTCTCTCTCTCTCTCTCTCTCTCTCTTCCTTTGTATGGTGATGATGATGAAGAGGTGTGTGGCCCACCTTGTGTGTGTGTGGCCCGCCATGAAGTATGTATTATATCCATGCCATCCATATGTCGGGCCTACCTTGCTGGACTGTCTAGCAGTAGGCCCGCTGTCTAGTCTGTCTAGACAAGCCCAGTTGAAGAGAAAATTCAAATATCAACTTGATCCCGGGCGTGTGGCCCACTGAACATGGAACCACCATGAAGTATGTGATTCATACACACTGTCCATCTGAACAGGTGGTGGGACGCCACTGTGATGTGCATGGTTTAAATCCACACCATTCGTCCAAGAGTCCAGAGGGTCTGGATACTTGGCTCTTTTAAAGATATTATATTATATCATATATATATATACATGCATATATATGTGGGCCACGTGTGTGGGACCCACCTGATGTGTGGCTGGACGGGATCCACCAGATGTGTGGATTTCATCCACGCCGTCCATCAAAGGTGGGGACCCACCATAATGTATGTGTTTCATCCCCATCGTCTAGCCATTTCTGGACGTGGGACCCACCCACACGTACTACATGTATGGGGTAGGGCCCACCTTGATATATGTATTCTATACCTGCATCGTCCGTCTGGACGGTGCCATGTGGAGACCACCGTGATGTACGGGTCTTATCCACACCGTCCAGCACCTTGGACAGTGGGACCCACCCCTGATGTATCTATTGTATCCAAACCATCCATCCCTTTGCAAGCTAGTCTTAAAGCTTGTGATAAAAAAAATAAGATAGATTTGCCTACCAAGTGAACCACAACGCAAAAAATAATGAAAGATTGAACGTCCACCATTGAAACTGTTGGTATCACAAAAGTTCTGTATCAATATGAAATTTGTTTTTTTCCTCTTAAATCAAGCCTTTGTGACCTTATGAACAGATTGGATGGAAAATAATAATTATGGTGGCCCAGTAGAGTTTTAATAATCGAAATCATTATCACCGCTGTTATTTGTGGTATAGTCCAGCTAATCTTTTGATATGATTCATTTTTAGGTAATACTCCAAATGATCACCAAAATAGATGAATGGTGAAGTTGGTGCGGCCCATTTTGATGTATTTATGGCTAGTATGGCAAGGCTCGATGTGTTATATATGAGGCTCATATGATGAGGCCCGATGTACTATATAAGGCCCATGTGATGTGTCCCACTTAATGTATTAGACCCTTGTGTAAGGCCCATTGAGATTGTATATGGCCTATTGTGATTGTATGAGGCCCAATGAAACTGTATGAGGCCCATTGTGATTGTATGAGGCCCTTTTATGAGGCCATGAGCTCACGATACGTTTGGCTCAATGTGGGCCACTACTTGGGAGCAATGTTGGTTAAATGTCCTCATTGTGACCTTCCCTTAGGCCTTGTTAGGCCCATTCTCATCATTTTCTAGATGGGTTGACCCTAATTATCGAGCCCCATAGGAAGTCTAGTTTATTATGCGATAGAGAGGGTAAGGAAGCCCACTTATTGCACTTAGACTCAGATCTGCCCTCGGTGAGGGATATTATGATGCTCTATCATTGTGTTCACATGTGGGTGGGCGCACGTGGGCAGACACTAAGTGGGTGAGGCATGAGGACCTGAGCAAGTTACCAGTGATTTGTAGCCTACTGTACTCGTAGGCTACTGTGCACACAGTGAAGGCAGAACTTTATCCCACATCGAGAGCATCGTTCGATGTTGTGGTGGCTATAAGTTGGATTCATTCCTTAACAATCGTGATGCATTTTAAATTGATGAGCTTATCTTAATATTTGGACTTGATCCACCGTCCTTCTGTGGACCCCCATCATTCGTATGCATGTTGTAATGGATGATTGATTAAAGCAGATGCCATTGGGTTGAGATATTTATGAGACTCCTTATAAGAGGGAGTTATCCCTACATGATCGCGTGATATGCGCAGGTTTGATGTATGGCCTAGATGAGGTTGATGGTATTCGTGGCTCTTCAGGATTTGCATATTGCATTGCACCATCGACATCTGATATTTAGCTCTCTATGATTCTGCATTTGCATAGTCGATCCGTATTGCATATTCTTTCACACACACTTTCACCACCCTCTAAGCTTTCTATAAGCTTATGTATGATAGATGTGTGCAAGTGGCGTTAGGTCGCAGTAGTGTTGAACTTGGAGTGTGCAGTGGACTCCTAGAGCTTTGATTTTGACATATGTATTTCCCTTTCAACATTATATTCAAATGTTTATATTAGTGGATATGTGATTATGATGTTACCTTTGTGATTTGGTTAAACTTGTAGTTATGCTTATTACGAGTTAAACGTACATTGGAAAATCCTCCTTGTAGGATCCCAGGATTGAAATCTGGTGTATGGACACTGTGATCCGAGAATGGGGTACTACGGAGGTTGTCGGCACCGGATTCGGTAATCAAAAATTTTGTAAGCTCGGTTTCCAAGCTTGGGGAGTGACAGAAGTTAGTATCAGAGCATAACTTAGGAATACCTGAAGAGAATATCACATATCTTCTAATAGCTATCCTACACTCTATGATTATTGAGAACTTAGAATGGTTAGATCCCCGAGTTCGAATAACTTTGAGATTTTCTGATATAGCTCCCTACCGTTGAGATTATGAGGCTATATAGTATTCCCGTTTCGATTGTTTCTGATCCAGGATTTGAGGTTCAGCAAGGGTCACCATTCTGTTGAGGAGACGTCTTGGGAGTGCAAGCTGAGATTAAAGAACGCTATCTCCATTTGTTTGCAAATTGATTATGCCTTGTATATGTTTATATCGATGCTTCCTCTTCCCTTTCCTTGTCCTACATGATAGTAAATTTCGAGGATGAAATTTTTATTAGGAGGGGAGAGCTGTGTGACTCGTATCCTAGACCGTACCATTCCAAAGGCTTCCCAGGTCCTCCTGGTCGAATTCTGGCAACCTGCGACCTGTAATTGGCATTTGCGCGTGACCCTGAGTTGTATCTTGCAGATCTGAGTCGGGTCAGCCCGAGACTTTTACCTATGCGACCGTGCCGTCGCTTCGGTTCAATGTCGTGACTCAGGCATCGAGGCAATACTCTAGCCAGGAGATGTGGGCCCGTGTTCTGTTCGAGGAAAACACCGCGCTTTGCAATTCTAAGAGAATCCATCACATCAAATGTTAAGTCGACATCCCATCACTCTCATCACAACCACCCTCCCTAAAGTCAATTCTCTCTCTTACAACCCATACCTAGTCAGGTAGACCCATCACTCCATCACTCACACCCATCTCTCTCTCTCTCTCATCTCTCTTTCACTCTCACAAGCAACCCCAAAGGAGAGAACCGTCTACAGCTTCCAAAAGAGAGGAGAAGCTTGGTGAGGCCCGCTCCCTACCACCCAATCCAACCGTCCAATCTCCATCATCCTCCATTAAAGTCGAAGCCGAGGAGCTAGGGATTTCATCGGACTAAGAAGAAACAAAAATGGTGGGTGATCCACCGTTGATTTTTGATTTGATGTCCCACTTGTGATGGGACCCAATTTGATGTATGTGTTGTAATCATATGAGGGGCCCATAGTGGCAGGGTCCCTCCACTACACCGTCTCTCTCTCTCTCTCTCTCTCTCTCTCTCTCTTTTCCTTTTCCATGGTGATGATGATGAAGAGGTGTGTGGCCCACCTTGTGTATGTGTGTGTGGCCCACCATGAAGTATGTATTATATCCATGCCATCAATATGTCGGGCCCACCTTGCTGGACTATCCAGCGGCAGGCCCACTGGCCAGTCCGTCTGGGCAAGCCCAGTTGAAGAGAAAATACAAATATCGGCTTGATCCCGGGCGTGTGGCCCATTGGACGTCGAACCACCATGAAGTATGTGATTCATCCACACCATCCATCTGGACAGGTGGTGGGATGCCACTGTGATGTGCATGGTTTAAATCCACACCATTCATCCAAGCATCCAAAGGGTCTGGACGCTTGGCTCTTTTGAAGATATTATATTATATTATATCATATATATATAGATATATATACACACACACATGCATATATATGTGGGCCATGTGTGTGGGACCCACCTGATGTATGGCTGGACGGGATCCACCAGATGTGTAGATTTCATCCACACCATACATCCAAGGGGGGGACCCACCATAGTGTATGTGTTCCATCCCCACCGTCCAGCCATTTCTGGACGTGAGGCTCATATGATGAGGCTTGATGTGTTGTATAAGGCCCATGTGATGTGTCCTACATGATGTATGAGACCCTTGTATAGTGCCCATTAAGATTGTATGTGGCCCATTGTGATTGTATGAGGCCCAATGAAACTGTATGTGGCCCATTGTGATTGTATGAGGCCCTTGTATGAGGCCATGGGCCCATGATACGTTTGGCTCTATGTGGGCCACTCCTTGGGAGCAATGGTGGTTAAATGTCCTCATTAATGGGAAATAATGGTTGAATGTCCTCATTATGACCTTCCCTTAGGCCTTGTTAGGCCCATTCTCATCATTTTCTAAATGGGTTGACCCTAATTATTGAGCCCCATAGGAAGTATAGTTTATTGCGCGATAGAGAGGGTAAGGAAGCCCACTTATTGCACTTAGACTCAAATCTACCCTCAGTGGGGGATATTGTGATGCTCCATCACTGTGATCACATGTGGGCAGGCGCACATGGGTGGCACTAAGTAGGTGAGGCATAAGGACCTAAGCGAGCTACCAGTGATTGGCAGGCTACTGTGCTGGCAGGCTACTATGCACACAGTGAAGGCCGAACTTTATCCAATATCGAGAGCATCGCCTGATGTTGTGATGGCTATAAGTTGGATTCTCTCCTTAACTATCATGTCATGTTTTAAATCAGTAAGCTATCTTGATATTTGGACTAGATCCGTCATCCTTCTATGGACCCCCCATCATTCGTATGCATATTGTGATGGATGATTGATTAAAGCAGATGTCATTGAGTTGAGATATTTATAAGATTCCTTATGAGATGGAGTTATCCCCACATGATCATGCAATATGCGCAGGTTTGATATATGGCCTAGATGAGGTTGATGGTATTCATGGCTCTTCAGGATTTACATATTGCATTACATCATCGGTATCTGATATTTAGCTCTCTATGATTCCACATTTGCATAGTCGATTCGCATTAAATATTCTAATATTAAATGATTTATAGACTTCCAGTATTTTCGCTTACTCTGATATTGCATACTTGACACTTATCTTGTGCACACACTTTCACCACCCTTTAAGCTTTCTATAAGCTTATGCATGATAGATGTGTGCAGGTGATGTTAGGTCATAGCAGCATTGAGCCTGGATCACATAGCAGACTCCTGGAGCTTTAATTTTGACATATGTATTTCCCTTTCAAAATTGTATTCAAATGTTTATATTAGTGGATATGTGATGATGATGTTGCCTTTGTGATTTGGTTGAACTTGTAGTTATGCTTATTACAAGTTAAACTTACATTGAAAAATCCTCCTTGTAGGATCCCATGATCGAAATCTTGCGTATGGACGCTGGGAGCCGAGAATGGTGTACTACGGCGACTGTCAACAATTGAAAATTTTGTAAGCCTGGTTTCCGAGTTTGGGGAGTGACAGAAGTTGGTATCTGAGCATAACTTGGGAATACCTAAAGATAACATCATATATCTGCTAATAGCTACCCTACACTCTATGATTGTTAAGAACTTAGAATGGTTAGATCCTCGAGTTCGAATAACTTTGAGATTTTCTGATATAGCTCTCTACCATTGAGATTATGAGGTTACATAGTATTCCCGTTTCGATTGTTTCTAATCCGGGATCCGAGGTTCAGTAAGGGTCATCATTCTGTTGAGGAGACATCTTGGGAGCGCAAGGCTGAGATTAAAGAACACTATCTCCATTTGTTTATAAATTGATTATGCCTTGTATATATTTATATCGATGCTTCCTCTTCCCTTGCCTTGTCCTACGTGATAGTAAATTTTGAGGATGAAATTTTTATTAGGAGGGGAGAGCTGTGAAACCCGTATCTTAGACCGTACCATTTCGTAGGCTTCCCCCGTCTTTCCGGTCGAATTTCGGCAACCCACAACCTGTAATTGGCATTTGCGTGTGACCCTAAGTTGTATCCTATCAATCAGAGTCGGCTCAGCCCGAGACTTATACCAGTGCAACCGCACCATCGCCGCGGTTCCGATGCAGCGACTCGAGTGTCGAGACGAAACCCTGTTCAGGAGATGAGGGCCCGCATTTAGTTCGAGGAAAACACCGTGCTTTGCAATTCTAAGAGAATCCATCACATCAAATGTCAAGTATACATCCCATCACTCCCATCACAACCGCCCTCCCCAAAGTCAACTCTCTCTCTCTTACAACCCATACGTAGTCAAGTACACCCATCACTCACTACCCATCAATCCATCACTCACACCCATCTCTCTCTCTCTCTTTCTCTGTCTTACAACCTCTCTCTCTCTCTCATCTCTCTCTCATTCTCCCAAGAAACCCCAAAGGAGAGAACCGTCCATGGCTTCCCAAAGAGAGGAGAAGCTTGGGGTGGCTCACTCCCTACCACCCAATCCAACCGTCCAATCTCCATCATCCTCCGTTAAAGTCGAAGCCGAGGAACTAAGGATTTCATCAGATCAAGAAGAAACGAAAATGGTAGGTGATCCACCGTTGATTTTTGATTTGATAACCCACTTATGATGGGACCTAATTTGATGTATGTGTTGTAATCATATGAGGGGCCCATGGTGGCGGGGTCCCTCCACTACACCGTCTCTCTCTCTCTCTCTCTCTCTCTCTTCAATTGTATAGTGATGATGATGAAGAGGTGTGTGGCCCACCTCGTGTGTGTACGGCCCACCATGAAGTATATATTATATCCATGCCATCCATATGTCGGGCCCACCTTGTTGGATTGTCCAACGGTAGGCCCACTGGCCAGTCCATCTAGACAAGCCCAGTTGAAGAGAAAATACAAATATCAGCTTGATCCAGGGTGTGTGGCCCACTGGACATGGAACCACCATGAAGTAAATTCATCCACACCGTCCATCTGGACAGGTGGTGGGATGCCACTGTGATGTGTATGGTTTAAATCCACACAGTTCGTCCAAGCGTCTAGAGGGTCTGGACGCTTGGCTCTTTTGAAGATATTATATTATACTATATTATATTATATTATATCATATATATATATACACACACATCCATATATATGTGGGCCACGTGTGTGGGAACCACTTTATGTGTGGCTGGACGGGTTCCACCAGATGTGTGGATTTCATCCACACCATCCATCCAAGGTGGGGACCCACCATAGTGTATGTGTTCCATCCCCACCGTCCAGCCATTTCTAGACGTGGGACTCACCCACATGTACTACATGTGGGGGGTAGGGCCCACCTTAATATATGTATTATATACCTGCACCGTCCGTCTAGACGGTGACATGTGGAGGCCACCTTGATGTACGGGTCTTATCCACACCATCCAACACCCTGGACTGTGTGACCCACCCCTGATGTATCTGTTGTATCCAAACCATCCATCCCTTTGCAAGCTAGTCTTAAAGCTTGTGATTTAAAAAAAAAGACAGATCTGCCTTCCAGGTGGACCACACCGCAAATATCAGTGGAAGATTGAACATCCACCATTAAAACTGTTAGTGTCACAGAAGTTCTATCTCAATATGAAATTTATTTTTTCCCCTCTTAAATCAAGCCTTTGCGACCTTATGAATAGATCAGATGGAAACTAATCATTATGGTGCAGTCGAGTTTTAATAGTGGAAATCATTATCACCACTGTTATTTGTGGTATAGTCCAGCTAATCTTTTGATATGATTCATTTTTAGGTAATACTCTAAAATGATCTCTAAAATAGATGAATGGTGTAGTTGATGCGTCCCATTTTGACGTATTTATGGCCCGTATGGCGAGGCCCGATGTGTTGTATTTGAGGCTCATATGATGAGGCCCGATGTGCAGTATAAGGCCCATGTGATGCGGCCCACTTGATGAAGACCCTTGTGTAAGGCCCATTGAGATTGTATGTGGCCCATTGTGATTGTATGAGGCCCAATGAAACTGTATGTGGCCCATTGTGATTGTATGAGGCCCTTGTATGAGGCCATGGGCACATGATACATTTGGCTCTATGTGGGCCACTCCTTGGGAGCAATGTTTGTTAAATGTCCACATTGATGGGCAATGATGGTAGAATGTCCTCATTGTATCCTTCCCTTAGGCCTTGTTAGGCCCATTCTCATCATTTTCTAAATGGGTTTACCCTAATTATTGAGCTCCATAGGAAGTGTAGTTTATTGCGCAAAAGAGAGGGTAAGGAAGCCCACTTATTGCACTTAGACTCAGTCTGCCCTCAGTGGGGGATATTGTGACGCTCCATCACTATGATCACAAGTGGGTGGGTGCAAGCGGGCGGACATTGAGTGGGTCGGGCATGAGGACTTGAGTGAGCTGCCAGTGATTGGCAGGCTATTGTGTACATAGAATACAGAACTTTGTCTCACATCGGGAGCATCGTTTGATGTTGTGGTGACTATAAGTTGGATTCTTTCCTTAACTATTGTGACGCATTTTAAATCAGTGAACTTATCTTGATATTTGGACTAGATCCTCCGTCCTTCTGTTGAACCCCCATCATTCGTATGCATGCTGTGATGGATAATTGATTTAAGTAGATGCCAATGGATTAAGATATTTATGAGACTCCTTATGAGACAGAGTTATCCCCGCATGATTGCGCGATATGCGCAGGTTTGATGTATGGCCTAGATGAGGTTGATGGTATTCATGGCTCTTTAAAATTTGCATATTGCATTGCATCATCGACATCTGATATTTAGCTCTCTATGATTCTGCATTTTCATAGTCGATCTGTATTGCAAATTTTGATATTGAATGATTCATAGACTTGTAGCATTTTACTTACTCTAATATTGCATACTTGGCACTTATCTTGCACACATACTTTCACCACCTTCTAAGCTTTCTATAAGCTTATGCACGATAGATGCGTGCAGGTGGTGTTAGGTCGCAGCAACGTAAAGCTTAGGGCGTGCAGCATACTTTTGGAGTTTTGATTTTGAGATATGGATTTCCCTTTCAACATTGTATTCAGATATTTATATTAGTGGATATGTGATGATGATGTTGCCTTCATGATTTGGGTAAACTTGTGGTTATGCTTATTATGAGTTAAATATACATTAGAAAATCCTTCTTATAGGATCCCAGGATCAGAATTTGGTGTATGGACGCTGGGAGCCAAGAATGGGGTACTACGGAGACTATCGGCACCGGATTCGGCGATCGGAAATTTTGTGAGCCCGGTTTCCGAGTTTGGGGCATGACAATGCTCATAAACTTTGCAAAACTCATGAGTGTCTCTAAACATAGTGGGCCGGTAAAAGCCACACTGTAGAATCTTGGTCGTGGTCTTTTTAGCAGAAAAGTGACCACCATAGGCTTGAGAGTGACGGAAGGAGATGACACTTTGGTGTTCACTGTCTGGCATAGATCTCCTTGAGATTTGGTCTGGCAATATTTAAACAAATATAAATCATCCTAGAAGAACTTACGAACCTCGGCGAAGAATTTTTTTCTTATCTTGCGCAATCCGATGTGTCGGCGTGAAACCTATGGCAAGATAATTAGCAATATCAGCAAACCAAGGTGAATGGGAGACTTTGAACAATTGTTCATCAGGGAACATGTTGTTTATACATGTCGTCTCAAGGGAATCAGAGAGATCAAGGCGGAAAAGATGGTCAGCCACTACGTTCTCTACTCCCTTTTTATCTTTTATTTCCAAATCAAATTCTTAGAGTAGGAGGATCTATCTTATCTGGCGGGGCTTAGCATCATTCTTAAAAAGAAGATACTTGAATGCCGCGTGATCTATGTAAATGACGATCTTGGATCCGATCAAGTAGGACTGAAATTTGTCCAAAGCGAAAACTCCGACTAAGAATTCCTTTTCATTAATAGAGTAGTTCACTTGGGCAGGATTTAAAGTTCTACTTGCGTAATGAATAACATAGGACTTCTTTTCTTTTCTCAGGCTTAAAATCACCCCAAGAGCATAGTTATACGCGTTACACATAAGTTCAAAAGGAAGGCTCCAGTCAGGTGGCTTCATGATAAGTGCAGTGGTTAACATGCCCTTGAGCTTAGTAAAAGCTTCCTGGCATTCATTCGTATGATGCATCCTTTTGAAGTAGATTACATAGAGGAGGAGAGAGGTGACTAAAGTCCTTTATGAATCTTCTATAAAACCCAGCGTGCCCTAGGAAGGATAGCACGTCTCATATGTTATTGGGTGGAGGAAGGTTAGAGATGGGATCAATTTTAGCCTTATTTACCTCAATTCCCTTGGACAAGATGATGTGTCCAAGGACAATTCCCTTACGAACCATGAAGTGACACTTCTCCCAATTCAGTACCAAGTTCTTTTCCTCGCATCACTTCAGCACATTTTTCAAAATTTTCAAACATTCGCTGAAGGATGGACCAAAAATCAAGAAATTGTCCCACCATATCGTAAAAATATTCATCGTACATCCCTAAAAGTTGGTCGGCGCATTGCACAGTCGAAATGGCATCCTTCAGTAAGCAAAGGTGCCAAAAGGACATGTGAACGTGGTCTTTTCTTGATCTTTAAGGGCTATCTCGATATGATCGTATCCTGAATATCCGTCAAGGAAACAGTAATAAGAATGACCAACTAGGCTTTCCAAAATTTGATCAATGAAAGGCGAAGGAAAGTGGTCCTTCCGACTAATGGTATTCAACTTCCTATAGTCAATGCCCATCCTCCAACCAGTAGTAACTCTAGTTGATATGAGTTCATTGTTGGCATTGGCTACAATGGTGATTCCGAACTTCTTAGGAACCACCTGAGTTGAACTCACCCATTGACTATTGGATATAAGGTATATGATACCTATATCTAATAGTTTAATAACCTCGGCCTTAACCACTTCCTTCATATTTGGATTTAATCTATGTTGTGGTTGTCGTGAAGTCTTCGCATTATCTTTTAGATGAATGTTGTGAGTACAAATCAAATGGTCAATTCCCTTGAGGTCCACAATCGACCATCCAAGGGCTTTTTTGTGCTCAATGAGAGTAGAGATGAACATACTCTCCTGTTCTTGCTCATGGGAAGAAATCACTATCGAGTATGTCTCATCTTGACCTAAATAGACATATTTCAAATCAGAAGGCAAAGGTTTTAGATTAAGCTTTAGTGCCTTGATGTTAGACGGTAGAGGCGCTACATCGATTTGGGGTAATTTTTCAAATTGTGGCCTCCACCAGTTAACTTCAAGTATCGGCACATCATCAAGCATGACACTCGTCTCGCTAATCATATCATCATCTAAATCATGAGTGTGGCCAAGCACGTCTTTAGGGGCCTGTTTGGTTTTCTGGCTTAATTGTAATTACCTTGTAAATGAGTAATCATTATTTACTAAGGTAATTACCTGCATCTTTCCCAATGATGACTTGACAAATTACTTTTTAAGCACTTAAATCAAGGAATTTGTAAAATAAATATGGGGCCCACCATAATGTGGTGGCTTATCCACATCGCCATTCATTATGCCAAATGAATTTAAGGCATGAGCCCAAAAATTAGGCAAATCCAAAGGTCAAGTGGACCACACCACATGAAATTATGAGAATTGAATGCCTACCATTAAAAACTTGTTGAGGCCCTTAGAAATATTAGATCAGGCTTATATTTATATTTTTCACTTATCCATGTCCATGTGACCCTATGAATGGGGTAGATGGTGAATAAACCTCAATGTGGGCCCAGTAAAAGAATCAACTTTCAACGGTGGACAAATTAAGTCCATTGCTTCCTTTCATGAGGGCCAATTGAACATTAGATCTTCCTAATTTTTTCGGATCAAGCTTCAAAATATTTTAATAAAACAGATGGATGACATAGATATATTATATACATTATGGTGGGGCCCACGGATTTAAGTCAACATTTTTAGACCAATTTTCTAGGTGAAATTACTCACTCATTTCCAAACAAGTGAAAAAATGTAATCATTACTTCTTTACAACAATTTACCTGGATTATGGAAAACCAAACAGGCCCTAGAAGGTCAAAGGATAAGGTTAGAAGTGCTCTATCTTCTGCAAAAGAATCAATCAGGTTAATATCGTAGAAATTATCTTCATCCTCTAACTATTTGCCAGTGTTGAAAAAATATTCAACTCTAATGTCATATTCCCGAAAGACATACTCATGACTTAATTCCTGCAATTAATGATTGTGTTTCAAGTGGTAAGGAATGGGCGACCAAAAATGATGAGAATTTGAGTGCTCATGTCCATGATGGGTTGGGTTGAGTATCCAAGATGATAAAATCTACCGAGTAATAGAATCTATCAAACTAGACCAACAAAGCCTCGATTATCCCTCTCGGTACACGAATTGAGCGATCGACAAGTTGTAATGTAGTTCATGTGGGTTTCAATTCACCCAAACCTAGTTGTTCGCAAACCGAGTAAAGAATCAGATTTACACTTGCTCCTAAGTTAAGAAGTGCATGCTCAATCTGGTAGTTCCTAATTATATAAGCGACGGTTGGGCCACCGGGATATTTGTATTTCTGTGGCACATCTTGCTTTAGGATGGCACTCACTTTTTCAGTTAAAAGGATTTTCTTTTGAATATTTTGCCGTCTTTTGGTCGTACACAAGTCTTTCAGAAATTTGGCATATGAAGTTATTTGTTTGACCGCATTCAGTGAAGGAATACTGACATTCACTTGTTTCAACACTTCTAGAATGTCCTGAGAGTTAGAGAGAGATTTTGGTGCAATCAACAGTTGGGGGAATAGTGCAATTGGCTTGCTTTGAAGTTTCAGTTCTAACTCTTATGGAGTGTTACAAGAGTGTTGCTAGGTCTATCAATTTCATCTACTTCCGGGTCATTAGACTTTTTAGCCTTTATCGGAATAGATTTGTCAATTATCTTCCCACTCATAAGAGTGGTGATGACTTAACTTGCTTTATTTGATTTGAACAGCTTGAATTACTTATTTCGTATTGTGATTTAAGATTGGAGAAAGGTTGGGCTGGAAGAATCCCTTTTTCCCCAATTGAAATTTTTGTCTCATGCCCTTGTATGGCCTTTGAAAGGTCTTGAAGGGTTTGCAATATACTCTGAGTGATAAGCTCTAGGTTTTGAATATGTTTCCAGACCAGATCCTCTTAAGGTTTCCCATGATTCAAGAATTGGTTAGGGATTCCTTGAGGAGTAGCAGTTTGTCCATTCCTCTAACTAAAGCTTGGATAATTTCTCTAACCAGGATTGTATGTGTTAGAGATGGGTCCACTGAAAGGTCTTTGGTAGTTGTTTATGGCATTCGATTGCTCATTCAATGCCTCTTGAAAAGTAGGTATCGTTGGGCAATTTTTAGTTGTATGTATGTTGCAAGCACAGATACCGCAAACAACTTCCTTAGCCTTATCCTTCTTAAGTTTCATGGCCTCAACCTTCCTTGTGAGACTGGCCACTTTAGCATTTTTATCATCATCCTCTTTCATCAAGTATATCCCACCTCTCTCCGTTTCTTGAGTAGGCTTAGATGCGGTCCCATGAATATGCGGTTTCAATGAGTTTGTCAAAGTAATCTCACACCTCACGTCATTCTTGTTCATGAATTTCCCATTGCACATTGTCTCGATGAAATGGAGCATAGAAGATGTTAGCCCATCGTGGAAGAAAATTATTATGCGCCACATTTTAAACCCATGTTGTGGGCATTAACTGACGAGATCCTTGAACTGCTCCTAACATTGGAAGAATGTTTCATCTTCCTTTTAGGCGAAGTCCATGATCGACTTCCTGATGGTGTTCATCGTATGATATGGAAAGAATTTTTTTATGAACTACTTCATCATGTCATTCTATATGCCAATAAAACGCGGACGTAGTGAGTGCAACCACGTCTTAACTTTCTCTTTCAAGGTGAAAGGAAAGAGTTTCAGCCTGATCGTGTCCACAGACATGTTCGGAAAGTATAAAGTGGCTATAACCTCGTCAAACTCTTGTAAGTGCAGGTATGGACTTTCAGATTCAAGTTTAAGGAACTTTGGAAGAAGTTGGATCACTCCAGGTTTGATATCCATGTTTCTTGTGTTTCTTGGAAAAACCATGCATGAGGGCATGCTGACCCCCACTAGTTGTAGAGAATCTCACAAAGTATGAGGCGGGGGTGCTTGATCCACCTCGTTCTCATCATGGACTGCCTCAACCTTAGGTTGAGGTTGTCTTCCTGGTTGATTGATCAGTTGATTGGAAACCATAACCTCAATTAACTCGCAGGATCTCGAGTGGTGTCTAATCCTGTGATGGATAGATAACCCCTCAACTAATCCTCCTTCACTCAAAAGACGTTGAGTGTTATCTCGGACCCACTTGGGCATGAAACACCCTCAGCCCTCAATTTCAGATTCTATCCTAAACCTAAAAGAGAGAAGGGAAATAAAAATCTACAAATAGAAAGAGAGAGGGAATTAGAAAGAAGTTACCAAATTAGAAGTTCCTAAATTAAGAACCTATAAAACAAAACAAAACAAGTTAGTTTTTTAAAATAAAAACTCTAAAATTAGAAAGTTTCTAAAAATAAAATAAAAAGATGAGTTAGTTTCTAAAACAAAAACAAATTAGGAAAGTAAACTAGTTTCTAAAAAGGAAAGTTTCTAGAAACAAAAAATTGAAAGTTTCTGAAAAGAGAAAAGGAAAGTTTCTAAACCTAGAATTAGAAAGTAGATCTACGAAAAATGAAAAAGGAAAGTTTCTAAAATAATTCAGAAAACCCTTATCCTAGAAATAGAAACTAGAAAAACCCTAATCTTAAACTAATTCCAAACTAATTAATCTCAGAAAAATGCAACCATTAGTCATCGACAATGGCGCCAAAAACTTGTTCACAACCCCAAGTGTAGGGTCGCAATGTAGTAATAATCTCGGTGAGACCGAGGTCGAATCCACAGGGACTAAACTTGTGTCTTCTGAGAGAAACTAGAAGTAGAACTAGAAGAAGATGAAAACCTAAATATGGAATATTTGGGAGTAATTGTGAGAGATTTAATGAAAAACTTAAGAAATTCAAAGGTGGAAAACTAGGATCTCCAAGGATCCACTTGTAGGTTTTTAGGATGATACCTTACTTGATTCAAGGATGAAGAGATTTGTCAGATCTCTAAAATTCTCATGGATCTAATTATCAATGGATGAGAGTTGTGATGATTTGGAAGTGATTGCATCACCTAACCATGCCCAAGAGACAAAGCAAACAACATGATCTACCAATCACACAACCAATCATAAGAAAATTGTGAAGGTTAGGAAGGATTCCATCATCCTACCATGCCCAAGGGACAATGGTGAACAACAGGATCTCCTAATTTCACAATCTCAATTCAGGAAAAGAAGATATCTCAAGCTATTACAGATCTATTGTAATTTGTCACAATAAACCATTAAAAACTAAAAATATTCCTGCATAATCAAACTAGAATCCAAGAGAGTTTAACGAAACATGAATCAAAACAAAGCAAACATCTCAATCACGCTACAAGCTTCACCTCTTAGGCCTAGCTAAGAGGTTTAGCCAACCATAGACATGATTGCACTAAAAACTCTTAAGAAAAGTATAAAAACAACTAAGGGAAGAAAAAATCTTGGCAACGGCATCTCCACGCCTTTGTTCCACTCCACAAACCATAGATGATACTTAGGGATGCCCTGAGGAATCCTATTTATAGTTGTGCATCACCTCCTTTCACACTAAGTTGGAAAATTTTGAAATTCACCTCAAATTTACACAGTTCGTGTAAGATTTGCGTAACCCTCGACTGGTCGTGGACCATCCTCCACTGGTCGAGGATCACCTTCGACTGCTTGAGAGTTTCCTTCGACTGGTCAAGGATGACCTAATTTTCAATGATTTTGTCATTGGAGTTTGAGTCGAGGAATCCTCAACTAGTCGAGTAGGATCCTTCGACCGGTCAAGGATGTCCTTGGACTAGTCGAAGTAGGCAGATTTTTAGGGTTCCTTTTCTTCACTTTAAGTCCTCAATGCTCTTTCTTCCTCACTTAGTTTTCTTGGATTTTTGGCATGTGATTTCTTCATTCTTGGTCCCATAAGATCCATCCTTAGCTTTGGTGATTCTTGAGTGTTAAATCTATGTTATTAGCATCCTTTTCAATCCAAGCTCTTAAATTCACCTTGCAACATAAACATGATTAAAATAGAGCATTAAGCATTATCATGTTCATAAAACCAAGTAATAAATGGGTTCCAATATGCAATATTTGACCCTCAACAATACCTCCCAAAGACCTACCACTTCTAAGCCAACTCAACTAAAGGAGAAAGGAGGAATCTGTGTTTTAAAGGAAGAAGATGACATAAATGCAAGAGTGGCCATTCTCACAAGGAATTCGAAGCCATGGAACTTAAGAAGGTGGAACCTATCAAACCCAATAAGATTGCGGAAGTAGTTTGTGGTATTTGTGCTTGCAACATAGTTACAGCTGAAAATTGTCCTACTATTTCTGCTTTTCACGAGATACCAAATGAGCAATCAAATGCCATAAACAATTACCAACACTCATTCAATAGACCCACCTCGAATACATATAACTCCAGCTATTGGAACCATCTAAATTTCAATTGGAGGAATGGACAAATGTCTAACCCTCAAGAGGCCCTTACTCAAATTCTCAATCAAAGGAAACCTCAAGAGGATCCAGTTCTTAAGCATATCCAAAACCAATAGCTCTTCAATCAAGGAACATTATAAGCATTCTAAGACCTTACTAAGACCATATAAAAGATTGAGTCACACTTAACAATTGGGGAGAAAGGGACACTTTCAACCCAACCCATCCCCAATCCAAAACCGTAATGTGAAATTAGTGATCTAAGCTCTTAAAATCAAATGGAGAGAGCAAAGTCTATCACCATTCTTAGGAGTGGAAAGACAATTGACAAATCTATTTTGGTGAGGGCTAAAAAGTCTAAGGATCTGGAAGAAGATAAGAATGATAGACCTAGCATGGCTCCACAAGAGGATGAACCGAAAGAAGTGTGTAAGATAATTACATCATTCCCTCAACGGTTAATTGCACTAAAACCTCTAAATAATTCTCAGGATATTCTAGAAGTGTTCAAATATGTGAAATTCATTATCCCTCTACTTGATGTCATTAAACAAATCCCTTCATATGCCGAATTTCTAAAAGATCTATGCACTAACAAAATGCAGCAAAATATTCAAGAGAAAATCTTTTTTACGGAAAAAGTGAGTGTCATCCTCAAGCAAGATGTGCCAAAAAAATGTAAAGATCCTGGTAGACCAACCATCACTTGTGTAATTGGGAACCACTAAATTAAGCACACACTTCTTGACTTGGGGGCAAGCATTAATTTGATCCCTTTCTTAGTTTATGAACAATTAAGTTAAGGTGAATTAAAACCTACCCAGACCACATTACAACTTGTCGATCGATCGGTCCGTGTACCAAGAGGGATGATCGAGGATGTGTTGGACTAGGTTGATAACTTCTAATATCCAGTAGATTTTATTGTCTTAGATACTCAACCCATCATGGATGTGAGCACTCAAATTCCCATCATTCTTGGTCGCCCATTCCTAGCTATATAAAATGCCATAATTAATTATAGGAATAGAGTATTGCATTTATCTTTTATGAATATGACATTGGAGCTCAACATTTTTTTTCAATATGAGTAAATAATCAAAGGATATTAATGATACCCACGACATTAACATGATCAATTCTTTCGTGGAAGATAGAGCGCTTTTGACTATATATTCTAACCCTCTAGAGATGTGCTTGGCCCACTCCCCTGATTTAGATAATGACATGATTAGGGAGATGAATGCCTTACTTGATGTTGCGCCAGTACTTGAAGTTAACCAGTGGAGGCCACAATTTGAAACTTTGAGACTCAAACCAATGTAATGCCTTTACCATCTATCCTCAAAGCACAGAAGCTTGACCTAAAACCTTTACCCACTGATCTTAAATATGTCTACTTAGGTCAAGATGAGACATATCGATGGTGATTTCTTCCCACCTTGTGAAAGAACAAGAGAGTGTGCTTATTTCTACTCTCATCAAGTACAAAGGAGCCATTGGATGGTCGATTGTGGACCTCAAGGGAATTGATCCTTTGATTTGTACTCATTATATTCATCTCAATGACAATGAGAAGACCTCCTAACAACCACAATGTCGGCTAAATATAAATATGAAGGAAGTGGTTAAAGGAGAGGTCCTTAAGTTATTGTATTTGGGTATCATTTACCCTATATCCAATAGTCAATGGGTGAGTCCAAATCAGGTGGTTCCTAAGAAGTTCAGAATCACCATTGTAGCCAATGCCAACAATGAGCTTATACCAAATAGAGTCATTACTGGTTGGGGAATGTGCATTGACTATAGAAAGTTGAATACTGATCAATTTTTAGAAGGCTAGCTGGTCACTCTTTAAAAAAAAAAACCTGAAAATTGTATTCTTAAGCAGAACTATATAGGACTAGACAAATTCGAGTAGCCACTAGAACCGAATCAACCAGTGGTAGCCTATCATATTCCCCTCCTTGGTTTTCCTAATCGAACCCAACCATACATTATCTAGCACTACCTTCCCCCGGATGATCTGGGGGAGATCCCCTAGGCCCCTGAATTTCCAGTTTTCCTGAGTCTTACTTCCCAAATGGGCCAACATATTTGCTGGCTCATTACCTTCTTCAAGAATGTGGGAAATTCTTATAGAAGCTATCTTCTGTAGCTGCCTGATTTTGCTAATTCAGTAGGAGAAGTTCCATGGAAGGTGGGACCGCCCGTGGAGGGTATCGACCACCAATTATGAGTCAGATTCAACCTCCACCTTATGGAGCTCCAGATTCACACAAAGGGCCAGCCAATCATGGACAGCGTAGAGCTCTGCACTATTGTTTGTTCCTTCCCCATAACTAGCCGCAAAAGCAAACATGAGATTACCGTTGTTGTGCCTACATAAACCACTGCCACCGAACAACCCCGGATTCCCTCTCCCGGAGCCATCAACGTTGAATTTAGACCAACCCTCCTTGGATCTAACCCACTTCACTATGGAGCTACCAGCTTCAGGGAGTGGAGCGGGGCGGTTTCTCAAACCCCCGGGCGACAACAACATACTCCTAGGCAAATTATCTTGAGCATGGGAGCCGTTCGAAACCCACTTAACCCATCCCCAAACCCACTCCATCACTGTTGATTCATGGGGTGGCTTACTATCAAATCGGGCCTCATTCCTTGCTTTCAAAATTTCCCATGCAATGAAACAGGGGGCCAAGCCTCTCAGCATCTGATTCCTTGTCCCTGAGGGGTGAGGGAGCCACCACTAGTTCAGTCTCTATAAAGTGAATTTCTGATTAGGGAGGACTAAACTAAAGAGAGAGCTGAAATGCTTCCAGACTACTTTGGCCATTGTACCCTGAATAAAAAGGTGTTCCAGCGACTCTTCTTTTGGGTAGCGACCCTAGGCCTCAACGCAGCAGACGCGTTTGGAAGTAAGGGAGACTCCTTTCCTCTGAATCCTTCCGTCAACAGGGATGGCCCCCTCCAACAGTCTTCAGACAAACATAGAGATTTTGGATGGCAATTTGGCATGCCACACCCATTTGGCCCATCCCCTCCACTGCCCTTCTAACCTGCTAACGTTCCAAGCCGATTTCACCGAGAGCCTACCTGACGGGTCTCGGGCCCATATACAAGAATCTGGGCCATCTGAGGTACGGAAACCTCCCCGGCAGATGTGTTTTATCACATGTTGGGGGAGGAAATCAAAGTCAGGCAACACGGGGAGAATACCGTCTAGACCAAGGAAAAGCTAGCTAGTCACTCTTACTACTGCTTCCTTGATGGGTATTCGGGCTACAACCAGATAAAGATTGCCATTGAATATCAAGAGAAAACTACATTCACATGTCCCTTTGGCACATTTGCTTATTGAAGGATGTCATTTGGACTATGTAATACCCTCGCCACATTCCAACGATGCATGTTTAACATATTTTCTAACATTGTGAGGCATTATTTAGATGTCTTCATGGACAACTTCTCTGCTTTTGGTCCATCCCTCATCGAGTGTCTGGAAAATCTTAAAAATGTGCTGAAGTGATTTGAGGAAAAGAATTTGGTTTTGAATTAGGAGAAGTGCCATTTCATGGTCCCCAAGGGAATAGTGTTTGGACATATAATTTCATCCAAGGGAATTAAGGTGGACAAGGTAAAATTGACCTTATCTCTAACCTACCTCCACCCAAAAGCATACGTGACATGCGGTCATTCTTAGGACACGTCGGATTTTATAGACGATTCATAAAGGACTTTAATTATATCTCTCATCCTTTATATAATCTACTTCAAATGGATACACCATACGAGTGGACTGAGCAATGCCAGGAACCTTTTACCAAGTTCAAGGCTATGTTGACAACTGCTCCTATCATGCAGCCACCCGATTGGAGTATCCCTTTTAAGATTTTATACGATGTATCCGACTATGCTATTCGTGCGGTGTTATGCCAGAGAAAAGAGAAGAAGCCCTATGTGATTCACTATGCAAGTCGAACTCTAAATTCTGCCCAAGTAAACTACTCTACTACGGAGAATGAACTCTTAGTTGTAGTGTTCACTTTGGACAAATTTAGGTTATACATAATAGGATCTAAGATCCTCATCTACACTGATCATGCGGCACTGAAGTACCTCCTTTTTAAGAAAGATGCTAAGCCTCCCTTGATAAGATGGATCCTTCTACTCCAAGAGTTTAACATAGAAATACAAGACAAAAAGGAGAGCGTAGTGGCTTACCATCTCTTTAGACTTGATTTACCTGATTCCCTTGAGCCAACACCGATAAATGATATGTTCCCTGATGGACAATTATTTAAACTCTCACGATTACCTTGGTTAGCTGACATTGCGAATTATCTTGCCATAGGTTTCATGTTAGCATATTAGACTTCGTAAGATAAGATTTTTTTTACCGAGATATGTAAGTTTTTTTGGGATGCTCCTTATCTTTTTAAATATTGCCCAGACCAAATTCTAATGAGATGTGTGCTAGATAATGAGCATTAAAGCGCAATCTCCTTTTGTCATTTTTAGGCCTGTGGTGGTTACTTTTTAGCTAAAAAACTATGGCCAAAATTCTGCAGTGTGGCTTTTACTGTCCTACTATATTCAAAGATACTCATGAGTTTTGCAAAACTTGTAAGCATTGTCAGAAATTGGGAGGATTTTCATGTTGAAATATGATGCCACTAAACCCCATTCTTATAATTGAAGCATTTAATTGTTGGGGGATCGATTTCATGGGGTCAATCCCCCAATCCTTTGGAAATATTTACATTTTGTTAGCAATAGACTATGTCACTAAGTGCATCGAAGCAATCCTGTACTAGAACAATGATAATTAAATAGTTATTAGATTCTTAAAAGAAAATATTTTTTCCCAGTTTAGAATGCATCGGGCTATCATTAGTGATGGAGGTTCATACTTTTGTAATAGGTCATTCGAGAACTTAATGAAGAAATATAGCATCTCTCATAAAGTAAGCACTTCATACCACCCGCAAACAAGTGGGCAAGCTGAGATTCCAACAGGGAGATTAAACAAATTATGGAAAAATGGTTAACCCTGACCATAAGAATTGGTCAATCCGCCTGACTGATGCCTTATGGGATTACCATACAACTTCTAAGACCCCACTAGAATGTCTCCATTTATACTCATTCATGGGAAAGCTTACCACTTGCCTATGGAGTTGGAGCATAGAGCTTACTGGGCTATCAAAAATCTGAACTTTAACTTAGACAACGCTAGATCGCTACGCAAGCTTCAATTGAATGAACTCGAGGAAATTTGAAACAATGGATATGAGAACTCAAGAATTTACAGGGATAAGATGAAGGTGTTTCATGATCGGAATATCCTTCAGAAATCTTTCATAACTGGTCAAAAAGTCTTTTTGTACGATTCTCGCTTACATCTTTTTTTGGGTAAACTTCACTCTCATTGGACTGGCCCATTCACCATTATGAACGTCTATCCTCATGGGGCCGTCGAGATAAAGAATCTGATGAATGATAATGTTTTCAAAGCAAATGGACATCGTCTTAAGCCATTTGTTGAGAAGTTTGATTCAGACGTAATGTCCATGCCTCTGATTGATCCTGTGTATCAGGGTTGACCTCCTAGTCTGATGGAGGTGTAGTTAGGTTTATTTCTTTCATAGGATTTAAAATTTAGGTAATTTGAATTCCTTTTGTTTAGTTTTTATGCTAACACATTTACATGTTGAGAACTTTGGAAAAGCCTCAATTCTCCTTCTTCAAGTACTACCTTCCCATCGCCTCTCATTTCTTTTCATTGTCTCATAAGCATTGCATGCTTATATCTTTTACAGTAAGGGAAATGTGGATTTTTTTTTTGTTGGGGAGTGTGGATTAGGCAAACTAATCAATATTTTCTTAGTCCTAAAGCAAAAATTTTGAAAATTTTCAATTTTTCAAATTAAAAACTGGTTTAGAAAGTGATAATTTGTGTAGTTAAGAATGCTTTGAATATGATGGTAAGATAGAGATTGAATTTTGAATTGTTGGAGTTTGATCAACTTAGTAAACTATCAATTAAGTTCTTTCATTTAATTGATTAAGAGGAAGTTTGAATATCATGTTGATCTAAATCACAAGACACATTCAATTTTCTTTCTATGAATAATGCTAGAATTTCTGATTGTTAGCATGTTTATCATTGATAGATATTAATAATTAAGTCTGGAGAATTTTATATGCCTTAAAAAGATGAAAAGAACTAGATAAAAATAGAAAGAACCATAAAAAGGTCATGTATGATGAAAAGACTGGAAAAAAAATGAAAAAACTGAAAAGAATAAAGATGAAAAGACTAGGAAAGAATGAATAAATAAAGG
The DNA here is from genome assembly GCF_029962835.1 of Magnolia sinica. Lineage (NCBI taxonomy): Eukaryota > Viridiplantae > Streptophyta > Magnoliopsida > Magnoliales > Magnoliaceae > Magnolia > Magnolia sinica. Next base: position 110,276,708 of record NC_080574.1, on the reverse strand, counting down.
GGACCATTGATATAAAATCAAAAACTGGAAAAAGAAGAAAAATTGGATAAGCTTGGAATTGGTACTTGATTATTCAATTAATCTTAAGGTGATGAACATGGCTAACATTATGAAATGATAGTATTTTTATGGAAAGTAAGTTAGAATTCACTGAGCACATTGAGAAACTTGATATATGAACTTATGCTCCTAAGTGATTGATAAAGAACCTATTTGAATGATTGCTTATGAGATTCGGCTCTAGGTTTTCAAAGTTCCACTTTCACGTCATGATTTCACTCATTCATACTTGGTTGCACAAAAGATTGTTTTTTTTAAATAGGTTTGGACATTGAGAATTGAGGATATCTTCACGCATATTTTACTCAGGACTAGCAAAATGTTGGTTGGGGGCTGTGTTGATTGTCAAATATTGCATATTTCACCCTATTTATTTATTGATTTTATGAACATGATAATGCTTAATAGGTATATTTTATGCATGTTTGTCTTGCGAGATAAATCTAAGATTTTGGAATGAAAGAGTGCTTTTGTGTTAAAAGCATGGAATTGATGCTTGAAGATCACCAAAGAAAGGGGTGGATCTTAGGAGACCATATTGAAGATCTCAAGTCCCTAAGATTCAAGGAAACCAAGTGAAGAACGAAGAAACTCAACAGATCAAAGTGTAGAAATCTAAAAATCTGAAGCTTCACTGTCAATAACATCGAATACCCTTCGATGACATTGAAGTAAGTATTCAATGGTATTGAGACCTGATCAATTACATTAAAACTTACATAAAAATCAAGTTTGGTTGCTGGACTAATTGGGTACATTTCTCGATGGCATCGACCACATGTCCGATTCATCGAAACTCAGTTCGATGGCATCAAGACTGTCTGATGGGATTGAAATTTTTGAAGAATATTGGAGAAACTACCTGGAACATTCTGGACACTTTTCCGATGGCTCGAAGACATGTTCGATGGAATCGAAGATCTGTTCGAGGGCATCGAAGGGACGCTATTGGCATTAACTACTTACGCAATGCAAAAGGGCGCGACTTTCAAATCCAATTCAAACTGGGATTCTTCCTTCGATGGCATCGAAGGTGTTACGCAGAGTGCATAAATTTGAGGTGGTTTCCAAAGTCGACCAAAAAAGGCCTATCTATTTGTGTTATTTAAGGAGTTCTAAATATGAATTAGGGTTTAAGGAGCAAACTAAAAGGGTAGAGCAGCCTCCTAAAAGATTTTCTACTTAATTTATTTTTCATGTTTTGTTTAAGGGTTTTAGTCTTAATCATGTATATAGTTAACTAAACCTCTTCGATAGGGCTGGAGGTGAAGCTTATAGTTATTGGGATGTTTATTTTGCTTTGATGTAACACCTTGAAATTCGGGGGTCGAGCATAACTCAGCTCACGAGTTTCACAACATCACTTATGCAACATAGTTAATGATGGATGTATGTTGTCTATATGAGTGCATAAAGCATGGAATAGATTAAGCCAAACTGTAAACATAATTCACGGATAAGTGAAAGACGCAAGTAGAAGACTTAAAAAAACATATGTGTATATGTGCAAGTCCCTGTAATATGTATACTCTGCCAGGTCATAATTACAAGTGTTGTTTTCAAAATATAAGTATCAAAATGAAATCATCTATTACAAAGAAAACCCAGAATCCCCGTAGATCAGGACACGGCTCACATGAACCCGCCTGAGAACTGCATAAAAGAAAACATGTCCTCATTATCATCATACTCCTGCTCTGCCTCAGGGGTCGCGCCATCATCTGCATCTAAGACAGAGTCTGGTTAGTGTTGAAACACCGTCCTAGAATGTGGGAGTGAGTGATCAACTCGGTGGAATTATACAGTAAAAGTTAACATGTTATCAAATCAATCATGCAGTAATGATATGGCAATACAATCAAACACGTCCTAATTACTCTTGTTAATGCAAGGATGTATGTAGAAATGATGCATGCTCTCGCCTGCACTCCCTCAGCGTCTTCATCTTATGGTACGTATGACAACCTTCCGCAGTGCCAACGACGCCAACGCACATGCAATGCGGTGCATGAACATGATTACCAAGTTGTTATTAGTCCTTTTCATACAGAAGGATTGGGAAGCTAAGGTACCTTTCTCATATTAAGTCCCAAACAGTGATTCATTCTAGGGTTGTCAATCCTAGACATTCTCATACAATATTGTGGTTCTAGGTCGCTGCAAAGGGCTCGTCACCAATCACTGCATGCCTATTATACCTTAGTTACTACCCTAAGGCTCGTCGCCTCAATGCAATAGCAAGGTATGTTCGAGGTCACTACAAAGGGCTCGTCACCAATCAATGTAGGCCGACAGCACGAATATAGTGTCCTATACCACCATAATCGGCTCACGAGTCTGGTGTGCTCACTGGTCACTATGGGGAGGCTCGTCACCACAGCGTAGGCCGACAGCTCCACCACAGTGTCTCATACCACCATGCCCGGCTCATGAGTCCTAGCAGATCAAGGTACAATGGTTAACGGGATTACATTGGTAAGTTTGGTACCCTAGATTCAAGCAATAGCGTTCATACATGGTGTACAACCATCGGGACAATCGGATTACTTGACGAACTCGACTAGCATGAGCGCACGTTGAGTTGAACGACATAGAGTGCGCAAACACCCCGTGTGGCCAAACCACTGCCGACAACCCTAATATGACTCGGGTTCGTCAAACACGTCAAACGTGGCGGAAACCTTAAGAAATATGTGGTCTCCAACCTCAAACTCAAGCGGTCGCCGCCTCGTATCAGCGTAACTCTTCTGCCTACTCTGGGCTGTCAGAAGTCGACGTCAAATAATATCAATTTTCTCTGAAGTCACTTATACCAACTCTAGGCCAATCAAACTACGCTCGCCAACTTCTGCCCAGCAATGCGGTGCTCTACATGGGCGACCATACAATGCCTCGTAGAGAGCCATGCCGATACTCACTTGGAAGCTATTGTTATACGCGAACTCTGCATAAGGGAGACAATCATCTCAACTGTCCTTGAAATCTAAAACACAAGCTCGCAACATGTCTTCAAAAACCTGATTCACACGTTCCGTCTGCCCGTCTGTCTGTGGATGAAACGCGGTGCTGAACTTCAATTTCACACCTATCGCTTCCTGAATACGAGTCCAGAAGATAGATGTGAATCGCGTGTCCCTATCAGACACAATTTCCAAGGGAACTCCGTGCAGACGTATAATCTCCTTAATGTACAACCTAGCCAACTCGTCTGCAAAGTTTATGACTCTGATCGGTAAGAAATGAGCTGACTTCGTCAATTAGTAAACGATCACCCAAATAGAGTTATGTCCCTTCCTTGTTCTGGGCAACCCTGAAATAAAATCCATAGAGATGAAGTCCCACTTCCATTCTGCTATGGGCATAGGCTGAAGCAGTCCATGAGGTCGGTGACGCTCTTCCTTGACCTGCTGGCATGTGAGACAACGAGATACGAACTCAGCAATGTGAACCTTAATGTTGTCCCACTAATAGGATCTCCTCATATCTTGATACATCTTCGTACTACCTGAATGCATAGCAAGCTTAGAATTATGGGCAGACTCGAGAATCTCCCGTCTCAAGTCAGGCATGTCTGGGACACATAGCCGGCCACGATATCGTAGGCCCCCATCTGAACCAACACTCCACTCGGAGTCCTCATCTGTACTAACCTGCTCTCTCATCTTCGCCAATAGCTCATCATCTGCCTGAGCTGCAATGATCCTCTCGTCAATGAGGGGTTGTACTCGAATGTGTGCGATAACCTCATACGGCTCTTTCACCATAAGTTTCTGCTCAAAGTCTCGCACAAACTCTATCATGTCCCATTCTGCTATAATTAGCGGAGCCACAAACTCTATAGCCTTCTTGCGACTCAACGCGTCTGCCACAAGGTTTGCCTTGCCCGGATGGTATGAAACATCGAACTTAAAGTCTTTCAATGTTTCCATCCATCGGCGTTGCCTCATATTTAAGTCACGCTGTGTGAAAATATACTTAAGGCTCTTGTGGTCCCAAAAGAGCTCGAACTCCTCTCCATAGAGGTAATGTCTCCAGAGCTTTAATGCGAAAATGACAGCTGCCAACTCCAGGTCGTGTGTAGGGTAATTCTCTTAGTGTTTCCTCAACTGTCTCGAAGCATATGCAATCACCCTGTCCTTCTGCATAAGGACACAACCCAGACCAATGCCAGAGGCGTCAGTATATATCGTATACTTAACCCCTTGCTCTGGCAATACTAGCACAGGGGCGGACGTCAACTTGTCCTTCAGCTCCTGAAAAGCTATTTCCGCCTTTTCATTCCAAGCAAACATCAAGTCTTTCCGTGTCAACTGAGACAACGGTCTGGCTATCTTCGAGGAGTCTCTTATGAAGCGTCGATAATAGCCTGCTAGACCCAGAAAGCTCCTCACCTTAGTAACTGAACCAGGCTGCTTCCAGTCCTGAACTGCAGCTACCTTAGCGAGATCGACAGCTATCCCTTCCTTGGATACCACATGTCCTAGGAACTTAACTTCCTCTTTCCAGAAATCACATCTCTTGAACTGCGCAAAAAGCTGATTCTTCCTGAGAGTATCCAAGACTGCTCTTAATGCTCCTCGTGCTCTTCCCATCTCACAGAGTATATCAAAATGTCATCGATAAAGACAATGACGAATCAGAACAAAAATAGCCGAAACACCCTGTTCATCAGATCCCTGAACACGGCCGGTGTGTTCGTAAGACCGAACGACATCACAAGGAACTCATAATGGCCGAAACTAGTCCTGAATGCGGTCTTCTGCACGTCCTCATTCTTGACGCGCAACTGATGATACCCTGACTGGAAATCAACCTTCGAAAAGTATTGTGCCCCCTTCAACTGATCAAATAGATCATCGATCCTGGGCAAGGATACTTGTTCTTCACAGTCACCTGATTTAACCTGCGATAATCTATACATAATCGCAAGGAACCATCCTTCTTCTTGACAAACAGAACAGGTGCTCTCCAAGGAGACACACTAGGTCGAATAAAATCCAAATTCAACAAGCCATCTATCTGCTTCCTCAACTCCTCCATTTCACTCGGAGGCATACGATAGGTGGGCAAAGAAATAGGTGTCACACCAGGCATGGGATCGATAGTAAAATCAATCTCGCGCCGAGGGGGTAATCCAGGAATCGACTCGAACACATCTTCAAACTCCTGAACTACAGGCGTGCTTTCAAGCGTCGAACTTGTAATGCTCTCCAATAGAGAAGTATAATAACCAAAAGGGAAAGGGTAACTGACCTGAACAGGGAAAGTAAATGTCTCGCCCTCAGGTCCATGGACTATCACCAGCCTAGCTTCACAATCAATCTCTACTCGTATCTTCGTGAGCCAATTCATACCCAAAATGACATCGTAATAGTATAGAGGTGCGACAAACAGGTTAACAAAAATTGATCTACTCCCTAGATCAATCAAACAACCCATACACATCTTGGTAATATCAGAGGATGTCCCTATAGAGATAGTGAGTGTCACTCCCTTCATAGTAACAGTGCCCAAACTCAAGCGCTTAACTGCCACATACGATATAATAGAGGTAGTGGACCTTATATCCACCAACAAGGAAACGGGAATACCGTGAATGTAAGCTGTCACCTCGAAAGATCTCGGTGTCAAGTCAGCCCCAGGCGCTTCAGCTATAAGCGCGTGAACTCGAGCCTGCTGTGGGCGATTCAGCAGTGGAACCATGGGCCGTTGAGGTGGCCTGAAGCGAGGTACAGAAGGTCTGAAGGATGGGTAAGCTGGCGCTGAACGAAGGGGTGGAGGAGATATGACCTGAGGCATCGGACGGCTGATCCTCTGCGGTGGAGTAAATCCATTGTCCCGCATTCGCGTGAAGCAATTACGATCTGAATGCCCAATCTTCCCACAGTACGAACAACGCAAGTCAGAACGCATCGGCTGAACGGGTGGCGCTGCACGTCTCAGAGGAGAATCTTCCCGCGGCCTCTTACTGAGAAATGGTGTACTCGAAAAGTTAGGTCGCGGCCTGAGAACCATAGGTACTCGCATACGGGACAACCTATCCCCATCCTGCTCAGCTCGCAGGGACATGCTCACCAACTCAGCATAAGAAGATATGCTAGCACAGCACATCTTCGATCGGATCTCAGGCCTCAACCCCTCAGAAAAATGCCGCATCCGCATCGGTTGATCACCCAGAAGCAATGGAGCATATCAACCCAGCTCAGTAAACCAGTTCTCATACTCCGTCACCGACATCCCTCCCTGACGGAGGTGAAGGAACTCACTCTCCTTCTCGTATCAGTACGTAACCGTGAAATACTTCTTGTGGAAGCGTGCCTCAAACGCCTGCCACGTCCACTCAAAACCCTCTGCAATAGTGCGAGAACACTGTCCCACCATAAACTGGCCTCCTTCTCAAACATGAAGGAGGCAAGCTCGACCTGCTCAGCCTCAGAACAGTGAAGTGGCCTCAGCATCTTAGAGATGCTGTCAATCCAGTACTCGGCCTCCTCGGGTCTATGAGAACCCGCAAATGTGGGAGGTCGTAAGCGCTGAAATCGCTCAAATGTGCCGCTCGCACTACTAGTCCCAGATGGGTGCATAGGTGAAGCAGGTGGAGTCGCCCCCATCGACTGAGCAAAGATGCCAGCCATGGAAGATAAAAACTACTGCTGGTGCTGGTGCTGCTGCTGCTGGATCTGTTGTTGCTGCATCAACAACATCATCTGCTCAAACCTATCAAGAGGCGGAGCGGATGAAGATGCATAGGGCGTCGATGCAGATGCACGGTTCGGCTCAAGAATCGAAGGCGTGACTGGTGTAGCCATGGGTGGAATCACAGCAGGCGGCCCAGCAGCGGGGCCAGTAGCTGGCTGAGAGTCCGGCCCAGCACCAAAATGAGACGGGCTTAACTATGGATCCATCTGGCTATCACCTAGGAGAGAAACCCCGGCAAGCGACTCGCCCAAAGAGAGACGAGCCGAAGTCTTCGAACCCTTAGGAGGCATACCCTGCATTCAAAAGAGGATGCAACCTATGAGATTCAACATCTACATAATCCACTCACACAGCATTTACATCACAACACAAGGAAAACAACATGCATTTCATTTAACAAAATTGTTGCAATACAAAAAGTGCAGCATTACATGGATCGCGACAGAGAAAGCATGTGAGCTCATACAACTTAAGCTTCAAACCACAAAATAACTTCTAAACTACTACGCCTCTAACGGCTACACACAAAAACAAACAACAAAACAGAGCAAGGGACGACTACATCTGCAGCTACTCGTCAGAATCAGGAGATGGAGGAGGGGCACCCTTATCCTGTAGACAACACAGGATAGATTTCAGAGTTCGAGACATCTTCTTAAACTTATGCTTCACGAGGCCTCAAAAATTCATAATATCCTGGCATAAGACAGCCTGACCCTCCTCAAGCCGAGCTATACGGGCATCCCTGGCGGCCTGATCTGCGCCCTGCTCTGGTGCCATAGGAAGAAAACTCTCACTTGTGTCCTGGGTCTCCACTTCTTCCTCATCCTGCTCTTTTTCTTCCCCTATCTCAGCTCCACCCTCGCCATTACTCTCTTCCTCATCACTCTCAGTCTCATCCTCACTTTTTCAAGTGAGGCTTGTCGTCGACGAGGCCCAATATCCATCTGATTAAGGGTCGTCTCATTAATGTAACGAACAGGTATCGGCTTTTTCGCCCCAAACCTATAGCCAAACTCAAGTGCAAGCTTACAGATAAGTCGGCCAAATGGGAGCGATTAGGTCCTCCTATTCGAACGAGCGATAAGGACAATCTGATGCAAGATGTACATTGGCACACAAAGCTTCTCTCCTTGCCCCACCTGATACAGGAAATCTACCATCAGGCATGTACACTCGCTGTAGTTGCTCCACCTTGGATAAACATTGAATGTGCACATATGGTGAAGTAAGCGGAAGTCCTCCGTCATGTTGGTAGCTAAAAGGCTTCTATTTGGCTGCCATTCGACCAGACGACCACACAGGAATCACGTGAGGCGATCCCTCTCGCGTGTACTACTCAGATTCTTCTCATTAGTATGAACATCGCCAAGCAGCATGTTCAGAAGTCAGGATATCAAAGTGACGTTGATCGTGGCCTCCCGATCTCTTCCACAAGGGATCTTGAACTGCAAAGGCTCCAGCGAAGGTTCCCGAATGTGGGCATAGAAAGCTCGAACAGTACCCACATTGGCGCGGTATTTTCCCTCGAACAGGGGACACCAATCGGCCCCTTCCAGACTCTCCAATAAGAGAAATTCACCAAATAGTCGCGGATCTACATGAGCTTTAAAAAGGACCCTACGGCCTTCATAAACTCCATGAGATAGCTCCGCTAATAGAGTTCTTCTAACGGGAGCTTAAGGATCGAGGTCCCACTTCGTCTGAAACTCTCGAGTGGCGGTCGTGCTCGCGGCGGCACCTCTCGGCCTCTGTGCACTGGTTGGGAAGCTAGGCCCGGCTTCATCAACGGGCGCTCTCTTCTTCCCCATGAAAGAGAGAATGGAGGAGATGAAAAATATGGCCGTAATAAGCTCGAATAAGGCCATGGAAAATGGAAGAAAAGAGGAAAATGAGAAGAATGATGAGGCTTCCACGAATTTGAGACCCAAAGGAAAGATTTGAGTGCTTAAATGAAAAGGAAAGAGAGGGAAAATAGCAATAGAGATGGGTTTTGAGATGGGTAGGATGGGTATGCATGAAAATGGAAGAAGAAAGGGTTTGGGGAGGGCTTTTTGTGGGGTTTTGAGAGAAATTTCAATAAAAGGAAAGCTTGGATGGTGGTTTTGTGAAGTAGGGTTTAGAAAGAGTTAAAATCATGAAACCCTGGATAAGTGGGCCACACTAGACCCCACATGCGTCGACCCGAGACGGCCCGCCCAGCCTAACCCGCTGGGCGGTGAGGTCATCGCCAGTCTCTGGATAGTTCGGCGATGACTCACCGTTTAGGTGAGGTCCTCCTGGCCCTTATGCTCCAAAATGATGTGGGTCCCCTTGGAATTGCCCCGATTGGGCCCTTAGTCTGATTCGACACTTATCGGGCCACTAGGAAGAGAATCTGATACAAACAGACTATTACCGACTTTCTAATGGATGGAAAGGGATAAGACACCATCTAAACCCGATAATGGACGGTCTAGAAGAGATTTGGGGTCGCTGTGTGTGATCAGGAGTGTGCACGGACTCGATCTCGGCGATCATTTTCAGTAAACTTTCGCCGATAGGAGCAATGGAAAAACTTACACAGATTCTAAAATAAACTCACACCCTCCTACACTAAGGTGGCGACAACGTGCGTTGTGTGACCATAACCTAGGTCCGGTTTAATCCAATTCATGCTCTGATACTAACTTGTAACGCCCTGAAATTCGGGGGTCGAGTACAACTCAGCTCCCAAGTTTCACAACATCACTTATGCAACATAGTTAATAATGGATGTATATTATCTGTATGAGTGCATAAAGCATGGAATAGATTAAGCCAAACTGCAAACATAATTCAGGGATAAGTGAAAGACGCAAGCGGAAGGCTTAAAGAAATATATGTGTAAATGTGCAAGTCCTTATAATATCTATACTCTACCAGGTTATAATTACAAGTGTTGTTTTCAAAATATAAGTATCAAAATGAAATCATCTATTACAAAGAAAACTCAGAATCTCCGTAGATCAGGACACGACTCACATGAACCCGCCTGAGAACTGCATAAAAGAAAACGCGTCCTCATCATCCTCATACTCCTGCTCTGCCTCAGGGGTCGCGCCATCATCTGCATCTAAGACAGAGTCTGGTTGGTGTTGAAACACCGTCCCAGAATGTGGGAGTGAGTGATCAACTCAGTGGAACTATACAGTAAAAGTTAACATGTTATCAAATCAATCATGCAGTAATGATAAGGCAATACAATCAAACACATCCTAATTACTCTTGTTAATGCAAGAATGTATGTAGAAATGATGCATGCTCTCTCCTGCACTCCCTCAGCGTCTTCATCTTACGGTACGCATGACAACCTCCCGCAGTGCCAACGACGCCAACGCACATGCAATGCGGTGCATGAACATGATTACCAAGTTGTTATTAGTCCTTTTCATACAGAAGGATTGGGAAGCTAAGGTACCTTTCTCATATTAAGTCCCAAACAGTGATCCATTCTAGGGTCGTCAGTCCTAGACAATCTCATACGATATTGTGGTTCTAGGTCGCTGCAAAGGGCTCATCACCAATCAATGCATGCCTATTATACCCTAGTTACTACCTTAAGGCCCGTCGCCTCAATGCAGTAGCAAGGTATGCTCGAGGTCACTACAAAGGGCTCGTCACCAATCAATGTAGGCCGACAGCACGAATATAGTGTCCCATACCACTATAATCGACTCACGAGTCTGGTGTGCTCACTGGTCACTACGGGGAGACTCGTCACTCCAGCGTAGGCCGACAGCTCGACCAAGGTGTCTCATACCTCCATGCCCGGCTCATGAGTCTTAGTGGATCAAGGTACAATGGTTAATGGGATTGCATTGGTAAGTTTGGTACCCTAGGTTCAAGCAATAACGTCCATACATGGCGTACATCCACCGGGACAATCGGGTTACTTGACGAACTCAACTAGCACGAGCGCACGTTGAGTTGAACGACATAGAGTGCGCAAACACCCCTTGTGGCCAAACCACTGCCGACAACCCTAATACGACTCGGGTTCGTCAAACACGTCCTACGTGACGAAAACAACCTCAGCCACAAATTCAAGCTCGTTACCGATTTCCTGGACTATTCCATAGTCCCAAACATTGTCAATTATAACAAATATTCATACTAACAATTTAGAATAGTAATGGAACAACCATGCTAATCATACAATATATGAGCATTTGAAGAATATCAACTTAACATGAATTAACACATAAGTAGTGCTTAAATTTAAACAACAAATAATGTAAATTGCATGTAGCAAATCATACACACCAATAGGATAGTTGAGAATCTCTTCTCAACGCCCGTAAACAGAATAATATATTACACGCTAGATCATTCATACATTTCTACAAATACTTAAACTACATATTTCAACATACATGACGTATGTTGGTGATAACACACACTTGGACAATTCCTTTTGCCAAGGAGTTGATACACATACAACTAACACAAATACATGACGATTAATCATGGCAAACACATGTTCATATTTCATACGTATATGATACTTTCTACCTATACATAGAATACACAAATCTCAATATATCTCATATATATCAGGAACGCAAAATAAACATCGCATTTAACATGTGAAATTACAGCCACAACAATAATAAACCATTAACCGACATTGAAAGCCTTGAAAATCATAACCTATATGAATATAGTCCGCACCTTAAACCAGAAAAAGCACACAGATCTGATTCAGACGATAAGTCTTCGTCAACGGTGACTAGATAACCTAAGGCATGGATAAAATAAGCTACATCAACACTTAAACAAGTCTAAGCTCTAAAACAAATTAAGGTTTGACTGACTTACCCAAGAATGAACTTAGAATCGCCAGAATAACAATACAAAAGTGATGGTTTAGGTATGCAGAATAACAGGAAAGAATCTCAAGATGATTCACCAACTTCACTCTCACTTTCTCTCTCTTTTCCTCTCTCTCTCTCTCTCTTAGCTAGGGTTAGAAAATTCGTATGGAATAGAGAGTGAGGGTTTTAAGGTCTTTATATAGGCCTAATATGGATGAAAATAGCCACAGGGCCAAGGTATACTTAGGTTATAACCAAATTGGGTCTATTTTGATCCAATGGAGCACTTCTGGTGGTCCTTTCTCCACGTGCGGTCAGACTTAAGCTCACTGACCATAGATCTAGGTCAGTCTGAGTTTTCGTACCGATCGGATTTACAAATCAGCCGTGGCGGACCACTCTCAATTCAACGGTCACCGAAACTCGATCAAGTCCACCGGCACTAGGACATGCATGGGCCATCTTCCCTTATCCGAGGGTGAAATTGGGTCAGAATCCAATGGTCAGAAAGCTTAGAAACGGCGCGTAAGCGACACGACTCAGATTTCATAAATTATATTTAATTTATCAGCTTTCTCACACTCTTTACTCTGGACTCAAGCAAAACGACTCAGGACATCATCTGGACTTGATTTTTGAGCTGATGGTCAAGCCCAACAAAGAGATTATGATTGTCTAAGATCATCGATATCGGACTTTCGACGCGCAGTCCAGGTCCGATACAAAGTTTCTAAGTACTCCCGAGAGCAATTGGATTTAGCGTTGAATCCTAGATTTCAGAGTAACATAGCGGTAACGATTCTACAGGTTTTGAGTCCTGCATATCACATTTAAAGTGATTGGTGCTAATTTCACAAGCAATTGAGTTTATCGCTAATTAACCCACACATAACTTCTAAGGAAATTTGAGGTAGTACTCGGGTCTTGGCACGAAATTTTTCGAGTCATTACATTTGATTCATGTTTATGTTTAACTTCATTGATTTTTAGTTTGAATTAAGGAATATTTTTAGTTTTCTATGATTTATTGTGACTCAAATTACAATAGATGTTGTGATGGCTTTGAATATCTTCTTATATGTTTTGATGTTGTTGAGATTAGTAAAATTCATGATTCACCATCATCTCTTGGGCATGGTGGATGGTTGAATTCCCTTCAAATCACCACAGTGGTTCTTAATGGGTGAACTATTTCAATAAGAAGTTCACATTGTGCTTCAACTATTTTGTTTTCCAATTGGATAGGATGGGACTTCAATTCTAGTTGTGTTTTATTGAATCAAGTAAGGTAGCATCTTAATAGCTACAAGTGGATCCTTGGTGCTCTATTTCCCTTTTATGATTAATAGTTTATTCACAATTATTCTCAACTATTCAAGATTTTAGTTTAGATCTTATTCTAGTTTTAGTTCTAATTATTTTTAAAATACGTACAAGCTAATTGTTCATGTGGATTCGACCTCGGTCTCACCGAGTTATTACTACAGCATGACCCTGCACTTGGGGTTGTGAACAACTGGCTTGGCAACACATTAGATAGCATGATGAGAAGAAGTCTTGGTCGAAGTGGGTGGGGCATGCTAAACTCCCACCTAAGCACTATCTCCTAGCCTGGAAGATCATCCACAAGGCAGTCCCGGTGGATGCTAGAATTCAAAGTAAATGTGTCTCCATCATATCAAAATGCGACTGCTACCCTTCAACATCTTCGCCCCAGATTGAAACGATTAACCACGTCTTCTCCTCGGGTGATAAGGCACTGCAAGTCTAGGGTTATTTCGGATGACTTCTCAGCATGCGTGGGCCTACCCCTACAACAGTTGTAGGAAGGGCCAACAATTAGTGGGCGACATCTACGTCCTCAAGTAAGTGCTTTCCCCTTAAGGGCATCATTCCCAGCTTCATCTTCTCAAAGCCATGGAAGGGTAGAAACATCGCCCGATTCGAAGGTTCTGAGATTTGTGCCTTCGAGGTAATCTCAAATATCCACCACTGGCTTAGCCTGATCAGCCCCTTTCTGCCACCACCCAAGTCCCTAAATTGTCCATGAAGCTAACTCTCAGAGCTTTGGGAATCGAAGTCCCAACTACCAAACTGGCCAAAGTTCAGGTTGTCAAATGGGCCAGACCTCAGCAAGGATGGATCAAGACAACGTCGACGGATCTGCGCTAGGAAACCCAGGTCCTTCAAGGGGAGGGGGACTTGGAAGAAATAGCTCGAGAGAGCTCCTCTTTACTTTCTCCACTAGATACAGCTTTGGCTCCAATACACGGGCTGAGATTAGGGCGATCCTGGATGGCCTTACTCAGTGTGTGAGTCTTGGTTTCACTAAGGTGGAGATGGCGATCGATTCAAGCTCAGTGGTGTCAGCCCTCTCTAATCAATCTCTATCCTTGTGGTCCATGTGGTAATGGAGGGCTAGGATCGACTCCCTCATACACTGTATGGATGTGCTCATCACCCACAACCCTAGGGAGGCTAACTCTGATGCGAAAGGCCTGGCAAGATTGGGCACTGACGGTCAAGCAGACCACCTCTACCGATCAATGGGAGATCTCCCTCAAACATTCGTCGTTTTCTATTTTTAGACAAAATTGGGTTGGGCAACCTGCGGGGGGCCTGATTTGTTTTGCTCCCGGCTTTCCTTCGCTTCTCACCATGGTGGGTCAGCTGTATAGCTTTTGAAATCTCGTTTAGAAATGAAATAATAATAATAATAATAAATAAAATTCCTATTAAAAAAAAAAAAAAAAACTAGCGAACAATGGAAGATTCATCATTATACATGTTGAAGATTTTTGTAAATGGTCCATCCACTGTCAGCCCCATCATAAACGATCTGTGCTACAAGTGAATCGTGGGCCTCGCTTGTGTAAAGAAAAATAAAAATAAAAAATTGCCTGAGTACACAAAGCATATTGTACAAGCCCGAGCATGGTACAAGACTACAAAGTATACAGCCCCAAAATAATTTGTTTTTATTTAGTAGGTAAGAACTTTATTATGAAAAACAAGCAAACACGGGGCTGCCAAGGCATTGCCCAGCTACAGTGACAAACAAAGACATCAAGGGCCAGATAGTTTCTATAACCCCCTTGTATGGTACGACGCAAGATTTATTGCACTAGTAGGCTAGCAAAGACATGACAGACCAAACCTACGTTCCTAAGCACACTATAGTACATCATGTCGCAAGCATGTAGGTTAGTCACATTTTTTCAAGACCTTGATATCCTTCCAACGAGACTCCATGTAGTAGGAAGGGTCATTCTGTTCATAAACACCACATTTGAAGTAATGAGAGGCCCCTCCATGATCATCCACTGTTAACTTTAAAACCCCATCGATGAAAATGCTAACTTTTTTCGCACCGACATCGTGGATGACATTTAGACGGAACCATCGATCATAGATGTAAGGGACAATGATCGGGGTCCTGTAGTATGTGAGAGAACCATTGTACACCCTCATCATCGCAGTCGTGTTGCGTGTGCTTGCACCAAAGACCTGCATAATGCACACACCCGTTGTCCCATTCGGCACAAATCCATACCCTTCAAATTGCCAGACTCCGGAAGAATAACTATATCCCTGAGTGAGAAATTTGTAATATCAGTACAATGAGAAAGATTGAAAAAAGCTAATTAATGGTCCCTTGTGAAAAGGGTTGGCTATCTTAGTAACATTTTTAGAAGATATTATTGCAATGAGTTGCCCACGTCATATTTACATTAGTTGTCGTTTTTGTTTACGGTAAGGATGAATTGTTAGTCTCATATTGGTAGTATGCTAATCACAGGAAACAATTAATGTGACCTTTCCTGGTTGTAAAGTACGCCAACAATTCCCTTCTTCAGGAGTTGTCAATCCTTAATTTTGTAGATTTGAGGTCAGACTCATCAATCCTGATATTAGCCAACCCCTTGAGGGTCCAAGCACTGAATTTGAAGCACACATCCCTAGATTAGCGAATGGAACGTTGACAAATTCAACAATCCAAACTTCCCTTATGGGATGACTATTAAGATCTGTAACATTATATTTCCATCTCTTGAATTCCACAACATTGACAAACTATAGTAGTAGCAATATAATCGAATGCATTATAATGTAAAGATTAAATAATTAACTAATGGAGAACTTTTCTTTTTTTCTTTTTTCTTTTTTATCTCGGAGCTCCTGGAACACATTTGGCGTCTTCTAGCCTTGGATAATGCCCGGAATGGTGCTATTAGGAAGGTAAAGGGATAACAAAGGCTAGCGCGAGTTTCGGTCGAGGATTGCCTCTTCTTTTGTATAGTTTGGAGGGGACGTCAAATATCTGTCTGTATGGCATGGGTGTATATGATAGGTGTGGCCCGATCTTTTTGTGGGCCTGCCCGAATGAGCTTGTACTTCCCGTTTCCTTTCAATAATAATTCTAGGTGTTTCCTTCCCACTTTTTTTTTTTAAAACTAAATTTAAAAAATAAATAAATAAAATAATAATGGAGAGAGATTGAGAGTATGAAATTGTTTACTCGTATAAGTATCTCACTGCGAGGATTTGTGTTGCTTCCTCGAGAGAGAGGCTTGTCGGTAGAGTAGACCCACAGCTTGTGAACTCCATCTATGAAGCTATAACGATCACTAATCTGCAGGTCGTAGGGTTTTTGGATGTGAAAGTTCGAGCTATTGAGTGGAACAGAGACAAACCCGTATGTGGGGTCACTAGAGGCCCAGCCCAATGCACCATGGATGCATAGAAGGGAGATGGCGGCAAAGGCTAAAGGAAAGATAGAACTCATGTCCTTCCCTTAACTTACTCTATAAGAAGAAGCAACAATAGCAGGAGAAGAAGAGATGGAAATGGGACGCGGTAAAATTTGGGGACGGATGCCATGAATGCATGTTTTGGTTTATATGTAATGTGGAAGTACTGAAAAGGATCCGAATGGAGGGATGGTGGGCCAAATCAGTCCTATTAAAAATTAGCAACGTCATGACCTACTACTGCGTTCATTTGTTTTAGGTGACCTTGTGTAAAATTAATTTGGTCATTTCTATCAAGCAACAGTGAGCTGACCTTCGGGTCATTATTAAAATTAATTATTAATTATTAATTCACTCATACCTGTGGCCAGTCTTGGTTATGTAAAATAAGTTGTGTTTAATATCTTAAGCGCGGAAATGATTAGACAAAGTAAATATTCAATGTACAGTTTAAATACTATTCATCAATGTTTTATCACGAGATGTTGAAGGTGGGGGCCACCACCTTCTTTGGAGGTCCTACACCTCCCCAGCTAATGATCGGCCTGTCAACTCGCAGGATTTCAAAACCTTCTCATCACTGAGGAACATTTGTTTGAGGTCCAGTCAGGCCATTGATAGTGGGCCATGCTTTGTATGTTCCGTGGCTCATAAATCAGGTTAGTTAGGTCTTCTATCAAGCACATATGCATGATACATGGATCAAGTGTAAATTTCTCTCCCTTTTTTGTTCTTTGTCTGTCTTTCATAGTCTGATTGCAGGAATGGCTTCATTTCAACAACAGGAGACATACGAGGGAGATCGAAGATGATTACGCAGTTGTAACACGCAATAGTTGTTGCGCAGGACGCCAACAACGCAGTGAGCCTAGATCCAATCTCAGGCCTCACCCACAAACGATAAACAAGAAGAAATATAAACTAGAAACAGATCAAAGCAATCCAAACAAACCACAAGACAAGATATACGTGGAAAAATCCCAAACTAGGGTAAAAAAACTACGAATGCAAACTTTCACTATGAAGAACGAAGATTACAAGGCAATATACTAACCTCTCGCTTGGAAGAACATAGAAAATCCCTTGCCCACACCTTATAAATCTTTCCGTCTATTCACCTTAACCCTATAATAGCCCTATGAATGCCTATTTATAGTTTAGGCAACTACCCTTTCGCACCCTTACGAAAGGCGACACCAAAATCCGTAGTTCGCATCGGATTCGGAAATGAATCTGCATAACTACAACTGGTCGTACAGCCTGCACAACCGGTCGAGCGAACCCTACGACCGGTCGTGAATGGGCTATGACCAGTCGAGCACCTCGGGACAAAAAATGATGTTTGCCGGACTTTAAGTCGAGCCGGCCCACGACCGGTGGAGCGAGCCCCACGACCGGTCGAGAAT
Source organism: Magnolia sinica (assembly GCF_029962835.1). NCBI lineage: Eukaryota > Viridiplantae > Streptophyta > Magnoliopsida > Magnoliales > Magnoliaceae > Magnolia > Magnolia sinica. Next base: position 110,258,957 of record NC_080574.1, on the reverse strand, counting down.
GGATCACGACTGGTCGTGGACAGCCCCAGATGTGGCTCCACATCTCAACAATCTCCCACTTGGAGATACATCGCCATAAACCTTCATCTTCTTCATCTGGAGTGCACCTCATCCCTGTCTTCAAGACTGAAGATCAATCAAAGCTGAACAGAGTTTCAGCTTCTCCCGTGTGACCGCCTTGGTCAACATATCCGCAGGATTCTTACTTGTATGAATCTTCTCCGAAGCAATCGATCCATCTTCCAGTAACAAACATATAAAGTGATATCTGATGGCAATATGCTTGGTCATTAAAGGAAAGGCTGAATTCTTAGCCAAGTGTATTGCACTTTGACTGTCACTGTACAGCTTACAATCTACTTGCTTCTTATCCAACTCTTTCATGAAACCTTGCATCCACACCATTTCCTTGCACGCTTCTATAGCTGCAACATATTCTGCTTCTGTCATACTTATAGATACTATCTTCTGTAACTGAGAGACTCAACTGACTGCAGCACTACCCAGAGTAAAGACATAACTGGTAGTGCTTCTTCTACTGTCGATATCTCCTGCCAAATCTGAATCCACATAACCCTGTAGCTTGATTTTCGATCTACTATAGCACTACCCTACATCCTTAGTACCTACCAGGTATCTAAGCATCCACTTTACAGCTTCCCAATGTTCCTTCCCGGAGTTGTTCATGAACCTGCTAACAACTCCTACTGCTTGAGCAATGTCTGGCCTCGTGCTCACCATAGCATACATGAGACTCCCAATAGCTAACGCATATGAGACTTTAGCCATGTAGTTCCATTCTTCCTGCGTCTTTGTACCTTGCTTCTTAGATAGCTTGAAGTGGTTGGCTAATGGAGTGTTAACCGACTTAGCACCTCCCACATTGAATCGATCAAGTACCTTAGCTATGTACTCTGCCTATGACAAAACCAGTTTTTTATTTTCCCTGTCACGCTGTATCCTCATGCCTAGGATTTATTTTACAACTCCTAAATCCTTCATGGTAAATTCTCTAAACAGTTGTCTTTTGAGATCTGAGATATCCTTCATGCTTAAACCAGCCACATGTATGTCATCAACGTACAGAAGAAGGATGATGTATGATGTATCAAACTTCTTCAAATAGCAACAGTGGTCAACATGACATCTCCTATAACCGTTTCCTGACATGAAACTATCGAACTTCTTATACCACTGCCTTGGGGCCTGCTTCAGTGTCACGCCCCAAACCCGGAAATCGGATTCATAGGAATCCCGATTGCCGAATCTGGTGCCGACAGCCTCCGTAGTACCCCATTCTCGGATCCTAGCGTTCACACGCCAGATTCCGATCCTGGGATCCTACAAGGAGGATTTTTTTTTTTTTGCCAATGTACATTTATCTCGTAATAAGCATAACCACAAGTATACCCAAATCATAAAGGCAACATCATCATCACATATCCACTAATATAATCATTTGAATACAATGCTGAAAGGGAAATACATATATCGAAATCAAAGCTCCAGAATACAACTGCACGCTCCAAGCTCAACGCTGCTGCAACCTAAAAACACCTGCACGCATCTATCGTGCATAAGCTTATAGAAAGCTTAGAGGGTGGTGTAAGTGTGTGCACAAGGTAAGTGCCAAGTATTCGATACAATGCCATTATCATACAAACTGGAAGTACTGGTAATCCATAAACCGTACAATATCGGAATAAGCAAAGATACTAGCAAGATCATGAATTATCTGAGTAAACAGAAATACTCACAAGATCATAGATCATACGATAACAGAGTAAGCGGAAATATGAACAAGTCCATGAGCCAATCAATATATACGCAATATATAACAGCTACGCAAACGAGGAGTCATAAAGAGCCAAATATCAAATGTAGAGGATGCAATACAATATACATTTCTGATGAGTAACACAAATAGCATCAGTCGTACCTAGACCATATAACCATATAAATGCAATTGGGTATATAATTCCTTATGTGTTCACAAATATGTCAGCCATATCTAAACCATATAAATGCAGAAACACAGTAACCCAAGATGTCGTATGCCGCGGATGTAATGCAATATGCAGTGCGGATGGAATGACCATACTGGAGTGTGAAGTCGGGATGGTAGTACGTAGTATCGCAGGCTATGGGGTCCATCACAAGAGACTTCTATCCAAACCAGTCCCATACCTAAATTTGGATAGTCGGACTCAATGTGGTAGACTCCTGATCTCAGGTTAGTCGCGCGCCCCAACCGAAATCCTGGCCATTGCGAAGGCACACGTATCAACTAGTTGCTTACCACCAACCCGAGTAGATAGTGAATGAATGAATGCATGAATGAGTATGCAACTCCTGCTCACTAAATCCACATATCAGTACGGTTCATCTCTGGAATCATCATCGGGGTTTAGTACACTCCAAATGACACTACCCCTTTCCCAGGCGCATGGTCAGGTGAGCGTAAGAAACTTCACTATCTGCTTGGCCAATAGTCTACCAATACCTACCAGCACGTCGATAGCGGACCCATTCACGAGCTGGTCAAACTCAGCCTAATATTGCCCCCTACCCTCGGGCGGGTAAGGCCACACCCCCTCCCAACCGACCGCGACACAGTGAGAGATGCGGCCTCCTGGTATTCGGCACTCGGGCGCTCATGTATCCACTCGGTCTCGACGTCGGGGCGTCTCCTGGCCACGGAGGTTTAGGAATTTTCACCCAGGGACATCTATGGCGCCCGTATGCTAGAACCAAATATTTCCGGTGTCCCATTTGGCCATCCACGATACGCCTGTGGAGGCTACGACCCTGATGTCGCTAGGGCGTACAGAAATCATAATGTGAGATGCATGAGTCATACAATCCAGTCATGCATCAATCCTACGCATACTGCGTGCTCATGTAAGATAACCTCCACCTATCAGGGAGCCTCATAACGACATGCTCAATGTCATATGCAATGATCAACTACATCTCATAACAAACATGCAGATGATGCGTATGGGCATGTATCATGATGCTATGTTGTCACATACTCATAACCAGTATCAACAATCGGCATCGACAATCAACCTAAATAATGTAGATATTTAACCAATATTGCCCCCAAGGAATGACCCACATAGAACCAAACATATAATGGGTCCACGGTCTCACACAAAGGCCCGATATACAACACAGTGGGCCTTACTGAAGGGACACATATACACAACAGGCGGGCCTTGCTCATGGGCCTCACATACATCACATCGAGCTCCATATAAGGGCCTCGAATGTATCACAATGGGTCACGCCCACGGAGCTCGAATACATTACAATGGGCCTTGCCCATGAGCCTCAAATACATCACAATGGGCCTCAACTACGGGTCGCATATGCATCATGTAGGCATCAACAATAGGCCTTGGTAATCGAAATCGGCCTTAACAATCATATTCGACACTCGGAACCGGCCTCGATACTCGGCCCCAGCAATCAGAATCGGCCTATACAATTGGCCTCAATAAATAGGAATTGATCGACAATCAGAATCGGCAAATCGGTCACATCAATCGGCAATCGGTTACAACAATCGGGGTCGATCGATAGTCAGAATCGACAAATCGGTCATGTCAATCGGCAATCAGTCACGACAATTGGAATCGATCGATTATCAGAGTCGGCAAATCGGTCACGACAATCGGATCGATCGATAATCAAATCGGCAAATCAGTCACGAGAATCAGAATCGATCGATAATCAGAGTCGGCAAATCGGTCACGACAATCGGATCGATCGATAATCAAATCGGTAAATCGGTTACGACAATCGGAATCGATCGATAAGCAGAGTCGGCAAATCGGTCACGACAATCGGATCGATCGATAATCAAATCGGTAAATCGATCACGACAATCGAAATCGATCGATAAGCAGAGTCGGCAAATCGGTCACGACAATCGGATCGATCGATAATCAAATCGGTAAATTGGTCACGACAATCGGAATCGATCGATAAGCAGAGTCGGCAAATCGGTCACGACAATTGGATCGATCGATAATCAAATCGGTAAGTTGGTCACGACAATCGGAATCGATCGATAAGCAGAGTCGGCAAATCGGTCACGACAATCGGGATCGATCGATAATCAGAGTCGGCAAATCGGTCACGACAATCGGGATCGATCAATAATCAGAGTCGGCAAATCGGTCTCGACAATCGGATCGATCGATAATCAGATCGGCAAATCGGTCACGACAATCGGATCGATCGATAATCAAATCGGTAAAATCGGTCACGACAATCGGGATCGATCGATAATCAGAGTCGGCAAATCGGTCACGACAATCAGATCGATCGATAATCAAATCGGTAAATCGGTCACGACAATCGGGATCGATCGATAATCAGATCGGTAAATCGGTCACGACAATCGGATCGATCGATAATCAAATCGGTAAATCGGTTACGACAATCGGAATCGATCGATAAGCAGAGTCGGCAAATTGATCACGACAATCGGATCGATCGATAATCAAATCGGCAAATCGGTCACGAGAATCAGAATCGATCGATAATCAGAGTCGGCAAATCGGTCACGACAATCGGATCGATCGATAATCAAATCGGTAAATTGATCACGACAATCGGAATCGATCGATAAGCAGAGTCGACAAATCGGTCACGACAATCGAATCGATCGATAATCAAATCAGTAAATTGGTCACGACAATCGAAATCGATCGATAAGCAGAGTCGGCAAATCGGTCACGACAATTAGATCGATCGATAATCAAATCGGTAAGTTGGTCATGACAATCGGAATCGATCGATAAGCAGAGTCGGCAAATCGGTCACGACAATCGGGATCGATCGATAATCAGAGTCGGCAAATCGGTCACGACAATCGGGATCGATCAATAATCAGAGTCGGCAAATCGGTCCCGACAATCGGATCGATCGATAATCAGATCGGCAAATCGGTCACGACAATCGGATCGATCGATAATCAAATCGGTAAATCGGTCACGACAATCGGGATCGATCGATAATCAGAGTCGGCAAATCGGTCACGACAATCGAAATCGGAATGGGCCTAACAAGGCCTAATGGAAAGTCATAATGTGGTCAATCAATCATCATTGCCCATCAATGTGGACATTTAACCATCATTGTTCCCAAGGAGTGGCCTACATATAAAGTCAAAACATTTAATGAGCTCGTGGCCGCATGTAAGGGTTATATACACGTCAAGTGAGATGCACCAATGGACCGCACTAATGGGCCTCATACACATCAAGTGGGCCGCATCAATTGGTCTCATATACATCCAGTCGGCCGCATCAATGGGCCACACCAAATAGGCCACAATTACACCACAAAGGCCTTGCCCATGGGCCATAGATACATCTCATTAAGGTGGGGTCCACGTCCAATGGACTGGACGGTGGATAGAATACCACCCCAAAGCGAGGTCCATGTCCAATGGGCTGGAAGGTTGGGACATAACACATACCCATGATCAGACCCATGGAACTTGCTGATGTTGACAAAGCAACTGAATTACCAGTGGGGTCCACATAGTTGGACGGCATGGATAACAAATACATCACAGCTGACCCCATAGATGGATGCTATGCAACACAACCATCATGGTGGAGTCCCACTGACTTGACGGATAGTGAGGATAAAACACACACTACAGTGGGTCCCACCGTCCCAAACAGTAGGCGGTGCGAATTGCAACACGTGCAGGGCCTAAGAGGGATGATCTAGCTGAAACAATTGTATCATGCTGGACTTTATACAGCAGTGGGCGGTAAAGATATACATCGAGGTAGCCCACGTCCAGATGGACGGTTGGATGTAAGACATATACATCAAAGGTGGGTCCCAGCATCCAATAAACTGGACGGTTGGATCAAACCCACACATCATGGTGGCCCACCCAACACACATCAGATGGACGGTGTGGCTGCAGAGCACGGTGCAGCTCACAGCACACCGTCCAAATGGACGATGTGGATACACAGTGAGGTGGGTCCCACATAACTTAGTGACGTCAACGACAGCTATTCTGCTGGTGCGAAGTACACCAGCCAATCTGCTTTTCACCGTCCTTTCCCTGGACGGTGAGGGTACAAACACATCCATCATGGCAGGCCCCACACCTCACACATGCCCACGTGCAGGGTGGGTCCCACCATCCAAGCAATGGACGGTGATGATCAACACATTCATCAAAGTAGGGGCCCCACCATCCCATCTGGCGGGGAGGGGGATGAAACAGATACATCTTGGTGATCCAGCACCGTCCCTTGCTGGATGGTGCCATGGACGGTGGATCTCAGCGTGTCACCAGGTGATCCCACCGTCAGAATGAATGGACGGCTGGGATGAGGCACCTGTACCTGGTGGTTTCCACCATTAGAATGGATGGATGGCTGAGATGAGGCGCATGCACCAGGCCCACTGCAACTGTTGCATACAGCAGCCGTGTGGCTAGCTGCACTAGCCAACCTGCTTTCCAAAACAGGTGGGTCCCACCTGGGGCCCACACGTACGGACGTACATACGTCTATATGCATGAATAGATATATATATATATATATAATATTACATGATATTATAATATAATATAATATAATATTATATACTACATATGTACATACATATTTATATCAGGTAAGTATCCAGCGTTGGCTGGATGATGCACTTCATCATGGTGGTCCCACGTAGTGGGCCATGGGATTTCGGTCAAGCAGATATTCCACTTTCCCTCTCATCTGGGCCTATGTAACCATCCAATCATGTAGGCCCCAACCGAGATCAAGGTGGCCCACTAGTTGGATGGCATGGGTCTAATACATACATCATGATGGGATTGCATCAGGGTGGACCACACATATCAAAAGAGATAAAGAGAGAGAAATAGAGAAAAAGAGAGAGATCGGAGGGAGTAAGAGGGACCCCGCCACTATGGGCCCCTCTAGCTTACAATCACATATATCGAGATGGATCCCACCATATGTGGGCCCTCAAATCATTAAAAAAAATGGTAGAAAATCACCCACATCATAAAAGTGGAGAGATTTACCCTAAAGATGCACCCACCTCATGATCCTCTTAGACTTCTTCCGCCAACACGATATAAAGCTCCAAGAAAACGATTCCGACGGTTGAGATGGACTTTGGATGGTGGAGATGGAAAGTAAGAAGGTGGGCCACACATGGCATTCTCTCATGGAGGTGGACGTTGGCTCTTATGGTTGCTTGGAATGGAGAGAAGTGAAAGAGAGAAATGATGTAAGGGAGTGGTGGGAGAGAGGGATGGTGAGGTAATGGGAATTAATGAGTTTGACTTATGGGGAAAAGGGAAGGTAAGGTGGTAGGGTAGGGTGATGTCACCCCTAGGGTGACATCATAGTAATTAATGTTTCTAGGGAAGTACAACAATAGGGATAGGTGGGTCCCACAATCAAGCGATCAACGGCCTAGATAATGCACGGGCCGGATCTTATAATCTGAGCATCGTATTGACGCACAAGATGCATCGTCGGAACCGCGGCGACAGCGCGGTCAAAATGACATAGGTCTCATTTTGAGTCGGCTCGGGTTTACAGGATGTGACTCAAGAGCATGCGCCAATGCTATCTACTCGTCCCGGGTCGCCGAAACTCGACTAGAGGGAACTGTGGAAGTTATGGAATGGTATGGGCTAGGATACGGGTCTTACATTCAGGCCATATACACTCTTCTTCAGTTTACACACCTTCTTCTCCTTTCCTGGTGCCACGTATCATGTCGGCTGTTGCATATATATCTCTTCTTTAAGGTCCCTATGAAGTAAGGCTATCTTAACATCTAGCTGCTCTAGATGTAACTCCTTTGTAGCCACTATACTTAAGACCATGCGAATTGAAGACATTTTCACCACAGGTGAAAATATTTCAGTGAAATCGATACCTGCCTTTTGTTGAAACCCTTTCACAACCAATCTGGCCTTGTACTGTTTCGAACCATCATGCTCCTCCTTTAGTCTGTAAGCCCACTTGTTATGAAGAGCTTTCTTACCCTTAGGAAGAGTGACTAGCTCTCATGTATGATTAGACTTAAGAGAGTCCATCTCCTCATTCATGGCCTGCTCCCACTTAACCCGTGTATCTGACTGTAACGCCTCTTTAAAACACTCTAGCTCACCATTATCAATCAGCAGCAGATAATATAAGGAGGGTAAATATCGGACCGTGGGTCTCCTCTCCCGAGTAGACCTCCTCACAACTGGTGTATTCGACTCTACCTCATAATGCTCTTATGCATGATCATCCTGTGGCATTGTAACACCCGTGTCCTGTAACTCTTCCATCTCTATGAATTCTTTCTGCACGACCTTATTTTCCTGCACACTGTCCTTATGCATCACTTTTTCATTGAAGAGTACATCCTTGCTTCTGATGATTTTCCTGTTTTCTGCATCCCAAAACCTGTAGCTAAAATCATGCTACCCATAACCTATAAACGTACACCTCCTGGACTTCGCATCCAGCTTGTTTCTGTGCTTTGCATCAATGTGAACATATGAAGTGAAATTGAACACTCTGAGATGTGTAAGGTTCACTTCTTTCCCAGTCCACTCTTCTTCTGATAGCCCACCATCCAATGGTGCTGAGGGACTTCTAATGATGAGATATGTAACAGTATTCACAGCATTTGCCCAATAGGTCTTGAGTAACCCTGCATGTAACCTCATGCTCCTGGCGCGCTCAAGGATGGTCCTGTTAATTCGCTCAACCACACCATTCTGCTGTGGTGTCCCTAGAATCGTTTTCTAATGTTTGATTCCATTTGTTGCACAATACTCCTCAAATCTCTTATCACAGTACTCTCCCCCATTATCAGATCTGAGACATTTTACTGTTTTACCTGTCTCATTTTCTACCATAACTTTCCACTCTTAAATACATCAAATGCATAAGATTTATATTTTAAGAAATAGACCACAGTTTCCTACTAGCATCATCAATGAAGGAAACAAAATAATGTGAGTCACTAAGAGATAATACCTGTGTCGGTCCCCACACATTAGTGTGTACAAGCTCCAACAGATGCGTCTTTGGAGCGCGTCCCGTCTTCTTAAAACTTACCATCTTCTGCTTGCCATACAGGCAGTCCTCGCAGAATTCCAAGTCGATAGACTTCAACCCTGATAGCTTCCCTTTTGACAATAGTACTTTCATCCCCTTTTCACTAATATGTCCTAACCTTTGATGCCATAACTTCCCATTCACTCCAGTTAATGCGACTGAGAGTGAACTATACAATCCTGAAGTCATATATAAAGTACCTTCCTTCTTGCCTCGAGATATCACCAAGGAACCTTTTGTGATTTTCCAGGAATCACTGGTGAATGTCGTCACATAATCGGTATTGGACAACTGCCCCAATGAGATCAAGTTACGTTTTAAACTCGGTACATGTCTGACATCATTCAATTTCAAAACTGTTCCATCTTTCTGATTGACATGAATGCCCCCCTTTCTAAAAATACTGCACGGCTCATCATCACCCAGGTAGATTCTCTCAAAGTCACCTGACACATAATCACGCAGAACTTCCTTACATGAAGTGACATGAAACGAAGCACCCGAGTCTATAACCTAAGGCTCATTTATCGCATCAAGGGACAAGATCAACGCTTCTATGTCGCTCTCCTCAGATAGATTCACTGAATCCTTCCCACCTTGAGAATTTCTTTATTATTTCTTAAGCACCCTGCAATCACGTTTCATGTGCCCCTTTTTTCCGCAATGCCAACACCCGTCTTTATCTTTCGGTCCCTTGGACTTCTTCCTAGACTTAGAATGCCCGTATTTATTGCCTCCTTTATTCAGTGATCTTCCTCTTCCTTCAACGTTTGGAGCATTCCCTGAATCCCCTGAAACTCCAGATGCCTTTCTTCTAGATTTTTCGTTGAGAATTAGACTGGCCACATCATCAAATTTCAACTTTATTGACCCTAAGGAATTGCTCACTGCAATCACCAAACCATCTCAACTGTCTAGTAAACTAGATAAGATCAATAACGCTCTGACCTCATCCTCATAAATAATGCCAAAGGATTCCAACTGGCTCGTGACTGTATTAAACTCGTTTAGATGTTCAGCCACACTCCCACCATCTGACATCTTTATGTTGAATAGCTGTTTCATAAGATGAACCTTGTTGGATGATAAGGGCTTTTCATATATCGTAGCTAGGGCTTCCATTAATTCTTTTATAGTTTTCACCTTGGATATATTGAAGGCGACGCTCTTAGACAAAGACAGTCGAATCGTTCCTAAAGCCTTTCTATCGAGTAAAAATCATTCATCATCTGTCATCTTTTCTGGTTTCTTCTCTTTTCCTCCTATAGGAATATAGAGGTCCTTCTAATACAGATAATCCTCCATCTGCATCTTCCAGAAGGTAAAGTTTGAGCCATCAAACTTCTCAATTCTAGTTTTCTCTTCTTCTATCATCGCTCCCAATAGAACTAAACCAATAGCTCTGATACCAGTTGTTGCGTAGCACACCAATAATGCAGTGAGCCTAGATCCAATCTCAAGCCTCACCCACAAATGATAAATAAGAAGAAATATAAACTAGAAACAGATCAAAGCAATCCAAACAAACCACAAGACAAGGTATATGTAGAAAAATCCCAAACTAGGGTAAAAAAAGCACGGATGCAAACTTCCACTATGAAGAACGAAGATTATAAGGCAATATACTAACCTCTCCCTTGGAAGAACATAAAAATCCCTTGTTCACACCTTAGAAATCTTTCCATCTATTCACCTTTACCCTAAAATAGCCCTAGGAACACCTATTTATAGTTTAAGCAACTTTCCTTTTACACCCTTGCGAAAGGTGACACCAAAATCCGCAGTCCGCATCAGATTCGGAAACAAATCGTGAATGGGCCACGACTGGTCGAGCACGTCGGGACAAAAAAAAAATGATGGTCACTGGACTTTGAGTCGAGCCGGTCCACGACCGGTCGAGCGGGCCCCACGATCGGTCGAGAATGGCTCACAACCGATCGAGGACGGCCCCAGATGTGGCTCCACATCTCAACAACAGTCAGGATCGTACTATAATAATTCATATGTGAGCACTCAACATGGTAGGAAGATCTGAGAGATCATAGCCATTCATCACGTAGGTCCTGCTATAAAGGTAGTTGTGTAAAGGTCCTACTATAAGGTAGCTGTGTAAAGTATCCAGCAAATTTCATTTATTGAATGGGCCTCGATTTGTGCTAAAAATAAACAGGTGAGAATAATCTACTCAAGTTCCCATACTAATCAATTGCACAGTAGAAAGATGAGAACAATCTACTGGAACGGGATGCGAACAATTTGATGAACTGCTCGGATCTTAGGGTACCCGTAGTAAGCAAATGGGATCAGAACTGTCGACGAAAAATGATGCACCATTTGCCCGATCTCTCTCTCTCTCTCTCTCTCTCTCTCTCTCTCTATATATATATATATATATATATATATATATATATATTAGACCATGGGGTCAATGATCAAAACCATTGATATAATGGTTCTTAATATGGATGCCAAATGAGAAAAAAAAAAAACAAAACATCCCATAGATGTGATGGTCCCTAATATGGATGCCAAATTAACAAAAAGAAAATAAAAAAAAAATTCCCATAGTGTGAAATTCTAACCATCAAAACTGTCCTTTTCCAATTTAATTTTTTTTAAGGCACTGATTCCATTGATGGGGGAAATGTACAAAATTCAGGAGGGCCGAAACAAAAAGACTACGGACTGCTCCTATCATATCAAGAAACTATGAACAAAAGAACAGGGACAGGGAGGATGCAGCAGGGGAAACGCAGCTAAGGAGTTCTCATGGATCCCAGGCCTGAGTTATCAAGAAAGAGCGCTCCTCAAATGGGGATAGGGAGATCGGATGTACGCTAATAGATTGTGTCAGGGCACCCATCGCTCGCCATCCTTGCAAGAGCGTCCGCCACCGCGTTGCCTTCGCGGAAGATGTGGTCGAAGTGGAAGTTCAGAGAGTTACGCATAGAGAGAATAGCACCCATTATGTACCAAATGTTCCAAGGACATGCCGTTGTTGGGTCCTTAGCCGCATTGACAGAAGTGGTCGAGTCAGATTCTACTATGATGTTAGATAAGCCCAAATTCTGACATAAAGATAGGCCATCAAGCATGGCCCAAGCCTCCGCCACGATGTTAGACACAATGCCATATTATCTGGTAAACGTAAAGAGCAAATTACTAGTATGATCCCTACAGACACCCCCACCACCACTGATACCTAGGTTGTTCCTTGAGGAGCCATCTGTGTTAAGCTTCAGGCAGCCAAAGGGTTACTTTGTCCACCTAACAAAATGGGGGGGCGCTGCTAGTAGGAGGGGTTTAGCGATCTTCAAGGACTTAAGAATGGAGCAGTAGCAGAGGTGATCTTGGAATCTGCTGGGAGGGACGAACCAATCTCGTTGAGCCAGCAGGACACCCTGAAGATGATGGATTGTGCTAACATGTTATGATTCTCAAAGCGGGCTGAATTTCTGCCTAACCAGATCTCCCAAGTAACAAGGGTGGGGAGGAGACCAATGAGCGTGGAAATGCAGGAAGTATCGCTGGCAGGTGAGAACCACTGAAGGACGAGCGGGCATAGGAGTTGATTGGGGATAATCGGGATGCGAAACAGGTGGTGAAAGTGGGCCCAGACTTGCCTGGCTATGATGTCGTGGTAGAAGAGGTGATTGGTTGATTCCTCTTCACCCCCAGGGGTGGCAGCCGCAAGATCATGATGCTGCCTAAGTTGATGGTGGGTGCAGGATGAGCTGAGCAATGATAGAGGGGAACTGTAATGAGGGGGTGCTGGAGAGGAAGAAGGTGAAGAGGAGGAAGCTAGGCAGGGATGTCTGCAGCACTCGCATCAAGAGGCAAGGTTGACGCCAAACCTCTTCACAGCTTGGTCCACAGGGATGGCTTTGTGAAATGCTTTCCAAGTAAAGATAGATATTTTAGGAGGGAGAGATCTGTGCCATAACCATTTTCTCCAGGGGGCTAGCGGGTGATGGGATCTGATGACGTTTCATGCAGATTTTAAGGAGAATTTACCTGAGGTGGTTAAATCCCAAATCATCTTATCATGCTGGTTAGACAAAGTCACCTGGGAGACAGCGATGGATTGCATTGTAGAGGGGGTGATGAAATCGTGAATGTTAGAGAAATCCTAGTGGCCATTACGGGAGAAGAAGTCACTGATAGTAGCTAAGAGAAGAGAGGGAGGAACCGATCTCACAGTGGCAGTTGCAAGAAGACCGCATCCCAACTAGTTGTGAGTCTAAATGCTGATTTTACCTTCTCCAACAAGCCATCTGGAGTGATGCAGAGCTGTGGGCATTGCTTTAAGAATCTCTTTCCAGGTTGGTGAGGAGGCTGACCCAACTACCCCGCCATGGAAGATAAATTTCCAGAAGAATTTTGCAGTGAAGAAGCAGGCCCATAGGGATATGTTCTGAAGGAGGTTCCAGCACATTTTAACTCTAGCAGCATACATCACGTCTTCAATATGTCTGATTCCCAAACCTCCTTTGTGAAAAGGGGTGCATAGCTTCGTCCATTTGATCCAATGTTTTTTGGGCCCCTCCTCAGTACTACCCCAGAAGAAGTTGGCAAAAGCACGATTGAGGGAGATGAGGACTGACTTGGGGATGTTAACTACTGAAAGAAGGTGGATGGGCATGCTAGTTAAGACATGCTTTATGAGAGTCAGCTTTGCAGCAGGATTTAGGAGTTTGGCCTTCCAACCATCAATTTTCCTTGTAATCTTATGGACAAGCTGATGAAGCATAGTGTTCCTGATTTTCTCTTTGGACAGAGGGACACCGAGATAGGTTGTTGGGAGGAAGCCTTGGTTGAAGCCTATGAGAATAGACAGTCGATGGGCCTTGCGTCTAGGAGTTTTAGCTGGAGTGATGAAGATAGTCTTGGACTTATATTGACCTTTTAGCCTGAGCAAGCTTCGTAATCACGAATGAAGGTTAGCAAATTACGCACGTTGTGATACCTGCCATTTAGAAACAAGATCACATCGTCAGTATAAAAAAAAAAAGGTGGGTGATGGTCGGGCATTGCCTGGGTAGGCTATAGGGATGGCAGATCCCAAATGATAAAAGCTGAGAGAGGCCTTTGCTAAACACTTCAGCAGCAAGGATGAAAATTGACGAGGAGAGAGGATCGCCTTGTCTGATGCCTCTAGTAGCCTAGAAGAACTCGAAACTGTGGCCATTAATGAGAATAGAGAACCAAACGTCCCTCCAGCAATGCTCCACCTGAGCAATCCATTGCTGATGAAAACCTCTGAAGGACTTGAGATATGAAAGTCCATTCCAAATGATCGTAGGCCTTTTCCATATCGAGCTTGACAATGAGGTTACCTCCAAAGACTTTACGGTCAATCTCGTGGATCATCTCGTGAGCAATTGAGATGTTATCAGCAATGAGGCACCCCTTGACGAAGGCCCCTTGTTCTGGGGAGATGACAGCTGGAAGGATGGGAGATAGTCTGGACGTCAAAATCTTGGATAGGATTTTCATGACATAGTTGCATAAAATGATTGGTCTAAAATCTGTAATGAGAGCTGGGTTTTACTTTCTTGGAATGAGGCATATATTGGTATAAAGGAAGGCTTTGGGAATGGGACCTCCCTTAAGAAAATCTTTTGCACCTCCAAATCCATCGGGGCCCGAGGCATTGTCAAGCAGAACGGAAGAGACCGCTTGCTTGACCTCCTCTATTGACAGAGGGCGTAAGAGGAGGGAGTTCATCCGGTCAATTACTAACCTTGGGATGGAGTTAAGAATGGACTGATTTGAGGAAATGCCTACCGAGGAGAAGTAATGTTGAAAATGATTGATTGCTTTGTTGCCTATCTCCTCCAAAGTACCTTTTATCTCACCCGATGGCGTCTTCAGATTGGTGATAGTCAGATGTTTGTGCTTGATGAGGATAGATTTATGGAAGAACTGAGTGTTTCTGTCACCCTCCTCAAGCCACTGGATCCATGATTTTTGTTTCCAAAAAATTTCCTCTTATAGCAGGGTCTTCTTGAGGATCGTCTGGGCTTTGTGAAGGTTAATCTAATTAACATCAGACTGAGAGGAGAGGAGATCTTACTCTGCCTTGAAGACTTGTGACTCAGCTTCCTGAACTTTTTTGTGAACATCCCCAAACATGTCTTTGTTCCATGATTTCAGTCTATTTTTGAAGATCTTTAGCTTGATGGAGAATTTGAACATGGGAGTGGCGATAATTTCTACGCTCCAGGTATCCGGAACAACCTTGTGGACGTCGTGGTGAATAGTCCACATCCGCTGGAACTTGAAAGGGCGGGGGAAAATTTGGGGCTCTTGGGCAATAGTGAGGAGCAGAGGGGAGTGGTCCAAGTGAGCTCTGGAAAGATGGTTTACCTTGGAAGCTGGGAAAGCACTCAGCCAGGATACGTTGACGAGCATTCTGTCTAGCCTTGCCCAACGACGACTGGTACCTGACTTGTTGTTACACCAAGTGAATTGGGATTCAGAGAATCCCAAATCTAGCATGCCTGTGTCATTAACCACATCTAAAAAGTCCTGCATAGCAGCGGACATTTGGGGTGGTCCACCTAGTCTGTCGGCCGGGGATAATGTGGTGTTAAAGTCCCCACTGATCAACCAGGGGCCTTGAATAGAAGCGTGAATAAACCTCAGTTCGTCCCAAAGAGCCTTCCTTTGAGTTCTTGAGCAACTCACATAAACAGTGAAGATGGTGATAGGGAGGGGGTAGTCGCTGGAGGAGAGCTTTAGGGAAAGGCATTAGCTGGAATCGCCTACGGTCTGGGTGACAATGTTCTCGGAAGTCAAGATCCAAATTTTGTTCCCAAGTGCATTGCCGAAGATGTGGTTTGAGAAGCCTAGCTTGGCAGCCACTGCCAGTTTCTTAGAATCCCTGATCATAGGCTCTTGGAGAAGAAGAACGGCTGGTTTGTGCTTTTTGATCAGCCGTTTCAGGTATCGAGAAGTAGGGGTATTGCTGACCCCTCTCACATTCCATGAAAGGAAGTTAGACATCAGAAGACCAACCTTTTTTCCTAGCCCTTTTCTATTTGGTCTTCAGCCTCTGGCTTTTCCTCTTGATCTGACTCAGTTTCTGTTTCAGCAAACTATCTGATTTCCTTGCAATCCTACGTGTGGGGCCATCCTCAGCGTTATTGCTTGCAGAAGTAGCCTTAGGGGAATTCCTGTGGTTGGGATGGCCTTGAATGTCCACCCAATGGGTGAGACTAGGAACCTTCTTGACCTGGGGCTGTTTAGAAGATGGGTGCTAGTCAGCATCCACCGATGATATGATGCCAGCTTCCATTGCTCATGGGAAGAGACTCTTGTTCAACATTTCATCAGAACACGCTCTACGGTGGCGTTACTGTAATGTCGGGGAAAGGCGGGTAGCCACGACTTCTCCTTCTACCAGGGAGAAGGATCGAGTTGGAGAGGCACAGCTCAGGGGAGTAGACCGCTTATCCTTAAAAAGGTCCTTGACCCCTGATAACCATTTCTCCTATGCCTCCATAACGATCGGGTTAGGATAGGGCCATGGGACCGGGGTAGAAGGTAGGGGTGGTCGATCTGAGAGAGGAGTTGTGATGGGGTTGGGATAGGTTGCAAGGGTCAGGGGTTGAGGGGCGGAGAGAATGGGGGAGTGGATAGATTAAAGAGGCAGGGGAGCCTGCAACGAAAGAGAGGGGGTACCACCGAGGACCGGGGATCATATCAAGCGTTTGGTGGTCAGGGAGTGACGAGGCCCATTGGAAGGAAGGGGGAGGGAGATGCAGGGGCACTGGGACGGGAGGAGAGGGTGAGAGAAAATGGTGGCTTGCTGGAAGGATGGGAGGCTGAGTAGTGAGGGGCTGGGGTTGGGGAATAGGTGGGGAAGGGGGGGAGATAGGAAGAGGCAGAGGTGTTGTGGAAGAATGAGAGGCTATGGGTGACGACCGAGAAGGCTGAGTAGGTTCAAGGCAAACAAGGTGATCGGTTGAGTCGTGGGATGAGTGCTAACCACCAAAAGCCCCCCCTCATATGGGCGTCTTTCTCCGTTTATGGTGATGGTGGGCTGATTTGCAAATGTCCGGGCCACCCATTGCTTGGTGTTTTCCTGAGGTGAATGAGCTTTAGCAATCTGAGAATCCCCAGGAGGGTAATGGGGATAATCCAGGGATGTGAAAATATGGTGGGGGTGGCCCTCGACCAAGAGAGTGATCTGTTGAAATAGGGGAGCATTCGGGTGTGGGAGGACCTTAGCCCTAGCAAAGTAGCAGTTCTGGCCTTCTATCGAACACCTGTCGAGCTCGAGGATAGACCCCATCTGTTCTGCGATTTGGCGGATGGTTTGCTCACACCAAGCTAGGAGGGGATTGCCGTCAATTCGAATCCAGAAGTCCTGACCCGAGATCAGCATGCTTGAGTTCCAACGGTGTGGGTTAACCAGAGAGATTTTTTTGTGGAGGGTCGTTGCACTCGAGAAGGATTTGAGGCTTTCTTTCGCTTGAAATTGGAGAAGGTACCTTGTGCTTGAGATCCTGAAAATCTCCACCGGAGTGTTGCAAAACGTAGAAGAACGATCCCTGCAAGGTCACTGGATGCGTCATTTAGAGTCATAAGTTCGGCTACTAGAGCATTGGCCAGATCTGCACGACCTTGATCTGTTATCCATTTCGGCACGATGAGGGAGTCAGAAGGCTTAGGAGGGTTGGGGGGTTGGAGAACTCCAACATATGTGTGAGGGGGTGGGTGAGCTGCAGCACTGTGGGATGGGTGAGGTGGGGGAGCCGGGCAAGGGGTTTAGCGACAATGGGTCAAGGTGGCAGGACAGGTCTGGTAGTTGGAGTGGAGGAGGAAGGGGGGTTTTTCCATTGGATAGCGTCCTTGACCACCATCCTACGGCGAGTCAGGAAGCGATCGTGAAGGAGATCCCTTGTCGAGACTGCCTCCTCCTTCTTCGCGAAGCGGACGAAGCCATATCCTTTGCTTCTTTCGGTGCCTGCAAAAGATGGGATTTATATATCCGAGGCATCCCCAAATTGGGCGAATCGCTTTCTGAGATCATCTTCTGTAACGGAGAAGGCGAGGTTACCGACGAAGAGACTCCACCCAACCTCCCTTGCGCATCTATTTCGGGTAGTCTCCCAAGTCGTATCCTTCGAACCCCTTCCATAGGGGTTGGGGAGGGAGCCCGACATGTGCCCAGTTCAAGCGGCCATGGCTTTAGTCGATGCACAGATCCTGATCGAGCAACTTCTCAAAGTCGCTCTCCCCCGAAAGGGCGATGGTAGAGGAGCCGGGGGAAATGCCGGGCCACTGGAAATCCCGCCGGCGGAGGACGAGAGGTTCAAAATTCAATTCTCCCGCCTGCAAGTTTGCATTCTATCCAAACAGGCCTTTCATGAATTGTCCTTTTCCAGTTGAATGTGGACCGTTGCTGTAATTTCTTCCTTAATGTCTGTTTAACAATTGAAGATTCATTATTATACAAATGGGAGATTTTTGTAAATGGTCCATCCACTGTCAGCCCCATCATATAAATGATCTGTACTACTACTGAATTGTGGGCCTCCTTGTGTAAAGAAAAATAAAATGCCTGAGCACTCGAAGTATATTGTACGAGGTTGAGCAAGCATGGTACAAGATTACAAAGTATACAGACCCAAAATTATTTGTTTTTATTTCGTAGGTAAGAATTTTATTAAGAAAAACAAGCAAACACGGGCTGCTAAGGCATTGCCCAGATACAAGGGCAAACAAAGACATCAAGGGCCAGATCATTTCTATAACCCCTTTGTATGGTACAACACAAGATTTATTGCACCAGTAGGCTAAGACAAGACAAACCAAACCTACGTTCCTAAGCACACCATAGTACATCGTGTCCCAAGCACGCATGCTAGTCACATTTTTTTAGGACCTTGATATCCATCCAACGAGACTCCATGTAGTAGGAGCGGTCATTCTGTGCATAAACACCACATTTGAAGTAATGAGAGGCCCCTCCATGATCATCCGCTGTTAATTTTAGAACCCCATCGATGAAAATGCTAACTTTTTTCGTATCGACATCATGGATAACATTTAGGCGGAACCATTGATCGTAGATGTAAGGGACAATGATCGGGGTCCTGTAGTACGTGAGAGAACCATTGTACACCCTCATCATTGCAGTTGTGGCACGGGTGCTTGCACCAAAGACCTGCATGATGCACACACCCGTTGTCCCATTCGGCACAAATCCATACCCTTCAAATTGCCAGACTCCAGAAGAATAATCATATCCCTGAGTGAGAAATTTGTAAAATCAGTACAATTAGAAAGAGTGAAAAAGCTAATTAATGGTCTCTTGTGAAAAGGGATGGCTATCTTAGTAACATTTTTAGAGGATATTATTGCAATGATAGTTGCCCACGTCATAATTACATTAGTTGTCATTTTTGTTTACGGTAAGGACGACTTGTTACCCTCTCATATTAGTAGTATGCTAATCACAGTAGTAGACAATTGATGTGACCTTTCCTAGTTGTGATGTGCAATAATTCCCTTCTTCAGGAGTTGTCAATCCTTGATTTTGGAGATCTGAAGTAAGAGTCATCAATCCTCATATTAGAAAACCCCACCACTGAATTTGAAGCACATCCCTAGATTAGGGTAGAGATTATTTCTCTCTTGAATACCACAACATTGACAAGCTATAGTAGTAACAATATAATCGAATGCTTTATAATGTAAAGATCAAATAATGAACTAATGGAGAACTTTTCTTTCTAGATCGGAGTTCCACGTTCAGGGTCTTCTAACTTTGATTAACGTGGGGATTGGTGCTATTAGGAATGTAAAGGGTTAACAAAGGCTAGGGAAAGTTCGGGTCCAGGATTGCCTCTTCTTTTGTATAGTTTGGAGGGGAGTTCAAGTCTTTGTCTGTATAGCATCGGTGTGGTTTTGTGGGCCCGCTCGAATGAGCTTGTACTTCCTGTTTCCTTTCAATAATAATTATAGGTGGTTCCTTCCCACCTATTACAAAAAACAAAAAAATAAAAATAAAAAAAAATAAAAAAATAAAATAGAGAGACATTGAGGGTATGAAATCGTTTACTCGTATTATAAGTATCTCAGTGCCAGGATTTGTGTTACTTGTTTGAGAGAGAGAGAGAGAGGTTTTTCGGTAGAGAAGACCCACAGCCTGTACGGACTCCATCTGTGAAGCTATAATGCTCGCTAATGGGCAGGTCGTAGGGTTTTCTGGATGTGAAAGTTCGAGTTATTGAGTGGAACAGCGACAAACCCGTATGTGGGGTCACTAGAGGCCCAACCCAATGCACCCATGGATGCATAGAAGGACGATGGCAGTAAAGGCTAAAGGAAAGACAGAAATTATGTCCTTCCCTTAACCAACTCAATAAGAAGAAGCAACAATAGCAGAAGAAGGGACGTTAATGGGACGCAGTGAAATTTGGGCATGGATGCCGTGAATGCATGGTTTGGTTTATATGTAATGTGGAGCTACTGAAAAGGATCCAAATGGAGGGACGGTGGGCCAAATCGTAAGACCCGTGTCCTAATCCGTACCATTTCATTAGCTTCCGCGGTCCTTCCGGTCAAATTCCGGCAACCTTCGCACCGTATTCGGTATTTGCGCACGATCCTAAGTCAGTCCCGCACACCGACGTCGGCTCGATCCGAAACTTATGTCTTGGTGATCGCGCTGCCGCCGCGGTTCCAACGCCGTGACTTGCGCACCGAACCGATACCTGTGCCAGAAGATCGATCTGCCTTTATTCCGAAGAAACACCGCGTGCTGTATTTCGAAGGAATCTCTACACAATTAGTCCCACTAATTAACCATAAATGCAACCATACCTCAAAGTACCTCACCCATTCCCTCTTTTTCCAAAAGTCCACCATCTTTCCACCTCACCATTCCTCTTTTCTCATTTTCAACCTCAACCATCCCTCTTCTCCACCAATTTCAAACTAAACCATACCTCTCATCACTCCTTTCTTACAACCACCACTCCACCCATCCCTCCATCCATTATTTCTATCTCTCCCTCTCATTCTCTAGCAAAATTTCCAAATCCCATGAGAAATTTCACTCATCCAACACTCCTCTCTCAACTTCAAGTGTGACCCACCCTCTCATCTCCAATCTCAACCATTCATCCTTCATCAATCTCCATTAAAAGTGAAGGTAAGGAGCTAAGGAGTCCAAGGGAGCTAGGAGAAGGAAGATAAGGTGGGTGTTTTGCCATTATTCTAAAATTATAGGGCCCACTTGTTGGTGGGACCCATTTGGATGTATGTGATTTAATCAAGAGGGCCCATAGTGGCGGGGTTCCTCTATCTCACCGTATATCTCTCTCCCTCTCGCTCTCTCTTCCTTTGTGATGGTGTGAATCCCACCAATATGTGTTACATCTACCCGTCCCTCTACATTAGACGGTGTGGCCCATCTTATTGTAGGTGATGATCCACACCATCCACCGTTAGGTGGGCCAAATACTTTATATATATGTAAATATATGTTATATTTTATATAATATATATAATATATATAATATAATATGTATTATATATATAATATAATATAATATATGTATAAGTATTGGTGGGCCACATTCACGTGGGACCCACCACATTTTTGTGAGTATATATACAAACCGTCCAGCGTCCCTGGACGCTGGACGTTGCAACATTGGACTATTAAAAAAAAAAAAAAAAGAGAGAGAGAGAGAAGAAAGGAGTGGTGGGCCACTCATGCAGGCCCCACCTTGATGTATATGTAAGATCCGAGCCGTCCATGTTGTTCCTCAACTCATTTTAGGCGTTGAGCCGAAAAATGAAGTTGATCCCATTTTCTGGCGGGCCGTACCATCTGTACAAGTCGGACCCGTGGTTAGGTTGATCCAGAATGTTGATCTGATGGGCCTCATTTTGGAAGGAAGATGCATGAAAAACATCCAGATCAGAATCATAACTCTTCAATCAGTGGCCTACAAATAAACAGTTGTGGAAAAAAAAAAAAGCAACTTTACTGAAAGAAGGGAAAGCTTGAATAGCTAGGATCCGTCAATATGGAAGAATTTATGGGGCCCATATGCCAACGGTCATGATTACCGAACAACACACCCACTTCTAAAGACCAGGCACATCAGTAAAAGATCCACATCTTATAATTCCTCCTCAAAACTCATGCAAGTTATATATTGGTTCCAAGTTATAGACAATAAAAATGATGTATCATCAATGCAAGCCAAAAGACTCACAATTCAACGGGCTGGATTGTGAATCACATCTCGGTGGGCCCCAAAACAAAAAAAAAATAAAAATTTTTACAGCAGCAGCAGCGCTGCTGCTGCTGCAGTACGGGCGACGGCCAAGAGGCAGGGACCCACGGCTCCATCCGTGGGCCCCACCATGATGTATATTTTGTATCAACACCGCCCATTTGGTGGGCCACCATTCGACATGGACCCCCTCTAAAAATTAGGCCAATCCAACGCTCGGCGGCCCACATCACAAGAAACAGTGTGAATTGAACTCTACCATTGAAACCCTTTCTGGGTCCACGTGTTCGTTCGCACGTGTGTATGCATGTGGGTGTGTGTGCACGTGTGTGAGTGTGTGTGTGTGGGCATACATATCTATATATGTATATACATATATGTGTGTATATATATATAATATTATATTATTATTATATATAATATTGTATATGTCTACCTATAATAATATTATATATATTTGATGGTGGGCCTATATGGGCCCCACCATGATGCAAGTGTTACATCCAAGTTGTTCAACCATATGGCCGTTGTTGAGGCCCACCTGGATGTGTATTTGTGGCCATTATTGAGGCCCACCTTGATATATATATAAGGCCCATGAGGTTGGGCCCATTCGACGTATTGGTGGCCCGATGTCGAGGCCCACTCTGATATCCATAAAGGCCATGTTACGAGACCCATTGTGATGTTTTCAAAGGCTCATGGAGTATGACCCATTGCAATGTACATAAGGCCCACTAATGCGGCCCACTTGATTTATATAAGGCCCATATGAGATGGCCCATTTGATGTATCTCTGAGAACTATGGGTCGAGGCCCAATGAGATGTATATTAGTCCATTGCAATGTGTGATTTCCTATGGTTTGTGTAATGGTGCTTTATGGCGGGCTAAGCCTTGGGAACAATGTTGGTTTGACGTCCACATTGTAAGGACAATGTTGGTTAAATGTCCGCATTGTCACACTCCTTAAAGCCACTGATAGGTTCATACTTATACTCTGCAGGCCGTCTAGGCACATGTCCGTGATACGCAGAGCCCATCCCTATATGCATGTTTAGTATAGATACATGATTTATCATCATACGCATCATATGTATGACTGGTATGAGGAGTGATTGATCATAGCATATGCCTTCGAGCAGATTGTTACGAGCTCCCTGATAGGCGGAGTTGCCCATATAAGTGCATGGTACATACAGACTGTTGCATGACGATAATGTGACTCATGCATTTGCATTTGTGTGATTATAGTTACTATATGCCCTAGCGACATCAGGGCCATAGCCTCCACAGATACATCGTGGATGGCAGGATTGGAAACCGGAAATATTTAGTTCTAGCATACGGGCGCCATAGACGTCCCTGGGTGAAAATCCCTAAACTCGATGGTACCAGAGGATGACTCCAACGCCGAGACCGAGTGGATATACGAGCGCATGAGGGCCGAATACCAGGAGGCCGCGTCTCCCACCGTGTCGTGGTCGGTTGGAAAGGAGTGTGGCCTTACTCGCCCGAGGGTAGGGGCAATACTAGGCCGAGTTTGACCACTCGCGAATGGGTCCGCTATCGACGTGCGGCGGATAGGTATTGGCGACTATTGGTCGCGGATAGTGAGGTTTCTTACGCTCATTTGGACTGCGCGGAGAGCCGCAGTGCCATTTGGAGTGTATTGAACCCCTGTGATTATCCAGAGAGAACTGTACCGATACATGTTGAGGATTGGCATGCTTGAGTTGCATCTTGCATCGCATGGCCGTGTTATGGCCGATAGCATTCATATCTTGCACCGCATAGCCTGACGGGTGATTGCATTCATGTGCTCATCACCATGATTCCGCATCACTCGACCTTGCATTTTGAGTACGCTTTATATTGCGCACACACTTACACCACCCTCTAAGCTTTCCATGTTTATGCACGATTGATGCGTGCAGTGACGCCGGACGCAGGCGCAGCCATAGTCTCGCCGTAGTTGGAGCGTGCAGCTGAGCTCTGGAGTTTGCTTCTTTTGTTAAATTGTATTTTTCCCTTTTGTCGCATTGTACTAAAAAGTTTTTGATCATAGTGGATTTTGTGGTGGTGTTCTTGTGGTTATTAGTTGTGGGTTATGCTTTTGTTATGCTCATTATGAATCAGACTGATGATTTGAAATCCTCCTTGTAGTATCCCAGGATCGGAACCTGGTGAATGGGTGCCGGGATCCGAAAATGGGGTTCTACGGAGGCTGTCGGCGCCGGATTCGGCGATCGGAAATTTTGTGAGCCCGGTTTCCGAGTTCGGGGCGTGACAGAAGTTGGTATCAGAGCATAACTCGGGAATAACCAAGAACAACATTACATGTCTGCTATGAATGATTAAGTCCTAAGTTCGGATAGCCTAGCGATCTTTTATTACAGACCCTTAACGAGAGCCTTTAAGTTGATAGGCACCTTCGCTCTTTCCTGTAGGACATGGCGCGTAGGAGAGTGACCCGATCGACTCCCGCACCACCTGAGACTTCAGCTCCACCACCTGCGGCTCCCGCACTACCACCTACGACACCTGCTCCGCCACCAGAGATTCCTACCGCTCAGCCTGAGGATGTCGCTCCTCTACCAGAGATTCATACCGCCCATCCTGAGGATGCTACACCTCCACCAGATACTAGTGCGGATCCGACCGTATCTGTGAGTGCTTCTCAGTTGCAGCAGATGCTGCATGCTGTGACGGCCGCACTCCAGGGGCAGAGTAGACACCCGGTTGTTTCACCGGCCCAGGCAGAGCAGGAGCGCGCGAGTGCCCTACTTCGAGAGTTCCGACAGTTTGACCCTCCGCGTTTCCAGGGCGAGCCAGATCCGACAGCAGCTGAGAGGTGGCGCTCCGATGTGGAGAAGATTTTTGATACCATGTCATGTACGACCGAGCAGCGAGTTCGGTTGGCAGTGTTTCTTTTTCAGGGCGAGGCCGAGCACTGGTGGACCTCGGTTACCCGCGTCGCAGGACCTGACTACATCTGGACATGGGATGATTTTGTAGACCGATTCGAGGAGCAGTACTTCCCTGACCATATTCGACGTCAAAGAGCACTAGAGTTCGAGACTTTGGTGCAGGGAGACATGACCGTGGCTCAGTACGCGGCTCGTTTCGTGGCGCTATCGAGGTTTGCGCCTTATATGGTTGATGATGAGGGGCGGAAGGCCCGCCGTTTCGAGAGCGGCCTACGTTACGGTCTTCGAGGCCGTGTGATCGGGCACGAGCTTCCGACCTTTCAGGCTGTAGTGCGGAGGGCTCAGATCTACGAGACTGAGTGGGCTGGCGCGCAGGCCGACAGAGATCAGAGGAGGGGTCAGAAGAGGCAGCTCTCCAAGAGCTCCCAAAGCAGCGCGACCACAGAGGTATAGGAGCCACCCACCGCTAGAGCACCAGATTCAAAGAAGACCTCCAAAGACCACCCCAGCCTGCCATAGGACTTGTTTTGATGTGGTGGGACAGGGCATCGCCTGTCTGAGTGCCTCGCCCTCACTGCAGCAGCCGAGAGGATCACAGCAGCCTCACCTACATCCGTCGAGAGCACCACAAGCCTTTCAAAGACAAAGAAATGACCTCGAGACCTCAGAGCTCCAAAGACAAAGAATGACCCCATCAAGCGACCACGCCACCTCAGGCCACCGAGGCCCCAGCAGCAGCAGAGCAGGATAGGCCGCCGCAGAGGCAGCAGCAGCACTGGGGACCTTAGAGGGGACAGGCACCTCCCCAGCCAGCTCAGGCTAGGTTCTACGCGGCTCAGCAGGACCCGCAGTCATCCGGAGGAGTTGTCGAGGGTATACTTCCCGTCTCTTCATGCATCGCTCGAGTATTATTTGATTCTGGCGCTTCTCACTCATTCATGTCCGAGGGTTTCTGCCGATCGACTGGATGGCAGACAGAGTCTACTAGTGAGGGATTGACCGTATCGACGCCCTTGGGGAGGACCGCAGTATTGGGCCGTTTCTGTCCATCTTGCCCGGTTCTTGTCGGTGATATCTTTTTGCCTGCTGACTTGTTTGTGCTGCCGATGACAGATTTCGACGTTATCTTGGGCATGGATTGGCTTGCCGAGTACCACGCTATCTTGGACTGTTCTGCGAGGACAGTCACATTCTGCATACCAGGCTTGCCGCAGTTCCAGTTCATCGCTGAGCCCAGAGGAGAGCCGTTATCTTGCCTGATGTCCTGCGCCGTCGAGGAGCCTATTGCCTTGTGTATTGATCAGTGGCCGGTTGTTTGCGACTTCCCCGACGTATTCCAGGAGATTCCCGGATTGCCTCCTCGCCGTCATATCGAGTTTCAGATCGATCTTGTGCCCGGTACTGCGCCTATCTCGAAGGCCCCGTACCGTATGGCACCGATGGAGTTGCGTGAGCTGCAGCGTCAGTTGGACGAGTTGCGTGAGTTGGGATTTATTCGTCCGAGCAGCTCGCCTTGGGGAGCGCCGGTACTCTTCGTTAGGAAGAAGGATGGCTCGTTGAGGCTCTGCGTAGATTACCGCGAGCTCAACCGGGTCACGATTAAGAACAAGTACCCGCTCCCGAGGATAGACGATTTATTTGATCAGCTGTGCACCGTTCTTTTCGAAGATTGACTGCGTTCTGGTTATCATCGATTCGTGTCCGAGAGGAGGACATCCCAAAGAGCCTTTCGGACGCGTTATGGTCATTTTGAGTTTCGGGTCATGTTTCAGGTGACCAATGCACCCGCGGTCTTCATGCAGTTGATGAACGAGGTCTTTCGTCCATATCTCGATCAGTTTGTTGTGGTCTTCATCGATGACATTCTGATATATTCGAGGACCCGTGAGGACCATATGCAGCATCTGGAGATCGCCTTGCAGACCCTCCGTGCCCACCAGCTATATGCGAAGCTGGAGAAGTGTGAGTTTTGGCAGGAGGAGGTGAGATTCCTCGGTCACGTGGTGACGAGCGGAGGGAGAAGCAGATGGACCCCTCGAAGGTTGAGGCAAGGCGTCAGTGGGGCCAATCCACGATCGCGTCCGAGATCCGCAATAATTTCCTTGGTTTAGCGGGATATTATCGGCGTTTCATTGAGGGCTTCTCCCGTATTGCAGCCCCGTTGACCAGGTTGACTCGGAAGGGCGCAGAGTTTATTTGGAGTGACGCCTGTGAGCGAGCATTTATGGAGCTGAAGGACCGTCTGACGTCCGCTCCTGTCCTCACTCTTCCCTCTGGGAGTGATGGATTCGTGGTATTTACTGATGCTTCGCGTATTGGATTGGGTGCTGTCCTGATGCAGCACGGCAGACCTGTAGCCTTTGCGTCTCGTCAGCTCAAGGTTCATGAGCTGAACTACCCCACGCATGACTTAGAGCTGGCAGCAGTCGTCTTCGCACTGAAGGTGTGGAGACACTATCTCTATGGGGTTAGGTTCGAGCTCTTCTCCGACCACAAGAGCTTGAAGTATCTATTTTCTCAGTCTGAGCTGAACATGAGACAGACGCTGGATGGAGCTTCTGAAGGATTATGATTTTGACCTCCAGTACCACCCAGGCAAGGCGAATGTGGTGGCGGATGCCCTTAGCCGTCAGCCACGAGGCCTGGTGGCACATATGATGATTCAGGAGTGGAAGATGCTCGAGGATATAGCAGAGTACGACTTTGATTTTGGTCTGCAGTCTTCTATCGTTCAGTTATCGAGCCTGTCGATTCAACCCTCTCTTGTCGCAAGGGTGATCGAGGCTCAGCAGACAGATGAGTCGTTACAGGGTTACCGAGCAGATGCGGCATCTGAGAGTCAGACAGATTGGCAGATGGGTGCTGATGGTGGACTTCGCTTTAGAGGCCGATTGTGTGTCCCGGATATTCCTGAGTTGCGCAGAGATCTTATGACCGAGGCACATCGATCGCGATTTTCTATCCACCCTGGCTCGACGAAGATGTACCGTGATATGAGGAGGCAGTATTATTGGGCAGGGATGAAGCGCAAGATTGCTAGTTTTGTGGCCGAGTGTGACACATGCCAGCGTGTCAAGGCCGATCATCAGAGACCCCCTGGTCTATTGCAGCCGTTGAGCATCCCGACGTGGAAGTGGGAGCACGTATCTACAGATTTCATTATGGGTTTGCCGAGGACTCAGCGCGGTCATGACGCTATCTGGGTTGTCGTGGACCGTCTGACGAAGTCGGCACATTTTCTTGCGATTCGTGCGACTTGGCCCTTAGACCGGCTTGCAAGGTTGTTCATTGAGGAGATTGTGAGACTGCACGGCGTACCAGTCTCGATCGTATCTGACCGAGACCCGAGGTTTACGTCTCAGTTTTGGAGGAGTTTTCAGAGAGCTATGGGCACTGATTTGCAGCTCAGTACCGCGTATCATCCGCAGACCGATGGCCAGACCGAAAGGGTCAACCAGATCCTTGAGGATATGCTTCGGGCCTGCGCGATTGATTTCGGGGGTAGCTGGGATGAGCATCTGCGATTGGCTGAGTTCGCATACAATAACAGCTATCAGGCGACCATTGGCATGGCTCCTTTTGAGGCATTATATGGCAGACCATGCAGATCTCCGAGTTGTTGGACCGAGGTTGGAGAGCGGCGTCTCCTAGGTCCCGAGCTTGTGCAGGAGACATCAGAGGTTATTGATATTATCAGGCAGAGGATGCGCAGAGCCGGCAGAAGAGTGTTGCTGATCGCCGGCGTCGTCCCTTAGAGTTTGATGTAGGGGACCATGTGTATCTCAAGGTCTCGCCTATGAAGGGCGTAGTTAGATTTGGAGCGAAGGGTAAGCTTGCCCCGAGATTCATAGGACCTTTCGAGATCACTGAGCGCATTGGCGCTGTGGCCTATCGGCTTGCCTTACCATCTCAGTTGTCTGGCGTCCACAACGTTTTTCACGTCTCTATGTTGAGGAAGTGTGGGTCAGACATAGTTCCTGTTATCGATTGGCAGCCGTTGGAGGTTCGTGAGGACGCTTCTTACATCGAGCAGCCAGTTCGTATCCTTGATCGGAAGGAGCAGGTCCTCCGAACCAAGGTCATTCCCTTGGTGAAGGTTCAGTGGGGTCACCATTCTGTGGATGAGGCATCTTGGGAGCGCGAGGCTGAGATTCGAGAGCGCTATCCTCATCTTTTTTTATGATTGATTGTATGTTGTATGTTGTATGCTGTCTCTGATATTTTTATGGCGATGCTTTGCTTCCTCTTCTCCTATGATTTATTTTTCTTGTGTTTATTGTTTAAATTTCGAGGACGAAATTTTTATTTGGTGGGGAGAGCTGTAAGACCCGTGTCCTAATCCGTACCATTTCATTAGCTTCCGCGGTCCTTCTGGTCAAATTCCGGCAACCTTCGCACCGTATTCGGTATTTGCGCACGATCCTAAGTCAGGTCCCGCACACCGACGTCGGCTCGATCCGAAACTTATGTCTTGGTGATCGCGTCGTCGCCGCGGTTCCAACGCCGTGACTTGCGCACCGAACCGATACCCAGGTAAGAAGATGCCGATCAGCGTTTATTCCGAAGAAACACCGCGCGTTGCGGATTTCGAGGGAATCTCTACACAATTAGTCCCACTAATTAACCATAAATGCAACCATACCTCAAAGTACCTCACCCATTCCCTCTTTTTCCAAAAGTCCACCATCTTTCCACCTCACCATTCCTCTTTTCTCATTTTCAACCTCAACCATCCCTCTTCTCCACCAATTTCAAACTAAACCATACCTCTCATCACTCCTTTCTTACAACCACCACTCCACCCATCCCTCCATCCATTATTTCTATCTCTCCCTCTCATTCTCTAGCAAAATTTCCAAATCCCATGAGAAATTTCACTCATCCAACACTCCTCTCTCAACTTCAAGTGTGACCCACCCTCTCATCTCCAATCTCAACCATTCATCCTTCATCAATCTCCATTAAAAGTGAAGGTAAGGAGCTAAGGAGTCCAAGGGAGCTAGGAGAAGGAAGATAAGGTGGGTGTTTTGCCATTATTCTAAAATTATAGGGCCCACTTGTTGGTGGGACCCATTTGGATGTATGTGATTTAATCAAGAGGGCCCATAGTGGCGGGGTTCCTCTATCTCACCGTATATCTCTCTTTCTATCTCTCTCTCTCTTCCTTTGTGATGGTGTGAATCCCACCAATATGTGTTACATCTACCCGTCCCTCTACATTAGACGGTGTGGCCCATCTTATTGTAGGTGATGATCCACACCATCCACCGTTAGGTGGGCCAAATACTTTATATATATGTAAATATATGTTATATTTTATATAATATATATAATATATATAATATAATATGTATTATATATATAATATAATATAATATATGTATAAGTATTGGTGGGCCACATTCACGTGGGACCCACCACATTTTTGTGAGTATATATACAAACCGTCCAGCGTCCCTGGACGCTGGACGTTGCAACATTGGACTATTAAAAAAAAAAAAGAGAGAGAGAGAGAGAGAAGAAAGGAGTGGTGGGCCACTCATGCAGGCCCCACCTTGATGTATATGTAAGATCCGAGCCGTCCATGTTGTTCCTCAACTCATTTTAGGCGTTGAGCCGAAAAATGAAGTTGATCCCATTTTCTGGCGGGCCGTACCATAGGAAACAGTGTCCGTACCTTTGATTTGCTCCCTGATGCTCCTGTACATCTAAAAAGGCTCAATATTGGACTCTATGGGATGGTATCAAGCCACAGAGACCAATGGATGGAGTGGATCGTACTGAAGCGGGCCCCACCTAGGAAAAACCGCAAAAACTCTCTTTTTCAAAAAAAAAAAAGAAGAGAAGAAGCAGCAGCGTTGCTGCCGCTGTCAGAAGGCGCAGGCGCGCTGCCTGCGGCTGCGCCAGACGGTCTGACGGACGGACGGCCTGGGCTCACGGCCCCCCCGCTGTGGTCCCACCTTGGTGCATTTCGGCCATCAACACCGTGCATTTGATGGGTCCCCATAGTTCAGCCGTCCACCCCAAAATTCAGCTGTATATGGAACTCCGGTGGGCCACATCATTGAAAATCATGTGAAGACATACTAAAACATATAAAATCATTTGGCAGGGCCCACCTGAGTTTTGTATGTTGCTTAAACTTGGTCTGTACCCTCAGTCAAGTGGGACACACATAATGGACGGGCTGGATTGTGAATCACATCTCGGTGGGCCCCAAACCAAAAAAAAAAATAATAAATAAAAAAAAAAAAAAAATTTGTTTTACATTTGGTGACGGGCGGCCAAGAGGCAGGGACCCACGGCTCCATCCGTGGGCCCCACCATGATGTATATTTTGTATCCACACCGTCCATTTGGTGGGCCACCATTTGACATGGACCCCCCTCAAAATTCAGGTTAATCCAGCGCTCGGGCGGCCCACATCACAAGAAACAGTGTGAATTGAACTCTACCATTGAAACCCTTTCTGGGTCCACGTGTTCGTTCGCACGTGTGTATGCATGTGGGTGTGTGTGCACGTGTGTGAGTGTGTGTGTGTGGGCATACATATCTATATATGTATATACATATATGTGTGTATATATATATAATATTATATTATTATTATATATAATATTGTATATGTCTACCTATAATAATATTATATATATTTGATGGTGGGCCTATATGGGCCCCACCATGATGCAAGTGTTACATCCAAGTTGTTCAACCATATGGCCGTTGTTGAGGCCCACCTGGATGTGTATTTGTGGCCATTATTGAGGCCCACCTTGATATATATATAAGGCCCATGAGGTTGGGCCCATTCGACGTATTGGTGGCCCGATGTCGAGGCCCACTCTGATATCCATAAAGGCCATGTTACGAGACCCATTGTGATGTTTTCAAAGGCTCATGGAGTATGACCCATTGCAATGTACATAAGGCCCACTAATGCGGCCCACTTGATTTATATAAGGCCCATATGAGATGGCCCATTTGATGTATCTGAGAACTATGGGTCGAGGCCCAATGAGATGTATATTAGTCCATTGCAATGTGTGATTTCCTATGGTTTGTGTAATGGTGCTTTATGGCGGCTAAGCCTTGGGAACAATGTTGGTTTGACGTCCACATTGTAAGGACAATGTTGGTTAAATGTCCGCATTGTCACACTCCTTAAAGCCACTGATAGGTTCATACTTATACTCTGCAGGCCGTCTAGGCCCATTTCTGTGATACGCAGAGCCCATCCCTATATGCATGTTTAGTATAGATACATGATTTATCATCATACGCATCATATGTATGACTGGTATGAGGAGTGATTGATCATAGCATATGCCTTCGAGCAGACTGTTTATGGGCTCCCTGATAGGCGGAGTTGCCCCATATAAGTGCATGGTACATACAGACTGTTGCATGACTGATAATGTGACTCATGCACTTGCATTTGTGTGATTATAGTTACTATATGCCCTAGCGACATCAGGGCCATAGCCTCCACAGATACATCGTGGATGGCAGGATTGTATACCTGAAATATTTGATTCTAGCATACGGGCACCATAGATGTCCCTGGGTGAAAATCCCTAAACCCGATGGTACCAGAGGATGACTCCAACGTCGAGACCGAGTGGATATACGAACGCATGAGGGCCGAATACCAGGAGGCCGCGTCTCCCACTGTGTCGTGGTCGGTTGGAAAGGAGTGTGGCCTTACTCGCCCGAGGGTAGGGGGCAATACTAGGCTGAGTTTGACCAGCTCGCGAATGGGTCCGCTATCGACGTGCCGGATAGGTATTGGCAGACTATTGGTCAGGCGGATAGTGAGGTTTCTTACGCTCATTTGGACTGTGCGGCTAGGAGAGCGACAGTGCCATTTGGAGTGTATTGAACCCCGGTGATTATCCAGAATGAGAACTGTACCGATACATGTTGAGGATTGGCATGCTTGAGTTGCATCTTGCATCGCATGGCCGTGTTATGGCCGATAGCATTCATATCTTGCACCGCATAGCCTTGTACGGCTGATTGCATTCATGTGCTCATCACCATGATTCCGCATCACTCTGACCTTGCATTTTGAGTACGTTTATATTGCGCACACACTTACACCACCCTCTAAGCTTTCCATAAGCTTATGCACGATTGATGCGTGCGGTGACGCCAGACGCAATCGCACCATAGTCTCGCGTAGTTGGAGCGTGCGGTGAGCTTCGGAGTTTGCTTCTTTTTTACATTGTATTTTTCCCTTTTGTCGCATTGTACTAAAAAGTTTTTGATCATAGTGGATTTTGTGGTGGTGTTCTTGTGGTTATTAGTTGTGGGTTATGCTTGTGTTATGCTCATTATGAATCAGACTGATGATTTGAAATCCTCCTTGTAGTATCCCAGGATCGGAACCTGGTGAATGGGTGCCGGGATCCGAAAATGGGGTTTATATGTAATGTGGAGCTACTGAAAAGGATCCAAATGGAGGGACGGTGGGCCAAATCAATCCTATTAAAAATTAGCAATGTGATGACCTAGTACACTTCATTTGTTTTCGGTGACCTTGTGTAAATTTTGGCCATTTTGATCAAGCAACAGGGAGATGGCGTTCGGGTCATTAGGAAAATAAATTATTAATTATTAATTCACTCATACGTGTGGCCAGTCTTGGTTATTTAAAATGAGTTGCGTTTAATATCTTAAGCGTGGGAATGATTAGACAAAGTAAATAATCAATGTATATGCACTTTAAATACTATGCATCAATGTTTGATCAATATGTTAATGGTGGGGGCCACCACCTTCTTTGGAGGTCCTACACCTCCCGCGGCTGATGATCGGCCTGTCTAATTGTACGGGGACTACTCGCAGGATTTCAAATCCTTCTCATCACTCTGGAACATTTTTTTTCTTTTTTCTTTTTTTTTTCTGGAACATTTGTTTAATGTCCAGTCTTGCCATTGATAGCGTACCATGCTTTGTATGTTCCGTGGCTCATAAATTAGGTTAGTTAGGTCATCTATCAAGCACATATGCATGATGCATGCATCAAATGTAAATTTCTTTACTACGTTTTGTTTTGTTTTGCTTTTGTTTTTTTTTGTTTTTGTTTTTTTTTTGGTTTTTGTTTTTGTTTTTTTATTTTTTATTTTTTTATTTTTATTTTATTATGCCTTTCACAGCCTGATTGAAGGAATGACTTCATTTCTAGAACAAGAGACTGTTGTTGATGTCTTAAATCTATAAACAACAAGGTCTGTCAATGCCATCGAGCAAATGTCGATGCCATCGAAATTTATTGAAAAATCCATATTTTATCCTTAGAATTTTTTGGTGTTTTACTTGATGTCATCGAAGGTATTTCATGCCATCGACAGATCGTCAATGCCATCAAAGTCCAATCGAAGGTGCTAGAGTGCGCGTGCAAAATTACGTAAGTGTGGTATTTGTCTTCTATTCCGATTGTGATACTATATAAGGATATATTTATCATGTGTAATTGGGACTTGGGAGTATAGGGAGGGGTTCTATGTTTTTTAAATTGATTTCTAAAGGTTTCAAGGGCATAGCTTGTGCTTGACAAGTAGATTCGAGGCTTGTTCGAATCGGTAATCTATATTTCTTATAATTTTCTGCTTTTATAGTGCATTACTATTATTTTATGTCGTGGTTTTTTTCCCACAAGGGTTTTTCCACATAAAATTTAATTTCTTTCTGTTTGAACTTAATTGCGCGATTGGAATAATTTTCTTGATTCATCTTCGTGTGCTTCCACAATTCTCTAACAAGTGGTATTAGAGATAACATTTGGAAGTAGATTGAATCTGAAGGCATAGTATCAATGGCTTATAATACAAAGTTCGATGTTGAAAAATATAATTTTGAACTATAGAAGATTAAGATGACTGGTCTCCTAGTTTAACAAGGATTGGACAATGCTCTCCTTAAAAAGCGACTGAAATCTATGACAGATGATGAATGTAATAGGGAAGATAAGAAAGTAAGAACATCTATCCAATTGGGCCTAATGGATGAGGTCCTCTATAATGTCATGAGAGAGAAAACCGCAGAAAATACATGGTCAAATTAAAAAAATATATATGTAAAGAAATCTCTTGAGAATCGATTGTGCTTGAAGCTTCAGCTATTCAATATGAAGATAGCGGAGGGGGCTGATGTTAAGGATCACATTAGTAACTTCAATAAGTTAATTTGTAAATTGTTGGATGTGGAGGGAATGATGAAAGACGAGGATCAGGCATGCATCCTGTCGAATTCTCTCCTGACTTTGTATAAATCATTTAAGGACTCGTTGTGCACTGGTAGATCGACTATTATCGTTGAAATCGTTATCTCAGCCCTTCAGTCGAAGGCGATGAGAAAGAGAATGGGTGACATGGGTCTCTCTACAAATGCACTAGTTACAAGGGGGTAGAATTCTGAATGCGTCAGTGGATCTTCTTAATCGAGGTCTAAATCCAATGGCAATGGTAAATGCAAGTTGAGTGCTTGAATTGTGGGATGTACAGGCACATGAAGAAGGATTGTCAAAATCCTAAGGCAAGAAAAGATAATTCAGAGGGTTCTTTTAAGGAGGCCAGCACAGAGGAATCAAGTGAGGAAATGAACGGTAATGATGTGTTGACCGCATCAAGATCTAGGTACTTCAACGAATAATGAAATTTGAATATGAGGTATTTGTACCAGATGACCCCTCATCGGAGTTGGTTCACCAGTTACAGTGAGTGCGATGGTGGCCAGGTATTTATGGGTAACGATAATGCTTGTTAAAGTTGTTGGTGTTGGATTGATGCGCATCAAGATATTTGATGGCATAGAGTGTATCTTGATCGAGGTGAGACACGTTCTTGAGCTGAGGAAGAGTTTCATATCTCTTGGAGCACTGGATGGATTTGAGTGCAAATTCACCGGATTTAATCGTGTCCTTAAAATTTCAAATGAGGTACTCATAGTCATGAAGGCATAGAGGAGTAGAAACTTTTACAAATTGATCAGAAGCACTTCATGGTTGGAATTACAGCATTTGTAGTGAATTCCATGTCTACATGTATGTGGCATGCACGCGTGGGCCACATGAGTGACTGAAGCATTAAGGTACTTGAGGAAGGAGGCGTGGCACTAAAGAAAATTCACACAAGTGTAAATCCAACTAACATGCTTACGAAAGTGGTTCCTATAAAGAAGTTCAAGTTCTATGCAACTTCTCTAGCCTTTGAAAAAACGAAAAAGAAAAACAAAGTGTGCACAAGAAGCGATGATAGAGCTATGATACAAGGCGGAATTAGAAAAGAGAATATGAAGATATGTAGAATGAAAATTGAAGACATGGTGAAAATTATTGTTGATGTCTTAAATTTGTAAATAACAGGGTCTGTCGATGTCATCGACAGACCACTCGATGCCATTGAGTAGATGTTGACGCCATCAATAGATGCTTGATGCCATCGGAAAAATTCAAAAAAAATCATGCTTTTATTGCTGTAACGTTTTGGTGTTTTACTCGATGTCATTGAAGGTATTCGACTCCATTGACAGATTGTGGATGCCATCGAAGTCCCATCGAAGGTTCCATTCAGCGCGTGCACAGAATTGAGTAAGTGCGTGATTTGTTTCCTATTCCGATTTTAATACTATATGGGGGCTATATATATCGGGTGTAATAGGGAATTTTGAGTATATAGAGGTGTTTTAGGTTTTCTAAATTTATTCCTAAGTGTTTCAAGGCCATAGCTTGGACTTGAGGAGTAGATTCGATGCTTGTTCAAATTGGTAATCTCTATTTCTTGTAATTTTCTGCTTTCATAATGCATTACTTTTGCATTGTGCCGTAGTTTTTTCACGCAAGGGTTTTTTCACGTAAAATTCAGTTTGTTTGTGTTTGAACTTGACTGTGTGATTGGAATACTTTGCTTGATTCATCTCTTTGTGCTTCCATGGTTCCCCAACAGATATATAAGAGGGAGAAGATGATTACATAGTTGTGGCAAGCACGTGAAAATTTTACTAATGAGGGCAGACTATGATCGAAATCTCATCCGCTTGAATAGCCACCACTTCTCATTGTGATCAGATGGTCTGTCATTAGTAGCTGTTAAGAATTTAAAATAATAATAATAATAATAATAATAATAATAATAAAAGGAAAAACAAGAAGAAGGTGGGTAGTAGTTGGCATGGGTAACTAGTTGTGTATCATGAGTCACTGTAGATTGGTGGACATCATAATTATTTTGCAATCTTGACCTCTGATTAATGGATATATTTTGGTCGAATTTGGACAGTCTTCTGCTTTTCATTTCTGCAGTTAATTAGATGTTGAATTTGAACGGTCTTCTACAATTCATTTCTGCCGTCGATTAGATGTCCACTAACTTTCTTTTAATAGGTAAGCTGGGCTCGGACTCAAGACTCAATGTTGAAACACGCCTTGTCTACTGTTAGGCTGTGAGGTTGAGGCAAGCAATTTACCTACTTCACAGTGCAATTTTTCGGGTTATAATCCCACCATCTGACGTCTAGACGGTCTGCACAGCACCATACTTGTGGTATAGTGCCCTGCAGCTTATGATTCTCTGTTTTTATGTTCGGTTAGTTTCTTTTAGGCAGAAAGAAAAGAAGAAGGAAAAGAAAAAAGAAGAGCAAATATAGAAGAGTCATAGTGTTTAAGATGGTATACGAGTATGCGAATCTCAGTACGGGGTGCAGTCATGCTTGTGAGGGCATGAGGCTTGTCTGTAGCGAAAACCCAGAGCCTGTGGACACCATCGATGAAGCTATATCGATCACTTTCCGGCAAGTCGTAGGGTCTTTGAATCTCCAAGTTTGAGCTGTTGAGAGGAAGAGAGACAAACCCATCTGTCGGATCTGTGGGCCCCCAACCAATGGCTCTGTGGGTGCAAAACTGAAGTAGAGCTAGGCAGCGGAGAGCTAAGAGGGAACTAGAACTAATTTTCATCTTCTTCTTCCTCCTCAAAGAAGAGTAGTAGAAGAGTTGGATGTTGGTGTTGGATCGTTACGTTGGTTTGTGCATTTATAATAGTAGGGTGAGTAATTGTTGGGAAATGACAAGTGCACTTTTCTTATACAACTCTCCGCTCACATGTTCCAATTTCGCACACATGTGAGGGATCCAAGCCACTCATCATGTGGGACTAGCTGTGTTGACAGCAGGTTGATCGAAATTGGGAACGGGTAGTCCACACGCCGTCCATTGAACATGGATCTTGGTAAACTTCTGCTAAGAGTCCATTTCTCTTGCATGCATACAGCCCACGCGTT
Organism: Magnolia sinica; assembly: GCF_029962835.1. NCBI lineage: Eukaryota > Viridiplantae > Streptophyta > Magnoliopsida > Magnoliales > Magnoliaceae > Magnolia > Magnolia sinica. Next base: position 110,220,366 of record NC_080574.1, on the reverse strand, counting down.
AAGCAGATTGGCTTTTTCTTTATTTCCTTCTTCTTCTTTTTTTCTTTCGTCCTTTTTAAAAAAAAAAAAAAAAAAAAATTCCTTGCCCAAGGCATCAACATTCAACATGGAGAGGCTGTCATGATCCGCTTCGATCCCACACATGCAGGTTGAACTGGCATGTACAACAATATTACACATAGCGGTGCATGCTCCCGGCTGGTAGAATGGTAGATGAGTTCCCGTGAACTTTGTATTACCCAGGGAATGTTGACGTCTGTGGGAGTGTGACCTTGTTGTGCATCAAGCGGGACGTCATAAGGTTAGAGGAAAATAAAAAAGTTAGCTGGTGTCTTTTCTTTTTGTTCGCTGAGAAATTTACGACTGTGGACCCCACCTTTTATCCAGCGGTTTTTACGAAGCAATACAAACTTAGAATACGCACTTGGACCTCCTCGTACGGAGTCGGAATTTCAGGACGAAAATGCCCCTCCTTATGACGGAAACGGATTCGGTACTCCCCCTTGCCACCAGCTAACGCGGACGGTCGGTGGTCTGTGGACCCCACCATGTTGTATACTTTTCATCCATGCCGTCCATATATTTTTCCAGATCATTTTATTGTATGAGGCCAAAATTAGGTATATCCAAATCTCAATTGTACCACATTACAGGAAACAATTTTGAATGAGCGTCAACCATTAGAAACTCAGGTGGAGCCCACTGTGATGTTTGTGAGAAATCCTCCCCGTCTAAGTTCATTCATAGGGTCACAAAGACCTGGATGAATAGGAAAAGCAAATTTCATAATGATACAAAACTTGTGTAACCCCTAAAAGGGTTGCAATGGTAGATGTTCAATTCCCCACTGCCTTTTCCAGTGTGGTCCACTTGATTACTAGATCTGTCTTATTTTTCACCTCAAGCCTTAATTCGAGTTCGCCAAATAGATGGACAGTTTGGATATAACACATACCTCATAATGGGACCCACAAAAATCGGTGGGGATTACAATAGGGAAAAAGAAGAAAAAAAAAAAAAAAGAAAAAAAAGCCAGCGTGTTGGGGTCGACCGGGTCAACCTGGTCGACTGGGTCAGAGTTGGGTCTATCGCTACGGATTATAACCGTAGCCAAAACTGTAGTGCTATACACTTTTTTCTTCTTTTTTTTATTATTTTATTTTATTTTTATTTTTTACATGGAGAACATTTTCCCCCTTACATTTTTCTATAATACATAATTATGTAAATATGCATATATAAGTATATAAAAATATTTTTCTATCTTTTAATTCATTTCTTTGTCTATTTATTTAACAAGCATATCTCTTAAACTATAATGATTTACTTAACTTGCCACATATGATTTTGGGGTAGGAGAAGCTAATTTAGCCAATCAACCTAGTTATTTTCCAATATTCCATCGGGTCTTTGGTCGAAAATCCATTTCATTCAGTTCATGGTCAATTTGAATCACTTCGTGGTCAAACTAGAAATTCAGCGGGACAAACATGAAATTGAGCAAGGCAAACATGAAATTGAGTGGGGAAAACTAGAAAGAACTTCATTTTTATTATATTTCAATATAGGACTTATTACATTAGTTTATTATATTTCAATTACGTGCTAATATTTTTGTTATTACATTAGTTTGTTATTTCAATTACGTGCTAATATTTTTGTTATTACATTAGTTTATTATATTTCAATATAGGACTTATTTTTGCTATCTATGATTTTATTAATTATATACGTGATTATACATCATAAAGAACTTCATTTTTTTCTTTAAAAAACTAAGCTAAAATATAGGACTACTCCTTTAAAAAGTCATGTAGCATAGCACGCAGTCTAATTGGGAGAGAGAAATCCGGCATATCTTGTTAGCTTGAGTCCTTGGAAATGACGTGGACAAATGAGACCCGACATTTGCCACGTTGTTTTTCTTGTTTTCCCCGCTCATATTTCAGTTTGTTTCGCTATTTTTCTAATTTGTCCCGCTGTTTTTCTTGTTTGCCCCGCTGTTTTTCTAGTTTGCCTCGCTCATATTTCAGTTTGCCCTGCTGTTTTTCTAGTTTCCCCCGTTGTTTTTCTAGTTTGCCCCACTCATATTTCAATTTGCCCCGCTGTTTTTCTAGTTTGCCCCACTCATATTTCAGTTTGTCCAGCTGTTTTTCTTGTTTACCCTGCTATTTTTCTAGTTTGCCCCGCTCATATTTCAATTTACCCCGCTGTTTTTCTAGTTTGCCCCGCTCATATTTCAGTTTGCCCCGCTGTTTTTCTTGTTTGCCCCGCTATTTTTCTAGTTTGCCCCACTCATATTTCAGTTTGCCCACTTATATTTCAATTTGCCCCGTTGTTTTTCTAGTTTGCCCCGCTCTTATTTCAGTTTGCCCCGCTCATATTTCAATTTGCCCCGTTGTTTCTACTCCCAGCAACCCCTATAACAGCAATACCGATAATTTGTATTAGTATATACTGTAATACACTTATATATACAATATTCATATTAAACTAATCAGGTATCCAATGGGTAACCAATTAAGTACTGTACCTGACCAAATTTACAGTGTTTAAAAGTGATGGACCGAAATCCGACTAGATCTTTAAGTAGGTCTAGAAAGTGGATCTAGATCTGTTTAAATTGGGTTGGGTCCTTTAGGTACTCGAGTTCCAGGTACCTGCTGACAGCCGGGTTCTCTAGCATATCCTGGGCTCAAAGGGACAAATGCATGAAGGGGCAGTTTTTTGGATGATATCCTTCTCACTATGGCTCGAAGCAAAACAGATAAGGCTATCCCTATCTGAGTGGAAAGAAATTTCAGTGGGCTTCAAGGAGTATTTTGCACAAATTAAACCCCCAGGACAAAGGAGGTTAGCTGGAAGACCCAAAAAGCTCAGAATTCCATCGCGTGGAGAGGAATCGAAAACAACAAAGCGTGGGTGATGCAAATAAACTGGACATAATCGCCGGAAGTGCAAGTTTTCCATATCTGAAAAATAGCATACTTTGTAATTTATTTAGTGTTTTAATGTATAACATACTTTGTAATTTTGGTGGACGATGAATGAATTTTCTACTTTGTAATCTCGTTCACAACCTCATAAATTTCACGATATTCTTCATCAAATTAGACCAATTAATCATGGAATATCATTAATTTTCATCCAAACAACAATTGCCTATAAAATTAGATTTCTATACCTAAGTTTTCAAATTGCTTTAAAAATCCAGGAGTGGCTACTATACAGGGCCTTATTCTTTTTTTATTTAATAGAAAAAGAAGCTTTAAACAAATCTTTCTCTGTGTTTTTGCAAGTTAAAAACAAGCCCATGTTTCACCAAACCAAAAAATTTTTAAAAAATAAAGCCCTTGTTTTATCTTAACAAAGAAATGCATTTTGCCGTAGCAACCTCAAATAGGCAATTACTAGTTTGCCTCGATCATATTTCAGTTTGCCCCGCTGTTTTTCTAGTTTGCCCCGCTTATATTTCAGTTTGTCCCGCTGTTTTTCTAGTTTGCCCCACTGTTTTTTTAATTTTCTTCACTCATATTTCAATTTGCCCCGCTGTTTTTCTAGTTTGTCCTGCTCATATTTCAATTTGCCCCGTTGTTTTTCTAGTTTGCCCCGCTCATATTTTCATGTATTTTACGGTCATTTCGCTTCACTTTAAGGTCAATTCAATGCATTTCATGGTCAATTCCCTTCACTTCACTTTCATGTACCCAAAAATGATGTAGATCCAAAGCTCAATGGGCCACATGATAGAAAGCAATGGAGAATGAATGCCCCATACTCATGAAATTCAGTTTTGGTGGGCCCTAGACTCAATGTACATGGTTTTGGGTAATATGTGTCTTTAGGTATAGGTTTAGAAGATGAGTAAGGTTTGGAATAATAAACTCTAAATCAATATACATTCTTACGGCATCTTTTAACATAAACATCCTGATGAACATCAAGTTGTTTCTGTGTTTCAATAGAACATCGTTCCACAAATGAGAATCAAAGGAGACCCATGAAATGTTGTTAGCAAAATCTCCTTCAAAGTAGTATCCTTGTGTCATAAGCTCGTATAAGTGAAGGCTATGGTCTTATGATCTAGAATGTTAGCCAGATGGGCTCCACTGTGGATGATCCATGCCTGGAAAAATACAAATAGGATGATCACGAACCTTATGACCATTGTCGACCAGATGGAATCTTGGAAAATAACTAGGTTGGTTGGCTAAATTAGCTTCTCCTACCCCAAAATCATATGTGGTAAGTTAAGTAAATCATTCTAGTTTAGGAGATATGCTTGTTAAATAAATAGACAAAGAAATGAATTAAAAGATAGAAAATATTTTTATATAGTTATATATACATATTTACATAATTATGTATTATAGAAAAATGTAAGGGGAAAAATGTTCTCCATGTAAAAAATAAAAATAAAAAAATAAAAAGAGAAAAGAGAAAAAGTGCATAGCACTACAGTTATGGCTACGGTTATAATCCGTAGCCATAGGGCAAGCTCTGACCCGGTCGACCGGGTCCCAACCCAGTCGACCCCAACTCACTGGTTTTGTTTTTAGTAAGGCAGCCTATGGCTACGGATTTAGCAGCCTCTATGGCTACGGATTATAACCGTAGCCATAGGTACCGTGAATCCGTAGCCATAGGTACCTTGGTCCAGGGACCTGATAAACTAGGTCAGCTAGTTGGGGTCAGGCCAGTTGTCTTGCTCACTTGTTTTTTTAGATTTGTCTAATTTTTTGTCTTATCTCATAATGAGAGTAGTTAATTCATTTTTTTAGATTTATCTCATTTTTTATCTTATATCATAACGAGAGTAGTCAAAATGAATTGACATGAGACACACATAGCTTTTCCAGAGAGAAGGCAGCACTGAGGTTGAGGGATGAAAAGATAGTTAATCTGGAAGCATAGGTATGTTATACCCACTTTACTGAAGAAGAAGAAGAAGAAGAAGAAGAAGAAGGTATTTTTCTTTTTTCTTTTTCAATTGATGCTCACATGCTCTTCGCCCAACATTTATACCACCCTCTTCTTTTTTCTTTTTCACACATAACAAACATAGTAAGAAACTGTTTGAGGCGTTGGAAGACTTCTCATCTGCAGTCATGTGCTAGATTAATTGTTTATCACCAGTTAAAAATCCAAAGTGTGGCAATGGCTTACTATGCCTGGAATGTATGATACCCAGATGGTTGAATGTGCTCAAGGGATCATGTCTGACATGGTAAGAATGTATGATACCCAGATGCTTAAATGTGCCAGCTTTGCCAAAGAGATACAAGAACCTCCTTAGCTCAACATTGAGCCTGCTCTTCAACCACCTGTGCCAGCTACAGACACAGGTGGAGATCACTATGAATGAGAAACATGGATGAGATGTATGTGAAGTTTGGTGGAGAAGGGGGGCTCTATATGATCATGGGATATATGAATAGAGTAATAGGGAGCTGTATGTTATACCATAGAGAAGAATGTTGATGTGGGGTGAGGGTATTTTGATGTAGTGCCCTATGCCAGCCACGGTGACCAGGAGGGCTAATGAAGATTCAAATAACTTGTTTCCAACAGTAGGCGATTGAAACATGTCTCTTTTCTTTTCTTTAAATTTCTTTTTCTTTTGTTTTAATGGCATTCATCAGGTATAATGAGATTTCAGTCCAACAGTAGTGTCGTGCCAATCTTTTTTTCTTTTTCTTTTTTTAACACGAAGAACTTTATGTTTACCTACATACATTTTTCTAATACATATTTATATAAATATGTATATATAAGCATATAAAAAAAATAATTCTCTCTTTTTATAATTTCTTTCTTTATTCATTTAACAAGAATATGTTCTAAACCGAAATTATTTACTTGATGTATCATATATGATTTTGGGCTAGGGGAAGCTACTTTAGCCAATTAACCTGATTATTTTCCAAGATTTCATCAGGTCAATGGTCGAAAATCCATTTCATTCACTTCGCATTCAGTTTTAATCAGTTTGCAGTCAATTTAAATCAAACTTGAAAATGAGTGAGGCAAACTTAAATATGCATCTTGATTTCCAATTGAGATAGCCAAAGAAGCCGCAACAGAGTCTGTTGCAGCGACTGTCCTCTCTGATGAGCACATAATCTTCCATGGCCAACTCTTGTGATCCATCTTAGACTATATAGCCTGCAAAAAAATTTAACTTTGTAGACTATATAGTCATGAATTGAGATGAGTTCCTACTTTTCTAAGTCACACTAAAAATAATATTAAGGAATATATCTATTTCTTGTATTGAAAACCTATTCTTGCTTGAATGTAGATCTCATTTAGGAAAAAAGATGGATAACAAAACCATTGGAATATGTGCTCAGAGGTATATCAATTACAGGGATGGCAGATAAAACCATTGGAATATGGTCCATTTTTTAAAAACTTTGCCACTGAAAGCCATTGGAATTGAGATGGGGATGGAAGAATCTGATCAGGAACTGAGTTTTGAGCATCCATAGCAAGGCAGACCACTGAAACCTAGCTTAATACTAGTTAAGCCTTGAATTTTTGTCTGCTTTGATTGGTCCAGTGGCAGCCTCATGCGCGTTCAGCGGGGCAAACGGAAAGTTGGAAGGGGCAAGTATGAAATTGAGCGGTGCAAACATGAAATTAAGTGGGGGAAACATGAAAACCAGCAGGGCAAACTAGAAAATCAGCGGGGGAAACATGAAAATCAGCGGGGCAAACTAGAAAATCAGCGAGGGAAACATGAAAATTAGCGGGGCAAACTAAAAAATCAACGGGGTAAACTAGAAAATCAGCGGGGGAAACATGAAAATCAGCGGGGCAAACATGAAAATCAGCGGGGGAAGCATGAAAATTAGCGAGGCAAACTAGAAAATCAGCGGGGAAAACATGAAAATCAGCGGGGCAAACTAGAAAATCAGCGGAGGAAACATGAAAATCAGCGGAGCAAACATGGAATTGGGTGGGGCAAGCATGAAATTGAGCAGGGCAAACATGAAACTGCCATTAATGACCTTAGTTCTGATATATGGTAACAGATGAGGCTGAAAAATATATATTAATTGAACATTGAGTGATTAAAAGCATTAACTAGTTATACGAGATTAGTAGAGAAGGACAAGCTCTTTATACCAGATGACCTACACCTAAAGAAAATTTTCAAGTTAAAGGGTTGATTGCAAAAGGGCTGATTAAAACTAATTGGGTTATCGTGATTAAAGAAGGCTATCGTAATTAGAGAAGGAACGCGGACTGATCTGCACAGACTTGGAAATTTTATGCACTCCAAGATTACTGTAAACCTCGTACAATGTATATTTAACGATGTATATAATACAATGTATATAACATGTAATGGTACATGAGGGGGACAACAATGTACAATGTACATTCAACAATGAAATTAATACTCCGTATAATACAACATCTTTCAAAAATTCCTCCCATCCCCTGGACAAATATCATCTACATACTACAGACAAGCAATCATATGTTATTGACAAGCAACATCTTTCCAAAATTCCTCCCATCCCCTACATATTGGCTTGGAGATTACGGCAGAATTTTCATCACCTGCAGAGATGGATTTAAAAACATATCAAACATAAAATTCACGAGATAAACATCGTCTATAAAATCAGACATAATTGAAAACAAGCTTCATATGAACTAGAAATAGAAATTGAGCGAGGAAATACCGAAAATTGTGCGAGACAAACTATAATTTGATCAGGGCAAACTGCAAATTGAGCGAGGCAAACTGGATATTGAACAGGGCAAGCTGGACATTCATTGTAGCAAACTACTACCGAAAATAGTAGGAAAGATTTTAGAGAATGGAATGAAGATGATGATGGGTTTAGGATTGTGGAAGAAAGGAACGTGACTAGAAGATGAGAAGGTGTGTGGAAGAAGAGGAAGTGGGTTTTAGGCAATGGGTTTAGGATGATATAACTTACATTTCGACCGGGCTTCGGGCTTCGGGCCTGTTGTTAGGCAGATTAATGGTCGAAACCGTCGACCGGCTACGCGCATAGGACAGCGAGATGGGGTCGACCGGGTCAACCCGGTCGACCGGGTAAACGGCTATTTGAGCCAGATGGGGTCGACCGGGTAAATGGCTATTAGGGCCAGATGGGGTCGACCGGGTCCACCCGGTCGACCGGGTAAGGTCACACTGTAGATGGACAGGATAGTCCTTTTCCATCCAAATTCGAGCAACAACAAGTATAATTGTCACTATTGTAGATGGACCATGCCCCTTCTAGTGTTAGCACACAAGTACGTAGTTAAGAAGAAATGCACCAACAATTCATATTCAACGGTGAAAAGACCAAAAATAGAATCTTAATATTTGGAAGTTTTTGAGCAGGGTCCATCCAAGATGGGTGCCATTAAATCAACGGTGCAAATAAAACAAACATGGGCCTCACATGTGCAGATTTGATGTACAAAATAGACGTTCCTTATTCCTTGGAAAAGTCGGCCCCTTATATACTAACTAGGGGTATGTGATAATGATACGAGATATTGAATTCAAAGTAAAATATTTCATTCAAAGGATTACTGTAAATGTTTGATAATTGGGAGGGGATTAGGTGTAGCCTGGCCTCCCCAAGATGATGCGACCCTCACCGTGGGGCCGATCTTGATGTATATATTCTATATCTATGCCGTCCATCTGGTAATTTTCTAGATCACTTAAGGCATATTCCATAAAATTAAAAAAAAAATGAAATAGATCCAAATCTCAGGTGGAACATGCCATGGGAAACAATGGTGATTGACCATTTATTAAAAACTTTTTGTGGGCCACAGAAGTTTTGGATCAAGCTGATATTTGCTTCTTCTTTTTTCCTTCATTTTAGGGCCTGGCTGATAATCCTGATGGCATTTTTCTTTTTTGTCAACCTCACTCAGCAAAACCAGGTTTCAACTCATTTTGTCAACCATACTTAGCAAGTAATGTTATTATCAGGCCCACACAGGCATTTCGTCAAACACAATACACATCGGTGGGTTTGCATATTTATATAATCCTCAAATATAACATATGTATAGTATTTTTACGGATATTTGGAAAGAGAAAACCAAATTAAATGCTTCAACCTAGGGTTTGGGTCAAGGGTCGTCAGAACCTATCCAACACATGAAGTTTATAAGGATAGTTGGAAAGAGAAAATCCAATTAACCTAGGATTTAGGTCAAGGGTCGGATCTCACCTCTTAGTTGATTCTAGCGAACAACAAAGGAGTTCTTAGGCTATGATTCTAGCGAGGCACATGCATGAATCATAGCATAAGACTTTAGTACTGAAATTTTCCGAACGGTTTATCTTCCGGTTCTCTTTGTGTTAGTTGTGTCAGGACACATGCATGCGGCCATAGCTACAAAAATTGGAAGAGAGCTCGAATTTGTTACCTTTTATCAACCACACTTCGCATCTACTACGGTAGGGCCGAGGTCTCCGGCGAATACACCCACACACACTTCGTCCATGTTGCTGGAATTGTTGTAGGAGTGAGTGAAAGAGAGGGGTTAAAGGGTTTTATACCCTGGTTTTAGGTCAGTTGGCCCCGGCTTTCGCTAATTCACCCAAATGGCCTTGTTGGACTTTATTCCGGTCACCATTTCTCAATCAAAGGTCAGATTTGACTGCCCCGCTGCAAGGACATATCTTCAATATTCAAAGTGTAAATTTAGGTAAAATCTGAAGGTCGAAATCCTGGGATTGGCCGGGCGTGCCAAACAGAGTCGGTGATCTGATTCCAATCCCATCGATCTTAAGACAATCCACTGACAACATCATCATTACCTTTAAATCCCATCCAATCCATCCTAATCCGTTAAAATTTGCCAGGGACGTGTTTAGTTCGAGGGATTGGAAGGGATGGGAAGGTTTAATCCCGGCATTGGCCGGGCGTGCCAAGCAGACTGGATGTAGCAATCCAGGGATATAGCAATCCCATGGATCTCAAGACAATCCACTGCCAACACCATCATTACTTAGAAATCCATGCCATCCACCGTAATACCATTCAATCCCTTCCAAACCACCCAGCCAAACGGGCCCTAAAATCAGTGGGGCAAACTAGAATATCAGCGGGGGACACTACAAAAACAGCGGGGCAAACTAGAATATCAGCGGGGGACACTACAAAAACAGCGGGGCAAACTAGAATATCAGCGGGGGACACTACAAAAACAGCGGGGTAAACTAGAATATCAGCGGGGGACACTATAAAATCAGCGGGGCAAACTACAAAATCAACGGGGGAAACTAGAAGATCAGCGGGGCAAACTACAAAATCAGCGGAGGAAACTGGAAAATCAGTGGGGAAAACTATAAGGGCCCAACTGACTAACTCAGTACGCAATCCGATTACGCTTGCTAAGCCCCATGATGGTGTTTTATTTGTAATACATCATGTTCATCGGATTATGTAATGTCCATCCGTTTTCATCGCAATATGTATACACCAAAGCCCCATATGTGGAAGGGAACCTAGACATTGAGGGTGGATACCTAGACATTTAGCGGGACAAACCTGAAATTGAACAGGGCAAACTAGAAGATCAGCGGGGCAAACTAGAAGATCAGCGGGGGAGACTAGAAGATCAGCGGGGCAAACTCAACAAATAATTTCGAAGCTTGAGCCGAAAAATCTAAACATATCCAATGTTCAAATGGACCACACCACATGAAATTTTGAGTTGAACTTCTAATGTTGATCATTTCTTAGGGGCCACAGAAGTTTTGGTTCAAGCTTACAATTGTGTTTTCTATTAATCCATATATGTATGATCTTGTGAATAGGTTTGATAACAAACAAACATCACTGTTGGGCCGGCTATGGTTTCGGTGGTAGAAATCATTATGCCCACTCTTTCCCACAGTATGATCCACTTGATCTTTTGATATGCTTCAATTTGGGGGCTAGACCCCTCAAAATAAATGAAGAATCGGATGGACTGTGTGGATATATTACATACATTCATTGTGGACCCAACTGAGTTTACAGAGTACAATGGGAACGTACTACTAACTCAGTACGCAATCCGATTACGCTTGCTACGCCCCATGATGGTGTTTTATTTGTAATACGTCATGTTCATCGGATTATGTAATGTCCATCCGTTTTCATCGCAATATGTATACACCAAAGCCCTATATGTGGAAGGGAACCTAGACATTGAGGGTGGACACCTAGACATTCAGCGGGACAAACCTGAAATTCTGCGGGGCAAACTAGAAGATCAGTGGGGGAGACTAGAAGATCAGCGGGGCAAACTAGAAGATCAGCGGGGGAGACTAGAAGATCAGCGGGGCAAACTAGAAGATCAGCGGGGCAAACTAGAAGTTCAGCGGGGCAAACTCAACAAATAATTTCATAGCTTGAGCCGAAAAATCTAAACATATCCAATGTTCAAATGGACCACACCACATGAAATTTTGAGTTGAACTTCTAATGTTGATCATTTCTTAGGGGCCACAGAAGTTTTGGTTCAAGCTTACAATTGTGTTTTCTATTAATCCATATATGTATGATCTTGTGAATAGGTTTGATAACAAACAAACATCACTGTTGGGCCGGCTATGGTTTCGGTGGTAGAAATCATTATGCCCACTGTTTCCCATGGTATGATCCACTTGATCTTTTGATATGCTTCGATTTGGGGGCTAGACCCCTCAAAATAAATGAAAAAATGGATGGACGGTGTGGATATATTACATACCTTCATTGTAGGCCCAACTGAGTTTACATAGTACAATGGGAACGTACTACTAACTCAGTACGCAATCCGATTACGCTTGCTACGCCCCATGATGGTGTTTTATTTGTAATACATCATGTTCATCGGATTATGTAATGTCCATCCGTTTTCATCGCAATATGTATACACCAAAGCCCCATATGTGGAAGAGAACCTAGACATTGAGGGTGGACACCTAGACATTCAGCGGGACAAATTTGAAATTGAACGGGGCAAACTTGAAGATCAGCGGGGGAGACTAGAAGATCAGCGGGGCAAACTAGAAGATCAGCGGGGGAGACTAGAAGATCAGCGGGGGAGACTAGAAGATCAGCGGGGCAAACTAGAAGATCAGCGGGGCAAACTTAACAAATAATTTCGTAGCTTGAGCCGAAAAATCTAAACATATCCAATGTTCAAATGGACCACACCACATGAAATTTTGAGTTGAACTTCTAATGTTGATCATTTATTAGGGGGCACAGAAGTTTTGGTTCAACCTTACAATTGTGTTTTCTATTAATCCATATATGTATGATCTTATGAATAGGTTTGATAACAAACAAACATCACTGTTGGGCCGGCTATGGTTTTGGCGGTAGAAATTATTATGCCCACTGTTTCCCATGGTATGATCCACTTGATCTTTTGATATGCTTCGATTTGGGGGCTAGAGCCCTCAAAATAAATGAAAAAATGGATGGACGGTGTGGATATATTACATACATTCATTGTGGGCCCAACTGAGTTTACATAGTACAATGGGAACGTACTACTAACTCAGTACGCAATCCGATTACGCTTGCTACGCCCTATGATGGTGTTTTATTTGTAATACATCATGTTCATTGGATTATGTAATGTCCATCCGTTTTCATCGCAATATGTATACACCAAAGCCCCATATGTGGAAGGGAACCTAGACATTGAGGGAGGACACCTAGACATTCAGTGGGACAAACATGAAATTGAACGGGGCAAACTAGAAGATCAGCGGGGGAGACTAGAAGATCAGCGGGGCAAACTAGAAGATCAGCGAGGGAAACTAGAAGATCAGCGGGGCAAACTAGAAGATCAGCGGGGGAGACTAGAAGATCAGCGGGGCAAACTAGAAGCTCAGCGGGGCAAACTAGAAGATCAGCAGGGCAAATTGAAAAATTAGCGGGGCAAACAGAAAAATCAGCGGGAGATTTTTGAAAATCAACGGGGCAAACATGAAAATCAGTGGGGCAAACTTAACAAATAATTTCGAGGCTGGAGCTGAAAATTTTAAACATATCCAATGTTGAAATGGAATGTTAAAATTGACCACACCACATGAAATTTTGAATTGAACTTCTAATGGTGATCGTTTCTTAGGGGCCACAGAAGTTTTGGATCAAGCTTATAATTGTGTTTTCTATTAATCCATATATGTATGATCTTATGAATAAGTTTGATAACAAACAAACATTACTGTTGGGCCGACTATGGTTTCGGCGGTGGAAATCATTATGCCCACTGTTTTCCGTGGTATGATGCATTTGATCTTTTGATCTGCTTCAATATGGGGCTCAACCCCTTAAAATTTTTCGTTAACGGATGGACAGCATGAATAGTAAATTCAATGTGGGCCCAACTGAGTTTAAAATATAAAAGGGAAACGGATTGGCTACTCCCCCTGACACCAGCCCCGGAGCTGGTGGTCGGTGCTCTATGGGCCCCACCATGATGTATGTATTTCATCCATTCTGTTCATCCATTTTTAAATATCATTTTAGGTTTTAATCCCAAAAATGAGAGGGATATAAATCTCAGGTGGACCACACCACAAGAAAACAATAGTGATTGGAAATCCATCATTTAAGTCCTCCTAGGCCGACTGTACTGTTTGTTTGACATCCAATATGTTGATTAGGTCATAAATATCCAGATGAAGGGAAAAAAACAAAGATCAACTTGATCCAATACTTTTATGGCCCCAAAAAGTTTTTAATGGTCGAAGTTCATTTAACATTATTTCCTGTAATGTGGTCCCCTTGAGACTGATATATATCTCATTTTTTGTTTATTACTATAAATTGATCTAGAAAAATAGATGGACGGAATGGATGAAAAACATACATTATTATGGGGCCCACAGAGCACCGACCACCAACCATTGGCTGGTGGCAGGGGGAGTAGCCAATCTGTTTCCATATAAAAGGTGGGGTCCTTACTCTTGCTCGGGTGGTAACCTCTCAGTAGTTTCAACTCCCGGTCAGGAGTTCGAGTGCCATAGGTGGTGAAATTCCACCAGCGTGAGTGTGCGCGGTGTGTGTGCAGCGTGAGTTTGTGCGGTGTGTGTCTGTCCGTGTGTAATAATAATAAAATAGTATATATATATATATATATATATATATATATATATATATATATATATATACCTGTCTTGTGTGCTTTCTTCGCTGGACCCACCATTTCAAGAAGAAAAGATGAAATGCTGATAAGGGGCCGACAAAAAGGGTGTTTTTTTGGGTCTTTCTACGGGAAATGCAGTGGGGAAATGGGGGTGAAAGCAACGGCAGGGAAAGCGGCAGCAGAAAGGGAGAGGAAAAGCAAAGAGAGGAAATGGAGAGGAAGACTCGTTTCCGTCAGGAGGAGGGGTATTTTCGTCCTCAAATTCCAACTCCGTACGAGGAGGTCCAACTGCGTATTCTAAGTTTGTATTGCTTCAAAAAAACCGCTGGATAAAAGGTGGGGTCCATAGTCGTAAATTTCTCTTGTTCGCTTGTATTAGTCCATATTTGGTGCTCCCTTGGGAATCCATACTTTTTTCTTTTTTCTTCTTTCTTTTTTTTTTCTTTCTTTCTATTTTTTAATACTGCATTTGTTGACCTTGCCAAACATATCTTTTGTAGCATGTGGTCCCGCTCATCGGAAGCGGATTGTGTACAGTAAACTCTATGGGCCACCGTGATCCATGTATTTTATCCGGTCCATACCAAACACTGAATTGAGAATCTACCGTTGAACATTTGGATATGCTTTTTACTTTTTGATTTATTTAAACATGCACTCATGTTCCACACATACTCTCACCAGTGGATTTTCACCACCATGGATACTCGAACTCATCACCTTGTTTTGAAATGCTTGTGAGTCTACCCGTGAGGCATGAGCAAGGAACGTATCTTTGGATTATGTTTCAATTTTGTTGTCAACCCTTAAAATGAGCAGATGGATAAACCACATAAGTTCACAGTGGACTTTCTTTTTCTTTTTCTTTTTTTTTTCTTTTTCTTTTTTTCTTTTGAGAAAAACAAGGTAAGTATATATATTCAGTGAAAGGTGTACAGCAAAAGGGCCATCCTGGGACAAAAAAATGACTAGGAGAGCCAAAAAGACAGTGAAAAACAGACCACTAGGACTCTCTAATTGAGCCCAACCCCATCGTGTCTAACCTATAAGAGCCCCTTACTTCAATTGGAAGGTCAGAGACTGAAAGAAAAAAGGATTGCTGTTGTTGCCTTGCCGCTATCTTTGCCAGACTATCCGCAGTTCCGTTACCTTCCCGAGGAATATGGGAGATCAAAAAATTACCCCTATCCTTCAAGCGGGTAATCTTAGTCTACCAGTATCTCCATTTCCATGTAGGCGAGGATTTTCCAATAAAAGCATCCACTACACATCTGGAATCAGATTCCAACATCACTTGATTATAACCTTGGCTGACACATAACCTCATCTCGTCATGAAGGGCCTGAATTTCCCCTCTATTGTTTGAAGCAAACCCGTAGCCAAAGGAGAAAGCGAAAAGAAGGGAACTGGACGCGTCCCTGCCGCCTCCCCCAGAAGGCCCAGGATTACCCAAGGCAGCATCGTCGACATTAACTTTGACAAAACTATCCCATGGCCTGATCCATTTGATGATCTGTAAACGTTTGGGGAAAGAGGAGGGGGGGGGGGGGGGGGGGGGTTTAAATTGATATCGAGGCTTTGTAAGAGGCTGAAAACAGGGCTAGAACATTCCCTGGAAGTAGAAAGATTTCTGCTGAGATGATATAACCACCACTTGACCCGTTTTACAATTATGTTTGCATCGGGCTGAATCCCATCAAACCAGGCTGCATTCCTTGCCTTCCATATTTCCCAAAGGATTAAGCCAGGACATATTCTAAACACATGCGGGGCTGCTACGATTAGACCGGTTGCTCCACCAAGTACCGAGCCTTTCCCAAATCGTCTCCTGGTGAGGGAGGTGGAACCTGAAAAAAACATTGAAAAACGCCCACACTTTCATGGCAAGCTTCCCAGTAATGAAGAGATGATTACTGGATTTAGAATGGGATGCCTTTAGACGAGACCCCACAGCAGTTGCATTTGGAGACCAAATGGATGCCTTTACTTTGAATCCTATCGTCCGTCAGAATTGCTCCTTGAATTAGACGCCAAGTGAACATGAAAATCTTGAGGGGGAGATTTGGATTCCACACTTTATTAGCCCAAGCTAATTCCTGACCAATGGTTCTACAGAGAAGCCATCTAGATTTAACTGTAAATTTCCTTGATTGGTCATACAGCCAGAACTGCTCATCCATGTCCGACCAGGTGCAGAAGCCTCTCGCATTGATGCGATGCAAAATCTCTTCCGGCAGCAGGCTTATAACGGGATGCAGGTTTTGGAGGCCGTCTTGGTTCAGAACATCCTGGACCTGTAGACAACGGATGTCAGGGGGCAACTCATGAGGGATTTGGTCAGCCAGGGGGGCAAGGTCGGACCAGTTACAGCTCCAAAAATTCATCTCACCACGGCCAACATGCCATTGCGAATAGTTTCAAGTAAGGGAGACAATTTAGCTATTTGCTTCCAAAGAGGGGAGGCACCATGCGGTTGAATATTGTCAACGATATATAACCAAGGATTGCCATATTTAGATATCGTAAAACGTGCCTAGATGCTAGTCTCCAAGTAAGTGATCAGCGACCATGCCATCTTCAATCTGAAAGCTTTTAAAACATCCTTAAGCCCCCTAATACCCAGCCCGCCCTCTAGATTCCGTTCCAACTTAACCAATGAAGTTTGTGCTTCCCATACTGCCAGCCCCAGAGGAAATTTACCAGCTTCCTTTCAATCTTTGTCAGAATCTGGGCAGGAGCAGCTGCAGCCGCCATCGTGTGGATTGGGATGCTGCATAGGACATGAATAATGAGAGTACATCTACCTGCTTGGGAGAGATAGCGCGTCGTCTAGCCTAGAATTTTTTATTCAATTCTTTCTATCATCGGGTGGAAGTGGATACTTCTGTTTCTACCCAAAATGAGGGGAACCCTGTGAGACTCGGCCCGAGTTTGCATGTGTGCATGTGTGTGTGAGAGTATGCATCTCGTTTATTTTGGTCCCATGGTCCCACCGTTCCAATTCCGGTGACCCATGACTTTCGGTTAGCATTTGCGGTCTTCCTCGAGTCCGGTCACATAGACCCGACCCGGATCGACCTGAATTTAGTGCCATAGCGACTGCATCGTCGCCGCAGTTCCATCATCGTGTCTCATGCGTAAATCCGACGTGTTCATCAAAAGATGTAGGCCGAGCAATATTTGGACCGTTGATCGTGATGTGGGACCCACCCGGTGCTTGTGCATGTTCACCTAGATGGGTGACATCACCCTAGATTCCATCATTACCTGTGGCTACCTAGCCTATTACTTATAGCCCTAGCTTAGCAATCTCATTATGGATTTTCTTCCCAAGACCATCATTGGATTCTCTACCCCATGTGCTATAATGGGTTCTCTTACTAAAACTCATAATGACCATAAACCCTCATCATTTCACCTCTACTACTCTTCCATATCTGATGTAGAGCGGGTCGCGGACAGTTTCATGGCCAAGATGGATCAGAAAAGGCCGGGTCGACAACAGAAGTGATCTGGACCATCAGACCTTAGATTGGGCGTATCTTGTAATCCGGAACGAGTTATCTGACGTAAAATATATGATTTTGGGGTAGAACGAACTACTTTAGCCAACCAACCTAGCTAAGCTAGGTTACCCAGCTCAGAATTGTGAAAAATCCCTTGATCGATGGTCATTTCCCTGTTTTAATTTCGTTTTTACTATAAATAGTAAGTTTTAGTTTGATTATAACTATTCATCCATCGGGCTTTAGGAGTTGCACCCCACGTGAAAAGAGCTTAGAATAATTATGAGAACGGTTTGGTGAAGCTAAATAGGACACTTACTATTTTTGGCCGAAAACCTTGCGCACTAGTAGACATCATGACCATCTATAAATAGTAAGTTTACTATTTATAGTAAGTCGTGGATTCTAAGAGTTTGAGTTGTAGTTTGATTCTGATTTCTTTCCCATTGCTTGGTACCCCTATTTAAAGGGTTGTGAACTCATTTTTACTCATTCATTAATCAATTTCAAATTTATTAGAATTTATTTCTATTTTCTGCTTTCTTTCCTTGTGGATTCGAGAAGTCTCTGTGAGGAGTCCAGAGAAGTTCCGTGGATTCGGAATAGTTATCCTCTTAAGGAAGCTGGTGCTCGACCTCACGTCCTCCCCTGCGTCAATATCTCTCTCTCTCTTCCTTCATTTTCTCTTCTCCTCCTTGCAAGATCACCCAAACATCCTACCTTGCTGAAAATCCCAGCCACATTTCTTCTATCTCCCTCCTCATCTAACCCTCCACTTTCCATCTTGACCCTTCATCCATGGTCCTTGAAGCCTAAGGATTTCAATGCATCAAGAACTTTAAAGATTCAAGTAAGGTGGGTGCTCTTAAATCTTCCTTCATCTCGTCTTTAGAGACTTGTGGGACCCATCAAGTGATGATGGAGGTCCCCCATGTCTCCATGGTTGAGGCCAATGACCTATTTTCTTGCATGCATGATCCATGGATGCGGCCATTCTCCATGGACCCCATCATAGAAATTTCTTTTGATGCATGTCATGTAGGGGTCATCTAGGCCATAGATTTTGGTGGGAGAAGGCACTCCCACCATATGATTAATTCCTAGTACATGCATGGAGCTAGATCTAGTTTGTATGTGAATCAATGCATGACATGTATTTGTTGTGATGAAGGGAGGGCCTCAATAGTGGCAGAGACCCTCCCTTGTGGCCGAATTTTCCTTCTTTTTTTCCCTTAATCTACCCTTCATTTCTGATGTGTGTGGCCTACTTAGGGGCCCTGGAATATCCAGACCGTCCAAGCAAGGTGGATGCCCATGGCTATCCATTCCTTGGATGTTGACACCCTATTTGCTCTTATTTGTATGCATGCAATGGGTTTTGTGAAGGGGTTTTTGTCTGAAAGTTTGTGGGGCCCACTGAGGTGGACCACAACACTAATCTTATGGGGTATTTCCCCCTTTAAATCAGTAGTTATGATTAGTTATTTCAAGACATACCTTGTTGTCCAGAAAAATTTTGGACTGTTTTTGGATTGTTTTTGGCATAGTCTATGGACTGATTTGGAGGATGTTTTACCTCCACTATTTGTTTATTTCTGGAGGTGTGGACCTCACCTAGAAGTATGGCAAATTTTACTCTCATCCGTCCCTGTTTGGTCACCCAAAAGGGTGGGCCAAGGAGGGTGGACAGTCTAGATTTTTCTGGATTGTCCAGCCACACTGTTTGTTGGAAAATCATAAATATCAGCCTGATTTTGAAATGGTGGGCCACTTTTGTAGACCCCACCTTGCTGTGTACTTGTATAGGAAGGTTGTCCTTACATTTTTCCAAATTTACATAGACCTGAGCCCACTTAAATGGGGTGTAAAAATCAGGGACAACAGCATTTCTGCTGCAGGAAAATAAAAATCTTGACCTTGCTATCTATAAATTGCAGGAGTTAAATAAAATATTTTTACTATCCCTAAAATTCTAAATTTTTTTAGAGAGGTGTCCCACTCATGGTAGGAACTAACTAAAAAATTTCAGGGCCAAGGGATCCCATTTGGGCATCCAAAGGGGTGGGCTAACATACTGGACTGCCAGAAATTTCTGCTGTGCAGTCTAGCAGCATAGTCCCATAAAAAAAAAATTAAAAATACTTTCTAAGAAGGTGGGCCACATTTCTGAGTCCCACCTTATTTTAGACTTTATGAGGGACCTTGGGTCCAAAATTCAAAAATTTTGAAGGCCCAGAATCCACTCATTTGGATGGCCCAAATTCAGAACAGTTATTTCCAGCAACATTCCACCATGAATACATTGTAACTCCTGAATTTATTAAAATAATTTTGATTATCCAAAAATTATGAAAATTTATAAAAAGGTGGTAAACCCATGGTGGGACCCACCTGCAAAATTTTGGGACAAATGGACCCCTCTACACACCGTAGTAAGGGCTAGACTGGCCCACCACGTTGGGACGTCCAGGTCTGTCTGATTTTCTAGATAGATTGTTTATTTAGATTAATTAAAATACTTATAGTTACCCAAAAATTGTGAAATTTTGTGAATGGACCACCCATGGAAGGACCATTTTGAAAATTTTTAGGGCCAACGGGCCCCTGTACTGACCGTGGTATGGCCTGCAATTTAGGTCAGTTTTGGGCCAAATACCCAGGCCTGTAGGACTAACCACCATGGGACGCCCCTACGTTGGGCTGCTGCTGGACCTGTATTCCAATAGCATGGCCCACTCCTAGTGTGTGTTGTGCATTCCTCTCTCATCTAGTGGTACCCATAGTGATGTGTGTGGGTCATTAGAAAATAAATACTATAAATCAATTTATTTGCTGGACTCCAACAAACCCAGAAAGCGGGTGGGCTGGAAAATATTCAGCAATGGGCCCAATGTTGCCGCCCATAAATGTCTGTTTTGGGGCAGTATGGCCCACTAGATTTAGAGAAGATTTAAGTAAGTTATCTTACAATTTTAATTTTATTTTTGGGCTTAATTAGTGCATGATTAAAGGCCCATTCCAATTGGATTCTTCTCGGGCTAGTCTTCTAGTTAATGGGCCTTATAGCCTTGGTTGCGCTGGAACTTTTGATAGGCCCGTTAGGCCCTTGGGTCCTATATTTACCTCGCCATTGTGATGGGTCTTATGGGCCAAATACTGAAGTACTTGGGCCCTTGCTTGCCCATTATAATAAATCCATCCTTAGGCCGAGATGTGAGGCCCAACTTGTGTTAAATATAAGGAATTCCCATATGTTAGGAAAATGGGATGTCCATTGGGCGCACCACAACGAGTGAACCCATGATCCTTATGGTTGGGTCTAAACTTCACTTGAGGGCCCACTTCATGGCCTATGATTTGGGCTTGGGGTATGGTCCACTAGACTATACATTGCTTAGACTTTAGATCTCTTATCATATGCGTAGCGGGTTACCTTGTTGGGACCCAGTTGAGGTTGGATGTCCTCCTTGGTGGCCCTAAGGTAGGCCGTTAGAGGCCTTTATAGGTGGTTAAAGGCCCACCTTAGGTTGGCTAGGACTGTCCCTCTTTAGGGCCATGGCTCTCTCTTAACATGTGGGTCATCCCAAATTACTGGGCCTCCATTAGAGGATTTCTCTTCTTCTTAGAATACCTGTCTACATGCTAGACCTTGACCCTCCTTAGGATGGAGGATTCCATAATTTTCGAAGGTAGCCCACTTACATTCGTGACCCATATGCATCATCCGTATGAAATGATTGCATTGTGTGGTGGTCATTGAGGATGGAGTTTCTCCCCTCGTGCACATGGTGTGCCTGCGACTAGTGCATGATTTGTGTGTGACTCATGCATTAACATCACATTTCATGATGATATCGCCCTTGATTCATTAGGGCCTTACCTCTACAGGGACGTTCGTGGATAGCCGTATGTGTAGACACCAGAAATATTATTTGAACATGCCGAGTGCATAGGATGCACATGGGTGAAATTCTCAAAACTTCCATGATACCAAGGATCTGCTCCAACGCTGTGACCAGGTGGAATATATGAGTGCACGAAGGCCTTATACCATTAGGCCGCGACTCCCATTGTCATGTAGTCAGTTGGATAGGGGTGTGGCCTTACCTGCTTGGTGTGAGGAGGTATTGCTAGGCTGAGTCTGACCAGCTCATAAATGGGTCCGCTACCTTCAGGCCTTGTTAGTGATTGGTCATCCATAGGCGGGTAGTGAGGTCTCTTACGCTCATTTGACTGTGTTGGGTCTATAAATCGATAGTCATTCAGCAGTGTAATGGACCCCGGTGATTTCCTTATGATTGAAAATATACTTGACATTTGATTTGGTTATGAGAACTGGCATTACTTGCATCGCATTAGCATTGGCTGTGTAAGCCCCTTCATGCATTGCCTTGGTATGGCATCCAGTACTCATTGCATGGTATTCATGATAAGCCTTAGTAAGGCTAGTGATATTCTCATTGAACATGTTCTTTCATTCTACCTCCTAGTATTCTTTTGTGCACCTTTGACACACACTTTCACAACCCTCTAAGCTTCTATAAGCTTATGCACGATTGATGCATGCAGGTGATCCTAGACAGGCATCGTAAAGGCAGTGCGTGGAGTAGAGTTGAGCTTGAGGACTCCAGTGTTGCTGATTTCTCTCTCTTTTTCAATTATCCAATGTATGTCTTTTTGGGCCTGATATAAACTTGTAAAAGTTCAAATTCTCAGATATACTTACTGTGATCTTGGGTATGCTCGTATTGGAATGATTATACTATTATGAAAATCCTTCTTGTAGGATCCGAAGATAGGAACCTGCCTCAGGAGCCGAGAATGGGGTACTACGGAGGCTGTTGCGGCCAGAACCGGCCATTGGGTTCCTTGTGAGTCCAGTTACCGAGTCTGAGGCGTGACAAACTCCTAGGTGGGTGAAGGTGCCAGCCGAGCCGTAAATACCAAGAGATCTCTCAATCTCCCTCACTCTACTGGAAGAGAGGTAACAGGCGTGGTAAAAACAACTTTTAGACTGATTAATCTTCTGACCGGAAGCAGCTTGGTATTCGGAAAGGAATTTTGCCGTGGCTGTAGTAGAAGATTTGCCTCCATTTAGAAAAAGAACCGTGTCGTCCGCATAAAGAAGGTGGGTGGCTTGTTGACAACGCCGCTTTAGCTTAAAAGGGGCACATCGACCTGTGGACACTAAATTAGAGAAGCCTCTGCTGAGGACTTCTGCAGCTAAAATAAAGAGGCTAGGGGATATTGGGTCCCCCTTTCACAGCCCTCTTGACGATTTGAAAAACCAACACCTTCCCCATTGATTAAAACCGTGAACCAAACATTGTTCCAACATTTCTCAACCATCCTTATCCAAGCAGTATTAAAACTGAAACGATTCAACACATTATTGAGAAACCCCCATTCAATCCTATCATAAGATTTCTCCATATCTAGCTTAAGAATAATATTCCCCCCATGAACTTTATGGCCGATATCTCGAAAGATC
The DNA here is from genome assembly GCF_029962835.1 of Magnolia sinica. NCBI lineage: Eukaryota > Viridiplantae > Streptophyta > Magnoliopsida > Magnoliales > Magnoliaceae > Magnolia > Magnolia sinica. The sequence goes on along the minus strand of NC_080574.1, from coordinate 110,197,236 downwards.
TCCTGGCCCAACGCGATACTTTCAGCAATAGATCTTCCTCGCACAAAAGCCCCTTGTTCCTGCGAGATCAATTTTAGTAGCAATAGAGCAAGCCTGCTGGCAATGACCTTGGTGAAGATTTTGTAAACAAAGTTATAAAGACTAATTGGCCAAAAATTTGAGAACTTTTTCGGGGGAGTTACTTTTGGAATCAGGCAGATTAGCGTAGTGGTAAAAACCCTCGGTAGAGTACCTCCTTGAAAAAGGCGGGTGATAGCTTTGAGAATGTCAAAACCGACAATATCCCAACTCCCCGCAAAGAACGCTCCCAAAAACCCATTTGGGCCAGGCACCCCATCTTTTGGGATAGACATAACTGCGTCTTTAACTTCGATCATGGAAAGAATGTGCATTAAGAAGGCATTGTCAGTTGCTGTTAGAAGTTGAGGAATGCCGTCAAGCAAATGGTCCGAATGAGCTTGATGATCTGAAAGAAAAAGCCTGGAGAAGTATTCCACTGCTGCTTCCTTAATTTTTACAGGATCCGAGGTAAGTCGCTAGAATCAAGTTGAATTTCACCAATTCCTGCTCTCTTGGATCTCTCCATGGCTTGAAGATGGAAGAAACGGGTGTTACGGTCACCTTCTAACAACCAGTTATTCCGAGCTTTTTGTTTCCAGTAAATATCCTCTATTAGTTCCATGCTTGCCAAGTGACGCCTTGCGTTGAAGAGAGAGGAGGGAGTGATCTGGACTGACCCATCTTGAGCCTGGCATTCCAGGGTAGAAAGGTTATCTTTCGCGGCCTTAAGTTGCTGGAAAATATTGCCAAAGACATTTTTAATCCAGTCCTTAAGGCAGTTCTTTAGTTTCCTGATTTTCAACATTAAATTGATCATCGGTTGGTCAGATAAATCCTCCGCCCAAGCGTCATTAACTACCTAATTGTACCATTGATGGAGCAGCCACATCCCTTGAAAACAAAAAGGTCTTGTGACTGGGAGGGTGGATCTGGGAACTGCCAGCAACAAAGTTGAGTGATCGGAGTTGACACGCGGCATGTATTCGACATGAAACCGGGGAAAACAAGAAAGCCAGTCTGCGCTGTGCAAGATTCTATCCTGCCTGGCCCAAACACAAGCATTGCCAGCCTGATTATTACACCAAGTATAGTTGTTGCCCGAGTAGCCTGCATCCAGAAGGGCTGCATTGTTCATAGCTTCAGCGAACTCCGAAGTACTGTCTTGATCGTAGTTTCTACTTCCTCTCCTTTCAGTGATAGAAAGTACTACATTGAAATCGCTACCAATGGCCCACGGGCCCGAGATACTACTCGCTATAGTGGACAAATCTCTCCACAGAATTCTTCGCTGCAATTTAGAACATTTAGCATACACTATGGAAAGAAAATAATTTAACGGGGAGTTGTTAACTGTAACAAAACAGGTAATCATTTGGGAGGAGGATTGTAAAACCGAAATAGATAGAAAGGAGCTATAGAAGAACAAGATTTTACCCCCAACCTCCGCGTTGGAGATGGAAGAGTGGAAACCAAGCTTCAAGCCCACAAGGACTCTTTTATCCTCCCTTGCCATTGGTTCCAGGATCGCTATCCACCAGGGATTGTGGATACAAATCAGCCTACGCACAGTTCTTAACGTCATGGAATTGGCCATGCCTCTAGCGTTCCAAATGATGGCTTTATCCATCAGTCACAATGCCCGAGTTGAATGCCCTCCTTTTAAGCCTTCGGAGTCTCCCATTCCATTCCCTCACAATCTCCATATTTGTGCTCATTGAGATTCTTCTTCTTCCTGGTCTTTTTCTGCCCTTGGTTGGAACCTTCCACGAATCTGGCAAAATTCTGGTACATTGGGCTATGGTCCGCGAGATTTGATCCTCCCCCATATAGGGAAAGGGGTCATTCTCAGAGTTCTAATCATCACTGGATACATCAGCTAGAGATGACCCTTGTGGAAAGAGGTCTCTACCAGCATCCTCTACTGAAGCCTAATCGCCCTACAGTTTAGGGAGGTCAACCATCAGAACTAGAGATTGAACATCTGTTTGGGGTATATGATCCTTTGGTAGAGCCTGGCAGGATGCTGGATTCGGTTGATGACTGTGACTGCACAGATTGTGATGCGTTGTTCTCCTCCTTGGGTTTATAGGGGAGTTTCCTGCCGATCTGGACAAGAAAGGAGGGGGCCTGTCCACCATGAGATCCACGAGCATCTCTCTACTTCTGTTCAAGTGGTCCGAGGAAGAGTTCGACTTGTTGACATTGATAGTCTCTGCTCTGGATTCTACTTGATCTGCAAGCTCCTGGAGTTCCTCAAATGACATTGGAGAGGGTTCGTCAGGATTCGGAGTGAGCAGCCCACTAGTAGCTAGACCAGGAAGGATGTCGAGAGGGATGTATGACATGGCTTTGGTTGGGTCAATAATAGAGTTCAGGTGGGTATCAAGATTTGGTAGTTGTGGGTGAATTGGGAAAGGTTCTGATGTTGGAGAAGGGTTGATAAGAGGAACATGGGATTGGACAACTGCTATAACCAGATTGTGATTAGGACTAATAGGGGAATGGTGGGTGAGGAGTGGTGTTGTGTGGGGAGGCACCTCCTGAGGAGGGGAGGGGGGGTTGGGAATCTGCTCAATGGTACGTTGGGGGTTGTAAAGGTGGAGGGAACTCCCACTGGGGCAAAAGCACAAACAGGAGCTGGGCGAGGGAGAGTAGCAGCATCCTCCCTGAATGTGGCTTCAACCCATCCTCTAGTCGATCCAAATTCTCTGTGATCAACCTTAGCCAAAGCATTCCTTCTTGACATAGTGAAACCATCTTCCAAGGAACCAAAGATAGGGTAGGAAATACCGTTGACTGATAGAGTTCTTGCAACTGATATATCCAAACCAGCTTGGGGCCTGATCTGAACCCGAGCAAATCCTTAGAATGTCCCATTAGTTGCCACGGAATCGATCCGAATGACCTCTCCAAATGTCCTGGCGAGCCAATGAATGGCATCAGGGTACCAAGCATGGGCCAGGATTCCCACCAATTGAATCCATTTACCGTTGAACAGAGCAGTCTCTAGTGGGTTCCACACCTCCACCCTAGATAGCTTCATTTGGTGGTGTAGGTCATACTCCATCAAAAAACTTGCCATTTCCTCCTTTGAGTGAAATCTAATGAGGAACTTGTGAGGTGATATTTTGGTGAAATCCACCTGGGAGGCTAAGGGTTTGGAAGATCGAAAAGTGTCGAAGAGATGCAAGATAGAGATGGACTCCTTAGCCGTTGTAGCGACCAAAGCAGTGGACAATGCATCTTGCAGTTTTGCCATTTCATTGGGGTCAGCCGTCACCAAGAACCGGTCAGCCATAGCCAGTCTATTTGGTTGTTGCAAAATGTTACAGTGAACATGGGATTGGGTTTGAGCTTTTGGATGAGAAACTACCTTCTAAAGATAAGATATCTTTGATGAGGGTGCGAGCTCTGCTTGCAATGTCTGGATGGCATCTGGAGACTGAGAGCCTTTAACCCCTTTTTTTGGATTTTGGCGTACGCTATGGAAACAATCCTCCCATTTATCCTTGTTTCATTGAGGCATCTTATAACATTTAGGGCGTCTTGCTCATAGAGGAATCAGACAAAGCTGAAACCCCTAGATCTATTTGAGATCCTATCCCTCGATATAGTTGCTTCTGATATCTTACCGTACCACCCAAAAATCTTTTGAAGGTCTTCTGCGGTGGTGTTGAACGTTAGGTTTCCAATGAAAATGGAGAGATTTGGGGGTGGAGGGGCTCGAGAAGCAACGATTTGCAAAGGATGCTCATTTTCTTCCATCACAGTCTATCTCACAATCACAGTGGACTAAACAGTGTTTACAAAGTGCCATGAAAGGGTAATGAGGATTTCCCGCGCTAATCAGGACAACCCTTTAGTTTCCGGAAGTGGATTAGAGCGCGGTTTCAGTCATGAACCAACCTTTTTTTTTCAAAGTGAATATATTCATTTCACCAAAAGAACTTTACACGAACTGGACAGAATTCGGGCACCCCTCCTAGAAACGGTAGGGACGCCTATCATATGACTAAGCACCTACCTAGACAAAACAACAGAAGCCCTAGGACCTTTTTCTAATGGACCCCAGCCTTGTTTTATCTTACATGATTAGCTCCCTGACCTAAATCGGAAGATCAGTCAGTCCGCAATAAATATATTTCCCTTGAGAGCCGCTACCAATGTGAGCCAAGCTATCCGCTAGAGCATTCTCCTCCCTCGGGATATGATGAAAGAAGAACAACCCTCTATTCATAAGAGCGCCAATTCTCGTTAACCATTGCTTCCAAATCCAACTTGGGTGTGAGCTACCCCTAAGGAGATCAATCACAAATATCAAGTTTGACTCTACCTCCACCCTAAAAAGCCCCAGGCTCAGGCAAATGTAGAACCCGTTCTAAACTGCTTGCAATTCCACTCTATTTCTTGTTCCAACCTTGAACCCCACTGAGAACGTAAAAATAAGGTTCCCATAGGAGTCTTTACAAATCCCTCCTCCACCTGATGACCCCAGGTTACCTCATGCCGAACCATCTGAATTAAACTTTGCCCAACCCACCTATGGTTTTTTCCACCTCACCACCTCAAACTCTCTGTGGGGAATGTGCCCCACTCGAAAAAATAGAGGCTAGCAACCAGTTAACCAGAGCGACCGTTGCAGCACTTGATTCAGCCTTGCCGCCCAGCTTCATGGAATTCTTGGCCCTCCAGATCTCCAAGAGAATCAGGCTAGGAACACTCTTTCTAGGGACAATGTCATTTCCTCCAGGATCAACGATCCACCACTACTTCAACCAAGCTTCCACCGAGTGGGTCAGCAAAGCAGGGACCCGAACCTGTCCCTAAAATGATTCCGGACACTAGTAGCCAACACACCATGGAGGAAAAGATGGTTGAGAGTTTCCACCTCCAGACTGCGGGCTGCCTCTTCCTCATAACAGACGCACTTAGAAGCCAAATTCACACCTCTGCTTTGAACTCTCACCTCTACCGCGACTGCACATTGCAGTAACCTCCAAACAAAGATACCAATCTTTGGTGGGAGCTTCCCTTGCCAAACACCCTTTGCCCAACTACTACGTTGAACCCTAGACCTGCAAAGGTCCCAAGCAAACTTCACCATGAACTGACCAGGAGGGTCAAGGGGCCAAAAGCATTGGTCACTTCATCTGACCTTGCAAAACCTCATGTGTTGCGGCAGAAAGGAGAAGGTAGATGATGGAGGAAGATGACCATCCTTACCTAGCATGTCCCTCACTCTCAACCCACGGAGAGAATCAGGGATCAGCGCATCTTCCTGGAGGATCAGTGGCCTTAGACCAGACCAATTATCCTCCCACATACTTTGATCCCCATTGTCTACCATCCAATGAATGTTCTCCTCAAGCAAAGGGAAAAGAGCTTTAATGCTTTTCCAAATAGGGGAGGTGATAGGCGACGCCCGATCTTTGCTTGCTGGGAGAAAGTCTAGAGGGTGTTTCGCCCTCATCAGCACTGCCCACTGGCTGATCCCCTTCCCAAATTTGGCTTCCCAAGCCAGCTTCAACCTGAGGACTTTTATAACATCCTTCAAAGCTCCAATCCCTAGGCCACCCTCACTATTCAGCTTGCAGACATTCTTATAGCTGAGCCAATGCAGTTTTTGCTTTCCACCAGTTGAACCCCATAGGAAATTGGAGAACCTCCTCTCCATCTCTTCTATCACACCAATAGGGATTTCAGACACAGTGAGGACATGAATTGGGATGCTCCCCAGGACGTGCTTAATCAATGTCACTCTCCCTACTTACGACAAAAACCTCGCGTTCCACCCATTAATTCTGCTTTGTATCTTGTCTTACAAGAGGAGAAAGTCGGCTTTCTTAAGTCTACCTGACTTAATTGGAACTCCTAAGTATCTCATCCTAGCCTTAGCTCTAGGAAACCCCAATAAGTGCTTAATGGCTTTGACTCTACTAGCAGGGATTTTATCTAAACAAAAGAAGGAGCTCTTGATGAAGTTAATTTTCTGACCTGACGCATTTTGGAATGAACAGAGGAAGGATATCGCCCCCTGGATTGACGCTCACCCCCTGTTAAGAAATAGAAGAGTGTCATCTATAGACAACAAGTGTGAGATAATCAAGAATCCCTGCTTGAGTTGGAACGGCTGATAGGACCCTCCCCTCCACGAGATGCTTGAACCCTCTACTCAAGGCTTCCGTAGCAAGGATGAATAGGCATGGCAACAACATGTCACCCTAGCAAAGGCCCCTTGATGACTTAAAATATCATGTCACCTCCCCATTCACCAAGATTGAGAACCAACTGTTGTTCCAATAATTTTCGATCAAGCTAATCCATCCGTTGCTGTCCCCAAACTTGTTCAGAACCAACTTTAGTGTAACGCCCCAAAAGTCGGGGGTCAAGCAAAGCTCAACTCCTAAGTTTCGACGCATCACTTATGCAACATAGATAATGATGATTAAATGTTGTCCATATTAGTACACTTAAACATGAGTGGGATTATACTAAATCAGTATATCATACTCCGGAGTTAATGTAATTTGGCAAGCGAAAGACTGAAATATATGCATTTAATTATGAAAACGTTTCACAAATTTTGGAGTATGAGTATGGAACCGAGCTAAATATATACATGTGTTGTTTCTAACCATATAAAATGCGGGAAGTAAATGTGTTCAACTAAACAAGCATCCTAGTAGTCCCTGCGCATCGGTATGAGATCTACATAGATCCTCCCGATAGTTGAACGTAAGAGAATCCTTCCTCCTCACCTACGAAGTCTAACTCTGCTGTATAGACCACGTCATCACTTGCATCTAAACTAGAGTCTGGGTAGTGTTTTAAAACACTATCCCATGTGGGAATGAGTAGTTAATTCAATGGAAGTATAAAGCAAAGGTTAACATGTTATCAATTCAGTCAAGCAGTAATGATAAAGCAGTACAATAATCAGGTCCTAATTACTCTTGTTAATACAATAATGGTATGTGATAATGATGTATGCCCTCACCTGCACTCCCTCTACGACATCATCTCATGATCGCGCATGCAACCCTTCCACTGTGCTCAACTCCAATGCCAAAGGCACATGCAATGCAGTGCATGTACGTGATTAGCCAAGTTCTTAATTAGGTTTATCCAAACAGCAAGTTCGTGAATCTAAGGTACCTCCCTTTATATCATTAACCCAAGCAATGATCCATCTAGGGTTGTCAATCTTAGTTAATCACATACGATGGGCAAGTTCGTGAGTTTATACTAGTGGTGCTACGGGAGGCTCGTCACCTCATCGTAGGCTTAATTCATACTCAAGGTCACACAACCAACGCCCTACTAACTGGTAATCAATTTTCGAAGGCTCTTCACCAACCCGACTGGGGACCACAGCCAGGCTGCACCGGGGTAGGCCTGTTTTATACTTATGGTCACTACAGGAAGGCACGTCACCTTAACGTAGTCCTAGTATATACTCGAGGTCACTATGAGAGGTTCGTCACATGATCGTAGGCCGATAGCTCGAATACAGTGTCCCATACCACCGTATTCAGCTCATGAGTTTGGGTTGCTCACTGGTCACTACGGGGAGGCTCGTTACCCCATCGTATACCGACAACTCAACCACAATGTCCCATACCACTATGCCCGGCTCATGAGTCTTAGCGGATCGAGGTACTATGATTGAAACGGGTCTTTATATTGGTAAGGGGTACCTTAGGTTCAAGTAGTAGTGTTCATACATGGTGAACATACAATAGGCCAATCAGGTTATTCAACAAGTTCGATTGGTATGAGTGCATGCTAATTCAATTGATGTAGAGTGCATAAGTACCCCGTGTGACCTAGCCACCGCCGACAATCCTGACAATCCTTATGCGACCTGGATTCGTCGAACTTTCCAAATGTGGCGCGACTAGTTTTCGTCGAACTTTCCAAATGTGGCGCAACTAGTTAGGCCACTCAATTGGGAACCATTACCGATTGCCTGGACTAAAAAGTAGTCCCAATCATATTCAAAGATAACATGTGGATACACCTGAGAATCATATAAGCATTTAATGAACATTTCAAAAATAAATCCCATTCGAGCATTTTGACAAACACATTGAACATGTAATCATCTATATGTATTTCATCCATAAATCACGTAGCAGTAATTTAGATTACATGTAGGAGACTATAGGTATTGATAAGGTAATTGAGAATCCTATCTTAACACCCTCATTAAATATAATTCAACAAGAAATTTCTCATTCAGACATTTTAGCAAACACTTAGACCACACATTTCAACATACATGAACTAAAATAGTTTTCACATATATTATGGCAAATCCTTTCACAAAGGAGTTGTCATACGTACAACAAACTGTATTCTAGCTTAATAGTCATAGCAAGCAAGAATCATAATTTCAATTTCATTAAACATTTCAACAAATACCTGAAATGCATTATATAATCACATAGTTCACACACATGTATAGTTTATCAAATACATCGTACTTAAGATCATATAGCAGAAATCAAGTCAAACATAAATCATTGCTAACATTAAAAGCCTTGAAAACCATAACCTAAACATTTATAGTCCACACCTTCCGCCGGTAAACCCGTACCGAGTTGAGTTTGAACACTACATCTTTGTCTACGACACAACGGCTACCTGAATCACAAAATAGGTTAGATATTTCATTGATTCATCTACTTGGATACCTAAAACAAATTAGGGTTAGGATTTTTTACCCATAAATGGATTTGGATTCATCGGTGTAGCAACACGGGAGAAGGGATTCAGCCCGTAGAGTGGCAAGAACGAATCCTGGCATCAAACCACAACTCTCTCTCACTTTCCCTTACTTTCTCTTTCTCTTTTCTCTTTTCTCTCTCTTAGGGTTAGGAAATTCGTATGGAATGAGAGAGGGGTGGGTTAAGGTCCTTATATAAGCCCAGAACTGACCCAAATGGCCCCAACGCCATGATATACTTAGGTTATAGCCAAAGGGCATTTATTTCGGGCCAACGAAGCTTATCTGGGGGTCCATTACCTGCACGCGATCAGGGAAAAGTTCCCTGACAATAGATCTAAGCCAGGATAAGATTTTGATCCAATCGGATTTGTGAATCAACCGTGGGGGACCAGTTTCAGTTCAACGGTTATCATTGCTTGATTAGGGCCACAAGTACATTGACCTGTGTAGGGAAATTTCCCTGATCTAAGGGTGTAATTGGGTCAGAATCTAACGGTTTGAAACCTTAAATTTGGCACACAAGCGAATGGCCCAAATCACTTAAATCTGAGTTCATTTTCTAAAGATATTCGCGTTTCTCACACACTTCACACTGGGCTCAAGTTGTATGTTTCTGGATACTAGTTGGGCTCGATTCCCATGATGGTTGTCAAGCCCAATAAAACAGTTATAACTGTATAGTTTCATGGTTGTCGGACTTTCGACGCGTGGTCCAAGTCCAATACGGAGTTTCACTGTGCTCCCGAGAGCAACTGGGTTTTGAGATTAATCCTAGATTTTTAGGTAATGTTGGGTTATCGATTCTAATGCTTTTGAATCTTGCAGTTCGTATAGAAAGTGGTTCGATTCAAATCCATCAATTATTTAGTTTAGTACTTAATTAAATTCCTCCCTAATTACGATAGAATAAGGTCCTAGGGTAGTTCTCTGATCCTTTTTGGCACTTTTAGTTCGTATATTATTTTAATTATTTTTTTAACAGTTCTTCATCAAGTCTACTTCATCTTTACCACATTTCATTAGATTTTGTGTTATAGAAAAATTCTAAAAATTCTGGAAACAGCAGCTATCCAAACCAATAATTTTTGGATAGTTGTCACAACAACCTCTATTTAACTATGTTAAAATTTTTATTATATTTATTACTTATTTTTATATTAAACTTAACTTATCAAGCTTCAATCTATCTTTTGAATCACTTAAATCGGAGTTATATTGAGGGAGATATGACTTTTCGAAATCAGATGAAAAAACTATAGAAAATGGTAAAAAACAGGCTACCCAGCCCGTTGGACCACGAGGCCTTGCCATCATGGCGATGCCATCACCACTTGTTATCTTATCTGGTGGTGGTTTCACCACCCGATATTTGAAATGGGTGTATTTTTCAATCCAGAATGAGTTACATGACATGCAATATATGATTTTGGGGTAGGAGAAGCTGCTCTATCCAATTAACCTATTTATTTTATGAGATTCCACAAGGTTAATGGTCAAAAACTTATTTTGTTTATTTATTTACTATTTATAATAAATTTTGGTTTAAGTATTGTTATTCATCACTTAAACTTTAGGATTCGTGTATAATATGAAAGTACTTAGAAAAATTTGAACAATAAGGTGGTAAAAGGTGAGATTTTGAAGGAAACGGGTTAAAAATGAATTTTAGACTTTAGGATTGAGTTCTGAGAAGTTAATAAGTTGTTATGATCGACTCATTATCTAAGGACGTCTATCTCCAAGTTGGTAAAAATCTGAGATGTTACATTTCGGAACTTCCAGTTTACCCTGTCGCAGGCCTTCTGCATATCAATCTTAAGCACTATGTTGCCCCCCCTCAACTTTTCTATTGATCTCCCTAAGCATTTCTTGTACAAGAACAATATTCTCCGCTTTGGAGCGGCCTCGAGTGAACGCTCCCTAGTCAGCTAAAATAATGTTAGGCAACACATTTCTTAGGTTGGTCGCGAGGATCTTAGAAAAGATCTTATAAATGCAATTACATAGGTTGATAGGCCTGTAGTCAATGAAGGAAGACACGGCCATGGACTTTGGGATTAGGCAGATAAGCGAGGAAGTGAAGGCTCTTGGGAGAGCACCACCTTCAAATAAAAACACTATTGCCCTGTGAAGATCCTGACCAGTCGCGAGGATCTTAGAAAAGATCTTATAAATGCAATTACATAGGTTGATAGGCCTGTAGTCAATGAAGGAAGACACGGCCATGGAGGGATGGCGGGGCTAGCAGAACCTCATTATCAAGAAAGGAGATCAGGTGAGGGATGGGAGATAGAAGCTTTAGATCTAGAGAGGAACTTTCCTCCCTAAAATTCCCTTCAAAGAAGTTGAATGCTTCCTCTTTAATTGATTGGTGGTCTGAGATGACGTTTCCCCCATCTGCTACAATCGAACTGATTTCCGTTCTCCTAATCCTATCTTGCGCCGATGCATGAAAGAATTTTGTGTTTCTATCCCCTTCATGTAACCAGGAATTCCTGACCTTTTGTTTATAGTAGACCTCCTCCATTAGTTTCACCCTAGCCAAATGCTACCTCGCTAATGAGAGATCATTGGAGAGGTCCAATCCCTATGAAACTTGCATCACACATTCTATTTCTTCCACTAGACTTCTCTGCCAATCTGACCTACTGAAAGATGTTCCCAAAAACCTCCAAATTCCATATTTTTAAGGCCCTTTTAACATTCCTCAGCTTCATTTGAAAATTCAGCATAGGCTGCATGGAGGGTTGGCCCTCCCAGGCCACGTTAACGACCTGCTGGAAGGAGTCGTGGAAGGTCCACATCCTTTAGAATCTAAAAGGAGTTGCCACTATTGGAGATTACCTCGAGAAAAGAGGGGAGGGATCAAAACTCACCCTTGGCAGGTGCTCCACTCTGAAGCGCTGAAAGATGTTGGCCCAGTCTCCATTGATTAAGACTCTATACAGCCTCGCCCACGATTTAGCATTACCAGCCTGATTATTACTCCAGGTAATCCTATAACCCGAGAAGCCCGCATCAAGGATCACTGCATTAACAATTACATCTGCAAATTGTACCAAGCTTGGGTCCACACCTCTTCTTCTCCCCAATCTTTTTTAACTCTTCTATTACTGCATTAAAATCACCGCAGACCACCCACGGACACTGCAGCGTTCTGCTGATAACTGCCATTTCTCCCCACAGCAGTCTCCTATCCACTCTATAATAACTCATATTTGAAATTCCTAAACTATAACTTATTAATAAAATCAACACCACCAACATTTGCTAATAATAAATCAACTTAATCAGCCTATTTAAACCTTTAATCCAACTGATCTTCAACCAAAGACAAATAATTAACTTGTTAAGACAAACTGATGGTACAGATTTCACCGATCATCATGTGGGCCCCATTTTTCTATCCATGCCTGCACACAGACCTGTGTACACCCATTGTACATGGGACCGGGTATCGAGTCGAACAAGGTCTGACCTCATAAAGATTAGATAGTTGGGAATTCTCCCATCCTTCCCGCCATAAATGAGTTCAAATGAACTTGTCTGTTCGTTAACCTGAGATGACCCTCCATCAGGCACCATATTGGAAATCTAAACAGTCCATCTTCGACAGATGATCCCACCATTCATAACCATACTCGATTTGCACGTGGCGATACACATGCACGTGCATGATCACCCACTCCAGACAGCGTGGCACTAAGAGCTCCCTCCGGATATAGAAATCCACATCGCCATTGCCCGCTAGTAGATCTATTTGCCAGGACGTTTAAGACCTTGCCCACGCATCAGGCCAATCCTAATCACACCTACGGTTTTTGAAAATAGCTCCCTATTTAGCAAAGAGTGGAAGGAATAATTTTCGCTTATGGTAGGTGAGATCTCAACCCTTCCCTACCATCTGGAAGCTTCTCTTAAGCCATCCAAGACGTCGAGATTAGGGATGCTCGAAAATCTCGTAGCATAATGAGATTTTGACGAGATGCTGTTGTAGCACGTATCGTCCCAACTTTAATAAAAATATTAAGGTCATACATCCCTGTTCATCATTGAAAGGGACCCATGAACCTTTTGGACGTCATCCGGACCGTCTAAACGTCCCAAATCATTAGATCACTCGGTCAGTGTGAAAACACCATGGTTGAAGAGTCATCTTCTCCAATCTGACCAAAAGAACAACCTTCTTAAAAACTAACTCTTTCACTCATCCAATAATGTGTGGCCTACCCCACCAAAACACATCAAGAATAACTATCTGGATCCATGAAACGGTTAAATCAGAGTTTAGAAGCCCTCAAACCAGGTTCCTCTATCCTTCTCCGCTAATGATACAACTAATCCCACGATTAGGCGTGAAAATCTATAGAAGCTGATAAAGGCTATAAATAGCCTGATTTTTAAGGCGAAGTTCGAGGTAAAGTGAGAAAGGAAAGAGAAAAATAGATAAAGAGAGAGAGAGAGAAAACTAGCCGCTGAAATGAGTTGTGGGCTGCCGCCGCAACTCGACTCAGTCCCTGTAGAAGACGATTCAGAACCAGGTTCTGACCCATTTTGTTGTAGAGGAGTAGGTAGTTTGGAGGAGAAGGAAGCTTGGAAGAAAAGAAGCTACTAGCATATCCCGGTCCGAACTAACTGAGTTAGCACCGCACCAACTCGCCGCTTGAGACATGCCCTATTCTCGCCAATAGGTAATGCCCGCCATCACCACACTTTCATCTTCTCTAAAATTTTAAACTCCACTCCCTAACTGGGTTGCTAATCACAAACTTGGCCTGATAAGCAGACCCGAACTCTATCCAGACCCATCGATCACCATCGTTAACAGCAAAAGCAGTGTGTCATGTTCGTATCGGGTCGATGCAACCACCCTACGTCCGCTCGTCGGTCAGCTCCCACCGTATTTATTGGTTGTAGATCAGAAAGGTCCAACCTACCCATAAACATCCTCAATCAACATGCTATGCAGGTAACAGGTTGCTATCCAAACCGAGATTTGACTTTAAGCTATTAACAAGTCATTTGCTTGTGAATTTAACCAAACTCGGTATTACAAGGTGAAGCTTTGATTTAGCAAAATCGGTCCAAATCTACTCTACATCACCAATTGTACCAAACGCTACTTAGGTATAAGACTCAACTTGGCTGCCTACATTTAGAAACTCTCTCAACTCAGTCGAGAGTTAACTGACCCAGGTCCCTAATCAGGTTGAAATCTAAACTAACCTTGGCTAAGTATTAGGGGTCATTGCTAGAGATCTAAAGTGCTGCTACAGATCCAAGGACCAATAACCAGTTACTTTAACAGGTAGCTTTTCCCAAACTCTAAACTCAACTAGCTTGTTGGGTAGCAATTCCAACCGAGACAACCCAGTAGTGACTCACTGATATCTTGTAACATTCTATCCAGGTACTACCTGCAATTGCTTACCTTGAAGGACACTCCTTCTTTCAACAAGTCCAAACAAGTGAGTAGAAGTTAAGGTTTATATAACTATTAGGCTATAGGTGAGTTGGGATTTGAAGTCTAAACACATACTTACTTTAATTTTAGTATCGTTACACTCACCTCATAAGAACATTCCAAATCAGAGAAAATATCCACTCAAGGTGAGGAATATCCCACATCACTTCTTTCATTCACTAATTTCCATGTTAGCTTAAAACTCAAATGTAAAGAATCTTAGAGAATTATAAGTATTAACTTCATTCCTCTTATTTCTAGTTTGTCTTGATATTCATGAAGTAACTCTTATTAATCCCTATTGCTCAAATTCTATATTTACTAGCCATGTGTATAGAATGTTGTCTTATAATTTTCATGCTACATTTATGATTTTTTGTCTATGGTTACATCTCTACTAGTCATGATGTGAAATAGAAATTTTCATACTAATTTATCTACAAATTGTATAGTGAAGAATTGCCTTCATTATCTTCTACAATCTTTAATTTCCAATTTAGTTGACTCTAATATATGGGTGGATCTTAGAATATGGTGAATAAGAATTAGTTTCTAAGTAGTGAAGGAAGTAATGCTTTGAATCCTATCATTCATATTAATACTGATTTTCCATGGGACTAAAATTACTCGTCACCTCTACGTTATAGATATATTTCTAACGGCATGACATGAGCCTTACAAATCTCACTTCATTTTATATTATGAGTGCTATAAAGAATATATATGGGATGTCTCTTTTATAAGGAATATAGAAGGGGCTTTTAGATAATTTAAATGATATAACTCCACTTAAGATTTATATGTCACTTTGGTGAGCCCTCTTTTGAGTTTAAAGAAATTATAGAGATCCATGTTGAATTCATGGTTGGATGTTTAAGCTTTGCTAAGAACCATCAGATTTGATTATGATTATAATCTGAAGAGCATTCTTGTCAAATCCAAGGAAGGTATATGAAAACCATGGTTCATAACATCCATGCATGACATGTGAGTTTTTCCGAGTGCTTGATGTAAGCCACATTCTTCTACATTTGCTAAGAGTTCCACTACTTAAATTAAATCCTCAGAATATGTGCATTTGCTACACTATGGGCTGCTCACCCTTTACATAAGGCTTTTCCAGGTTATTAGAACCTCCTCGGGTGTATCTTGAATATTTTTCCAGGAGATTATATAACCTTGGGCGCACTTACCTACATGGCCTTTTCCAAGTAGCCAATCTACTGCGGGTGGCCTTTTCTTTTGACGGCTAGATGTGCATCCCCAGATCTGTGGCTTAAGTATACATTCTTACCTCCATGCATATGTACATTATTTTTCTTTATGAAATAGATATGTTGGTTTAAACAACATTGGAATCATTTGATATGCATGAATCTGTGTGGGAAATTCCCACTGAGTTTTCACTCATCCAATTGTGTGGTTGCACAAAATAAATGCAGTTTTGATGGCAGATGGAGACCCCTATGATGGGACACCAGGGATAGTTGAGAAGGAGTTCGGCAAGGAGGACCTCTATGCCGATGCAGTTGAGCCGTTGGAGCTCAATTAATATCTTAGGATTTACTTGCTTTCGTATTTCAAACTTTATTTCTTGCTTACAATTTTGAGGATTGTAATTAAAATCCCTTGCTGAGGAATTTCCTTTAGTTTTCATTCACGTATATTGAACTCCCTTGATTTTGCACTTGTTAGTTTATTCAGTAGTTATCTTTCATGACTGTTTGGAGATTTGCTACTTATTAGATGCATGTTAGTTCACTTTATGACATAACCCTTGGGGTTTTCGTAATCGAGCGACCATCCTCGGGTTATGAGAACCAGGGTATTACACACTCTCCCGCAGCTTGCATACGCAATATACATGAGGATTGGTGGAAGATTGACCTGTAGAGAAATATTCGAGGAAATCATTTGGTTAGAAGATGAGAGAACCGTGACATCGAACTGGTTTTCAAAGAAAACCTATATTTTTCTTCCTTTTGCCACTTTGGATAAGGAGGAGTGGAAACCGAGTTTAAGGCCAATTCCCACATGGAGATCCTCCCTAATCATCGGCTCTAGGATAGCCGTAATCTAGGGGTTGAATCGCCTGATTAGTCTCACAGCCGTCCTAACAGTTAGTTGTGATTTTGACTGTCAATCTGATGGAATCTCATTATATATGATTTTGGGGCAGGATAAACTACTTTAGCCAACCAACCTTGCTACGCCAGGTTACCCATGCCAGATTTATGAGATTCCATCAAATTGACAGTCGAAAGTCCTTTTTTATTTCATTTTTACTATTTATAGTAAGTTTTAGTTCCATCATAACTCTTGATCCTTTGAGCTTAAGGAGTCATGCCCAACATGAAAAGGGGTTAGAGAATTAGGAGAATAACATGGTTAGGCCAAATTGGACACTACTATTTTTGGCCAAAAACCATGAAGTCTAGTAGGAATCATGACCGTCTGTAACTAATAAGTTTATTATTTATAGTAAGTCACATTTTTTTAGGGATTTTGACTTAGAGTTTGATTCTGAAACTTCTTTCTAGGTTTGATATTGTTATGCGTAAAACTAGATGACCCAAAAACGAGAATCTGATGAAACAACAACGCAAACAACTCAGATGAGAAATCGGGTGAGAGCTCGACCTCGACTACTAAGTACGACCTCTGTAACTAACCTGAGCACCAATCATAAGCGATGGCCTTAGTCGCTTATCTAACATTTCACTGTCACGACCAAGGAACGATTATAAGTAATGACCTAACCCTGATTAGAGGCCCTAGAGCTTGGCCTTGACCATAATCGACAATTAAGCTCGGCCTACAAGACCTCGGTCAATACGACTTAGAGGTCGGCATCAGCCATTGATTTTGATTTCCTAGGATGCCGACCACCAGGAGATATCTCCTTCCTATACGGGTAGGATTACCTCCACAAGATCTTCGCCAAGAATCATGTCAAGGATAACGCCATTTACCCATGAGAAGATCCTTTATATGACACGCACCTACATAACAGACTCATTACCATATATTGAAGAGGTCTTAAAAGGCTATAAATAAGGTCCCTACCTACGGTAGAAGGTATGCATTATTACTCTAATTCGACTAGACCCAGAGTGTGCTTATTCTTACTTAGGCATCGGGGGGTCATGGCTACAACTAGGGCCCCCATTATTGCTTGGTTTTGCAGGTACGTGACGGTCTAGCATGTACGACTAGATCTTAGCATCAATAGTTTGGCGCCGTCCGTGGGAACGATAGTGAAGCCATTCTGAATTCGCTTGTCATATCTCCATTTGCCCTACAATGGCTAAAGGGAGGAAGAAGACCTTGGGCACCATTGCTGCAAAAACCCCTGTACCAGAAGAGTAGCCTGTGGATCTCTAGAATCCACCCTTACAACATCATACCGACTATCCTACTGTGATGGTCGCGCAAAGGTATCGCAATCAGGGAGGTCAGCTGGTCTCCTTGAAAAACCAGGTTGAGGCCCTAACCGGCAAAATAAACCGCATAATGTAAATACTGGAGAGGCAAAACCCGCTTCCACTACCAAAAAATTGAGTAAAGGCTACGGACCTTAGAAGCTTTTAACTACGGATATAAACCGTAGCTAATTTGCTACAGTTTTAATCCGTAGCTAAAATCTACTTAATTTGTAGCTAAAACATACATTCCACCACCTTCTTATTAGAGATTGATGGTGCTTAAGGGGCTCCATGCGGCCCATTGGAATATATGTATTTTATCTAAGCCGCCCCTAAATTCTGATATATAATGTCAGTGGATGAGCCCAAAAAGTAGGTAGATTAAAAGTCTAAGTGGACCACACCATAAGAAATAATAAAAAATAAATTTCTATCGTTAATATTTTATGTGGTCCGATTACGGCTTCGATCTAACCCATTTTTTGGATCAACCCTTAAAATGGTCTTTTAAAATGAATGGACGGAGTAGATAAATAACATTAATCACGGTGGGCCCCACAAGAGCTAAGATTAAGGACTTAGAAGTGTCGTCCGTCAACCACAAAAAAAAATCCCGCGCGCGACCCAAATCTCTCTCTCGCACGCCTGCCCCTCTCCCAAAACCCACTCTCTCACGCCCGTGCCTCTCCCAAAACCCAATCCCTCTCTCTCGGGCCCCCTGTTTCCCAACCTCTCTCTCTCGCTAGGGTTTTCAAAACCCCCTTTCGCTGCAAACTCCTCGTTGATATGTGATCACACCATGTGCTAGGGTTTTCGAAACCCCTTTCATCCTATCCTCGTCAGCACCTCGTCTCCTCCACTAGCCGCAGCCCCTGTGACCACAAATTTCGTCCGCAGCCACCGTCCCTGCTCCACCAGCGTCGCCACCTCCACCGATCGACGCCAACATTTGCCCCATCGAGAGCTCGATTCGGAGTTTTAGCTGATTTTTCTTATTTCAAATAAAGGGTTTTCTGTTTTAGAATATCTTTTCTTTTTCCCTTTTCATATTATATAATTTTTTTTTTTACTTTTAGCCATTTTTCCCCGTTCGATTCGATGGGGATGGTGATTTTTTGATGAAGTTGAAAATTTCTGTGTGGTTGTTATATATGATGGGGAATCTAGCCTGTGCAGAGTGCACATGGTAGTTATCCTGTTCCCCTAGTGGGCCCTGCCGCCAAGCTGCAGCCATGGGATGCTCCTACTGATCCGTAATGGGAGGGTGTAAGAGAATGTTGTCAGCTGAGGACATTGGAAGGGAAAACGCTCAACCCATTTCCAGGTTTTGGTTTCACCCTGTCCGGAGAAGCCAGAAACATGAGATTTCTCTTCTAATTTCTAATTCTCATTTGTTTTTACCTTTCTCATGATGATTTTTTTTTTCGCTGTGGAACATAGGTGACTGGACTACTACCTGATGTAGTTGGTACTACTTGCAATCAACATCTTGAGAAAGTACTTGGAACAGATCATGCAAGCATTCTACGTGTTCCATTCAGAATGGAGAAGGGAATTCTCCAGACTTATATGGAGGTTAATCATTAATTAGAAATCTTAGTTTTGTCTGTTTAATCTGATCTTTTATAGAAATCAAGCTTCACATTTGATATGCAGGCCCCAATCTGCATTTGAAAAGAATGTTGAGGTTATATTCATAAATGCTTCTAATCAAACTTGCTGAAATTACAATACCAATTAAAAGTAGCAAGGAATCTAGCTAATCTCTAATCAATATGCAGTTTGCTGGTAATGAGAATGGCATCACTGCATTTCAGATGGAAGGTCAAGACAAATCAAATCAACAGAACTCAGTTTTTTCAGGAGATGCTTTGTTTCTTGTCCATTGGAAAGACGGGTTTTTAAATGTCAAGTTTTTTGTCATGTTGATTCAGGTTTTTTGTCATCTTGATTCAAGTTTTTAATTTTAATTTTAATTTTATTTTGTTGTTGAAGCATGTATGTTTCTATTGTCACTTATATACAGGTTTCTATTGCCACTTGTATGTTTCTATTGCCACTTGTATGTTTCTATTGCCACTTGTTTAATCTTGCAAGTAAAGGTTCTAATGATTTGGTAGTGGGCCTAGCCTCTAAAGGAATCTGCCAATCAGCCCTTTGGATTAGGACTTCTTTTCCCTAATCTTTTCTTTGATTTAGTTGCTTTTGTTGCTTGCTCCAAAAAAAAAAAAAAAAAAGTCGTGTCAATCTGCAATGCATGTATTAGGTGAAATGCTCTGTCTATCAATGATGAGTTTTTTAAAAGGCTGGTGGGTCTAGTTAGTAGAAAGGTGCCATAGAGAACCACCTATTGCTTAGAGAAGCCAGCCTTTTGTCTCCTGGTCTATTCATCATGCGAGTCCCATCCTAGGGGAAAATATCTGTGTACCTACATGTTTGTAATGGTCTAGTAATAGTGTTATAACCTGAGTAGTTTTCTGCTAACACACATGGGCCTTTCCTACTGTCTAATATGCTTTTAAAGTTTTGCATTAACATGTGTCTCAACCATGAATGATGAATGCTCTCAGTCTAGTTGGTCTCTCTCTTTTGACACAGTAGTATAGAACTTCGACAGCTGCAGCAGCTACACTGACCATTATTTTGAGAGAAAAAATGTGCAAGTTGTCATATTACAAAACATGGCATAGTGTTTACTCTTATAATCATCTTATAATAGAATTAGCGAATGGAATTTGTCAATTTCTTTCCCATAATGTGACTTGTTTTTTGTTCATGTTACAACGTTTACCTAATCTAAACCTATCATTGGGTAGGTTCTCTAGTCTCTACCTTGGATGGGCCATGTCCCAAAATCATTTCATTGGAATTTTGGGGAAGAAAGTGGATGGTTATCAGAAGTCAACTGAAGTTAATTTGACTTCCCATTTTCACCCTTCAAAATCCTTTAATCTAAGGATTACATTGTCCAGTTGGCCACAGGATATGGTATATGGCCCATCCCATGTGCTAGTTATGTGTATTCTTTTCTCGCTTTATGGGCTTTATAATAAATTGTTGTTTCCTCTTTTAAAAAAAGGCATTGGATTGAACCCTGGATCACTCACACACACCACACCGTCTGTCTGCTCATCTAACTAGCGGGAGATATCTAACACACTACATTTTGTTTTTGGTTGGATGTTTCCTTTAGCCATTCTTGAGGCTTGATTTATTACACATGCTATTTTTTGAGTGCAGGTATCTTGTTCCTGCTGACTTAACTGTGGGGCAATTTGTTTAGTTGATTCGAAAGAGTATGAATCTAACCCATGAGAAGGCCATTTTCTTCTTTGTGAAGAATATTTTGCCACCCACTGGTAAGGAATTTGAGACAAATTTCATTACTTCCATGATGCTCCATTTGGATGCACCCAGTGTATTGGATTAGGATCAGATTAGGAAACATTCACATAATGTTTAAATATTGGATAGACCGTAAAATGATCTGGCAAAATGGATGGACGAAGTGGTATAAATCCATACATCACAGTGGGCTCCACAGAGCCCCTGCCTGGACCAAGTCTATCTAGGCAGGGGCTGGATGCAATCCATTTCCACCTCCAGGGGCCCGGTCTCAGATTATACGTCCCAAAACTCTCCAGCATTGGAGGATTGAAGCTGTTCAACTTTTGGCCTCTTTATTGTTGAATTTCCCAATGACAACAAATTGTAGGAATGACCCAGTGGATCTTGGGTCCGGAATCGGATTACTAACTATACAGATGAAATATATGATCCTGGACCTTAGGATATGGCTGAAACATGTGCAGGGGAAATGATACTTCGAGCTGACAGGCCCAGCATGGAAAGGCCATTTGCAGGCCAAATGGAAGGGTTGAGATTTCTCCATAAGGGAGTATTCAAGGAATGGATGCGGAATGCGTCCCACCCCAGCTGACAACATACGGGCAGATCTGTGGGGGCCACTGTGACCTATCTGTTTATTCAAGCTGCACATCCCTTTTCTCATATCATTTTAAGGTATGAGATTAAAAATAGGCAGATCCAAGCAGACATTAGCATGCTACTTAGAGAACATTGACATTATGGCTGGTAATGGGGTGGGCCAGAGCTAGGCAAAATTGATATTTTGAATAGGCCTGGCCTGTCTATTTCAAAATCCAACGCTGAACCAGCCCCAGGCCTGCCCATTGCCAGGCCTAGTTGATATTTAGAGGAAAAGACTCAGTTTTCTCTTCTCTCTTATGAGTTGGGTGGTTTTGTTTGTTGTTTCACAAATTAGAAACAAAAGAATGCATCTATGATCCTCCTTTTTATCTATTGGATCTTATCTTGATTCAACTATTTTAATTATGATTTTCTCTGTGTTAAGTATTGTAAGGAGACATTTTATGATGTTTCCCTTTTTTGTTGATCTTTATCACTGACTAGAGGACAAGACTGCCTTTCTTATCTGCTTTCTGTTATACATATATATGCATATTTATATTGTTTATTCTTTATGATTTGTAGCTTCGCCATTTCTGTGATGCGTGGTCAAATTTAGCTAGTGCATATATGAGGAAAGGAAGGCTTAATGAGGCAGCTCGGTGTTGTCACCAGGCTCTTGCATTGAACCCTCGCTTGGTGAATCCTTGTTTTGTTTTATCATTTAGTTTCCTTCTTTTGTTGTAGATGCATTGAAATTACTATTTGCAGATCTTCCCCTTATTGGCAGGTTGATGCTCATAGCAACCTTGGTAATCTGATGAAGGCACAAAGGCTTAGCACAAGAAGTAAGTCACAGTGGATTCGATACATTATTTTCATTGGATGTTCTTAAAGACTCGAAATTGCGCTGATTAGAAGCTCATAACCATCTGTCCATCGCTTGTTTTGAAATGTTGAGAAAAGGTTAGAAAAACCTGTTTTAACAGTAATTTTTCGAGACATGGGTCCCACTTGCAACTTAGACTGAGGAACTATAGGGTATTTTATTTAATGGATTTTTTTGGATGCTTATTACAAAAAAAGGACCTCATGAAGCAGTGTTTTGGGTCTTACTCTCACTTGTCATTTGTCATTTGTCCATCTTATATCAATTTTTACTTCATGAATAACCTCAAATAGTTTCTTTTTTGCAGTTTGTCAGAAAATGCATATGTTCTTGTGGTAGTGGTATTGAAGAAAATGCATATATTCTGTAGGCATTAAGCTCCCTTGTTGCTTCACTACTTGAGAAAGAAAAGGATCTTCAACTTCTCTCTGACTGGTCCAATTCCTCCTGCTTTGGGTAATTTGACCATGCTTAAAATTTTGTATTTTTTTTATAAATCAGATTTCAGGTACAATTCCTACAGAATTATGGAATCTCAAGAATTTGGTTGAGTTGATGTTGCAACGAAACAATCTGACTGGTCTGATTCCTCATGCTTCGAGTAATTTGAGAAACCTTACATTGTTGTTGGTCTGATTCCTCCAGGTAAGCTTGCAACAGTAATTTGTTTATAACTGCAGGTATTTGTGTGGCTTTTTGGATTATTAATAAAATTCCATCATTTAAAAAAATGACACAACTCTATAAATATCTAGGATGATTATAGCTGAAATGAGGATGTTCAGATAGATTAGGGGCAAGATGAGGAGTTTGTTCCTTGTAGGATTTTACAGCTGTGTAAAACTTCCAACTCTCATGGTGGATGTGGCTACCATATGCTAGTTGTTGTCATTTATGCTCCTATTGATTCTTGATTCACTTTGTAGTTATTCTGCTTTTGAAGAAGTTCTCCCACATGCTCCAACATTGATGACTGATGTGTTTGGCAATTATGTTATTTAAAAGGTATGATTTTTCTAGAAAAACAATCATTGGTTTCCTTCCATTTTTTTTTTCTTTTCCCCGTAAAGATACCTTCAATTCTTTTTCCCCTGCTCATCTGCCCTCCTTTATCTTTTTTTAAAAGGCTGTAGGCTGGTGATCTGGTAGTCTCTATATTCATTCTCATGTTGGTTGTATGAACTCGTTCGCCTATGATATAAAAATGCTCGGTTATTGTTTGTCTTTGCAGTTTTTTGATCATGGAAGCCCTGAGCAGAGAAAAGAACTAGCAAATCAGCTTGCTGGCCACATTCAACCTTGGAGCCTTCAGATGTATGGGTGCCGGGTAATTCAAAAGGTATTATTATGGGTCATTTGTTGGGTGGGGCTTGGCATGTACCGTTTTCTTCTTTATACAGACAAATAGTTCTTGGCAGCCGGCTTTCGGACTGTCCTATATACTACTCAACATTGATCAATGCACACACTGTATACTAGACAACTCAATATTTATGAGGATACCAACGACTAATTCTGAATCAATTTGAATTTTCAGGGCCCTACACAATTTAATCTGGCTAATCCACGCTTACACATGTTGCCCTTTTTAATGGAAGGTATGTGCTTGATTTTATTTTTATTATTATTTTAGTTGTTGTGGGATGCAAATATGCGCTGCTTGAATTCATGATGGGAGCTGATTACTTGGGTTTTACCAACCAAAGGGTAGGTGTTAATGCAGATGGACAACAATATGTGTCTTGTCAAGAATGCACATGTGTAGTTCATCAAACAATACATTATGTGATATCGTGTGCATGATATCTATGTTGTAATTTTCCTCATGTATTTTGCTTAAAATCCATGTTTATGCATGACTCTCATGCATTGACATGGATTTGGGCCAAAAAAGATTGAAATGGAAAATTTGAGAAAACAGGGGAGATTTTCTTTTATAAAGTAAGTATTCGAGCAGACCCGGATGTGCGTCGGAGCTATCCGGATAAGCGGGGGTCCCTGGAAGGTGGGAACCGCCGTTATGACCATGATGAAGCTGTCCATTTCCTATGGACAGCATTGGAGGGGCCTGGCCATTTGGATAGGCCGTGTTTATGTATTTGATCGAAATTAATGGAGCAGACCCGGATGTGCGTCGGAGCTATTCGGAAGAGCGGGGTTCCCTGGAAAGAGGGAACCGCTATTATGACCATGATGAAGCTGTCCATTTTTTATGGACAACATTGGAGGGGCCTGGCATTTATGTCGGATGGCCGTATTTATATCTATATTTGCTTTGCAGGGACCATACCCTTAACCTAAACCAAAACCTAAACTTGAACCTACACCTAATCCTAATCTTAACTCCTTAACCTAAACCTATACCTAAACTTGAAAACCTAAACATAAACCCCATCCCGAACCCAAACCCGATATCCTAAACCTAAACCTTAACCTATTCTCAATTCCCTAAACCTATGTCTTATAACCTAAACCTAAACCTAAACCTAAACCTAAACCTTAACTTATACCTATAACCTATAACCTAAACCAAAACCCATGACCTAAAACCTTAACCTATAACCCAAAACCTCAACCTTAACTTAAACCTATAACCTAAACCTATAACCTAAACTCAATTCCCTAAACCTCAACCTAGACCTAATCCTAAACATATAGCCTAAACTCAAATCCCTAAACCTTAACCCATAACCTAACCTAAACTTATACTTAAAACCTAAAACTATTCCCAAATCCTAAAACCTATTACCTAAACCCATTCCCAAATCCAAAACCTATAACCTAAACCTGAACCCATTATCAAATCCCAAGACCTATAACCTAAACCAAAACCAAAACCTATAACCTAAACCCGAACCCATTCTCAAATCCCAAAACCCAAACCTCAACCTAAACCTAAACCTAAACCTATAACCTAAACTCAATTCCCTAATCCTCAACCTAGACCTAATCCCAAACCTATAACCTAAACTCAAATCCCAAAACGTTAACCTATAACCTAACCTAAACCTATACTTATAACCTAAAACTATTCCCAAATCCCAAAACCTATTACCTAAACCTAAACCTAAACCTAAACCTATAACCTAAACTCAATTCCCTGAACCTCAACCTAAACCTAAACCTAAACCTATAACCTAAAATCAATTCCTTAAACCTCAACCTAGACCTAATCCTAAACCTATAGCCTAAACTCAAATCCCTAAACCTTAACCTATAACCTAAACCTAGACCTAAACCTAAACCTATAGCCTAAACTCAAATTCCAAAATCTTAACCTATAACCTAACCTAAACCTATACTTATAACCTAAAACTATTCCCAAATCCCAAAACCTATTACCTAAACCTAAACCTAAACCTAAACCTATAACCTAAACCTATATAACATAAACCTCAACCTAAACCTAAACCTAAATCTATAGCCTAAACTCAATTCCCTAAACCTCAACCTAAACCTAAACCTAAACCTATAACCTAAACTCAATTCCCTAAACCTCAACCTAGACCTAATCCTAAACCTAAACCTAAACTCAAATCCCTAAACCTTAACCTATAACCTAACCTAAACCTATACTTATAACCTAAAACTATTCCCAAATCCGAAAACCTATTACCTAAACCTAAATCAAAACCTAAACTTAAACCTATAACCTATAATCTAAATAAAAACCTATTACCTTTCCCTAAAACCTTAACCTAAACCTATAACCTATAACCTAAGTCAAAACCACAAGCAAAACCTAAAACCTAAACCTATAACCTATAACCTAAATCAAAACATATAACCTATAACTTAAACTAAAACCTATAACCTAAACCTAAACCAAAACAAAAACCTATAGCCTAAACATAAACATATAACCTAAACCAAAACCTATAAGCCCGAACCCATTCTCAAATCCCAAAACCTATAACCTAAACCAAAACCTATAACCTAAACCAAAATCAAAATCAAAACCTATAACCTAGACGTGAACTCATTCTCAAATCCCAAAACCTTTAACCTAAACCTAAACCTTAACATAAACCTATAACTTATAACCTAAATCAAAACCTATAACCTAAACCAAAACCATAACCTATAACCTAAACTCGAACCCATTCTCAAATTCAAAAACCTATAACCTAAACCCAAACCTATAACCAAAATCAAAATCAAAACCAAAACCAAAACCTATAACCTAAACCCGAACCCATTCTCAAATCCCAAAACCTATAAGCTAAACCGAAACCGTAACCTAATCCTATAACCTAAACTCAAATCCCTAAACCTTAACCTATAACCTAACCTAAACCTATACTTATAACCTAAAACTATTCCCAAATCCCAAAATCTAAAAACCTATAACATAAACCTAAACCAAAACCAGAACTTATAACCTAAACCCGAACCCATTCTCAAATTCCAAAACCTATAACCTAAACCTGAACCCATTCTCAAATCCCAAAACCCAAACATAAACCTAAACCTAAACATAAAATCTAAACCTAAACCTATAACCTAAACTCAAATCCCTAAACCTAAACCTAAACCTAAACCTAATCCTATAACCTAAACTGAAATCCCTAAACCTTAACCTATAACCTAACATAAACTTATACTTATAACCTAAAACTATTCCCAAATCCCAAAACCTATTACCTAAACCTATAACCTAAACTCAATTCCGTAAACCTCAACCTAGACCTAAACCTAAACCTAAACCTATAGCCTAAACTCAAATCCCTAAACCTTAACCTATAACCTAACCTAAACCTATACTTATAACCTAAAACTATTCCCAAATCCCAAAACCTATTACCTAAACCTAACATTTCCCTAAACCATAACCCATTCTCAATTCCCTAAAGCTATAACCTATAACCTAAACCTAAACATAAACATAAACCTAACCTAAACTTGTAACCTTTCCTAAAACCTTTAACTTAAACCTAAACTTAAAACCTAAATATATTCTCAAATTCTTAAACCCAAACCTACACCTAATCCTAATCTCAACTCCCTAACCTAAACCTAAACTTGAAAGCCCAAACCTAAACCCGATCCCGAACTCGAACCCGATTTCCTAAACCTAAACCTTAACCTGTAATCAAGTTCCCAAAAGCTATAACCTATAACCTAAACCTTAACCTAAACCTAAACCACAATCTATAACCTAAACCTTAACCTATAACCTAAACTTAATTATAACCTATAGCCTAACCTTAACCTAAACCTAAACCAAACCTAAACCTATAATCATATGGTGAGACCATTTCTTTTGTGTCAATTTCATTCCTCTTTGAGTTTTTTTTAATTCATTAAGAAAAAAAAAAGTGGTTATACGTGATGCACTTCTTTCACTGTCTTTCTTTTCTCTAATGGGCATTTTAATTTATGAATGACATGACTGTTTGTAGGATGATGGAATATACGAAGCTGCTGAAATTCGGTGAGTCGAGAACATTTCTCTAATGAAGCCAAAGATTTGTATTTTCAGCATTATTGTATTTGTAACTGTAATTGATTGTAATTGTAATTAATTGAATGAAGGATTGTAATTGTAATTGAATGAATGAAGGATTGTAATTGTAATTGAATGAATGAATGATTGTAATTGAATGAATGAATGATTGTACAGGTGGTATTTGAATGAACAGGTGGTAATTGAATGAACAGGTGATTTAATTTTTCAATGTACAAAATAGCTACGGATACTGACCGTAGCCACTAGTCAGACAGGTGTAGCCTTTTTAATTTTGGCATATTGCTAAGGACTTTCAGCTACAAATAATATCCGTAGCTGTTTGAAGTTTTTGCTACAGATATAATTGCTATGGATTATATCTGTAGCTATTTAACATATAGCTATGGATTAAATCCGTAGCCAATAATCAGATAGGTATAGCCTTTTAAATTTTGGCCTATTGCTACGAACTTTCAGCTACAAATAATATCTATAGCTGTTTATTTTTTTAGCTACAGGGGAAAAGGCTACGGATTAAATCCGTAGCCATAGACCTATAGCTACGGTTTTAATTCGTAGCCATAGGTTCCAGACCTATCGTTATGGCACCTACGACGACGGTCGTGTTACGGACTAGCTACGGACTTAATCCGTAGCCTTAGGTCTATGGCTACGGATTAAATCCGTAGCCTTTACCCGTTTTTTTGGTAGTGTTCCCAACCATGAAACAGAACCAGGCGCAACAACTGAACTGTCTTAACCCCCTTAAGCACCTGGTGACTCACACATAGTTAAGTAGCGACCAGGCCAACATAGCCATGCACCTACACACACCATGGAAACTGACGCGCTCATTGACTTCGACCTACATCATAAGCTAGAAAAAAGCAAGTGTGGGAAAGCTCCCAAGGTGATAGCAGAGAATGAGGTCCTGTGGGAGGCCGATCTCAGGGAGATCTGAGGACAACTTGGTGACATTCAATAAGTATACTATGCTCAGGTTCCAATCTCAATTGAAGCCATGTTGGAGGAAATAGAACCACCATTTACCGATGACATCATGAGATCTTAACTTTCGCTGAGATTCCGGATGCCTCAGATTACTCCCTACTTTGGAGCCAGAGATCTAGCCAAGCATCTAGAATCCTTCAGAGCTTGGATAGAGCTACACAGTACTTCAAGTCTAGTAATGTGCCGGTCATTCTCCCTGACCTTATTAGGAGCGGTATGAAAGTGGTACAAGCAGCTAAAGCCGAAGTCAATCAGCTCCTTCGCCCAGTTCAACAAGACCTTTATCACCTAGTTTATCAGTGGGAATGATAGAAGGAAGCCGTCAACCCATCTCCTCATCGTACAAATGAAATCAGTGGATCATTGATCAAAACCATTGATACGATGTGCCCTACTATGGATGTCAAAGGAGAAAAAAGAAAAGAACACGCATAATGGGAAATCCTAGCCATCAAAATTGCTCTTTTCCATTTGGATGTGCCCAATGCTGTATTTTATTTCTTACATGTCTATTTACCAGCAACTAATTGAAGATTTATGATTCCACATAGGAGATAATTTTGGTGTTGTGGCCTAATCACATAATGGTCTGTATTACTATTGAATCATGGGCTCCACTTGTGTACATCATCTTTTCTGGAGAAAAAAAAATGAATAAGATGAATGTGCTTATCTTTTTTGCATCAACAAAGTTAGAGATGGTGTATTCCTAACTTTCTGAAAAACTTTAAAAAACCAAAAAACTCATGACCCCATTTAGGGGTGTACATCAAGTCGAACCGAGTCGAGCTGACCTCAGCTCGAACTTGGCTCGACTCGATCATCGAGCTTGACTGGCCAGCTCGGCTCGGTTTAGTCAGCAGCTTGGGCCAACTCGAGCCGAGTTCGAGCCAAGATCGAGCTGGGTTCGTCATTGAGGCATTTTCACAAACACCTGGACTACACCTGCAAAATCTCACTATATTTGAGATAGTAGCAATGGTTTTACAGGTATTTTATCAAACACCTTCTAAGCAACATAAAAATCAAGAAAAAAGGGGTGTTGGTTTCATATACATACCTTCCTTGCCACTAGCCACACTTCTTTGAGTCATTTCATCAAACACTTGGTGAGCAACATCAATATCAAAGTAACCGAGTCATCGAACTGGTTCAATTCGAGTTGGGTTTGATCCAAGTCGAGTCGAGCTGGGGCAGCTCGAACTCATTTTCTAGCTCAAAAAATCAGCTCGACTCAGCTCAAACTCAGCTTTGAACCGAATTGAATTGAGCTTTTCCAAGTCGAGTCGAGCGAGCTAACCAACCTAGCTCGGTTCGTGTACACTCCTAACCCCACTTGTTCACGGTGTTTTTTTTTTTTTTTTAAAAAAAAAAAAAAAAAAAACCCTCAGCAAACTAAGTATATTTTACAAGGTCAAGCATGATGCAAGACCACAAAGCATACAGCCCTCGAATAGTTTGCTCTTCTTTAGTAGGTAAGAACTTTATTAACAAGACATGGAGCTGCCCAAGGCATTGCCCAGCCACAAGGATAAACAAACATAATTTCTATAAACCCCTTGAATGCTGCAACACAAGATTTATTGCACTAAGTTAAGACAAAACAAACAAACCTTACGTTCCTAAGCACACCACAATACATAGTCACAAGCATGCATGTTAGTCACATTTTTTCAGGACCTTGATATCCTTCCAACGAGACTCCATGTAGTATGAACGGTCCCTCTGTGCATAAACACCGCATTTGAAGTAATGATAGGCCCCTCTATGATCATCCACAGTTAGCTTTAGAACCCCATCGATGAAAATGCTAACTATTTTTGCACCCACGCTGTGGATAACATTTAGACGGAACCATCTATCATAGATGAAAGGGATAAGGACTGCGTTCGTGTAGTACATGAGAGAACTATTGTGCACCGTCATCGCTGCTGTGGTGGCCTGGGCACTTGCGCCAAAGAGCTGCATGATGCACACACCCGATGTCCCATTCGGCACAAATCCATACCCTTCGAATTGCCAGACTCCGGAAGAATAATCATAACCCTGAGTAGGGAAATGGAAACATCAGTGCAATGAGACAGATTCGAAAAATCTAATTAATGGTGGCTTATGAAGAGGTAGTAACCGCTAGCGAATGTTATTGCAGTGACTTACCTATGTCATATTTACATTAGTTGCCATGTTTGTTAAGTGGTAGTGACGACTTGTTACTGTCTCATATCAGTAATGGTGGGTAGATGTGGGCACCGGACGAATCGATCCGGCTTACTCGGCTCATCCAACTCGATCAGATCCACCTCGACCCAAACCGAATGGGTGAGTCGGTCCAAACTGAGCAGGCTTTGCCCAATCCAAACTCAAACCGAGTCAAGTTCGAGTTACCTAGTAACTTGACCCGAAACTTGATCTAGTTAGACCCAACTCGATCCGAAACCTGACTCTCTAACCCTACCCCGACCTGATCCCAAAATATCTCTCTCCTTCCCTCCCTAATCCTCCTCATCTTCTAAGCCCGGCCTCTCTCCCTCCCTCCCTCATTCTCCTCATTTTCAAAGCCCGGCAACCACCCACCACCATCACCCTTCTCCTCCTCATCCTCCTCCTCTCTCTCCTCTCCACTCTCATGGTCTCTCCCTCCCTCATCTCTCAATCCGACTCACTGCCAACTCGACCCGACTCAGTACTTCTGACCGGATTGGACTCGGTCTGGATCAGTCCAGGCCAGACTAGACTTGGATCAAGTCAAGTATGCTGGACTCGGTATCGAGTTCGGGTCAGGCCTATTTCAAAACTGGATCGAGTCGAGTCGGACCTAACTCGGTCCGACTCAACTCGATGCCCAGATCTAATGGTGGGAATCACAGGAGACGATTGATGTGACCTTTCCTAGCTGGAATGTGCAATACCTACCGGAATTGTCAATCCTAAATTCTGGAAACTTGAGGTAAGTCAGATTCATCAATCCTGATGTTAGCCTATCCCTTGCTCCAAACACTGAATTTGAAGCACATCCCTAGATTACCGAATTTAAGGTTGACAAATTCAAAGATCCAAACTGCCCCCCAAGGGATGATTATTCAGATTCCTGTCATTTTGTTTCCTGCTCTTGAATACCACAACATTGACAAGCTATGGTGGTAACAATAGAACCGAATGCAATATAAGGTAAAGATCAAATAATGAAAAAGTAATGGAGAGAGATTTGAGGGTATGAAATTGTAGTACTTATATATGAATCTCACTGTGAGGACTCGTGTTACTTGTTCAAGAGAGAGGCTAGTCGGTAGAGAAGACTCACAGCCTGCGGACTCAATCTGCAAAGCTGTAATGCTCGCTAATTGGCAGGTCGTAGGGTGTTTGTGTGTTAAAGTTGGAGCTATTGAGTGGGACCGGGACAAACCCATACGTGGAGTCATTAGAGACCCAACCCCAATGCACCATGATGCATGGAAGGGCGACAGCTGCAAATGGTATGGGAAACATATAACTCATGTCCTTCCCTTACTTAATCTTGATGAAGCAACAGCAGCAAAAGAAGAAGAGATGGAAATGGGATGTGAAATTTGGTCATGGAAGCTATGAATGGTTGGGTTTATAGTAATGTGGAGGAACTGAAAAGGATCCAATTGGATGGACGGTGGGCCAAATCAATCCTATTAAAAATTAGCGATCAGATGACCTGCTATCCTTCATTTGCTCGAGGTGACATTGTGTAAAATTTAGCATTTTGGTCAATTAAGAAAAGGGATCTGACGTTTTGTGTCATTAGTCGCATAAGTTATTAATTATTAATTCATTGATATCTGTGGGTGGTCTGGGTTTGTAAAATATGTTATGTGTGTATTATCTTTGGCGCGGCAATGTGACACAGGGAGGGCCGTGATGAGGTTAATCACCGTCTTCCTTAATGGATATCTACTCTAAATCCATGAAGCTCTTTGAACTCCACACAGAGCTTTCTCGAGTCTACGAGGGATAAAAGTAGAAATAATTTCTAATAAATTTGAAATAACTTAATTGATGATCTTAAAAAAAATAATAAAAAATAAAAAATAAATAAATAAATAAAAATTTACAGCTCTTTAAATAATGAGTCCAAACCTAGAATGAAATTTTAGAATAAGACTCCAACTCAAAAACCCTAAAAAAGTGGCTTACTATAAATAGTAAACTAACTATATATAGACAGCCTCCATTCCTACTATACTTCATGGTTTTTGGCCAAAAATAGTCAGTATCCAATTTGTCTCACCATCAATATGATGGAATCTAGCAAATCTAGCATGAGCAACCTCGCGTAGTTTGGCTTAAGTAGCTTGTCCTACTCAAAATTATATATAATATGTCGAAAAACTCATCCCAGTTTACGAGATATGACTATTTTAAGGTTTTGACAGTCCGAATCATTTTCGCATTTGATCTGACCTTTTCTGTTCCATCTTTGCTACGAAAGTGTATGGGCCCGGCTCTACATCACAATGGTTAAGCAAATAGTGTAAATATTCAACGTACAGTTTATACACTATTCACCAATGTTTGATCACGGTCAATGATGTTGATGGTGGGGGCCACCACCTTCCTAGTAGGTCCTACACCGACCTCCTCTGCTAATGGTCGACCTGTCTAATTGTAAGGGGACTACTCGCAGGATTTCAGATTTGTCTGGTCAGCGTGGAACATTTGCTTAAGGTCCAGGGCGGCCATTTTTTTTTTTTTTTTTGTCAGCTTGTTAGTACACCCCACTGTCAGTTGACACTTCACTGTTAGCCACCCCCACTAGGGATCGATACCAAGACCTCAGTGTTGAAACAAGGTATCTTTCACTCAGTCTACCACTTGAGCCATGGATCAGGGTGTATGCCGGCCATTGATAGTGGGGGAAATGCTTTGGATTAGCTGTGGCTCATAAATCAGGTTAGTTTTGGGTCGTCACTCTATGCATGATGCACAGATCAAATGTAAAATCTTTTTTCTCATTTGTCTGTCTTTCATGGTCTGGTCGTAGGAATGGCTTCAATTCCACAACAGGAGATAATAAAAGGCAGAATATGATGAAACAGATGCTGTAAGCACGTGATGAGTCTACTAGTGTGGGGAGACTACCATTGAAATCTCATCCGCATGAATGGCCACCCTTTCTCATTGTGATCAGATGGTGGATGCAACGGAATGATGTCATCCGTAGGTTGTTTGTTAAAAAAGACAATAAGAAGAAGAAGATGATCAAGAAGGTATTAGTTGGCATTAGTAACTAGTTGTGTATTGTAAGTTGCTGTAGATTTGTGAGGCCTGTATTTTTGTAGAGCCACCTGAATGTTTGTACACCCGATTTCTCATTTTAACAAAGTTACTCGAGGTGTGAAAAAAAAAAAAAAAGGAAAAAGAAAAGGTGGTGGAAGATTGGTTGAAATTATAATTATTTTACAATTATTATTATTATTATTTTATAACACAAGGTGTTCATGCCCCTTAGGGGAGACTATTCCCCTGCAGATGTGTTATTTTACAATCTTGACATCTGATTAACCGACATATTTCGGTTGAATTTGGTCAGTCTTCAACTTTTCATTTCTTCCGTCAATTAGATGTTGAATTTGAACCATCTTCTACATTTCATTTCTGCCGTGGATTAGATGTCCACCAACTTTCTTTTAATAGGTAAAGCTGGGCTTGGACCTGAGACACCTTTTTTTCTTTTTCTTTTCTTCTTCTTCTTCTTCTTCCCCTCTCTCTCTCTCTCTCTCTCTCTCTCTCTCTCTCTCTCTCTCTCTTTTTCAATTTTTTTTTTTTTTGAAAGATAAAGATAAGAGTTTCGTATCTTCCAAAAAGAAAAAAGAAAGACCAGAGACTTGAGAGATCAAATACACTAATTGTAGTTCTGAAGAGATCAAAACCATAATCGGACATGAGACTTACTGTTGAAACACGCCTGGTCTACTACTGAGCTGTGAGCTTGAACCAACTAACCTACTTGCAATGCAATTTTTGGGTTATAATCCCACTATACCTGGAGTCTAGACCGTCCGCACAGCGCCATACTAGTGGTAAAGTGCCCTGCACCTTATCATTCTCCGTTTTATGTTTGATGTTATGCTTCTTCTTCTTTTTGTTGTTTTTTTTTTTATTTTTTTTATTTTTTTTATTTTTTCGTTTTATGCTTGGTTAGTTTCTTTTGGGCAGAAAGAAAATAAAGAGGAACAGAAAAAAGAAAGCAAATATAGAGAACCGGAGTTTAAAATGCTTAAGATTGCGTACACGTATGCGAATCTCGGTACGGGGGGCAGTCTTGCTTGTGGGGGTGTGAGGCTTGTCTGTG
Organism: Magnolia sinica; assembly: GCF_029962835.1. Taxonomy (NCBI): domain Eukaryota; kingdom Viridiplantae; phylum Streptophyta; class Magnoliopsida; order Magnoliales; family Magnoliaceae; genus Magnolia; species Magnolia sinica. The sequence continues at coordinate 110,161,958 of NC_080574.1, read as the reverse complement.
GCGAAAACCCAGAGCCTGTGGACACCATCGATGAAGCTATACCGATCGCTTAGGAGCAAGTCGTATGGTCTTTGAACGTACAAGTTTGAGCTGTTGAGAGGAAGAGAGACAAACCCATCCGTTGGATCAGTGGGCCCCCAACCCATAGCTCTGTGGGTGCAAAATTGAAGTAGAACTAGGCAATGGAGAGCTAAGAGAGAACTAAAGGATCTCATCTCCATCTTTTTCTTCTTCCACAAGAAGAGTGATAGATGTGTTGGACGTTGGAATCTTGCTTTACGCATTTATAATAGGGATTTTGACTGTATTGGCCTCGAAGTTTAGTCAAATTACCTCGAAATCTATTGCATTCCAGATATCCCAAGAGTGGCATTCTATATCTTTTGGATATTGTTTCGGATGAGAATGCCCTTGTCCTTGATTCAGAAGTCGTATGGTCCTAAAGTGAAGTAGAAGTTACCTTCTGTTTCAACTCCTGAGAAAGTGACGGATTGGCTACTCCCCCGGGGACTAGCCAATGGCTGGTGCTTGGCGGTCTGTGGGCCCCACCACCATGTATGTGTTTCATCCATCCCGTCCATATATTTTTGGAGATCATTTTATGGTATGAGTCCAAAAACGAGGTATACCCCAATCTCAAGCGGACAATATTACAGGAAACAGTGTTGAATGACCGTTGTAGACCATTAAAAACTTTTTGGGGGCCATAAAAGTTCTGGATCAAGCTGATCTTTGTTTCTTCCCTTCATCTATGTCTGTACGCCCTAATCAACAAATTGGATGTCAAATAAACTGTACTGTGGGCTCTAAGAGGATTTTAATAGTGGAAATCCAATCACTACTGTTTTCCTGTGTTGTGGTCCACCCTAGATTTATATCCCTCTCATTTTATTTTTTTTTGGGATGAAGCCTTAAAATGAGCTGTAAAAACAGATGAACGGAATGGATGAAACACATACATCATGGTTGGGCCCATAGAGCACTGAACACCAACCCCATGATGTGGACGAAAGCATTTATGAGCTTGTGAAGGGCCAAATGTTGCCTTTGTTCACCTTTTATAGACCTTCTTCTTCTTCTTCTTTTTTTTTTCCTAGAAAAGTGAAGATCAAGGAACCAACTAGTAGAGAGGGATGTTGTTTCTCATTGTCGTTTCTCTTGTCTGAAAGCCTCTTCCACTACGAGATTGGTATATTATTTTACTGCACGCATTTGCTAAGGTAAAGGAAGATCAGAGTCGAGAAGCTGAGGGTTCTGGTTGTCACGTGAAAGGGAGCTTACTGTAGGGCACACCTTTATCAAACCTCCACCATTGATAGTAGCAAACCACGACTTCACATTTTCAAACCTTGACCACTGACAGTGACAACTATGATCCTTTAATGATTCAAAACCATGACCCAGATGATGGGCCATGGTTTACATGCACACTGGATCTTGGTTGTCATGTTATAAGGATTGTACTTTTCACATGCACATGAGTCGTGGTTACCATGTTACATGAGTCGTTGTTGGAAGATGTTATGTGTAAGACCCGTATCTTAGACCGTACCATTCCGTAGACTCTCGCAGTCCTGCTGGTCCAATTTCGGCGACCCGTGACGCGTAGATAGCATTTGCGTACGACCTTGAGTCGTGTTCTGTAAATCTAAGTCGACTCGACCCAAGACTTGTACCTTTGCGACTGCGCCGTCGCCGCGGTGTTAGCGCCGCGACTCGTGCGTCGATGCGATAACCAGGCCAGGAGTTTTGGGCTCGTGAATATTTCGAAGAAACGCCATGCAAGAGAATCTCTACCAAATGTCAAATCAATCCCATCAATCAATCAAGTGCAACACCTATATCTCTCTCACCCAAAATTCAACACAACCATACCTCTCAAGTACAACCATCACTCACCAATCACACCCATCCCTCTATCCCATCCATCACTCTCTCTCTCTCTCTCTCTCTCTCTCTCTCTCTCTCTCTCTCTCTCTCATTTCTCTCTTCACTCCCAAGCAACCCAAGGAGAGGAGAAACGTCTAAGCTCTCCATGAGAAGAGCCATGTGTGGCCCACTCCCTACCCCAAGATCTCCCATCTACACCCTTCAATCTTCATCTTCCGAGCGTAACATTCCAAGGAGCCAAGAAGGAACGAAATCGGTGGGTGTTTTGTAGGGTTAGATTGTAATTTTTGTGATGAACCAAGTGGGGCCTACCAGATGATGGTATGGATCCCATTTGGGACCCATCTTGTTGTATGTATTGTATATGGCCCACCTAGGGGAGCTCATAGTGGCGGAGCTCCCCCGACTAACGTTCTCTCTCTCTCTCTCTCTCTCTCTCTCTCTCTCTTCCATATTTTTCGGCCCACCATGATGAATGTATTTTATCCATGCCGTCCACTGAGTGGGCCCACCCAGTGGTCCGTTTGGACGGACCTGATTGAAGGAAAAACATAAATATCCACCTGCTTCTAAGCTAGTTGGCCACGTTGATGTGGACCTAACCATGATGTATTGTATCAATGCCGTCCATCCAGTTTTTCAGATCATTTTAGGGCAGGCGAGCCACCCTCTGCTGGACAACCTGCTATCTAGCAGCAGGCCCTACTGTTGAAGGCAAAACACGCATATCAGCATATTTTAATGGGTGGTCCACTTTGGCGTGGACCCCACCTTAATTTATGTATCTTATATCTTCACCGTCCATATAATTTTCTTGATCATTTCAGGTCCTTAGAGCTGGACAGATCTAGCAAATCAGGACCGTCCAGCAGCAGCAGAACCGTCCAGACTGCTAACCATCTGGATGGCAGGGAAAAATAAATACCAGCTTGATTCAGAACTTTTGTGGGCCACGCTGACGTAGACCCACCCTGATATATTATTCTTTAATCCTCATCGTCCATCTGTGGACAGTGAGATGGAAGTTGATTGGTTGGCGTCCCTCACTCCTTAGACGGTGTGACCCACCTAAGTGTGTGTGTGTGTGTGTGTGTGTGTGTGTGTGTGTGTATAATATATTATGTGGTGGGCCCCACGTGGGACCCACCTACCTGAAAGCGGATTGGTTGGTCTACCGCACACCAGCTATATTAGCTAGTGTATTGACGTCAGTAATGGGGTCTGATCATCCAGACTATCCGTTTAGGGATGTGGAACCATGATGTAGTGTTATATCCACATCGTTCATGGTAGGGACGGTGGGTCTCCACCGTGATGTATCTGATTATCCAGGCTGTCCGTCCCTCGACGGTCCTGTGGGTCGCATAACGAGATATGTGTTATACCCAGTCATCCATCATCTAGACGGTGGGCCATCAACCCTCCCACCTATTATAGATGATGTTAGCAAGCTCTATGGGTCCCACTGTTGAGGGTCAAATATTGCATATCAGACCTAATTATTACCTGAATTTATGGACATGATACTATTTAATGCACCAGTTTAATCGTGTTTGTGATGCAAGGTGTATTTACGAGCATGGACTGAAAAAGGATGCTAAAAGTACGGATTTAACGTTCAGAATGCACCAAGGCAAGGGACGGACTCCAAGGGACCAAGATCGACGGAATTACACGCCAGGGATCCGCGAAAATTGAGAAACTGAAGCTCAAGCGGCTTGAAAGTCGGCCAGAATGCAAGATCACTAGGTTTCCATCATCTGTTTGGCTCGAAACTTTATACATGGCTCGAGGACCAAAAACTAACCGTACACGTCAAATTTCAGCCATTGGATCCTTGTGAAAGTGGCTGAACTAACAGATCAGTCCATAAAATCCTGATTTGGGGCCCACCCGCTGTCCAGATACGCTTTAACTTCGGCCTCCATGGCTTAAATGAAATGGAGAACAAGATGGATGGTGTGGATTTCTCATAATCATTATCCAGTGTACATAGTACACTTTTTGCACTAAGAGTGCATGGCATGGCAGGGACGTCTCCTTCTTACAAAATAACAGCGCACGGACGCTGTTCGTCCGTTTTTCAGTAATACGGCCCAGTCATCATCCAAATGGATGATCCAGACCGTCTATTGAATCTCTTGGGTAGACGTAATCGTCACCTAGGTGTCCTTTTCGACCCATGAACGTACGGACAGGCAGATTACCGTTCAAACATAAGATGAACGGCCGGTTTAAAAATACAATGGGCCACACTCAAACCAATCCAAAACCGACCATATCACAACGGTTTTATGAGGAGAAGATAATGGACATAATGGATTTCTGAGACACCAAGTGTGTGGACCCCACCAACTCTCAAACCGAATAAAAGATGAAACAACAAACTCCGCTTCTGCTGGCGTGAAACAGGAGCGCCGTTTGGTCATTAGTGGGCCTTCATCATGGTCCATGCAAACGATCCGTGCGGTCCATCATGCAGAGGGGCTCGATATGGTTGACTCCATGCTGACTGTGTGCACTCATGTAAGCACACGTGCTGATCTCAAAGGTCACAAACAGACTGCTTTACAAAGTTCCGCAGCTATTTTCTCCTATAGGTCACGCCGAATCTGATCCAAAATCAACTTTTCCCAACCTTAAATCTCGTGATTGACCAGATTATCGGAGTGGATTTTATCATAAAACGATGTAGTGGGCCCCACCGTCAGCACCGCGCGATTGGAGCACGTCCTGTTTCGCAGCCGGATGTTGTCCGACTTCTGCAACATGTTGTACATCCTTGGAGGCCGTCGGACGGCTGATCTGAACCGTTCATCATGTAGGTGGGCCAAGAATCTCCCAGAGGACGCTGTCCTTTTGGAAAGAAAGCAAAGAAAAAGAAGAGTAGAACCAGCGAACTCTTGACTGCGTGAGGTATCTCGCAGCAGAGGGCTGCTTGGAGTCTCCAGCTTCCGCAGCCTAGTTCTAGCAGGACTCAAAAGCAGTTCCGGGAGGAGCATTAAAGGAGGCTGGCGCATGTGAAAGAGGAGGATTTGAGCTTGATTGGCGGAAGGTTTTGAACGTGGGAAGGCTGGAAGGGACGTGAAGACAGGGGGCGGTCTTGGCTTGGAGGAAAGAGGAAAACAGTGAAGGGATTCTTTGGGGAAGAAAGCTTGGGTAGCTGAGCTTGGTGAGAGGGAGCTCAGTTGAGGCACGGCTAGAACGTGAGCAAAATGGGCAGGGCTTGGCTTTGAAGGAACGGAAGAAAAGAAGAAGCAGGAGGGATTCAGCTGGACGATCCGGGTTTTTTTTGTTTCTTGTTTTCTTTTCCTTTTATTCCTTTGATTGTTTTTCTGTGGTGCTAGCATGATCATGCTAGGCTAAACCTCTTAGCTAGGGCTAAGAGGTGAAGCCTGTAGCGAGATGGGAGATTCTACTTTGTGCCTTTAAATTTCATAAACTGAATTTGATTTAGTGATTATTATAAGGAATACTTTTCTTAGTCTTTAATGGTCTGTTGTGACTGAAATTACAATGGGTTTGCAATGGCTCTGAATATTTCTTTCCCCTTTTTATGTTTATGAAGTCAGGAAGCCCTGTTGTTCATCATTGTCCCATGGGCATGGTAGGATGATAGTACCCCTCCTGATCTTCATACATTGTTGGTTGGTTGGTAATTAGTTTAATTCTGTTGTTTACTTTGTCTCCTGGGCATGGTTTGGTGATGGAATCCATTCTAATTCATATACCATTCACCTCTTGAAAACTATATCATAAGAAGTTCAGTTTGATTTCCATGAATCTTAATGCAGGCATAAGATCTCCCTGATCCCTACAAGTGGATCCTCTGAATCCCTAGTTTCTTTCCTTTAAATTCCTTAAAATTTTAGATAATTATTCCACAATTATTCCTTAAACTCTATAGGTATCAGTCCCTGTGGATTTGACCTCGGTCTTACCGAGTTTATTACTACATCACAACCCTATACTTGGGGAGTGAACAAGTTTTTGGCGCCGTTGCCGGGGACTGACGGTTACATTTTTTTCTGAAATTAATTAGTTTTAGAATTAGGTTAGGATTAGGATTTTACTAACTTTAGGTTAAAGGTTTTTATTTTATTTTATTTTTAGAAGCTATTATTTTATTTTTAGATACTAACCTGTTTTCCTGTTTTGTAGGATCCTGAAATAACTTCTAAACTGGTAATCCCTTTCTAATTCCTCTAGTTTTTCTATTTTTAGAATTAGGATTTGAGTTTTGAAAATTTTCTATTTTCTAGTATTTTTCTATTTTTAGGAACTAGTTTATTTTTAAACTTTCATCTTTTGTTTTTAGAAACTAGGTTAATTATTTTCCTTTTTAGAAATTCTTTCTAATTTTAGAAAACTTTTCTCATCTTTCATTTTTAGGCTTCGATTTTCTATTTTAGAAACTTTCTAATTCTAGGGAACTTTCCTTTTTAGAAACTAACTTTCTGTTGTTTTCTTTTGCAGGATCTTAATATAAGAATCTCTAGTCTGGTAACATCTTTCTAACTTCTCCTCTTATTTTATGTATTGCTGTAGGATTTTTCTTTCTTCTAGGATTAGACTCAGAGTTAGGGTTCTACCATGGAAGCGTGGGTACGTGCATATGCCGAGATGGATAAGAGATATTGGGGAATGCTTGAGGGTTGTGGAATTCAACGTATACCTCAAGATTTCTCTCCATCAAGAACAGACATTGAGAACCGACTAAAACGTTATGTTCCATCTGTTAATAGGGCCGTATATGATCGTAATTATGGAAACGAGGATTATTATCAACTATCATATTCTCCCATGTATGATCAGTATGACTATTACCAGGGGAAACATCAAAATTTGGAAGATGAACCAACTACATGTTATAATGATTACCCTCTTGGATACCCTACCATTGATATCCAACCAGAAACAATCCAAGAGGATTTAGCTCAGCGTAGCCTGGCCTATCTCACGGAAATGAGAAAATCGTTGGAAGCGCTTAATTCGCGCCTTGATAAGATAGAGGAGGCTCGATTATCTCAACCACAATTCATTCCAGAAATACAATGCGAGAAAAGTGATCCTAACTCGCTTTGGAAGAACTCTGGAATTACAAATGAGGAGTTGGATTCTATCAATGAGCATATGGTTCAATTTCCCGATGAGTTGATCTCGATGACTGTTCAAAGGAATGGTCAAGATGCGTGGGTATCTTTCAAATACAGTGATGATGACACACTTTCCTCACATGACACACAGGATCTCAATGATGACGTAGAGGTTAGTTTTTTCAAACCTCAACCGAACTTAGGTGTAGAATGTGAGGAGAGCGACCCCATCCCAAGTGTGTACTGCACGGAATTAGACGATGATGCTTATTGGGATGATGATCATGAATATACAGCCCAAAGTCCCCTAGAATCAATCTCAAGTTTAGTCCAGGTCAATGATCAAGATGTACATGAAGTGGTCGGTCATAATTAGCCACTCCCCTCACCTGACATGTCTGATTTTAAGGTAGAGGATGAGCCCCTTACAATCGACCCTTCTAACTCTTGTGAAACATGTTTGGACCACTCCTCTGAATTAAATGATGATGTGATTCGGGAGAAGGACGAGTTGCTCGCTACGACCTTGGAAATTGAAACCACTAAGTTGAGGCCACCATCTGAGCTATACACATTTGACAATTCAACACCTCGATTGAGTAGTTTCAATGAACAAAGTGATCACATCGATGCTTCCCCTATTGATTTTCAATCTATCTGTGTAGGGCTGGAGCAAGAGAGCACACCTCCGTTTACCTTTAAAGACAATGGATTCCTTGGGCAGATCATCACAAGTTTTAATGTGGAAAATGAGTCACCCTCAGCTGAATGCCCCAACTCTTTTGATGATTGTTTGTCACACTTTGCAGATTCAAATGATCCCATGATAAGAGACATAGTGAATGCCTTGCAAGACAACATCTCGGTAGTTATCACTGACCGAGAGAACCCTTACTTTGAAGCCCCTTCTTCCACATATCCTGAATGTTTACCATTAAGGGAGGAGGAGCTGAAAATTGAACCGAAGTCTGACACTTCGAAATGTATTGAGACTACATTACTTCTTGTGAAGTTTTCTAAACTTTATCTACCTGTAGTTTCTGATTCACTATGGGATAATAACGTTGAAACTTCTTCTGTCACAGGTGAATCGTATATACTATGGATACCTCAAGCACTTCAACGGAAAATTTCTTATGAGGTACATAAGTTTCTATGGAAGGTCATGCTCCAAGGCGTCCAAGCCTATTGCAAAAAGGGCTTTTGGATGATCCTGTTGAGGAACTTACTGAGAAACTTATCAAGATACTGGCCAAAAGAGGAACCTTGCAGCTTGACTCAGTAGTTTTTCCTTGCTTTCTTAGGACTAGGGTAGTTGCTTTATTTGTCTGGCTGAAGACGGTAAACTTAGCGCTTCTGGGAGGCAACCCAGCTCTTCATTTCATTTCGTTTTTATCATTAGTTAGTTCAATGTTTGTGGGTAACAGTACTGCAAACCCTCACGAGACTACAACTCGTCCACTAGGGCAACCTAGGGGTTTAAAGGCTTGTTACATACGCTAAATGCAATCGAGAGCACCTACGAAAGTGGTATAGGTAGGAGTTCATTTTTGTTATTTTTATTTTTGTTGGTTTCTCTCTTGTGCTGACCCGCTCTTACGTAGATATCTTTGGAAAGCCTCTTGATTCTTTCGTCCAGGTACTATCTTTCCATCACTCCTATTTTTCTGTTGTCTCATGTGCATTGCATATCTATTTCTATTTACATTGAGGACAATGTAGAATTTTGGTTGGGGGTGGGAGATTAGGTTTCCTAATCAGTGTTTTCTTGGTCTTGAGCAAAAGTTGTGAAAATTTTTAATTTTTCAGGATTTCTAATGAAGTCGAAGTGATTTTGACAGGCCATCTAGGGCACTTAGAATTTCAAGATGCGTGATGTTGGTACTTCATGACTCTTGGATTCAGTTATCTATTAAATTTCACAGCTAAGTTTGAATTGTTAATCCATTATTAGAATTGTGAACATTGGTTGAGTCATGAATTCGCAGGACACATCTCACTTGCATATTAAGGTTTCAGTTCGATATTAAAGGATTAACTTGGTAATCACTAAACATAAAAAGGAACTAACTTGAGAAATTGAATGGATTGGGCGAATAGTCTTTACCATAGGTTTGCTCCCTATAGATGAGGATTCGATTCCCCATGAATGATATGTGAAAAAGTTGGGTGTACAGTCTTTACCTTAGGTTTGCTCCCTGTAGGTGAGGATTTGATCCCTCTTCTTGGCGTTACTTCTAATGAAAAAAAAAAATCAAAAATTAAAAGAATAAAAAGATAAGGTGTAAGCCAAGTTGGGTTATCGTGATTTCTCTTATTTGTTACCAATGATATCCTTAAATATCAAGGTGAATCTTAATGTTGACAAGTCGAGATTGGACTATACATCCATGGAAATCAATATTTAGAATTATTCTAATCGATGGACTAATATTTTAAACTTGATTATGAAGTTTACCGTGAGCTTGATTTCAGGAAAAAGTAATGCCAACATTCATGAATCTTAGAATTCGAGTATCTGAACTATTTTTCATAAATCTCTTGAGTTGTAGAAATTATCCTGTAATTCTCAATTTATTTTTCGCATACTTTACTCGGGACTAGTAAAATGCTGGTTGGGGGTTGTGTTGAGGGTCAAATATTGCATATCAGACCTAATTATTACCTGAATTTATGGACATGATACTATTTAATGCACCAGTTTAATCGTGTTTGTGATGCAAGGTGTATTTACGAGCATGGACTGAAAAAGGATGCTAAAAGTACGGATTTAACGTTCAAAATGCACCAAGGCAAGGGACGGACTCCAAGGGACCAAGATCGATGGAATTACACGCCAGGGATCCGCGAAAATTGAGAAACTGAAGCTCAAGTGGCTTGAAAGTCAGCCAGAATGCAAGATCACTGGGTTTCCATCATCTGTTTGGCTCGAAACTTTATACATGGCTCGAGGACCAAAAACTAACCGTACACGTCAAATTTCAGCCATTGGATCCTTGTGAAAGTGGCTGAACTAACAGATCAGTCCATAAAATCCTGATTTGGGGCCCACCCGCTGTCCAGATACGCTTTAACTTCGGCCTCCACGGCTCAAATGAAATGGAGAACAAGATGGATGGTGTGGATTTCTCATAATCATTATCCAGTGTACATAGTACACTTTTTGCACTAAGAGTGCATGGCATGGCAGGGACGTCTCTTTCTTACAAAATAACAGCGCACGGACGCTGTTCGTCCGTTTTTCAGTAATACGGCCCAGTCATCATCCAAATGGATGATCCAGACCATCTATTGAATCTCTTGGGTAGACGTAATCGTCACCTAGGTGTCCTTTTCGACCCATGAACGTACGGACAGGCAGATTACCGTTCAAACATAAGATGAACGGCCGGTTTAAAAATGCAATGGGCCACACTCAAACCAATCCAAAACCGACCATATCACAACGGTTTTATGAGGAGAAGATAATGGACGTAATGGATTTCTGAGACACCAAGTGTGTGGACCCTACCGACTCTCAAACCGAATAAAAGATGAAACAGCAAACTCCGCTTCTGCTGGCGTGAAACAGGAGCGCCGTTTGGTCATTAGTGGGCCTTCATCATGGCCCATGCAAACAATCCGTGCGGTCCATCATGCAGAGGGGCTCGATATGGTTGACTCCATGCTGACTGTGTGCACTCATGCAAGCACACGTGCTGATCTCAACGGTCACAAACAGACTGCTTTACAAAGTTCCGCAGTATTTTCTCCTATAGGTCACGCCGAATCTGATCCGAAATCAACTTTTCCCAACCTTAAATCTCGTGATTGACCAGATTATCGGAGTGGATTTTATCATAAAACGATGTAGTGGGCCCCACCGTTAGCACCGCGCGATTGGAGCACGTCCTGTTTCGCAACCGGATGCTGTCCGACTTCTGCAACATGTTGTACATCCTTGGAGGCCGTCGGATGGCTGATCTGAACCGTTCATCATGTAGGTGGGCCAAGAATCTCCCAGAGGACGCTGTCCTTTTGGAAAGAAAGCAAAGAAAAAGAAGAGTAGAACCAGCGAACTCCTGACTGCGTGAGGTATCTCGCAGCAGAGGGCTGCTTGGAGTCTCCAGCTTCCGCAGCCTAGTTCTAGCAGGACTCAAAAGCAGTTCCGGGAGGAGCATTAAAGGAGGCTGGCGCATGTGAAAGAGGAGGATTTGAGCTTGATTGGCGGAAGGTTTTGAACGTGGGAAGGCTGGAAGGGACGTGAAGATAGGGGGCGGTCTTGGCTTGGAGGAAAGAGGAAAACAGTGAAGGGATTCTTTGGGGAAGAAAGCTTGGGTAGCTGAGCTTGGTGAGAGGGAGCTCAGTTGAGGCACAGCTGGAACGTGAGCAAAATGGGCAGGGCTTGGCTTTGAAGGAACGGAAGAAAAGAAGAAGCAGGAGGGATTCGGCTGGACGATCCGGGTTTTTTTTGTTTCTTGTTTTCTTTTCCTTTTATTCCTTTGATTGTTTTTCTGTGGTGCTAGCATGATCATGCTAGGCTAAACCTCTTAGCTAGGGCTAAGAGGTGAAGCCTGTAGCGAGATGGGAGATTCTACTTTGTGCCTTTAAATTTCATAAACTGAATTTGATTTAGTGATTATTATAAGGAATACTTTTCTTAGTCTTTAATGGTCTGTTGTGACTGAAATTACAATGGGTTTGCAATGGCTCTGAATATTTCTCTCCTTTTTATGTTTATGAAGTCAGGAAGCCCTGTTGTTCATCATTATCCCATGGGCATGGTAGGATGATAGTACCCCTCCTGATCTTCATACATTGTTGGTTGGTTGGTAATTAGTTTAATTCTGTTGTTTACTTTGTCTCCTGGGCATGGTTTGGTGATGGAATCCATTCTAATTCATATACCATTCACCTCTTGAAAACTATATCATAAGAAGTTCAGTTTGATTTCCATGAATCTTAATGCAGGCATAAGATCTCCCTGATCCCTACAAGTGGATCCTCTGAATCCCTAGTTTCTTTCCTTTAAATTCCTTAAAATTTTAGATAATTATTCCACAATTATTCCTTAAACTCTATTTGGTTTAGATCACATCTTAGTCTAGTTCTAGTTCTACTTGGTTTCAGATAACGTATAGGTATCAGTCCCTGTGGATTCGACCTCGGTCTTACCGAGTTTATTACTACATCACAACCCTATACTTGGGGAGTGAACACCCACCAGTAGTATAGCTAATGTATTGACGTCATCAGATTTTGTGGGTCCCACAAGATGCATATATTTCATCTCACACCGTCCGTCTGACGGACCTACCGTGATGTAAGTGTTTATCTACACTGTCCAGCGGTCTGGACGGTGGGGACCACCCTCCTAAGGCTGCTGTCTAACGTCAACAAGCAGTGGGTCTAATCATGAGGTCTGTGTCACATCCAGACCGTTCATTTCTTGAATATGGGCCCACCTTGTTTCTATGTATTCTATAGCCACACTGTCCGTCCATTTCCTGGACATGGGCCCACCATGCTGTACATGTTTTAGCCACGCCATCCATCGATTTTTTGGATGCGGACCCCACCATAATGTATGTATTCTATCTACGCTTTCTAGCGGCAATGAGGTCCACCCAATGTGTTTCATCCATGCGGTCTAGTGGCAATAGGTCCACTTTGATGTATTTTATCCATGTTGCCCAACAGATGTGGACCCCGCCATGATGCATTTTATCTACATCATCCAAATTTGTGGGACCCCACCTTGATATGTGTATTGTGAGGACACCATCCATCTATTTTTTTAGACTATAGGGACCGTAAGGCCCACCTTGATGTATATGTTATGCATGTTGCCATTCCATTTAACTAAATCTTGGGTTGCCTCATTAAGCCCATTATGATATTTGTGTGGCCTATGAATGAAGCCTAATGTGATGTAATTAGGGCCCATGAGTGAGGCCCGACGTGTTGTATATGAAACCCATGAGTGAGGCTCGACGTGTTGTATATGAAGCCCGTGTGAGCGGCCCATTATGATATGTATTAGGCCTATGTGATGCGGTCTAATATGATTTATGTGAGGCCTATATGACGAGGCCCGATGTGATGTATGTGAGAAACATGGTGATGTATATTAGGCCCTTGTGTGAGGCCATGGTCCCACTATACGTTTGACTCTATGTGGGCCACTCCTTTAGAGCAATGTTGGTTAAATGTCCACATTAATGGAAAATGATGGTTAAATGTCCACATTATGACCTTCCCTTAGGCCTTTGTTAGGCCTATTCCCATCATTCTCTAAGTGGGTTGACCCTAATCATTGGGCCCTATTGATTTTTGCATGACCCACCTATTCATATTGGCTTAACTCATAACGTTGGGCCCCCATTAGCTGCTCGTAGGAGTATTTCCTATTAATCTTGGAGTCCATCTAAGACTTATTTGGGCCCCCTAGGGTATCTAGCGGGCCATATGATAGTATGGCGAAAGAAGCCTGCTCTGGATCCTTAGGGATATAGGTAGGCCACCTAGGCCCAACCTTGATATGAGGATAATACAACATCACCGTAGACGGAGGGATCCGTATTATCTGATTTAGTATATTCACTGTCGAGGACCAATCCTCATATTATGGATTAGATCTGCTCTCCTTCTATGGACTCTGCCATATATATTGGCCGATTATCGATTACGACTATGTTGGTATACGAGTATCGATTACGAGTATGTGTTAGCATAACATTGTGATTATATGAGGCCCATCGTGACCATGTGAGGCCCATTGTGATTACCTAAGGCCCATTATAACCGTGTGAAGCCCATTGTGATTGTATGAAGCCTATCGTGACCATGTAAGGCCCATTGTGATGGTATGAGGCTTATTGTGTATGTATAAGGCCCATTATGATATGTGAGGACCATTGTGTTGTGATGGTATGAGGCTTATTGTTAATGTATGAGGCCCATTGTGATGTGAGAGGCCCATTGTGATTGTATGAGACCCATTGTGACTAGATGAGACCCATTGCGATGTGAGAGGCCCATTGTGATTGTGTAAGATCAAGAATTATTATGTTCGATAATAATGCATAGCATCATGTTACATGCCCATAGGCATCATCTGTATATTTGATATGAGATGCAGTTGACCATTGCATATGCCATTGGGCAGGTTGTTTATGGGACTCCCTGATAGGCAGAGTTGCCCCATTTGAGCGTGCGGTATGTGCAGGTTTGATGTATGACTGGATGGTATGACTCATATATCTCATATTTTGTGAAATGATAACCGTACGCCCTAACGACATCAGGGACGTAGCCTCCACAGGTATATCGTGGATGGCCATATGGGACATCGAAAATCTTTTCTACATGGGGTGTCATAGATGTCCCTGCGTGAAAGTCTTTAAACCCTCTTGGTACCAGAGGATGCCCCAACATCTAAACCGAGTAGATACATGAGCACCCGAGTGCCGAATACCAGTAGGCCGCATCTCCCATTGTGTTGTGGTCGGTTGGGAGGGGATGTGGCATTACCTGCACGCGGGAGTAGGCAATGCATGGTTGAATCTGACCAGCTCATAAATGGGTCCATTATCGATGAGCCAGGTAAGCATTGGTATACTACTGGCAGATGGATAGTGAGGTCTCTTCCACATACCCAGTTGTGCGCTTGATGTGGCGGCAGGTGGCGTCGAGTGTACTAGACCTTGGTGATGATACCAGAGATGTACGGTACTGATATATGAACTTATTGAACAGGAGTCGCATACCCAACATCTTACTCATTCATTCATTCATTCACTATCCACTCGGGCTGGTGGTGCGTAACTAATTATTATATACCTTCACAATGGCCAGGATTTCGCATGAGATGCACGACTAACCTGAGATCAAGAGTTTAACACATTGAGTCTGGCTATTCAAATTTAAGTATGTAACTGGTTTGGATAGAAGTCCCTTGTGATGGACCCCATAGCCTGCGATATTACGTACTATTATCCTGACTTCACACTCTAGCTTGGTCATTATATTCACACTGCATACTACATCCGTGGCATATGACATTTTGGGTTGCTATGTTTCTTCATTTATATGACCTAATGATCTTGACAGTATTTGTAGACTCATCAGGATTTGCATATTGCATTGCATTCTCAGTATATGATATTTGGCTTACTATGTCTCCGCATTGCATAGCTGATCGATATTACTTCCTCAGGATGTGATATTGACTTATTATGTTTTTGCATCGCATAGCTTGGATAAGGCTGATGGGAATTATGGACTTACTAGCATGTTTCCACATTGCTCTGATATTGCATACTTGACACTTACCTTGCGCACACACTTACACCACCCTTTAAGCTTTTTATAAGCTTATGTATGATAGATGCGTGCAGGTGGCGTTAGGTCACAGCAGCATTGAGTTGGGAGCGTGCAGCTGTCTTATGGAGCTTTGATTTTTTTATGTATATATTTCTCTTTTAACACTATATTCAACTGTTTATATTAGTATATATGTGATGATGATGTTGCCATTGTGATTTGGGCAAACTAGTGGTTAGACTTCTTATGAGATAAATGTATGTTTGAAAATCCTCCTGGTAAAATCCCAGGATCAGAATCTGGCATATGGGTTCCAAAAACCGAGAATGGGGTACAACAGAGGTTGTTAGTGCCAAATTCTATAATCGGAAATTTTGTGAGCCCGATTTCTGAGTTTGGGGTGTGACAGAAGTTCTTCTTAGAGCATAACTTGGGAATACCTGAGGATAACATCACATATCTGCTGATAGCTACCCTACACTCTATGATTGTTGAGAACTTAGATGATTAGATCCCCGAGATTAAATGACTTAGAGACTTTCTGATATATCTCCCTACCGTCGAGATTGTGAGGCTGCATAGTATTCCAGTCTCGATTGTTTCTGACTGGGATCCGAGGATTAGTGAGGTCATCATAATGCTGATGAGGCATCTTGAGAGCAAGAGGCTGAGATTTGTGGGCATTTTCCCCATCTCTTAGGTGTTTAATTATGTTGGTATGTTATGTTCTGATTATATCTATAATGATAGGTTTTCCCTCCCTTGGTGAGCTCTGTATTGGTTGTGTTGTGAGTTAAATTTCGAGGATGAAATTTTTATTATGAGGAGAGAGCTATAAGACCCGTATCCTAGACCGTACTGTTCCGTACACTCCCGCGGTCCTCCCGATCGATTTCCTGCGTCCCACGACCCGTATATAGTATTTGCACGCGACCCTAAGTCGCGTCCCATAAATCTGAGTCGACTTGACCCGAAACTTGTACCCTTATGACTGCACCGTCGCCTCGGTTCCAATGCCCTGACTCGCATGTCGATGCGATTCCCAGGCCAGGAGTTGTGGGCCCGCAAATATTTCAAAGAAATGCCGCGTAAGAAAATCTTTGCCAAATGTCAAATCAATCTCATCAATCAATGAAGTACAACACCCATATCTCTCTCACCCAAAAGTCAACAAAACCTTACCTCTCAAGTACACCCATCACACCCATCCCTCTCTCCCATCAATCACTCTCTCTCTCTCTCATTTCTCTCTTCACTCCTAAGTAACCCAAGGAGAGGAGAAACATCCAAGCTCTCCACGAGAAGAGCCATGTGTGGCCCACTCCCTACCCCAAGATCTCTCATCTCCACCCTTCAATCTTCATCTTTCACCATCAAAGAGAAATATTAGGAGCTTAGCATTCCAAGGAGCCAAGAAGGAGCGAAATCGGTGGGTGTTTTATAGGGTTAGATTGTAATTTTTGTGATGAACCAAGTGGGGCCTACCGGATGATAGTATGGATCCCATTTGGGACCCATCTTGTTGTATATATTGTATATGGCACACCTAGGGGAGCTCATAGTGGCGGAGCTCCCCGTTTCATGTTCTCTCTCTCTCTCTCCATCTCTCGCTTCCATATCACTACGCCAAAACTGTGAAAAAAGGACGGTCCAAAACCGTCTCAAATGACCAAAAAGGACGGTCATGGACCGTCGCAAGGGCCGTCAATTTTTGACGTGTCGTATTACTTAAAAGGCGGTCGAAAACCGTCATTTTTATTGACGGAAAAAAGGACGGTCATGGACCGTCTTAAAAAAGGACGGTCGTGAACCGTCCTTAAAAAGGACGGTCTTGGATAGTCTCTTATGAGCCTTTAAAGGACGGCCATCGACCGTCCTTTAAAAGGACGGTTATGGACCGTCCTTAAAAAAGACTGTCGTAGACCGTCTCTGATAAGCCTTCAAAGGACGGCCATAGACCGTCCTTTAAAAGGACGGTCATGGACCATCCTTAAAAAGGACTGTCATGGTCCGTCTCTTATAAGCCTTTAAAGGACGGCCACAGACCGTCCTTAAAAAGGACTGTCATGGACCGTCTCTTATGGGCCTTCAAAGGACGGTCATGGACCGTCCTTAAAAAGGACTGTCATGAACCGTCCCTTATAAGAGGCTCAATATACACCTGTTAAATCATCATATTCTTCCTGATATACACCTGTTATATAATATATTTCATCATATTCACATTCACATCCATTAAACCTAAACTACGTAAATCCAACATAAACTACATTCATCCAACATAAACTACATCCATCTAAACCCAAACTACGTAAATCCAACATAAACTACATTCATCCAAACATAAACTACATCCATCCAAACACAAGCAATCTTATCCACATTAAATTCATCCACATATAAATACATCTAAGTTTAACATCATAAATAAAAAAAGAAAAAAAAATCAACAACAATTTTCTTTTTGTGTCTTTCACCTGAAAAAAAAATTTTAACCAACAAAACATTATAATTCAGAATCATGAAGAATTGCATAAACTTCTTCCAAAAAAGTGAGCACTTTTTAAAAATAAAACTGATTATTAAAATAGGTTTAGGTTTAGGTTTTAGGTTTTAGGTGTTAGGTTTTAGGTTTAGGTTTAGGTTTTAGGTTTTAGGTGTTAGGTTTTAGGTTTAGGTTTAGGATTAGGTTTTAGGTTATAGGTTATAAGTTTAGGTTATAGGTTATAGGTTATAGGTTAAGGTTTAGGTTATAGGTTTTGGTTTAGGTTTAGGTTAAGGTTTAGGCTTAGGTTATAAGTTTAGGTTAAGGTTTAAGTTTTAGTTATAGGTTATAATATATAGGTTATAGCTTTAGGGAATTGAAAATAGGTTAAGGTTTAGGTTTAGGAAATCGGGTCCGAGTTCGGGATCGGGTTTAGGTTTGGGTTATCAAGTTTAGGTTTAAGTTTAGGTCAGGGAGTTGAGATTAGGATTAGGGTTAGGTTTAGATTCAAGGATTTGAAAATACATTTCGATTTTAGGTTTAGGTTTAGGTTTTAGGCTTATGTTTAGGTTATAGGTTTAGGTTATAAGTGCAAGTAATAGGTTTAGGTTTATGTTAGGTTATAGGTAAAGGCTTAGGTTTAGGAAATTGGGTTCGGGTTCGGGATCGGGTTTAGGTTTGGATTAGGGAGTTGAGATTAGGATTAGGTGTAGGTTTAGGTTTAGGGATTTGAGAATACATTTAGGTTTAGATTAAGGTTTAGGTTTAGGTTTAGGTTTAGCTATAAGCAATAGGTTTTAGGTTTAGGTTTAAGTTATAGGTTACAGGTTTAGGTATAGCTTTAGGCTTAGGTTTAGGTTACAAGATAAAGGTTTAGGGAATTGAGAATAGGTTAAAGTTTAGGTTTAGGAAATCGGGTTCGGGTTCGGGTTTAGGTTTGGGTTATCAAGTTTAGGTTTAGGTTTAGGTTAGGGAGTTTAGATTAGGATTAGGTGTAGGTTTAGGTTTAGGGATTTGAGAATACATTTAGGTTTTAGGTTTATGTTTAGGTTATAGGTTATAGGTTTAGGTTAAGGCTATAGGTTATAGGTTTAGGTTTAGGTTCAAGGATTTGAGATTCCATTTAGGTTTTAGGTTTAGGTTTAGGTTATAGGTTACAGGTTTAGGTTTAGGTTTAGGTTTATGCTATAGGTTATAGGTTTAGGTTAAGGTTTAGGTTTAGGTTTAAGTTTAGGTTATAAGCTATAGGTTTAGGGAATTGAGAATAGGTTAAGGTTTAGGTTTAGGAAATCCAATTCGGGTTCGGGATCGGGTTTAGGTTTTGGTTTTGAAGTTTAAGTTTAGGTTTAGGTTAGGGAGTTGAGATTAGGATTAGGTGTAGGTTTAGGTTTAGGAATTTGAGAATACATTTAGGTTTTAGGTTTATATTTAGGTTATAGGTTACAAGTTACAAGTTTAGGTTAAGGCTATAGGTTATAGGTTTAGGTTAAGTTTTAGGTTAAGGTTTAGATTTAGGTTTAAGGATTTGAGAATACATTTAGGTTTTGGGTTTAGGTTTAGGTTATAGGTTACAGGTTTAGGTTTAGGTTTAGGTTTAGGTTTATGCTATAGGTTATAGGTTTAGGTTAAGGTTTAGGTTTAAGTTTAGGTTATAAGCTATAGGTTTAGGGAATTGAGAATAGGTTAAGGTTTTAGGTTTAGGAAATCGGGTTCGGGTTCGGGATCGGGTTTAGGTTTGAGTTTTCAAGTTTAGGTTTAGGTTTAGGTTAGGAAGTTAAGATTAGGATTAGGTGTAGGTTTAGGTTTAGGGATTTGAGAATACATTTAGGTTTTAGGTTTAGGTTTAGGTTATAGGTTATAGGTTATAAGTTTAGGTTTAGGTTAAGGTATAGGTTTAGGTTTCGGTTTAGGTTATAAGCAATAAGTTTAGGGAATTGAGAATAGGTTAAGGTTTAGGTTTAGGAAATCGGGTTCGGGTTTGGGATCGGGTTTAGGTTTGGATTTTGAAGTTCAGGTTTAGGTTTAGGTTAGGGAGTTGAGATTAGGATTAGGTGTAGGTTTAGGTTTAGGGATTTGAGAATACATTAATGTTTAGGTTTAGGAAGTCGGGTTTGTGTTCGGGATCGGGTTTAGGTTTAGGTTTAGGTTAGAGAGTTGAGATTAGGATTAGGTGTAGGTTTAGGTTTAGGGATTTAAGAATACATTTAGGTTTTAGGTTTATATTTAGGTTATAGGTTATAGGTTTAGGTTTAGGTTTAGGTATAGGTTTAGGTTTCGGTTTAGGTTATAAGCAATAGGTTTAGGGAATTGAGAATAGGTTAAGGTTTAGGTTTAGGAGATCGGGTTAGAGTTCGGGATCGGGTTTAGGTTTGGGTTATCAAGTTTAGGTTTAGGTTTAGGTTAGGGAGTTTAGATTAGGATTAGGTGTAGGTTTAAGTTTAGGGATTTGAGAATACATTTAGGTTTTAGGTTTATGTTTAGGTTATAGGTTACAGGTTTAGGTTTAGGTATAGGTTTAGGTTTCGGTTTAGGTTATAAGCAATAGGTTTAGGGAATTGAGAATAGGTTAAGGTTTAGGTTTAGGAAATCGGGTTCGGGTTCGGGATCGGGTTTAGGTTTGGATTTTCAAGTTTAGGTTTAGGTTTAGGTTAGGGAGTTGAGATTAGGATTAGGTATAGGTTTAGGTTTAGGGATTTGAGAATATATTTAGGTTTTAGGTTTAGGTTATAGGTTACATGTTTAGGTTAAGGCTATAGGCTATAGGTTTAGGTTAAGGTTTAGGTTTAGGTTTAAGGATTTGAGAATACATTTAGGTTTTAGGTTTAGGTTTAGGTTATAGGTTACAGGTTTAGGTTTAGGTTTAGGTTTATGCTATAGGTTATAGGTTTAGGTTAAGGTTTAGGTTAAGATTTAAGTTTAGGTTATAAGCTATAGGTTTAGGGAATTGAGAATAAGTTAAGGTTTAGGTTTAGGAAATCGGGTTCGGGTTCGGGATCGGGTTTAAGTTTTGGTTTTGAAGTTTAGGTTTAGGTTTAGGTTAGGGAGTTGAGATTAGGATTAGGTGTAGGTTTAGGTTTAGGGATTTGAGAATACATTTAGGTTTTAGGTTTATATTTAGGTTATAGGTTACAGGTTTAGGTTAAGGTTATAGGTTATAGGTTTAGGTTAAGGTTTAAGGATTTGAGAATACATTTAGGTTTTGGGTTTAGGTTTAGGTTATAGGTTACAGGTTTAGGTTTAGGTTTAGGTTTATGCTATAGGTTATAGGTTTAGGTTAAGGTTTAGGTTTAAGTTTAGGTTATAAGCTATAGGTTTAGGGAATTCAGAATAGGTTAAGGTTTAGGTTTAGGAAATCGGGTTCGGGTTTGGGATCGGGTTTAGGTTTGAGTTTTCAAGTTTAGGTTTAGGTTTAGGTTAGGAAGTTAAGATTAGGATTAGGTGTAGATTTAGGTTTAGGGATTTAAGAATACATTTAGGTTTTAGGTTTAGGTTTAGGTTATAGGTTATATGTTATCAGTTTAGGTTTAGGTTAAGGTATAGGTTTAGGTTTCGGTTTAGGTTATAAGCAATTAGTTTAGGGAATTGAGAATAGGTTAAGGTTTAGGTTTAGGAAATCGGGTTCGGGTTTGGGATCGGGTTTAGGTTTGGATTTTGAAGTTCAGGTTTAGGTTTAGGTTATAAGATATAGGTTTAGGGAATTGAGAATAGATTAATGTTTAGGTTTAGGAAATCGGTATCCCGTTCGGGATCGGGTTTAGGTTTAGGTTAAGGAGTTAAGATTAAGATTAGGTGTAGGTTTAGGTTTAAGGATTTGAGAATACACTTAGGTTATAGGTTTAGGTTTAGGTTATAGATTTAGGTTTAGGTTAGGTTATGGGTTAAGGTTTAGGGAATTGAGAATAGGTTGAGGTTTAGGTTTAAGAAATCGGGTTCGGGTTCAGGATCAGGTTTAGGTTTGGGTTTTCAAGTTTAGGTTTAGGTTAGGGAGTTGAGATTAGGATTAGGTGTAGGTTCAGGTTTAGGGATTTGAGAATACATTTAGGTTTTAGGTTTAGGTTAAGGCTATAGGTTACTGGTTTAGGTTAAGGCTATAGGTTATAGGTTTAGGTTAAGGTTTAGATTTAGGTTTAAGGATTTGAGAATACATTTAGGTTTTAGGTTTATGTTTAGGTTATAGGTTATAGGTTTAGGTTTAGGTTTAAGTTTAGGTATAGGTTCTAGTTTCAGTTTAGGTTATAAGCTATAGGTTTAGAGAATTGAGAATAGGTTAAGGTTTAGGTTTAGGAAATCGGGTTTCGGTTCAGGATCGGGTTTAGGTTTGGGTTATCAAGTTTAGGTTTAGGTTTAGGTTAGGTAGTTTAGATTAGGATTAGGTGTAGGTTTAGGTTTAGGGATTTGAGAATACATTAGGTTTTAGGTTTAGGTTTAGGTTTAGGTTTGGTTTTGATTTAGGTTATAAGTTATAGGTTTAGGTTAAGGTTTAGGGAAATGTGGTTTTGATTTAGGTTATAGGTTATAGGTTTAAGTTTTAGGTTTAGGTTTAGGTTTTGATTTATGTTATAAGTTATAGGTTTAGGTTAAGGTTTAGGTTTAGGTTATAGGTTTTGGGATTTAAGAATGGGTTCGGGTTTAGGTTATAGGTTTTGGTTATAGGTTATAGGTTTAGGTTAATGTTTATGTTTAGGTTATAGGTTTTGGGATTTGAGAATGGGTTCGGGTTTAGGTTATAGGTTTTGGTTTTGGTTTAGGTTATAGGTTTTGGGATTTGAGAATGAGTTCGGGTTTAGGTTATAAGTTTTGGTTTTGGTTTAGGTTTAGGTTATAGGTTTTTGGATTTGAGAATGGGTCATGGTTTAGGTTTAGGAAATCGGGTTCAGGTTTGGGATCGGGTTAGGTTATAGGTTAAGGTTTAGGGATTTGAGTTTAGGTTATAGGTTTAGGTTTAAGTTTAGGTTTAGGTTAAGGTTGAGGTTTAGGTTATAGGTTAAGGTTTTAGGTCATAGGTTTTGGTTTAGGTTAAGGGTATGGTCCCTGCAAATACAGATATAAACACGGCCATCCGACACAAATTGCCAGGCCCTTCCAATGCTGTCCATAAAAAATGGACAGCTTCATCATGGTCATAATAGCGGTTCCCTCTTTCCAGGGAACCCCGCTCTTCCGGATAGCTCCGACGCACATCCGGGTATGCTCCATCAATTTCGAGTTAATATATAAACATGGCCTGTCCAAATGGTCAGGCCACTCCAATGTTGTCCATAGAAAATGGATAGCTTCATCATGGTCATAACAGCGGCTCCCACCTTCCAGGGACCCCCGCTCAACATCCGGATAGCTCTGATGCACATCCAGATCTGCTTCATCAATTTCAAAATAATATATAAACATGGGCCTGTCCAAATGGCCAGGCCACTCATATTGCTGTCCATAGGAAATGGACAGCTTCATCATGGTCATAACAGCGGTTCCCACCTTCTAGGGACCCCCGCTCAACATCCGGATAGCTCCGACGCACATCCGGGTCTACTCCATCAATTTCGAGCTAATACATTTAAAAACAACATAATTATATCTAAAAGCATCTGGATACCTGGAGAAGGCCTCCCATATTCGTATTGTTGGTTACTCATCCCTTTGTCTATAAGCTACAATCGACTAACACTTTCTATTGCTACCTGTACTCTGAAACCAACACAAATATAACTGGAAAACAATATAAGGAATAAGAAAAAATCAAGAAAATATTTACTAAATAAAAAATTTCCAATTTATCAGTAAGGTTCAATTTATTAGTCAGATACATCCAGCTAGACCAAATACTGCTTCTTTTTTTCTAGATTGAAACAGGGTAGATAGTTGATGATCTTTTCATATATAACCAATGTGACATATGGAGAGATGGACTCACAATTATGCCATGTGCCTCACTCAGACATCTCCTAACAAATTTTCTTTCTAATACAACAAAAAAGCTCATCACTTGTCCATCCTCTGTTCATGAAACAAAATGAAGGTTCTTCTTGAAACAATGCTGGGTTTCAAAATCAATTTGAAAACACTATATATAAGCTGTTTTGCATAAATGATAAAAGCCATATATATAAGATCTTGATGTCACCAAAGAATATATCAAAATCAATTTGAAGGCATTGTGGATAAGTGCATTTTGCAGATAAGTATGATAAAAGGGTGTGAAATACCTACAGAGACTGTCCAGACATCACACGAACATATCATGACAATTTTACATTCAAATAAACCATTCCATTCATCCATCATATAGATGGATCTAGCAACTATAGCTAGCAATGAAGGCTTGCACATTCAGTTCCAAGTAATCATATACAACAAATGTATAGGAGACCATAGGTACCTGCATATAACATAGTGGTAAGAGTAATGGAAAAGAAGTAAAACTAGTAAGTAGCAATCCCATGAAATAGGACACCCTTCTACAACCTAAAAACTCACTTTCTTTTATAAGAAAGTGTGTGTGAGATACAGAGATAGGATATACCCTAGAGAGCGAGAGAGAGGTTTACCTTGACAACTGCTATAAACATCTCCCTTAAACTCCACTTCCTGAACCAACGGACACTCACACACCCTTCCACGGAATGTATCCTGAAGAAACAAAGCAACTATCAGCATACATGGAAATGTCTCAACTTGTATGCTAGGCTAATTGTACCCTTTAATGTACAGTCTCTTGAATTGGTGCAAACCATACCTGAATTGTTGTACACATCATTTGATTTCCAACCTCCCAGGGAGTAGATTGATCAGATTGAACGGCCTGCTTCATTGCTTACTTCTTTTTCATCAGCATCTGCACCTAGACATTCATTGCTTACTTCTTTTTCATTAGAAATGGTGCTTAGCAAATGGAGGAAATCATACACATCTGTTACGACATCTAGATTTGATGCCACCTAGCAAAAAGAAGAAAGAAGGTGATTCATATTTATGCTTATGAAACAAAGTCTAATAGTTTACATAGCTAGGTTATTAAACTAATAAATTCTAAGAAAAATAGCAAGTGTCAAGAACTATGGCATAAAAAAATAATCGTTGCATAGATTAACAATCAAAGAACAATGGTAAAGGGAAGAAAACTAACTTCTTTCTTGCTCCACATAATCTAGTTGGGGCGTCGTATTAGTTCATGTAAGATTCGCGGACACCACATGCATATAGATTAGTTCATGTAAGACCTGAGGACACCACATGCATATAAATACAATCATTAAAATCTGAAAAATATTAAAATCAATCAATGCGCATCAGATAACTAGAAAAAGCCTCTAATTACCTTAGTTCCAATCAAAACACCTGAAAACAAGTACCCGGCATCCTCAACTCCCATTGATTTTCATCAAATAAACACAAACTTCAAAAACTAATAAACAAAAGAGTATCTACATGACCACTCCATTTTTTAGATAATCCAAGTATGAAGAACATCTGGGTCAATACATATGCATCAAATTGCTTGAGAACATCCCAAGTTCCCTTTATTTTGGTCCCAAAAAAAATAATTCCGGAAACAAGTACCCATCATCCTAAATTCCCATCAATTAATATAACATGATCACATAAACTTCAAAAACTACCAAATGCAAAAGTACCCACATGAGCTTCGCTTACATGTAACATAAATGATGTGTACAACACTCCATTAATTATGCCAAGTCCAAATAACTTGAAAGTGCCCCAAATTCCATTGGTTTCAGTCCAAGAACACCCAAAAGCAACTACTAATCATCAAAAACTCCCATTGATTCACATCAAGTAATCCCACAAATTTTAAGAATTGATAAATGCAAAAGCACCCACACAAGATTCCATCATCTAAACCACAAAAAATTATAATAAATCTGCACAACACTTCATTTTTCAACCAATATGCATCAAACTGCTTAGGAACATCCCAAATTTCATTGGTTTTTCATCCCAAAACAATTGAAAACAGCCCACACTGATAAATGCAAAAGCACTCAAATGAGATTCTGTTACATATAATAGAAAAAACCCGCATAATACTCCTTAGGCTGAAATTACTGCAATCAAAGTGGCCATGTTTTCGTATATGCTAGATCAATAGGGAGCTAAGAAAAATATAGAACCTCAAAAAAATCATGCTGGTCCACCCATATTTATCAGCTTGATATCCCAGAAACCTTTTTAAAAAATACAAATCATTATAAAAACTAAATAAAGAAGAAAGAAAAAGCTACTTGGAATCAATAGTAAAGCAACATAGGAAGGGAAAAATTAGCTTTGTTTCATGCATAAAACCTTTGTGATTGTCCAATTTCAGGCTTGGATATCATCTCCTGCAGTCAAATAAAACATATGAAAATAAGGTTAAATAGATGTATCTAAAGAATCTCTTAGTTCCAACACAATTCAAAGCAAATAGGAAAAGGAGTAGAAACTTTTAAGAGGTAGGATCTTTGGTAGGGAAAATTTTGGAAGCATGGTCCATCCACGATGAAAACCCATCTCAACAGTCTAGATCACCAAGCAATGGGCCTTTCTAACTCATCGGCTATTTGAAAATCAAAGTGTAAATGTGTAGGAAATAGAAATGATCCTGTTCATCAGCAATATACTAAGATTTGGTATGAAGCCCCGTATACCATCCAATCAACATCCCCATTGACTCCAATTGTCCAATCAATGGGTTACCTCTATGATGGGTTAAAACACAAAAATCATGCACAAAGTTAATTGTGAAATTTCACTTTATTAATCTATAGGAATGGGCAAAAGTAATCGACATTTTCTAGAATTCATGATGAGGAAGCAACCCACAAAATTGGTACTTATTTTTTATTCAAGTCCAACTTGGAAGCAACATAACCACAATTTGGAGCCCAAACAGCTGCTGAGGAAATCACAACTTGTCTAATTTCCACTCTATTAGACTAATAGCTGCAATTCAGTTCAATAATGCATCTAAACACACCTTATATGTTCCTAACCACAACGAATTATTATATTTTATTTTAAATGAAATACAGCACTTTGGAATTCTTATGATGCAATTGCTTCATCATGTTTCATGAAATTTCATTTCCAATCAGCTAAAGTATCACAATCTCTCTAAAGGAAGATAAATATTTTACCTGATCAATACATATCTGAAACTTTCTAGATGACATTTTCTTTTGGTTTTGCATAAGAACACATCACAAAACACATTAGATAAGTTTAAATATTTGCAGCTGTCAGTGTAGAACAAGCTTTGCCTGTCTGGCATCTATATTATGAACTAATACCAGAGAATCCACACGTCAATATTACATCAAAGATTACGACTAATTCAATGCATAAATACTGCTGATGTCCAAATCTCTGATCTTTACATTCCATCTTAAAGCCAGTGGCCACATCAACAGAGTTCTAAGAATTTTTAATTTCAGAAAAAATCTGCTACTTGAAAGATGTTTGTGTACATGTGTATCATTCACTAAACTCTGCCAGAGTATTAAACCCCTTTCGTGGAACAGTCCTGCAAAAGAGAAACTTTGATACTCTCATAAGCATGCATGGCCATCTCACACATGTCCTCCAAAAGGCTTTCTGAGTGAGATAAAGCCCTAAAATGATCCGTAAAAATAGATGAATGGCATGGATAAAATATATACATCATGGTGGGGCCATAGATCATGGTGATGCTGCAGAGGAAATCGGATTGCATACTGAGTTACTCAGTACGCTCTTATTATACTGAGTAAACTCAGTAGGGCCCACCTTAATCCCTAAATCCCTAAATCCCCAAATCCCTAAATCCCTAAATCCCCAAATCCCTAAATCCCTAAATTCCCAAATCCCTAAATCCCCAAATCCCCAAATCGTTTCAATCGGTATTGAGATTGAGAGAGAGAGAGAGAGTGAGAGAGAGAGAGATACCTCGTGTGGATGCGTGAGAGAGAGCACCGAGAGAGACAAAGAAACAGAGAGACGGCGCGGTGAAGAGAGGACCGAGAGAGAGAGAGAGAGGATGCGCGCGCGCGCGAGAGAGAGAGAGAGAGGGCGGCGAGGGAGGGCGGCGAGGGACAGCAGCGGTGAGAGAGAGAGAGAGAGAGAGAGAGAGAGAGAGAGAGAGGGAAGGTGGGGTGCCGACTGAAAGTGGGCGCGCGCGGTCTGTTTTGAGCGCGCGCCCAAGTTTGGGCTGGCCGCTGGTCGGTGCTCCGTGGGCCCTACCATGATGCATGTGTTTCATCCATTCGGTTCATCCATTTTTAAAGATCATTTTAGAGGTTTATGCCAAAATTTAGAGGGATATAAATCTCAGGTGGTTTACACCACATGAGAACAATAGTGATTGGATATCCACCATTAAATTCCTCCAAAGGCCCACTGTACTGTTTGTTTGACATCCAATCTGTTGATTTGGTCATACAAGATCAGATGAAGAGAAAAAAACAAAAATCAGCTTGATCCAAAACTTTTATGGCTACCAAAATGTTTTTAATAGTCGATGCTCATTCAACATTGTTTCCTATAATGTGGTCCACTTGAGATTTGGATATATCTCATTTTTGGTCTCATGATGTAAAATTATCGGAAAAAATATATGGACGGCATGGATGAAACACATACATCATGGTGGGGCCACAGAGCACCGACCACCAGCCATTGGTAGGTGTTGGGCGAACAGTCAATCTGTTCCCAAGCGTACTAAGTAAATCTTGTGAGGCCCACCATGATTTATTCATTTTATCCACTCCATCCATCCATTTTAACATATAATTTTATTACATAAGCTCAAAATTGAGGCCTATAAAAATCTGAAGTAGACCACATTATAGGAAATAATATAAATTAAACGTCTACCATTGAAAATTTTTGGGAGGCCACTGAAGTTTTGGATCAAGTTGATATTTTAGTTTTTCCCTTCATCCATGTATTTGTAAAAATACATCATGGTTGGGCCCACACAGCACCAACCACAAGCCATTGGATGATGTAGGGGAGGAGCCAATTCGTTCCCCTTATTTGTGGTGTGGTCCATTTAATCTTTGGATATGATTCATATTTTGGATAATTCTATAAAATGATATCGAAAAATAGATGAATGGTGTGGGTTGATCCTAAATTTTCGGTAAATCCATAATTCAAGTGGACCATGCCACACAAAACGGTGTGGAATAATGACTTCCACCGTTGATACCTTCCTTGGCCCACAGTAATGTTTATTTGTCATCCAACATGTTCATAATATCAAAAAAAAAATATGAATGAAGGGAAAACACAAACATTAGTCTAAATGTAGGCCACACCACATAATATAATGGAGGGGTTTCCTTATAACATTCATAATCATATATTGGGCCTGCC
Organism: Magnolia sinica; assembly: GCF_029962835.1. Taxonomy (NCBI): domain Eukaryota; kingdom Viridiplantae; phylum Streptophyta; class Magnoliopsida; order Magnoliales; family Magnoliaceae; genus Magnolia; species Magnolia sinica. The sequence goes on along the minus strand of NC_080574.1, from coordinate 110,132,834 downwards.
TAAATGTGATTCACATATCCAACCCACTCATTATGTGTGTCCCACTTGGATGAGGGGTTAGACCAATTTTCAACTGCGTCCATGTCTGTATTAATTTATAAACAGGTTGGATCTCAAATAAACACCGCGGCGGGCCCTAAGAAGGTTTCAATAGTGGGTGTCACTATCTCACTCTTTTCTATGGTGGGTCCACTTGAACTTTGGATTTGCCCTGTCAGTTAGATGCACCATTCCATGGTGGCCACGAGCTTAAAAATAAAGTCAATCCATGACTTGGGTGGGCCACACCACATACTATAGTTGAGAGGGTTACCCTCCCATTAAAACATTCATAATCATTTATTGGGCCCACCTAGATGTGGTTCATAGATCCAGCCCATTCATTATATACGTGTGTCCTACTTGGATGAGGAGTCAGCCCAAGTTTCACACACATCCAAAACTCATGTGGGCCCCACCAATTGAATGCTTTTATATGTTTTAGGGATGTCTTCACATAGTTTTAGATGCTATGGCTCACCTAATTTTTGTATACGACTGATTTTTGGACTTAAATGGGATACATCAAATGTATGGTGTTGATGTTCTACATACATCATGGTGGGGCGCACACAGATTAACCTCACATGGGAAGTTCCCAAGAGGTAACCTTATAGTACCATTTCACTATTTAGATAACTCCTTCATGGGTGTTACTCTAACCGTGTATGGCCCACCTTGATATATTTTATGTATATCGATATCGTTCATATATTTTTCCATCATATATTTAGGATGTGATTTCGAATCATAAGAACTCAATAATCTCAGGTGGGTCATGAAATCGCTCTTATGGTGATTTTTTCACCTTTGGATTTTGCTGTTTTGATGAGGCTGTATGTTGAATTTTAGGGGTTGTAGGGCTTGATTTTGTTTTCTTATTAAAGATTGTTCGATTCTACTAGTGGTGTTTGGAAACTAACCTCTGATATTAATTTGATTCCATTTGGGAAAAATTTTGTCTGTGTTAATGTCTTGTGTTTCTGCAAGTTCTAAGGTTTCTAGTGAGACTTATGTGTTGTGTTTTACTGTTTTTGAGTCCTTAGAGCTAATATGTAGGGGCCGACTGTAGATGAGTGGAGAGCTGGAAATGCCTTTCATGGAACAATCTCTGCCACCTGATTGGTGGACTTAGTACGATTAGATGGATGTCGGTCGTCTTTTTTTTTTTTCTTTTTTTGAGATTCCATTTGGCTTAATTAACTATATTCCAGTTCCTTTTTAATTAACAAGCAGCTTAAATTATATCTAAGCTATGCAAGTTTACATCTCATTGCTTTGGAGACGAGTTAATAGCTGAAAAATGATAACATGAGAATGGTCTATACTAATGTATGCATTTGGTACCAATTCTTAATGTTGGCAACACCTGGCATACCTGTACCCTCTCCAAAGGTCACACTGATTGGATGATCTTAACTATCTGAAATTGCCGCTGGATTAATTTGGACCATTTTCTTTTTAACTATCCTGAGGAACATTGACTTGTACTATTCTTTTTAAACATCTATATGCTTCACTTGTGTCGCTGGATCTTAACCCTCTCCTTTGGTCTGTACTTGTGTTGAAGGGCGTATCTATTCTGTTGGGTAGAACACTTATTTGAATACACAATGATTGGATAATCTCAACCATTTGATATTACCGTTGAATTTAAACCATTTTCTTTTTTACCAAGGTATTGAGGAACTTTGATTTGCACTCCTCTTTCTTCAACGTGTATATTTTTTTTTTAACCTCGAGTTAACACTTCTTCTTCTTTTTCTTTTTCTTTTTTCTTTCATGTTTATATGTTTTTAATCCCACCTTGTGTATTGTAGGCCACATCCATTCAATTTGTTATATATCTCTTTTTTTTTTTTTCGATTTTTCTTGTTAAAATACAAAATCTAGTTTTCTTTTTTAAAATATATATTTTTTTACATTTTTTCAATTTTTTCACAATTTTATTTAATTTCTTTTTTTTTTTTTTTCAAAATATCATTTTTTAATCTCACTTTTGTTATATAACTTTTAAATTTTTGTTGTCAAAATACAAAATCTAGTTTTCTTTTTAAAAAAAAAAATATTTTTTTTTACAATTTGTCAAAATTTTCACAATTTCATTTAATTTTTAAATTTTAATTTTTCAAAATATCATTTTGTTATTGAAATCTTGTTATATAACTTTTTAATTTTTCTTTCCAAAATACAAAATGTAGTTTTCTTTTCTAATACATACATACATACATACATACATACATACATACATACATACATGTACATATATACATATACATACACATACATAATATATATATATATATATATATATATATATATATATATATATATATATATATAAAAATTTACAATTTACAATTTGTCAATTTTTTCACAATTTTGTTTAATTTTTTAAATTTTCTTTTTCAAAATATCGATTTTTAAATATCACTTTTGTTATATAATTTTTTAATTTTTCTTGTCAAAATATAAAATCTAGTTTTCTTTTTTAAAATATATTTTTTTTTACAATTTGTCAATTTTTTCACAATTTTGTTTAATTTATTAAATTTTCTTTTTCAAAATATCATTTTTGTTATATAACTTTTTAATTTTTCTTTTCAAAATACAAAATCTAGTTTTCTTTTTTATATATATATATATATATATATATATATATATATATATATATATATATATATATAATTTACAAATTACAAATTGTCAATTTTTTCACAATTTTGTTTATTTTTAAAATTTTTTTTTTTCAAAATATCATTTTTTAAATATCACTTTTGTTATATAACTTTTTAATTTTTCTTGTCAAAATACAAAATCTAGCTTTCTTTTTTAAAAAATATATTTTCTTTTTTACATTTTGTCAAATTTTCACAATTTTGTTTAATTTATTAAATTTTATTTTTTAAAAATATCATTTTTTAAATATAATTTTTTTTATATAACTTTTTAATTTTTCTTTTCAAAATACAAAATCTAGTTTTCTTTTTTAAAATATATATTTTTTTACAATTTGTCAATTTTTTCACAATTTTGTTTAATTTTTTAAATTTTCTTTTTCAAAATATCATTTTTTAAATATCACTTTTGTTATACAACTTTTTAAATTTTCTTTTCAAAATACAAAATCTAGTTTTTTTAAAAAAAATATTTTTTTTTTTGCAATTTGACAATTTTTTTACAATTTTGTTTAATTTTCAAAATTTTCTTTTTCAAAAAATCATTTTTTAAATATCACTTTTGTTATACAACTTTTTAATTTTTCTTTTCAAAATACAAAATCTAGTTTTCTTTTTTAAAATATATATTTTTTTGCAATTTGACAATTTTTTTACAATTTTGTTTAATTTTTTAAATTTTCTATGTCAAAATATCATTTTCTTATCGATTTTTTTTTTTTCTTTCAAAATTATCAACATTATTAAAAGTTCTTAACTTTTATTTCAAAATCTAGATTTTTATAAAATTACATTTTTTTTCAAAATCTAAATTTTTTTTCTTCAACATTGTTAATTATTTTTATAAGTTTTTTAACCTTTTTTATTTTCGAAATTCATAATTTATATTATTCTTAATGTTTGACTTGAGCATTAGAGACGGTTTAGGACCGTCTCTAATGCAGACGGTCGTTAACAGTCTCAAATTAACTATAATAAGACGGCTAAGGACTGTCTCTAACAGAGACGGTCATTGACAGTCTCCAATAGAGACTGCTAAGGACCGTCCCTAATCCAGCCTATTTTCTCCTCCTTTTTGACAGTCCATATTACAGGAAAAGACGGCCAACGATCGTCTCTAATTGAGACGGTCCTTGACAGTCTCAAATTACCAGTAAGAGACGGTCAATAACCTTCTCTAATAGGGACGGTCTTTGACCGTCTCAAATTCCACCATATAAGACGGTCAGGGACCGTCTCTTATTCCCGACGGTCAATGGCCGTCTTTTATTTGCAGATAACGACGGTTTTTGACCGTCTTAAATGATTTTTCAACGTTCAAATTTTTAGGACAAAAATAAGGACGGTCAAGGGCCGTCTAAAAATTTAGAGACGGTTTACAGCCGTCTCTAAAGCGTCTTTAAACCAAGCAATTTTAGAGACGGTCCAGAACCGTCTCTAAATCCGTCATTTTTTCCCATTTTTCACGTAGTGTATTTTGCGGCCCACCATGATGAATGTATTTTATCCATGCCGTCCATCGAGTGGGCCCACCCTGCAGTCCGTTTGGACGGACCTGATTGAAGGAAAAACATAAATATCAGCCTGCTTCTAGGCTAGTTGGCCACGTTGATGTGGACCCCACCCTGATGTATTGTATGAACGCCGTCCATCCAGTTTTTCAGATCAATTTGGGGCACGCGAGCCACCCTCTACTGGACAGCCTGCTATCCAGTAGCAAGCCCTATTGTTGAAGGCAAAACATGCATATCGGCTTGTTTTAATGGGTGGTCCATGTTGGTGTGGACCCCACCTTAATTTATGTACATTATATCTTCACCATCCATACAATTTTCCTAATCATTTCAGGTCCTTAAAGCTAGACAGATCCAGCATATCGGGACCGTCCAGCAGCAGCAGAACCATCCAGACTGCTGACCATTTGGACGGTAGGGAAAAAAAATACCAACTTGATTCAGAACTTTGGTGGGCCGCGGTGACGTGGACCCACCCTGATATTTTATTTTTTATCCTCACCGTCCATTTATGGACGGTGAGGTGGAAGTTGATTGGCTGGTGTCACTCACTCCACACCGTCCAGTCTCCTGGACAGTGTGACCCACCTAAGTGTGTATATATATATATATATAAAATATAATATAATATTATGTGGTGGGCTCCACGTGGGACCCACCTACCTGGAAGCGGATTGGCTGGTCTACCAAACACCAGCTATATTAGCTGGTGTATTGGCGTCAGCAATGTGGTTTGATAATCCAAACCATCCGTTTGGGGATGTGGACCCCACCACCATGATGTAGTGTTATATCCACACCATCTATGGTAAGGACGGTGGGTATCCACCGTGATGTATCTGATTATACAGGTCGTTCGTCCCTTGACGGTCCTGTGGGTCGCACCATGAGATATGTGTTATATCCTAGCCGGCCATCATCTAGATGGTGGGCCAGTAGCCCTTCCAGATGTTATAGATGACATTAGCAAGCTCTGTGGGTCCCACCAGCACTATAGTTAATGTATTGACGTTAGCAGATTTTGTGGGTCCCACATGATGCATGTATTTCATCTTACACTGTCCGTCTGACGGACCCACCATGATGTAAGTGTTTATCTACACCGCCCAACGGTCTGGACGGTGTGGACCACCATCCTAGGGCTACTGTCTGACATCAGCAAGCAATGGGTTTGATAATGAGGTTTGTGTCACATCCAGACCGTTCATTTTCTAGATGTGGGCCCACCTTGTTTGTATGTATTCTATAGCCACACCGTCCGTGCATTTCCTGGACGTGGGCCCACCAAGTTGTACGTGTTTCAGCCACTCCATCTGTCCATTTTCTTGATGCGGACCCCACCATAATGTATGTATTATATCTGCGCTGTCTAACGGTAATGGGGTCCACCCGATGTGTTTCATCCATGCGGTTCAGTGACAGTAGGTCCACTGTGATGTATTTTATCCATGCTGCCCAATAGATGTGGACCCTGCCGTGATGCATTTTATTTACATTGTCTGGATTTGTGGGAGCCCACCTTGGTATGTGTATTGTAAGGACACCATCTATCTATTTTTATGGAGTATAGGGGCTGACTCGTAAGGCCCACCTTGATGTATATGTTCTGCATGTTACCATTCCATTTTACTAAATTGTGGGCAGCCCAATATGATATTTGGGTGGCCTATGAATGAGGCCTAATGTGATGTAATTATGGCCCATGAGTGAGGTCCGATGTGTTGTATATGACACCCATGAGTGAGGCCCGATGTGTCGTATATGAAGCCCATGTGAGCGGCACATTGTGATGTATATTACACCCATGTGATGTGGCCCAATATGATGTATGTGAGGCCCATATGATGAGGCCCGATTTAATGTATGTAAGGCCTATGGTGATGTATATTAGGCCCTTGTGTGAGGTCATGGGCCCATTATACGTTTGACTCTATGTGGGCCACTCCTTCGGAGCTAATGTTGGTTAAATGTTTACATTGTGACCTTCCCTTAGGCCTTTGTTAGGCCTATTCCCATCATTCTCTATGTGGGTTGACCCTAATCATTGGGCCCCATTAATGTTTGCATGACCCACCTATTCATATTGGGTTAACCCATAATGTTGGGCCCCCATTGGTTGCTCATAGGATTATTTCCTTTTAATCTTGGAGTCTATCTAGGACTTATTTGGGCCCTCTATGGCATCTAACGGGCCATATGATAGTATGACGAAAGAAGCCCGCTCCGGATCCTTAGGATATAGGTAGTCCACCTAGCCCAACCTTGATATGAGGATAGTACAACATCACCGTAGACGGAGGGATCCGTGTTATCTGATTTGGTATATTCACTGTTGAGGACCGATCCTCATATTATGGATTAGATCTGCTCTCCTTCTATGGACCCCACCACATATATAGGTCGATCATCGATTACAACTATGTTAGTATACACACTAAGTATGTGTTAGCATAACATTGTGATTATATGAGGCCCATCGTGACCATGTGAGGCCCATTGTGTTTACTTGAGGCCCATTGTAACTGTGTGAGGCCCATTGTGATTGTATGAAGCCCATCGTGACAATGTAAGGCCCATTGTGATGGTATGAGGCCTATCATGTATGTATGAGGCCCATTATGATGTGTGAGGACCATTGTGTTGTGATGGTATGAGGCTTATTGTGAATGTACGAGGCCTAATGTGATGTGAGAGGCCCATTATGATTGTATGAGACCCGTTGTGACTATATGAGACCCATTGCGATGTGAGAGACCCATTGTGATTATGTAAGATCAATCATTATTATGTTCGATAATCATGCATAGCATCATGTTACATGCCCATACTAATCATTTGTATGATTGATATGGGATGTAGTTGACCATTACATATGCCATTGGGCAGGTTGTTTATGGGACTCCCTAATAGGTTGAGTTGCCCATATGAGCACACGTTACACGCAGATTTGATGCATGACTGGATGGTAGGACTCATACATCTCACATTTTGTGATATGACTGCCATACACGCTAGTGACATCAGGGCCGTAGCCTCCACAAGCATATCGTGGATGGCCAGATGGGACACTAGAAATCTTTTTTATATGGGGTGCAATAGATATCCCTGGTTGAAAGTCTCTAAACCTCTTAGTATCAGAGGACGCCCCTGAAATTGCAGTAATGACTACTTTAGTTGAAGTGGGAATATGCTAAGATGTCCTAGAGGGGGGTGAATAGGACTTTTCAGTATTTTATGATATTTTTAAAATCTATCACTTTATCTTGAATAAATGTGCATGTATAAGGATTTCTTCAATGTAACTTTAATGGCTTCCAAGCCAAATATAGGATCGAATCACAAAACTATTCAAAACTTATATAATATAAGAAACATAGTTTATGATGGATGTTGCTATGTGTGAGGTGTGATTATACTTAGTTCCTGATAATCACGTGTGCATGCATTATGATATCATTTAGAGAAATCACACAAGTAATAGAAGTAAATTGCAATAACAAACAAAGTCATTTTTATAGTGGTTCGACTAAGTGTCTACTCCACTTTTGGCGGACGCACTCAACCCTTGAGTGTACCGGATCTCACTAACGGAGGTTTCAAATCAGGTTCACCTAAAACCAGTACAACCTACACTAGGCTGACTCTAATGTGTCTACACGACACTAGTTTATGCCCCACATAGGAGCAAGGATCAGTACACAACACCTGGATTTTAGGCCACACAGGCCAAGGATCCACACAAGGAACCTACCAATGTACACTCCCATGAGCAAGGGTCAACACACAACACCTATGTTTTAGACCACATAGGTCAAGGACCTACACAAAGACCTAAGTTTATGTTCTCCACAAAGCAAGGGTCAACACAAAGCACCCCTACAGACACTCTCGTCGGAGGCCTCCTATAGGGACTTGAAAGGGGTGAGAAGCACCTTTCACCCAATCCTACAAAAGAAATGATCAAAAGGTTCTCTAAAGTCTAATGACTTACAGATAAGTAGATGAGCCCCATTAAGCATGTTGATGAAGATCCCCTCCTTTGATGACGAAGAATCTTCAGCTCCCTTGAACCGCAACACAAATGATGCTCCAATGTAAGGCAACGGGTTGGGTCAAGGTTATGATGGAATCTAACTCTATTAAATATTTTCCTATTTGAGAAACAGAGTGATTCCAATCATCTATGCATTCATGGTATCCTAGATCAATGATTTTCCATTAACATGGTAGCTGTAGGATCCTTGAATGTGGAAGTTCATTCCCCAATCCACTCTATTGAATATCAATGATGAGGGTGGATTGGAGGATGAACTCCCATAACAGAAAAGGCTTAGGGTATATGATCTGGATTTAAACACTCAAAAGCACCATCTATTTTCTCCACTATCAACCAAAGGCAAGCTCTCATTATATAGGTAAAAAGTTCCAACGGATATAAACAATCATATTTTTGACAGAGTTCAATATCATCGAGCAGGGTTCGATATCATCGAGCGTATACTCTCGATAGCATCAAATGGTCGCTCGATGACATGAACTCAATCTGTCAAACGCTTTTGAACCTTTTTGCCAATTGGTCGAGGAAATCGAGCACTCATCGATGTCATCGGATTTCGAATTCCAATTTCATTGAAACGAGGTTCGATTCCTCGACATTTTAAAATGAGAGAGAAATTTCCTTTGAAACATAATAGGTATTTGATATGATCGAGCTTCCCTCGATATCATCAAAATTTGAATATCAATGATATCGATAATGGTATCGATTCATTAATATTTTCAAGGAATTTTCTTATAAGCTTGCTGGATAGTTTGTGTCCTATTTCGATGACATCGACCAAGTCTTGATATGATCAATATTGGAATATCGATTTTATCAAGAGATCCTCAATACTTGAACACTTTTACCTGAAAACTTGCTGGATAGTTTTATGTCCCAATCCCATATCATCGAAGGTCTTATCGATATCATCGATATTTGAATTTTGAGGATATCAAGGCTCTCTTCGATTTGTCAAGAATCACATGATTTTCCTTAACGGTATATTAGACACAACTGACCAGATGTTAATTTTATCGAGACGTCTCGATGGACTCGAGATTCAAAATTCAATGATATCGAACAGTCCATCCATTCATCGATAATTCAGTCCAGAGTTCTTTGTAGTTGTTGGACATCAAAAGTTCTTAATTCGATATTATCGAGTGAGTTTCGAGGACATCGATAATAGGGTTCGATTTCATTGAACCACGTATCGATAAATCGACAAAGGCAGAAAACTTAAAGATTTTCCTAATCTTGTAAAATATTTTACTCACCTTAAACCCTAAGATGTTTTATTCATTTTTAAGGGTTTTATATACCTGGTGTTTTGGGACATGGGATGTGAGGCTAAGTTTACCTTTGATGAGTTTGGGCACACATCCAGTTGAGGCAGACATTTGAACAATCTTCCTATGGGGCTCACTTGTCTTGCTGACTCAACACTCACGCTAATTGACAAACTGGGGCACTTTCAATCTCCCCCTTTGTCAATTACATGACAAAACAACCTGGGTCCTAGAACAACATCTAGACCAACACCCTAAATTGCGTGTACATGAACTTTACACAATTTTACAAAGCTATTGAGTTCACACACACGAGTGTATCATTCAGTAGTAGTTACTTCCCCTATCTTCTTGCAGCTGCTCCCCCTAACACCTGTACCACCATTACAAGGAGATACGCACAGTTTTCCGCCGTGGTGGGATTTGTTCTCCCCCTTTTTGTTAGTCATTAGCAAAGGGCAATATAGCAATATATGTTGACTAAAGTTGAAGCATATGGGAGAACCAATAGAGATCCAGATAGTGCAAGGCATAGCAAATACATCGTTAGAATGCATAATCGGTAAGAGACATATGTATAAGAGATAAAGGCGAGTAGAGATTATAACAAAGAATAGCAGCATAGAGTAAAGCTCATAAATCACAAACCAGTTCTTAATGGTTAAGGAGAATGTAGGAGAAAGACAATCATAATTTATACTAGCATTTCACAAAATAGTGCACATAATATGGTAGCAAATATATATGAATTATTAAACAACTACCAATAGAAATATCCAAAATAAAAACTGCCCAAGCTTGGCAATATTGCAACATCCATCCTAAACCAACAGATACAAATATCTAGCCCATCCATGGGATTACAAAAAAGTATTTTCTTGATTCAGAGGATATTCATAAGCCATTAAAAAAAAACTGTTAGACCTGTCATGTTAGGTAGCCATCACATACACACATAAGAGTGTAAGGCATTCAAAAAGATATCCATGCCCATACGCTGAGATGAGTATCTTCTATATGTGACGACACGAAGACTGTTGATACTGCAGTGGAGGGGCTGATGAAGACGGTGCTGTATTATGTCGTCGGCAAGTTATCAAATCAACCAGTTGCTGCACCGAGTGCTACACCCCAGCCACCAATCTTTCTAGAACAGTGAACCTTGCATTCATTGTCTCCTTCATCTGAGTGACTTCTCGCAACATCGTTCCGATCCGATCTTAATGTAGTTTGAATCTTTTAGCCTGCATAGGGTTGGATGGAGACAGAGCTTGCTACGATTCGAGTGGATCTCCTTTGGCCAGTCCTACTCCTTCGGCTTGTGTAGCTCCTTCACCCATTTAACCTTCTTCATGAATCCCTTCCTTGGGTTGATCTTCTGGATATCGATGAAACTTCAAATCCATCTTTCTAATGTTGTTTTTGTTGAAGTGTTGGAGAGGTAGTTCCCGATCGTTTGTTAATGGAAGACCGATCATATCACAAAACACGTGAATAATTCGAGGGAAGGGTAGATGGATGTCTCTAGAAGTGTGAATTGTGTACACCAATTAGTGAACTATCAGTGTGGGAAGGCATATCTTGATCCCAGTTGCCACACAATACACTATCATGGCCATAAATCCCATAAGGTCCACTCGATTTATACCCAGAGGGTACACGTTTGAGGCGAAGATGCCATGCAGAACTTGAAACTTAGGTTCCATGGATTTTGCCTTTAACGCATTACCTTAGTGCCAAGGAATATCCCTACCTTGGCAAAGAAATCTCATGACCTTAGATCAGGTGTTAGCATTTCCAAGATCCAGATCAGAGAGACCAACTGGAGACAGAGTGAGGCCAAAGATGCTTGCCATAGATTCGGGGGTAATTTCTACATCGATATCCCCAACTGAGACAGTGATAGAAGGAGGTTCTATGACAAGAGAATGACTGGAAGTAAAGAAGATATAGGTTCTTTCATAATGACATGGGCCGCCAAAATCGAGAAGAGGTAGCCAATCAATTGCAGCCAACAGCGGTTCTAGATTGTAGGGTTTTAGACACTCCCTATCAACTTTCCATTCATGGACCAACTTCCTTCCAGTATATTTTGTCAGAACAGGATCTACCCTAGTAGGAGGAGGGACAGGTGCGTCATGTTGAGACCCACCACGCAATGTTTGTTTGGTTCGCTGGAGTGTAGGAGTCCCTTGGTCAGACGCCCTTGCCCTTTCCTTCTGTGCAAGGACTTTATGTTTGGAGGATCTTGAGGATTCTCCAAGACCAAAAGTTTTTCCTTTATCCTTTCCCATTTAATGGTACCATTAAGAGTGAGATCTGATGAATTGATGATCTTTTAGACAAAACTTCTCTCTATAATCTAGAAATACCAAAAGACACAAGATGTAATCTTGAGGATTAAGGAAATAGATGAGGTATTACCAGATTTTGGTGATCTTGGAGGACTCACAGATGAAGAATCATGTAGAACGGCTGAGGAAGATGAGAAGTAGAAAGAAAATGAGCTCTGAGTAATGAAATGAAAATTTTCCCGCTCGTCTGCCTTTTATCGGGCGGTAAACTTCGATATTATCGAACATAGGTTCGATGATATAATATACCCCATTCGATGTTATTGAAAATGTCCTCGATGACATACTTAGAACATGTGGTGCTTCTGATTCCAAAGGGGCGTCAATGATATCGACATTTGTTCGATTTAATCAAGGATTCATTTGATTCATCGACAAACTTATTGAAGGGATGATGTATGACATTTGTTCCAGTACTTCGATGATCTTATATATTTATAACTTAGTATATTTTCATACTAGTCTGTATACACATCAAAATTTGTACAAAAGTTGTACCATCCAAAATTATAAACATTAGAATGTTTATACAAAAGAAGTTGAGGTGAGAGACCTCAGATATATCATGAAAATCGTCAAAATTGCATCATTTCAACAACCATCCAGATCTAGATGCATGACCTGGACATGTTTTCCATGCTCAAATGTTACTAAGCATATGGATCAACCTTTTCATTGCTTTTAATGACATAGCAGTGGTCACTTGTGCGACAACCCTTCATCACTGGTTTACCTGATAGGTCTAAGATCTTGCATTCTTGCTTGTTGAATGTAACCAGATGCTCGTTATCACATATTTGAGAAATTCTTTGAAGATTATGTGTCAATCCTTTTATGTAAAAGGCATTGTCATTTTTCAGCATATTCATTCCTTTGATAGTTCCCTGTCCTATTACCTTAGCAATGCTTACATCTCCATAGGTGACAATCCTATCATTAAGATTTGAATAATTTGTGATGAGAGATTTGTCACCCATGACATGTCTAGAGCATCCGCTATCCAGGTACCACTTAGCATCATTGCCTGTTATATGATTTGAGTAACAAGACGAATTTTCTTCTCTTTTACTACCCATGTTATGACAGGCTTCCTTGAGGATTTGTCAAAAGCATGTCTAGATACATTCGGTAACTGAATTAGTTTTCCTTGTTTTATTAGATCATTTGTTTTCTGATTTAGTTCACCCACTGGATTCAATAGCTCCTTCATTCTCTGGGTTATTCTAGGTGGAGATGGATATGTTCCTTTTTCCATATTGTTTAGTGGATTCTGTATTGATTTTTCGGTTTGTCTGTATTTACTAGTATGATTCGGACCGGAATTAGATTGAGTCCACCTTGGAGCAATACATTCAAATTTGAAATGGCCAGAGTCTCCACACGAATCACAGATAAAAGTAGTTATTGTTTTACTTCCTGATGTAGCTGATTTCTCAAACATCGGTGCTGCATTTTTGGATTTTGATTTGAATTTGTCATATCCTAATCCACTCTTATCTTTCCCAGGTCTTCCAATTCCTAAGAGTTTTTTCTAATTTTTCACTACTCTGGGAAAACTTATAATTCAGTTTAATAGTTTTTCTGGATTTTTCTACATCAAACATAAGTGTGTGATTTTCATTCTGAAGATGCGTGTTTTTATCTTTCAATAGCTCAATCTGTTTGTTCAATTTTTCAGACTCAGTTTTGAGAAAGGTATTGATTCCTTCAAGCCTATCATTTTTAGAGTGGTATTGCTATAGATCATTAATAAAGTGCGTATTGATTTCCAATGTTTTGTCTAGATCTTTTTGCAGTAATTGATTTTTGGTTTCATTTATCCCAAGTCTTTTAAGGATATTGAGGCTATGGATATAAAGTTGATTATAGGCATCCTGCAGTTTATCCTTTTCTTCTTCTTCTTTCTCTATTTCCTCATCATTAAATGGAAATGATTTAGTGGCTTGAGGATCTTTGATGTTTCCAGTTTCGATGGGAATGTTGGAGGCGTTAGAGTCCATAAGAATTTTCGGTCTCCATCACTCTCTAAGTCACTACATTCAGAATTTGACTCTTCAGTATCATCCCATGTGGCTGTCATTGCCTTTCCTTTAGTTTTCCTATTTGGGCATTTAGTGGACATATGTCCAAACTTTTGACAGGTGTAGCATTGTGGTTCCTTGGAATTTTTACCATATTTACCTATAAAATGTTTGTTGTCCATCTATCTTCTTTTAGATGGTCAGCCATGATTTTTATGAAAGAATTTTCTGAACTGTTGAGCCAACAAAGCCACTTCCTCATCTTCATTCTCCCTTTCACTTTCATCTTCCTCATTTAGAGTATTCTTTGAAGTTTTGAGGACATTATTTTTGGGTTTAGGAGTTTGCTTGAAGTGTAGTTCAAATGTTTGTAGGGAACCTATGAGTTCATCTACTTTCATTTCATCCATATTTCTACATTCTTCAATGGTTGTAACTTTCAAATTGAACTGTTCTGGTAAGGATCTCAGAATTTTCCTACAGATTTTTGGAACCGGAACTTTTTCTCTTAATCCACCCATGGAGTTGCAGATGATATTCAGTTTCGTGAAAAACTCCATAAAGGTCTCATGCTCTTCCATTTTGAGACTTTCAAACTGTGACGTTAAGAGTTGCAATTTAGATCTGTCCACTGTGCTGGTTCCCTCATCGGTTATTTCTAACAAGTCACATGCTTCTTTAGCTGTTCCACACATACTGATTTGATTGAATACTTCTTGGGACACAGCACAGTAGATAGCATTCATTGCTTTAGCTTCAGAGGTTTATTTTTCCTTATCGAATGCTGTGCACATTTCTTTGGATTTCAGTTTGGTGATTGTTGTGCCATTTTCAAGCACTATTTGTTTGGTTAGTGGCACATATCCTTTTTTAACAATATCCCAAACATCATGATCCAATGATCTCAGAAAGTAATGCATCCTAGCCTTCCAGTATGCCTAATTTGATCCATCAAATACTGGAGGTCTAGTTATAGATGAGCCTTCTCCTTTGGCTATATTACCAACTTCAGTTAAGATCACTCTCTAGGCGGTGAAGCCCTTAGGAGAGACCCTCTCTGATACTAATTGAAATTGTAGTAATGACTACTTTAGTTGAAGTGGGAATATGCCAAGATCTCCTAGAGGGGGGTGAATAGGACTTTTTAATATTTTATGATATTTTAAAAACCTATCACCTTATCCAGAATAAATATGTATGTATCAGGATTTCTTCAATGTAACTCTAATGGCTTCCAAGCCAAATATAGGATCCAATCACAAAACTATTCAAAACATATATAATACAAGAAACATAGTTCATGATGGATGTTACTATGTGTAAGGTGTGATTCTACTTAGTTCTAAATAATCATGTGTGCATGCATTATGATATCATTCAGAGAAATCACATAAGTAATAGAAGTAAATTGCAATAACAAACAAAGTCATTTTTATAGTGCTTCGACTACGTGTTTACTCCACTTCCGGTGCACGTACTCAACCCTTGAGTGTACCGGATCTCATTAACGGAGGTTTCAAATCAGGTTCACCTCAAACTAGTACAACCTACACTAGGCTAACTCTAACGTGTCTACACGACACTAGTTTATGCCCCAAACAAGAGCAAGGGTCAACACACAACACCCAGATTTTAGGCCACACGGGCCAAGGATCCACACAAGGAACCTACCAGTTTATGCTCCCATGAGCAAGGGTCAACACACAGCACCTAGGTTTTAGACCATACAGGTCAAGGACCTATACAAGGACCTAAGTTTATGCTCTCCATAAAGCAAGTGTCAACATAAAGCACCCCCACGTACACTCCCATCGGAGGCTTCCAACAAGGACTTGAAAGGGGTGAGAAGCACATTTGACCCAATCCTACAAAAGGAATGATTAAAAGGGTCTCTAGACTCTAATGACTTACAGATAAGTAGATGATCCCTATTAAGCACATTGATGAAGATCTCCCCCTTTGATGACGAAGAATCTTTAGCTCCTTTGAACCGCAACATAGATGATGCTCTAATGTAAGGCAGTGGGTTGGGTCAAGGTTATGATGGAATCTAACTCTATTAAATATTTTTCTATTTGAGAAATTGAGTGATTTCAATCATCTATACATTCAAGGTATCCCAACTTAATGATTTGCCATTAAGATGGTAGCTGTAGGATCCTTGAATGTGGAAGTTCATTCCCCAATCCACTCAATTAAATATCAATGATGAGGGTGGATTGGAGGATGAACTACCATGAGAGAAAAGGCTTAGGGTATATGATCTGGATTTAAATACTTAAAAGCTCTATCTCTTTTCTCTACTAACAACCAAAGGCAAGCTCTCATTATATAGGCAAAAAGTTCCAACGGATATAAAACAGTTATATTTTTGATAGAGTTCGATAACATTGAGCGTATATTCTCGATAGCATCGAATGACCGCTCGATGACATGAACTCAATCTTTCAAATTATTTTGAACCTTTTTGACAACTGGTTGAGGAAATCGAGCACTCATCAATGTCATCGGATTTCGAACTCTGATTTCATCGAAATAAGGTTCGATTCCTCGACATTTGACTATGAGAGAGCAATTGCCTTTGAAACATAACAGGTATTTAATATGATCGAGCATCCGTCGATAGCATCAGAATTTGAATATCGATGATATCGATGATGATGTCGATTCATCTATATTTTCAAGGAATTTTCTTTTAAGCTTGTTGGACAGTTTGTGTCCTATTTCGATGACATCGACCATGTCTTGATATGATCGATATTTGAATATCGATTTTATCGAGAGATCCTCGATACTTGAACGTTTTTACATGAAAACTTGCTGGATAGTTTTATGTCCCAATCCAATATCATCGAAGGTCTTATCGATATCATCAAGATTTAAATTTCGAGGATATCTAGGCTCTCCTCAATATATCGAGAATCATGTGATTTGCCTTAACAGTATATTAGACACAACTGACCGGATGTCAATTTTATCGAGACGTCTTGATGGACTCGAGATTCAAAATTCGATGATATCGAACAGTCCATCGATTCATCGATAATTTAGTCCAGAGTTCTTTGTAGTTGTTAGATATCAGAAGTCATCAATTCGATATTATCAAGTGAGTTTCGAGGACATCGATAACATGGTTCGATTTCATTGAACCACGTGTTGATAAATCAACAAAGGCAAAAAACTTAAAGATTTTTCTGATTTTGTAAAATAGTTTTCTTAACCTAAACCTTAAGATGTTATATTCATTTTAAAGGATTTTTATACCTGGTGTTTTGGGACATGGGATGTGAGGATAAGTTTACTTTTGATGAGTTCGAGCACACATCCAGTTGAGGCAGACATTTGAACAATCTTCCCATCGGGCTCACTTGTCTTGCTGACTCAACACTCACGCTAATTGACAAACCTAAGTACTTTCAGCCCCAATGTCTAGACCGAGTGGATACATGAGCGCCCGAGTGTTGAATACTAGTAGGTCGCGTCTCCCACTGTGTCGTGGTCAGTTGGGAGGGGGTGTGGCCTTACCCGCCTGAGGGACTAGGCGATGCTAGGATGAGTCTGACCAGCTCATAAATGGGTACGTTATCAACGAGCCAGGTAGGCATTGGTATACTGCTGGTAGGTAAATAGTGAGGTCTCTTCCACTTATCCAGTTGTGCGCTTGATGGGGCAGCAGGTGTCGTCTAGTGTACTAGACCCCGGTGATGATCCTAGAGATGTACGATACTAATATATGGACTTATTGAGCAGGAGTTGCATACCTAACATTTTACTCATTCATTCATTATCTACTTAGGCTAGTGGTGCGCAACTAATTATTGTTTACATTCGCAATGTCCATGATTTTGGTTGGGGCACGTGACTAACCTAAAATCAGGAGTTTATCACATTGAGTTTGTCTATCCAAATTTAGGTATGAGACTGGTTTAGATAGAAGTCCTTTGTGATAAACCTCATAGCCTGCGATACTACATACTATCATCCTAAATTCACACTCTAGCTTGGTCATTACATTCACACCGCATATTGCATCCGCGACAGATGACATTTTAGGTTGCTATGTTTCTGCATTTATATGGCCTAGATAATCCTGACGGCATTTGTGGACTCATTAGGATTTGCATATTGCATTGCATTCTCAGTATATGATATTTAACTTACTATGTCTCTGCATTACATAGCTGATATACATTACTTCCTTAGTATGTGATATTGGCTTATTATGTTTTTACATCACATAGCCTGGATAAGGCTGATGGTAATTATCGACTTACCGACATGTTTTCACATTGCTCTGATATTGCATACTTGGCACTTACCTTACACATAAACTTACAACATCCTCTAAGCTTAAGCTTATGCACGATAGATGTGTGCAAGTGGCGTTAGGTTGCAGCAGCGTTGAGCTTGGAGCATGCAGCTGTCATCTGGAGCTTTGATTTTTGATATATGTATTTCTCTTTCATCATTGTATTTAATTGTTTATATTAATGGATATGTGATGATGATGTTGCCTTTGTGATTTGGGCAAACTTGTGGTTATGCTTCTTACGATATAAATGTATGTTTGAAAATGCTCCTTGTAGGATCCTAGGATCGGAATGTAGCGTATGGGTGCCGGAAGCCAAGAATGGGGCACTAAGGAGACTGTCGGCGCCAGATTCGGTAATTGGGAATTTTATAAGCCCGGTTTTCAAGTTATGGGCGTGACATTATGGGTCGTGGTCATCATGGTATATGGATCGTGGTTGCCTGCTATTATGGATTGTGGTTGTTATGTAAAATGGGTCATGGTTTTCATCTTACACGGGTCGTGGTTGTCAGCTGTTATGGGTCATGCTTGTCACGGAATATGGATCGTGGTTGACACCATGATCCACACTAGATAAAACAACGATCCATTGTTCTTCATTATCATGACCTAACGTGTATGACAACCACAATCCAGTGTGCTTTTGAACCACACCCCATTTTCCATGACAATGGGGACGGTATCCCATCGTACTGGCCTCAATTCATGGTCATACATCACGGATATTCCGAGGGTGGCCTTCTAACAACATTTATATATAAAATGTTTTAGGAAAAAATGTCCCTTGTCCTTGGATCAGTAGTTGTACGTTTTCAAAGTGTAGAAGAAGTTACCTATTTTGAACAATATTGAGAATGGTGACATGGACCGATGCCTTTTTGAGCAATGAATCATGGTTTCATCTAGAGTGGGTCGTGGTCAACAAGCTCGATCCAACGTGGATGACAACCACGATCTAATATGCATGTGAACCATGAGATCACAGGACAAGGTCGTGGTTGTCATACACACTGGGTGGTGGTTCTCAACCATGATCTATTATGGATGATAACCACAACCCATTGTTCACCATATCCACGACCCTTCCAGTGGATCGTGGTTGTCAATCACACAGGTCATGGTTGCCTTCTTGTCATCCACAACGGGTCGTGATTCACCAACCACGACCCATTTTGGACGAAAACCATGACCCTTCGAGTGGTTTAAGGTTGTCGTCAACCACGACCCATTGTAGATGATAACCACGATCCAATGCGGATGATAATCACGATCCTTTACAAATGACAACCAGTATCCTTCATTTCTAACAACTTGTACCCATTTAATTTTTCACGGATTAACCAATATTATAAGAGTATGGGTCGTAGGCCTATATTATGCAATTATGATGGAGAGAGTGTATATGATAAGAGAATATTTACCTACAATGGTGGAGACTCAAAAGGATTTGTTGTGAGTGATGATATTACATATCGGCAGCTCCTCGATAAAATGCATCAGATTACGAAGACTGTACTGGATGAATTCGATTTGATAATTAAAGTTGTATACAATGATGCACTACATGGATTCCTCCATCCACATAGAATTAAAGATGATGAAGATCTTGAAGCATATATGTTATTCTGTGGATAAACTCCTCCAATACAAATACAATTGTATGTAGAGAAAGTGAGGCGTTCTCCTCTCGTTGAGGATAATAGTATAGATTATACTTTACATTCGAGCCTATCGTCTCTTCATTTGCAGCCTTCAAGTAATGTTCGGATAGCGATGATTCCGATATACCCGGTCCTTCAAGTAATGATAGATTTCACAATTAAGGACTTAACGATTGCGATACACGTGGCTCGTCATGTAATGATACACATCATGATCTAGGGAATGATGACTGTGATATACCTGGCCCCTCAAGTAATGATCGATATCATGATCGAGGACTCGACGATTGCGATATATGCGGCCCTTCAAGTAACGATCAATTTCAAAGAACAGCTGACCACTGTAATCAACAAATTCCATCCGTCAATGATGCATCTTCTGATCCATCCGTGTAGGTCAATTCACAGCCTATAAACTTAAATTTACCCATACCAGTGTATGAAGAAAATGGAGATATTCTTAGATCATTGTATACTGTCTTCACTCCATCTAATGAAGCTTTTGTCAATTCAAATCATCAAGGATATCCAGAATTTGTGGAAGATCCAATCGAAATATCTGTCGGGCAAGTGTTCAAGGGCAAAGGCCGATTACAACATTTTCTATGTAAATGTGCGATGTGCCATAAATTCCAGTATAAGATCTTGAAGTCTAACAAGCTGAGATATACGATTGGGTGCGTTATAGAAAAACTTAACTGGAGGATGCATGCTTCAAAGTTGGATGGCATAAGGATGTTCAAGAAAAAAACTTACAACTCAAAGCATACATGTAGCATATCGTTTAAGGCGATAAGCCACCCTGACTCAATTATCACAGATGACGGTCGTGATATAGCAACCTCGAAGAGGAAGGGAAGAGATCATCACTAAACCACTAGTTTAATAAGTAGTGAATTTGACATTGGTCGTATGAGTTCGGGACTGACTTGCACACCAAAAGAAATTCAATATCGAATGAGTGAGATGTATGGGGTTGAGATTAGCTACAAGAAAGCATGGAGAGGTTAAGAGATTGTAACGGAACAAGTCTTGGGATCTTACGAGGGTTCTTATAATGAGCTTCTGGCCTATCTTCATGAGTTGAGAAATGTCAATTTAGGGACGGTGACAAAGTTACAGGTGAATGACTAAACAAATAGTTTTGAAAGATACTTTATTGCAATTGGACAATGCATCAGAAGCCTACGTTTGCATATTTGGAGGGTCTTGTCTATTGATGCGGCACATTTGATAGGAAGGTACAAGGGTGTTCTTTTCATGGTTACTGTATTGGATGGAAATAATCACATCCTCCTTGTGACATATGGGATTCGAGAATCCAAGAACAATATTAGCTGAAGGTGGTTCCTTGAGAATTTATCCAATGCAATTGGGATTCTTCCAGGACTAGTTATAGTGTCATATCATCACAAAGGGTTGGTCAGTGAAGTCCCTAACATATTTTCATATGCGATCCATGGATATTCTGTTCATCATATTCTTGGAAACATGAAGCAAGCGTGTTCAGATGATTCTATGAGGGAATACTTTTGGGGATACCGGACATCCATGTTTTGGGAGATGATGCAATGCATTCAAATGTTGAACCCCAAAGCATATTAGTTCCTTACTGGTATAGAAAAGGAAAGATGGACATCCGTTTTCTTTCTTGGCATGAGGTATAACATTGTAACCACCAACATTGTCAAAAGCATGAATGCATTGTTCATAGATGCATGAGAGTACTCCGTCATAAAACTTCTTGAAACGATAAGGAGTAAAATTCAAGACTTCTTCCTCTGCCGACGAGATGAGGCCTTAGCTTGTAAGGAAATTTTGACTCATTTGGCAAAAAAAAGATTGACGAAAAATTATCACTTGGACCGAACTTTATCACTCGGAAGTGCCAAAGACACAATGTATCATAATTTCAGCAAATGAGTTCCAAGTGACAGCACGAGGAATGATCGATGTAGTGAAACTAAGAGGAATGAAGTGTACGTGCAGTGAGTTTGGTTCAATGTAGCTACCTTGTGTTCATGTGATAGCGGCCTGTGATAAGTATCAGCTTGATATGTACAAATATTGCTCGTCATTCTACTCTAATGAAATATATTATAAAACATACCAAGATTCAGTTTACCCAGTGCTTGACAAGACACAATAGAACATTCCAAACGAAGTGAAAGTTTTATGTGAGAATATGAAGCCTCCAGAAACGAGAAGATCTGCTGGAAGACCGAAAAATGTTCGAATTACATCTTAGGGAGAAGATAGGCCAACACTCAGATGCTCGAGATGTAAACGAATAGGTCACAATCGGCATTGATGCACTTTTGTCCCTTTAGCCTGAGCTGATGATGACTTATTACTTTGTTTTTTTCTATTTTTTGTGATAATGTAATGTAATCACAACAATGATCATTTTAGCCTTGTGAACTATAATATACTAATTGATATATGAACCGTTGTGCATGTTAACCACAACCCAATGTGGATGATAATCACGACCCATTATGCATTTGAACCATGACCCAAATAGGAAATCGTGTACTTAACAACGGTTCATGTTTGCCAGGATATATGGATCGTGGTTGTCACGTTATATGGGTTGTGCTTTTACATAGGGTTGTGGTTGTCAACAACGATCTAATATGGATGACAACCACGATCCATTACAACTGCGAACCATGACCCTCACAACATGACAACCACGACCCGTATATCATGACAACCACAAACCCATATCAACTGACAACCATGATCAATGCTTCACGACAACCACGACTCAAATAACACTACAACCACAACCCATATATGATTCCATCCAGGGTCCATGTATCATGACAACCACGACCTATATGACATTACATTCAGGGTCCATATATAATGACAATCACGACCCATGTAACATGTCAACCACGACCCAATGTGTATGATAATTAAGAACCATTATCCATTTAAATCACGACCCAAAGAGGAAATCGTGTACTTAACAACGGGTCGTGGTTGTCAGGATATATGGATCGTGGTTGTCACGTTATATTGGTTGTGGTTGGCAACAATGATCCAATATAGATGATAACCACGATCCATTACATTTGTGAACCACAACCCATTATATTGACAATAACGACCCATATATAATGACAATAACATTACAACCATGAATCAAATATAATGACAATAATGACCCATATATAATATCAACCACGACCCATGTAACATGTCAACCACGACCTCTATATTGAAGTTGGCGGTTGTAATGAGATCTTGTGCCAGATATCACTCCATACGTGTATTACTGGAGTCAAGTCTCGAGCACGATTATAGGGCTTATCTCTGTCCAAGCTGACCTTATATTCTGAGTCCTTCCTATGATAGTTTAGTCGTGTTGTAGATGAACACCTACTCGGAGTCGGCGGACGAGGAGTGTAATGGCTTCTTTTGGGTTCCAAGCTAATGTCAAAGCTCTACAGAAGAATTTGGACAAAGTCCTATGCTCGAGCAGATGAGAGACATTTTGTCATGAAAGTTTAGCCGCGTTGTGATCGAGCACCTACTCGGAGTTGGCGGACGATGCGTGTAATGGCTTCTTCTGGGTTCCAAGCTGACGTGAAAGCTCTGTAAAAGACTCGAGATTTTGTAACATGATAATAATGATCCATATAACATGACAACCACGATCGATATAACATGATATCCATGACCCATAGCAACTGACACCACGATCCATTTTACATGAAAACCACGATACATAAAAACTGTCAACAACGACCCTTTGTCTGGGTCGTGTTTTGACAGCGTGAAGGATCGTGGTTATCATAAACGATGGTTCGTGTTTGTCGCTGTAAATGGCCAAGATTTGATTTCTTAGAGGGTGGAAGGTTTGAAATAGTGAAGTCATGGTTTTCAACTATCAATGGTAGAGGTTTGATCAAGGTGTGCCCTACAGTAAGCTCCCTTCACTTGATAACGAAAACCCTCCCATTCTCTAGTTTGATCTTCCCTATCCGTAGTGAATGCCTAGAAGAAGGTCTGATAAATAGATACATTCCCCTTACGGGAAAACAGTTGTTTTCCATTGGAAAATCCATTACATTACATTCCTCCTATGGGGAAATGGATGTTTTCCTTTTCCCAATACATTCCCCATATGGGGAAACAGTCATTTTCTGTTAAGAAACCCTCACCTACTCGAATTGCATTTTGTCTGATCCGATCCATCCATTTTCATAGTAACATTGGGGAAGTCAAATGTCCATAGAACGATCAAAATATTTAAATTTGATGGACCACAGTGGTTCAAAATAATAGGTTGATGGTCATGGTTATGACGAAGGATGGGTCGTGGTTGTTATCCACACTGGATCGTGGTTAAGAATCACCACCCATTATGTACGACAACCACGACTTGGAAATCGGGTCGTGGTTTTCACAGACATTGGATCGTGGTTGTTAACCATGATCTAAGGGACATTTTCGACTGAAAAATTTTATAACATGCAACAACGATCCATATAACATGAGGTGTACGTGTGGTGAGCTTAGTTCAATGTTGCTGCCTTGTGTTCATGTGATAGCGGCCTGTGATAAGTATCAACTTGATATGTGCAAATACTGCTCTCCATTCTACTCTAATAAAATATATTGTAAAACATATCAAGAGCCAGTTTACCCAGTGCTTGACAAGACACAATGGAACATGCCTGACGAAATGAATGTTTTATGTGAGAATATGAAGCCTCTAAAAATGAGAAGATTTGCTAGATGACCGAAAAAGGTTCGAATTACATCCTAGGGAGAAGATAGGTAAACACCCAGATGCTCGAGATGCAAATGAATAGGTCACAATCGGCGTCGATGTACTATCGTCCCTGCAGGCTAAGGCTAATGATGACTTATTACTTTGGTATTTTTTTTTTACTGTTTGTGATAATGTAATGTAATCATGACAATGAGCATTTTAGCCTTGTGAACTGTAAAATACTTATTGATTCATGAACTGCTCTGCATGTTAACATGATCTGCTCTGCAAGTTAATCACGATCCAATGTGGATGACAATCACGCACCGTTGTGCATTTGAACCATGACCCAAAGATTAAATCATGTACTTAACATCTAGTCCTGGTTGTCATGATTCAAGGATCGGGGTTTTCATGTTATGTGGGTCGTGCTTTCACAAAGGGTCATGGTTGTCAATGACGATCCAATGTGGATGATAATCACGAACCGATGTGCATTTGAACCACAATCCAAAGATTAAATCGTGTACTTAACATCTGGTCGTGGTTGTAATGATATATGTTTAAATGCTATAGTGTAAATCTAGCACCCGAAGAGTTGTCAAATTATGTCGTGCCAAACCATTTATAATTTGTATCATGCTTTGAGTTGAATTGATCAGGTTCGTGCATTTTAAAGTTGTCTGCATCTTCATCAAACTTGCCTAAATTTTCAAGTTGGAGAGAAGACATTGAAGTTCAAGGTTTTAAGCTTAAATTCAAGAACTAAGGCTCAAGAACTTAAGTTCAAGTTTGAAGTTCAAATACTGTATGCTAAAGACTTAAGAACTCAAGCGTAACTCAAGCTCAAGTTCAAGAGATCGAACTCAAGCTTCACGTATCACAAGAAATCAAGGTTCTAAATCAGATAATGTTTCAATTGTTCCAACTCACAAACATAGTATAGATGACCCTAGATTGACCATAGGTTGAGTCATATTCATTACATATTTTATGTGGTTCATTTCATATGTTTATAAGTCATTCTCTCGACTAGTCTTAGTCCTTGTTCAACTAATCCAAGTACTGGCTTGACTAGTCTAAGAGTTTTCTCAACCAGTCCAAAGTTTTTTGTAAATTTTTAAAATTTTCTGTTGGACTCTCGACCAGTCAAGTGAACAATGCTCGACCGGTCGTGCAGTGCTCGACTCAAAGTCTAGTAAGCTTTTCTGGTCCCACTCGACCAGTTGAGTGCATTGCTCGACCAGTCGAGTAGGCCACTCGACCAGTCGAGCAAGCCACTCGACCAGTCGAGTAACGATCTTATCTTATCACTCTAGAAATTTTAAAATGTGGTTGGTCCTTCGACCAGTCGAACTGACCCTTAGACCAGTCGAGTGAACAATTTTTTCACCCATAAATAGAGCACGAATTTAAGAGTTTATTCATTCATTCAAAGATAAATCAAGACACCACTCTGAGAGATAAGTTTGTGAATTTATTAAGCTATATTGTGCTCATTTTAGATTCTTTTTATTAGCTTTTGTAATTTGATTTTGTGATCTTCATTCCATCTTATATTAAGAAGGGGTTTGTGTTTTACCCTTTCTTGAGATCAAAATCAAATCAAGGTAGCTTAGGTTGATTTAATTAAAAATCATTTAGAACTAAAACATTTTCATCTGTAAGACTGGACATTGAACATCTTCGTCTACATCGAATTGGTTCTACCGAGCTTCTTCAGAAGGAGAATTTTCAGATAAGTACTATTTACATTTTATATATCTTTTGTGGTTTGTGAAGTTGTGCCTGAAAAATCTCATTTTTAGTTTTGTCTGAGGTAATCTAGAAAATCTCAGAGTGTGGGGTTTTTTTTTTTTAATTGTGTAATCCCAACTAAAGACACAATTGTGAAGGTTTTAAGGTGAACCTTGGAAAACATTTTTCATAGTGAAAGCCAATATCCGGTGGGTGTGGATATTGGGAGTGCAGTAGTTGTGTGGCTATTTTTCTAACAGTTGGTGTACACACAAACAAACCACTATAATTCCTGGAGTTGTGGTGGATGAGTGAATGTGCTTATGTGTGTGAATGTTGTAATTTACTTTGAGCATTTGTGGTGAATGGTGTAAATTTATTTTATGCACTTGTGATGAATGTTATAATAACTTAGTTTATTTTCTTTACCTATTTATTGGTTTGGGTTTTTGATACTTACAAACATTCTAGTAAGGTTGTCATACCATAAGCCTTTGGTTTTTGGTGTTATGTTGTCCTTAGAACTAAGTTTGTATCAACCTCTCAAGATTAGTTCATTTGAGATTGCTATTTACTTGTGATTCTTTCCTTTTTTATTGTGCTATCTATCTTTTTATCTCGCATTTATTTTTTATTTTGGCATAGTCCTATTCACCCCCCCCCCCCCTCTAGGACGTTTAGCTCGACCTTTTCAAGTGGTATCAAAGCCTAATATCTCTTTTTTATTTGGATTCAGTTCCTGAGCTAATCGATCTAAGCTTATAAGATGTTAAATTTTGATAGCCTCTCAATTACTAGGCCTCCACCTTTTGATGGCTCCAATTATGCCTATTGGAAAACCAGAATGAGGATCTTTTTAAGGTCCATACATGAGAGCGTGTGGCAAGCCACAGTGACTAGATGGAACCCACCCACAATTGAAGTTCTAAGCACTGATGGAACTAAATCTGTTAAAGTTACACCTTATTTTTCATGGACCGCACTTCAGAAAAATGAGAGTAATGCCAATGCAAAGGCTTTAAATACAATTACTTGCGCACTATCACCGGATGAATTCAAAAAAATTATATCTTGTGATACTGCAAAGCAAGCCTACGACATTCTAGAAATGACACATAAAGGTACGACTATAGTCAAGAAATCTAAACTTCAAATTCTCACCACTCGGTTTGAGGAGATACATATGGAAGAAAGTGAAACTTTCATGGACTTCTATACTAAGTTAAATGACATAGTCAACTCTATGTGGGGTCTTGGTGATAACATCCTAGAAAGCAAAGTCTATGCAAAGATATTACGCTCATTACCTGATAGGTTCAATTCTAAGGTCACTGCCATTCAGGAACTTCGTGATATGAATAATATAAGGGTTGAAGAGCTTGTTGGTTCCTTACAAACCAACGAGTTAAATTTTAAGGCTCCTAAAGGTAAGTCCATAGCCCTTAAGTCTTCTAAAAATATTTCTCATGATAAAGCTAGTAATTCTGATTGTGAAAATTTTGAAGATGATATGACACTATTAGCCAAGAAGTTTTATAAAAATTTCAAAAGAAAAAAGAGGGTAGATTTTCAAAAACCTTCTGAAAAGAAAAGGACTAGATCTAAAACTTAGAAATCTATTAAAGACAGTCAATGTTTCAACTGCCATGAATACGAGCATCTGGCAAATAAATGTCCAAAGAGGGACAAATGTAAAAAGAAAGGCATGTTGGCTACATGGGATGAATCGTCTTGCTCTGAAGCCTCTTCTAAGTCAGAAGATTCTGAACCCGAGCCTGCTAATGAGGTTAAAGCCTTAATGACTCTAGCCAACGTTACTTACTCAAATAGTTGTGATTCAACTTATGATGAAAATCTGAGAAGTGATCTTGAAAATGATGAGGATTTACAAGATGTATATGATGCCCTATACAGGGAAAGCTGTAAGATAGCTGTAAAACTAAAACTTTAAAAAGAAAAATTTTTAAAGTTAAAAGAAAATTTTGATAACTTAGTTTTCGTATTTTTCTGATTGTTTTGAAAAATCTAAGTGTGATTTAGATTTCAAAACATCCCACATTGAAAACCTTAAATCAGAAAATGAAAAACTAAAACTAGAAGTCTATACTCTCTTGAGTTTGAAGGATACTTGGAGGTATTCCCAGGGTGATCTTAAACTAGAAAGACTGTTAATCGGATCAAGGAAATATGGCGATAGATCTATTCTGGGCTACGATAAGAATACATCTCCTAAAACTAAGTCCACTCCACCTAAGTTTGTTAAAGGGGAGTCCAATAACTCAAAAGGGAAAAGTCTGAATCAAAATAGTCTCAAAAATCTTAAAAAATTTTAGGCTATGAAACCTAAAAGCAACCATATCAATTATAGAAATCAAAATCATAACCCCTTAATTGAGAAAATTCTAGATTTACTCAATGAGCTTCTAAAATCTAACTCGAATGGTAGAATACACAACAACTACAAGCACAGAAAACCTAACTATGCTCTAAAACCCAAAACTGTAATGAAATGGGTCCCTAAGGTTGCTTGTCTGGTTGCCCACACCACTTTCAAGGCTTCGAGTCAATCAAAGTGGTACCTAGACAGTGGTTGTTCTAGACACATGACAGGTGACAAAGATCTGTTCACCAATCTTAAAGATATGGCTGGTGGCTCAGTCACATTCGGTGATGGTAGCAACTGAAGGATTATTAGCCAAGGTACGATTCAACTCTTTAATATTCCTCCATTTGAGAATGTTTTGTTTGTAGAGGGCCTTAAGCATAATCTCTTAAGCATTTCTCAAATTTGTGATAATAAACATAGTATCAAATTCACCAACCAAAGGTGTGAGATTTCTAATGAGAACGGTTCTTGATATTAACTTCTCACAGAACATCTAAGAGCTGCTATAGAGTCAGTGATTCAAGCTCGTCTAAGTTATCGTGTTACATAGTCCAAACCAATGAGACAGAACTATGGCATAAACACCTAAGACATGTACGCTACCATAATCTTTATAGACTGAGTAAAGGTGAAGTAATAAGAGGTCTACCCAAGTTAAAGAAAATGGATAAAATTTGTGGCGAATGTTAGATTGAAAAACAAACTAGGAGTGCTCACAAGAAAGTGAACTTCGGTGCCACATCCAAACCCCTTAAACTCGTCCACATGGATCTCGTTGGACTTACTAGAACGGAGAGTCGAGGTGGTAAGAAATATATTCTGGTAATAGAAGATGATTTTAACAGGTATACATGGGTAGTTTTTATGAGAGAGAAATCTGAAACTCTCGATGAAGTGAAAAGGGTACTCAAGTGTATCCAAACAGATAAGGAATCACGTGTCTCTAAAATCTGTAGTGATCATAGTTTTGAATTTGACAATAGCAGTTTTGAGAAGTTCTGCAATGATCATGGTATATCGCATGAATTTTCTATTCTTAAGACACCTCAACAGAATGGGGTTGTTGAAAGAAAAAATCATGTGCTTCAAGATATGGCTAATGTGATGTTAAACAACATGAAAAATGTGAAAATTTTGACAATGTTGAAAAATGAAAATATTTTGAAAAAGAAAATGAGTTTGTATTTTGAAAAATAAAATAAAATTGAGAAGTTCGATAAAAATTGACAAGTTCGAAAAAAATGCTTTAAAAAATGGAGAAGTTCAAAATAATTGAAAACTTTAAGATAAAACGATATTTAAAAATCGATACTTTAACAAAAAAAATAGACATTTTGAAATGAAAAGTAAAGAAGTTGAAAAAATTAGTGATATTGAAAAATAATTGAAAATGTTTAAAAATTGGAATTAAAAGAAAAAAGTTATTTATATAAACACTGGGATTTTGAAGAAAAAAATATATCATTTTAAAAAAGAAAATTGAAAAGTTGAAAACAAAATGATGTTTTTGAAGAAAAAAATCGGCATTTTGAAAATTTTGAGGAAAAAGTTTAAATTTTGAGAAATTTTTTGAGATTTTGAAAATAAAAAATGAGATTTTGTATTTTATTTTATTATTATTTTTTTGAAATATTTGACAATAAAAATGATATTTTGTTAAAAGTTTTGAAAGAAAAATTAAGAGTACAAAAATATACATTTTGAAAAAATTGTGATTTTTAAATGGAAATTGAGATTTATCTGTGAAAAAAAAATATTTTTTACTAAATTATTAGGCACATCCACTAATTGAACCTTTAACGGTTTTTGGACAATATAATCAGTCCAGATTGAAGAGTAAATAACTTCATATGTTTAAATCAAATTTCACTCAAAATTTTGAGCAATCTTATACGCCCAATATTTCTCATATGTAACCTGATCGAGGTGAGTAACTAGTCAAATTGAGCGTATTGATCAATAAAATAGAGTGAATGGACCAAACATGTAAAATGGGCCAAATATTCTGGTCAAAATTGTGACCCAATTTACTGACCTCATGAAAACCTAAGAATTGATGTAAGTTTTGTGGGCCCATCATGATGTGTGTTGAACATCAACACCGTGCATTTGATGTGTCCCTTTTAGATTATGAGATATCTCAAAAATCATTCGTATACGAAACTCATGTGGGCCATCCCATCTAAAACTATGTGAACACATCCTAAAATATATAAAAACAGTTGGTGGGGCCCATGTGAGTTTTGGATGCGGTTGAAACTTGGTCTGACTGCTTATCAAAGTGGGACACACATAATGAATGGGGTGGATAAAACACTCACATCATGGTGGGCCCCACATACCCTGCCCAGATGGATTACCGTATGGGCAGGTAGTATTCTAACGGAAGCGGATTACGTACCGAGTAACTCAGTACCCTTACAATACTGAGTAAACTCTGCGGGGTCCACAGTTATTTATTTATTTTATCCACTCCATTCATCCATGTTAATAGAAAATTTTAGGTGTAGAGTACAAAAAGGAAGCATATCCAAAGCTCAAGTGGACCACACCACAGGAAATAGTGTGATTGAACCTCTTCCATTTAAAAATTCTTGGAGGGCACAAAAGTTTTGGATCAAGCTAATGTTTGTGTTTTCTCTTCATCCATGTCTTTTTGATATTATGAATAGGTTGGATGACAAATAAACATTACTGTGGGCACAAGGAGGGTATCAACGATGGAAATCATTATTCTACATTGTTTCATGCGGCATGGTCCACTTGAACTTTGGATTTACTGAAAATTTGGTATCAACCCACACCGTTCATCCATTTTTTGAGATCATTTGAAAGAATTATCTAAAAAATGAATCATATCCAAATATTAAATGGACCACACCACAAATACCAATAGGGATGGGGAACAGATTCGCTACTCCCCCTGCCACTAGCCCGATGGCCGGTATTCGGTGCTCCATGGGCCCCACCATGATGTATTTATATCATCCATTATGTTCATCCATTTTAACAGATCATTTTAGGGCTTGATCCAAAAAAATGATAGGGATATAAATCTAAGGTGGACCACATCATAGGAAAACAATAATGATTGGATATCCACCATAAAAATCCTCCTTAGGGCACATTGTACTATTTATTTGACATCCAATCTGTTGATTAGATCATACAGACCCTGATGAAGGGAAAAAGCAAAGATCATCTTGATCCAAAACTTTTATGGCCCCAAAAGGGTTTCAATGGTAGACATTCAATTCCCCACTGCTTTTTTCAGTGTGGTCCATTTGATAGTTAGATCTATCTTATTTTTCGTCTCAAGCCTTATGACGAGCTCGCCAGTTGGATGTACGGTTTGGATATAACACATACCTCATGATGGGACCCACAGAACTTGCTAATGTCAGCCACTTATTCCCTTCATTTCATTTAGCCAGCCCTAAATTGGCTCTCGATTTCTCTCCCCCTCTCATACACTCTCCTCTCTGTCTGTTCCTCTCCCAGCGTCGGCCCTACAGATCTCTCCTACCTCTCTCTCTTCCTGTCAATCTCTCCATGAACATTGAGGTAATTCTCTATCTCTCTCTCTCTCTCTCAATCGATTGATAGTGGTGGTTCTCATTCCTACTGTTCCCCTATGGCGTGGCCCACTTTTGAGTTTGATGTTGACCTGATGGATTTGGAACCCCCATTTTTAGAAACCCCCATGATTGGAAAACCCCCTGGATTCAAAACCTGGCCCCCATGATTGGAATCCATAGTGCTAAATGACCCTAAGGGCTTGTTTGGGAGCGTGGATTTGGAACCCCCTCGATTTGGAACCCCTAAGAGTGGAAACCCACTGGATTTGCAATCCTCCTAGTGTGTTTGGCACCCTGGAGTGTGAATCAACTTTAATCCAAAAGGGGAGCTCCACACAGTACACAGTCTAATGTACATTGTGTCCATTTTGTATGGTCTTAATTTTTGGCACAAGGTCAACTCCATAGTGAGGGCTCAAAAGTTACACCATTTGGCATACTGTCCTATGCATGGCCTTTTTTGGATGGTCAATATATCCAAAGAAATGGTCCTTAAAATTGTTTTTGGATTGAATAGTTGTGAAAACACCCACTTGCTGCATTTTTTTTTTCCAAGAAATGGACCATCCATGAAGTGGACTGAATTGGATTGTCCAACAGTTAGTCTAATGTACATGTGTCTCCATTTTGTCCAATAGTCATACTTGATAGTATAACACTTCACAATCTAAAAGATAAGAATAGACAATTTTTTGCACCTTTTCCATTTACCCCTCCTATATTATCTTTTTAATACATTTGTAGTCATGAGAGAAATCTAATAGACCCAAAGTGGATGGCATATATGCAATGACCTAGGAAAGACTGTTAGAATCTACATCGTGAAGTTAAATAAGGCTTGGCTAAGATAATCTGGTGAACCTAGCTCTTACATGGGATTTTCTAGCAAAGTTTGTGCCCTCGAGATGTAGTAGATTGAGCTTCTCTTCTCTGGTCATATTGGGGTCGAAGGCTCCTATAAGGTGGAAGTTGGAGCCTTTCTTTAGGAGTTCCAACTGGTTAAAGATGTTTTCAACTATCACATGATAATTTTGGTTGGAGGTGATTTAGAAAATGGTACTGCTTGGTTAGCAACATAGACGAGGAAGTGTGGTGTCTTGCTTTCATTGTTGACAAAATCCAAGACCTTGCCAATGATCTTAGTAGTAGATATTTTCAATTCCTAGGGAGGTTAATGATGTGGCCAATGGTTTAGTCAATCAGGTGCTTTGAACCTTTTTGTTTAGAGAGAAAACCAAGCATATGATTAGAAATTCCCCTGATGTCACAAGTTCCTAACCTTTCCTTGAAAATAAGCAAAATCATTTCCCAAAAGACCTCTTAAACATAGATTTCAATAGTTACAAGAGACCTCTTAAGTAAGTTTGGTTTATGATCAATCATAAGTAGCTTCTTTTTTTTTTTAATTTAAAGTTAGTTAATCACTTCAGTTTAATAAGTAGAAATCAAGATAAACTACTTAAGGAATAAGCAACTTAAGTAACTTATGATCCAAACGCCCCCAAAGAGGTTGAAAAAAGAAAAAGAAAAAACTAAAGGCATTTTATATAATCTGCAAATTTGCTCAATCCCAAGAATGAATGTTAATATAAACGTGAATTAGAAAATTTCACATCAATAACTTTGTCCGTCACCTGTAGTTATCCAAAGCTAAAATGTGCATGCAAGGTTTCTCTAGCCAACTAATGATCAACCCATGTAACCTTTTTTTCCCATAATCCCAAAGCTACACACACGTGTAAGAGATCCACGCCATTCATTCGGGTGAACCTCAGTGTAGATCCACTGGTCCAAGCAAAACCTTCCTAATGCATAAGCAAAAGCTACCACTCCCTCTCCCATAAACTCCCCCACAAACCTCCACTTCAACATCTCTAACACTCCCATATAAATAATACAATAAGAGTGTGAAAGTTCAATCTCTACGGTTTCTTGTCCTATGGCCCAATTGAGTTTGTTTTGGATCTGACTCATTTTTAGTCTCACATCCTAAAAAAAGTTGTAAAAAGGGATGGATAGCATGGATTTCGCACAGACATCATAGAGGGCCCACCTAGCTTCCGATCGAAGGAACTTGAGTTCGGGTCATAGGCAATCCACGTCTCCTTCTGCACAAGTCGAACCCTGATTCTACTAAAATGCGCACGTATGTACACACACACATATATATACACACACACACACACACACACACACACACATAAAATTTCGGACTACCCCTGAACCCAAACAATCGGGGGAAGCCTATCATATAGGAAACCTCAAAAAGAACTCTACACTAAAGAGACTAGGGGTGGGGACAAGAGCCCTCAAGCCACCTGAATCACCCCAAGCCCTACTCTGTCTAAGAAAAGTAGCCCTCTGACCTGCTGAGGGAGATCACTAATATGGACAAAGAAAGAGGAGAGTTGGGAGCCACTACCCATACGAGCCAAAGCATCTGCGGGGGAGTTACCTTCCCTAAATATGTGCTGGAAAGAAACCTACCCCCTAGATTGAATCCTGGAAATTCTATGAATCCAATAGCCCCAATTCCAGCCAGGAGTCATAACCCCATTGAGCACATTAATAAGCAGCCTAAAATCCGATTCCACTACAATCTTGGAGAAACCTCTTCGTAGACTGAGGGCAAGCCCGTCATGAATGGCCCTCAGGTTAGCGAAGTTATTCGATCCCTCACCATACGCCACTAAGAAAGCAAAGATAAAATTTCCAAAAGCACCCCTACAAATCCCACCACCGCCTGATCTACCTGGATTCCCTCTCGCTGACCCATCAACATTAACTTTAACCCAACCCTCCATTGGTTTCGTCCACTTTACTATCGAAGGAACTTGAGGGGGGCTACGGGGGATAGTCGAAATAGAGGACACAAGAGGGGGCTAGCAAGGATTAGGCCTGGCCGACGTATGCACATATACCCCTCCTCAAAACCCTAAAAAGAACTCACTGCTTTCCAACCCATATAAAAGCCCAAACAAGCCAACCGTAGCATCCTTCTTGAAAGGGCTACGATTTCTCCAGCTACAAAAATGGTAATCTTCACCTCTTCCTCTCTATCTCATATCAAACTGCCAAAAACCCTAGATTTATTTTCTCCATCTTTGTCCCCATTTTGAGCTATAAAAAGTCCTATGTTTCCCGTATCTTCACTCTCAGATCTGTTTAAAACCTTAGATTCTTTAATGCAAACAAGGCAAAGGAACGTGAACCTTTGGAAATAGGAGAAATAAGACCCACACCCTCTGCGTGCGTTGCGGCCACCGTAGCTTTCATCTGGAGAAGAGCAAATGCGCCGCTTGCAGCTATCCTATTGCCAGGATCCGCAAATGTAAGCTATTCAAGCAATCTCGCTCTCATGTTATAATCGGTTTTCAGTTGTTTGATTTCTCACCTCTTAACTGTCCTTGAAAAAAAAAAGAACTAATTTTCATGTTCGGCAATGTGATCATGTAGATAACTGGAGCGTGAAGGCAATCCGGCGCAAGACTACTGGAACCAGAAGGATGAGGTATCTCCGTCACTTACCACGTAGATTTAAGAGCAATTTTAGAGAAGATGAATTGAATTTCATCGAGAATGGTCAGTTGTCATGGATTTGGATTTAGGCTATTTCGTCTTTCGTGTTCTTCTCTCGAATTCTATTAAACATGTGTTTCTTTTACTTTCCATTTTCAGGTACCTAAGCAGCTCCAAGGAAGAGCGCTGCTACTGCTGCTTCATTTTAATGAAAACTTTGTGGTTTTGTCTTTGATATTTGAAGTGAGAATGGGCTGGTAATGGCAAGTCACATTTTGGTTACCTTCGTTTTTTTTTTCTTTCTTTTTTTTTTTTTGAAGACATGGGGTGTCCCCACCTCTTTTTTGAAGTGAGACTAATCCCTTCGTTTTCTGTTTTGGTTGGAGTTGGTCACATAGTGAACCCGATATTGCAAATGCTTTTTGGCAACGTAGTCAAAGTATGGTATTGCTTTCATCTGCAACTTTCTTTTATCTATACTATTTTTCCTTTTCTTTTTCTAGAGGTTGTTTCTCATCTTTCCTGCATTTTTTTCTTATTTAATTAGAACTTGCTGCTATTTATTGCAGTTATCAGAATCCTGAAGGCCAAATGAGACTCCAAGCTGCAACTATTATAAGGACATGGGCAGATAATTCTGCCAACGCAAGAGGTCAAATGCAAGTTTGAATGTTTGTTTTTTGCTAGTGGATTGCTTTGAAAACCGTTCTACCCAAATATTGAAAGAATATTTCCTGGGGTTGTCAATTAAAAAGGATGCTACTTAGAGTTAACACACACGATGGTTAGGCCCATATTGGGATGCCAGTTTTTTGGTAGTGGGGATGAGATGCTTATCCTTTAGGATTTACTTTTCTGTTAATCTTTGTCAAAGTAATGTTCTTCATTATGGTTGCCATATCTGTTGCTATAAGAGATATGAAGATTGGGCAAGTTGAGAAACATCTAGTAATAAAATCCGTCTTACCTATGGGTTAAAAAGTTAAAGCTATATAAAATATGAATGACCCAGAATCTTGCAGGTTTGTCATATAACTCTAAACAACTAAATTCATTACAATTACCTAGTTTGCCTATTATCTGCTGGGAGCAACATGCTCATTGTGCCTATGGACTTTTTGAGAAGGATGGTAGCAGAGCAATGGTTATTGAAGAACTTGCGTCGGTAATCTCTATTTATATATCTGTTATGCAGTTGGATAAGTTTGTGTCCATCTTGTCAGTTAGACAATCTCTTTTTATACATCGGTTATGCAGTTGGTTATTGTATAACAATTCATATGTAAGAACATTTAGCGATGATATGCATAGGTTGAGCATGATATGATAATTCATATAAGGGTGTGTTTGGTTGCACTAAATATCATGAAACTTGGTGATATGTTCCAGTAAATAAGACTGATTAATCATTAAATTTCATGAATGACATTTGGTTCTACCAAATGTACCTAAGCTAACATGTGCTTTAAGCTAATTAAACTATCTTTATTATAAACTAAGGCAATATGCATGTAAAATATGTGCTGGTTCGTGAATGCCACGTGCATGTATAAGCCCTGCAAATGTGGCACATGTATGAGAAATCCAACCTATCCATTAGCCAGAACAATTTAGATGCTTTGGCCCATGAACTGGGCTAGTTCACTCATGGGTGGTCCACGTTCAACACCTTTGTGTACCTAATGAATGAGCTGATCACTAAGAACAAATATGAATATTGGTTGGAAGTTCGTTGGTTGGAAATTTGATCACTAAAAATGAAAATATATTAGTGTACTTTAATTGGGTTTTTAGTTTGTTGCAAATGGGGCATATTGTTCATTATCCAAACTATTGATATTATGTCTCTCAAATAAAAAATAGAAGTATGCAAATGGAAAATCCTGAGGAGGAGATGATAGTTAAGACAAAGTTGATATGAAAATCCTAAACTTAGTGTTTGATTTTCTTTCACAGATTTTCTTTTGTTGACTAGTTTGATTTTCTTTCAAAAAACCATTGCCTTATATTGTTTATGAATGTAGATTGCATTTTATGCTTATAAAGTAAATTAAAGGTCATCTTATTGGCATTTCAAAACTACTTAATGCTGGGAACTAGCGTAATGATTCCATAAATGCGTGTTCCAGCAATGAGAGGAACCAATGTAAGTTCATAACCTAGTTTAGATAGCATGTATCCTCACAAAATTTGTTCTTTTTAATAGTAGTGGGTGGTTCCTTTGCTTATGTTATACTAATCATTTACATTATAAACGACTCATCATTGCAGCAAAATTTTGAACCTTGTGAAGTAATTCCTCATGCTTCTAGGGAACTTCTCAAAGGCCATTGTTAAGAGAGAATGTAAAAGGTTGGAATTAGGTGGGATGGAACTGCATTTACTCTTATGGAATTGTATTTGGTCCCATGTAGGATTTATGTGGATTTCGAAATCCACTACATATGTGGACCCCACATTAATGTATGCGTTTATCCATGTCATCCATCCACATACACTATTTACACATGACATTCTGGTTATATATATATATATATATATAAGTCAACACGTTTGTTGTGAATTTAGTCTATTGATTACAATTCCATAGTCCACCAAATATGATATTCTTAATCCCTTGTTGGTTTTCTATAGCAGCATTTCTATCCCAAACATGGGATTAGAAGGCTACAATACCATGGTATTTCCAGATATGCAGTCATTGTACAAAAAGATAGATGTGTTATTAAGTTTCAACCTTCGCTTATCATTCCGTTTTAAGCATAAAAATTCTATTTTGTTATTGATGCTATGTTTATACATTGAGCCTCTATCTAAATGCAGGCTAGCAAAACGATTGCTGATGCAAAGCTTGCAAAAGATTTCCAAGCAATTTTGAAAGAGTTTCAAAAAGCTCAGCGGCTAGCTGCTGAGAGGGAGACGGCATATGCTCCTTTTGTTCCTCAACTAGTTCTTCTTTCTAGGTAAAGTGGATCAGATGAAGCATTTTACCATTTAGTTTCAGGAATTTCTCTGCATTTGTTGTCTTCCAAGTAAATTCAGTGTTTTGTTTGTTCTTCATCAATTTTTATTGGTGGATTTATTGTCATGCACACTCATATGATGGGGAATCATATATTTTTTTTTTGTTTTTCATGCACAACAATCATGTCTCCAACACTTGCACCATGCACATGGCACCCATTAAGGGCAATCAGACTGTTCATGTGCTACCACATGCATTCTTGTTAAAATCTTACAATTAGAATCTTATGATTCAATTTAAATCTTACGGGCAATCCTGTGGGATGCTTGTATTTCTTGATATCACTTATGGGTCAATGAACAGTTGAGAACCAACACCTTCTTGCTAATTTTTCCATTTTACTATGGTTATGTGTGAGACCCGACCCAAGTTCGCATGTGTGCATATGTGTGTGAGTATGCATTCCGTCCATCTTGATCCCGCGGTCCTACCGGTCGAATCTCGGTGACCCGTGACCCTTGGATAGTGTTTGCGGTCATCCATGAGCCTAGTCATGAAGACTCGACTCAGATCGAGTTGAGACCTATACCATTGTGATCGCATTGTCTCCACGGTTCCAACGGCGCATCTTGTGCATCCATCCGATGTGTAGATCGTAAGTTGGGTGCATTTTATTTTCTAAGCTCTTGATCATGATCATGTGGCCCACCTAGGGGTGG
Source organism: Magnolia sinica (assembly GCF_029962835.1). NCBI lineage: Eukaryota > Viridiplantae > Streptophyta > Magnoliopsida > Magnoliales > Magnoliaceae > Magnolia > Magnolia sinica. The sequence continues at coordinate 110,093,291 of NC_080574.1, read as the reverse complement.
TGTGCATGGATTTCTAGGTAGGTCCCATCTCTTGGAACTATTTCCAACACACACTACACACACACACTACCTAGGCCCTATCCCTACACCACCCATCTCTAAAACACCACCCACTAACATAAAACGTCTACTAACCCTACAACATTGTTTCTAACTCCCTATTACCATGATTTCTCTTCTCTATCCTATGTAAGAAACTCATGATTACTTAGCTTAAAAGAGATTTTTCTCTCTTTCCCTCTCATTTCTCTCTCTCTTCTCTTCTTCCCTAGCAACATTCCTCCAAAAAAATTCCAAATTCTCCAGCCCCTTCTCCTCCTTTTTCCTCTTAATCCATCCATTAAAAACCCATCTCATCCATCTATCTTGGTTCCTTGGAGCATTTGGAGCTTCGTGATCCAAGTTTTGGTGAAGATATTTAGGTGGGTGCTTCTTTATTCCATGTAATATCCCTTCCATAGTGTAGATCTTCTTCTTCTTTCATTCGAAAAGTATAGGACCCACCAATCAATGGTGGAGATCCTACACAATTCCTTGAATGTGGCTAAATGGTCCATCTTATGCATGCATGTCCCATGTATGGGGTTTCCTCTTAATTGACCCCATCATGGAGGGTTCTCCACATTCCATAACTTGATGGGTCATCTAGACCCATGCATCATGGTTGAGATGGTATCTCATCCACTCATCTCAAGTGTAGATTATGCATGATGAAGATCCATGGTGAAATATAGATGGAAATGCAATGTTTGGGTGTGATTGTGTTGGGGAAGGCTCAATAGTGACGGAGCCTTCTCCCAATGGCCGAAATATTTTTATTTCTCTTATTCTACCTTTCCTATGATTGCTGATGATATGTGTGGTCCACTTGGTGGGCCTGGACAGTCCAGCTAGGGTGGGACATCCATACCCACCTACACTATGGTTGGGTGTCCCATTTGCTGACCTTTATTGATGCATGCAAGTGTGGTAACCTTGGGATTTATTTTGGACATTTGTGGGGCCCACTAGGGAGGGTCATAGCACCTAGTTCTTGGAGTATTCCCCTTTTTATTTAGCTTATATAATTAATTTTACCCAAGTACATGTTGTTGTCCAGAATTTTCTGGACAGTTTCTGGTTGATTTTGGATCAGATTTTGAGACTATTTGGAGGACTATTCATAACCACCAAATATAATTTTCTAAAAGGTGGGGATCTCATCTTTATGTCTCCCAAATTTCAGCCCAATCTGACATTCATAGGGGTCCCAAAGGTGTGGTCCAAGTGAGGTGGACAGTCTGGATTTTCTGCACTGTTCCAGCAGCAATCCACCCTGGACAGGTTAGAATTCCAAAATTTATTAAAATAGTTTTGGGCGTGAAAAAATTATAAAAATTTATAAAAATGTGGACCACCCATGGTAGGACCCACGTACAAAATTTTGAGGCCAATGGACACCTGTGCACACCATAGTGATGGCTGGACCGGCCCATTATAACATGGCGTCCAGATCAGTCCGATTTTCAGGACAGATGGATTTCTTTAAATGAATTAAAATATTTACAGATGTCCAAAAATTTTGAAATTTTGTGGGGGTGTGTCCCACCTATGGTAGTGTCACTCTGTAAAATTTCAGCTCCAATGGACCTCATTTGGGCGTCCAAAAGAATGGGCAAAGATAGTTGGACTGCTAGATTTTCTGTTGTACAGTCCAACAATATGCCTTAATAAAACCATAATTCAAAAATATTTCCTCTGATGGTGGGACACCTTTTTGGGTTACCTCTCATTGTATGCATGCTGAGGGACCTTGCTCCTCAATTTTTAGAGTTTTAGAGACCCTGGACCCACTCCAATGGAGTGCCCAAATTTAAGACAGCAACATGTTATAATTATGCTTGGCCTTTGGGCTGAAATTTTGAGGAGTGAGGCCCACCACATTGTGAAGATCTTAGAGGGAATAATTTATACCTTTAGTTCCTTAAATGCTGGGCTTAATAAATGTACTTTTGAGGCCCACCTCAGTTGAATTTTAATTTGGGTCCGTGAATGTAGCTAGTTGTTGAACTCTTTAGGCCCAATTGGGCTGGGACTTTTCAGATAGGCCCATTGAACTCATGGGCCATTTTTACCATAATATTGTGTTAGGTTAGTGGGCCGGATTACACAAGTAGATGGGCCCTTGGTTGCCCACCAAATCAACTTTAATACTTGGGCCGGGTTGTAGGCCCAACTTACTTGACTAAAAGCATGACATTTGCCCATGTGGTTTGAGCAATGGGTTGCCCACTAGGCCACCACAATATATGGGATTAGTGGCCTTTATGTTGGGCCCAAACCTTTCCCCTATGGGCCCATAGTGGTATATATGGGTTGGGCTATGTGTGTTTCCCTTGGACCCATGTTGTAGAAAGGCCTTGGGCCACCTTTTTGAAGCCCAACATGATATTTGTGATATGATTATGGCTGCCCATTTCTTATTTCCAATGTTGCGTGGGCCTTGGGCCTTGATCCATGATCAATTAGAGATGAGTTACCTCTTGGGGACCAATTGTGGTTGGATGTCCACATTGGTGGCCCTAAGGTAGGCCCACGGGCTTCTATGGGTGGTTAAAGGTCCACCATAGACCCTTCCTAGGCCCGTTTCATCTATTTAGGCCAATATTCTCCTTAGTCTCATGGGCTACCCCAGGTGTATGGGCCCCCACTAGAGGTTGTATTCCTTATGAGGAATTGGTTAAGTACCTAGACCCTTTATGATTAGGTAGAGAGTTCATCTTCACCTCATCGGCACCCCTATTCATCTTTATGGCCCACTCCCATATGCATCATATGCATGATTGGTTGAGGTATGATTGGCCATGGCTGTGTCATTGTGTAGGACATGTTGCTATCTCCTCAAGAGATGGATACTTGGAATTGATGCATGTGTGATTGTGTGATTTATGCATCTGACATTGCATATCTTGTAGATATCCGCCCTTACTTCATCAGGGCCTTGCCTCCACAGGGGTATTCGTGGATGGCCGTATGTGTGGACACCAAAAATATTAGTTGAGGATACCGGGTGCATAGGATGCCCATGGGTGAAATTCTCAAAACTTTCATGGTACCAAGGATCTGCTCCAACGCCGTGACCGAGTGGAATACATGAGCGCATGAGGGCCTTATACCGTTAGGCCGCGACTCCCAGTGTCGTGTAGTCGGTTGGATAGGGGTGTGGCCTTACCTGCCTGGTGTGAGGAGGCATTGCTAGGCTGAGTCTGACCAGCTCGTAAATGGGTCCGCTACCTTCAGGCCTTGTTGGTGATTAGTTGTCCACAGGCGGGTAGTGAGGTCTCTTATGCTCGTTTGACTGTGCGGGGTTCTGTAGAGCGGCAGTCATTCAGCAGTGTAATGGACCCCGGTGATTTTCTTATGATTGAAAATATACTTGACTTATGGTTTGGATATGAGTACTGACATTGCTTGCATCGCATTAGCATTGGTTGTACAAGCCCCCCTTTCATACATTGCCTTGGTATAGCACCCATTACTTATTGTATCACATTCATGGTAATCCTTGGTAAGACTAGTGATATGTTCATTGATTATGCTTCTCTCCTTATTCCTCCTTCTATTCTTCTGTGCACCATTGTCACACACTTACACCACCCTCTAACCTTCTATAAGCTTATGTAGGATTGTTGCGTGCAGGAGACTCTAGGTAGGCACCGTAGCAGCAGAGCATGGAGTAGAGTTGAGCAGTGAGGACTCCAGTGTTGCTGATTTCTCTCTCTTTTCCTTTTATTCTCATGTATGTCCTTTTGTACCTTTTGGATGATTGTAAAGTTCAAATTTTTAGTGGATTTTGTGATGTGTGCCTTTGTTATTCTCAGATGTACTTGCTGTGATCTTGGGTATGCTCGCATTGGAAGTAATTATACTATTATGAAAGTCCTCCTTGTAGGATCCCAGGATCGGAACCTACCTCAGGAGCCGAGAATGGGATACTACGGGGGTTGTTGCAGCCAGAACCTACCATCGGGTTCCTTGTGAGTTCGGTTACCGAGTCTGGGGCATGACAGGAGTTGGTATCAGAGCATAGCAGGTAATTCTGGAATGACTAAGGATGACATCTCAGGTCTGCTAAGAACTTGGGACAAGTAGTGTCCCGAGATCCTTCCTTTCGCTCCGTATTGAGCCTGTAATTGTCTTGATTCCTTGTGTCATCATTATTTTGTAGACGATGCCGCGTGGACGTGGCTCCCATGGTCGTGGCACCCGTGGTTGTGGTGCCCGTGGATGAGGCGCCCGAGTTACCCTTTTTACTCGAGCACATCCTGCTCCCGTTGTTGAGGATCCGATTCATAAGGTCCCGATCTGGCCTGTTCTTCCAGTTGAGCCCATAGCACCCATACCTCCAGTTGCTCAGGTTCCCCCACCCATTCCCCTTACTCAGCCTGCTGTTCCAGTTACTGAGGCTCCTGCTCCTCCGGTCGCACCCGTGCCTCCGCCTGAGGCGAGTGCCGCCCCTACCATTCCGACAGTACCTATAGGAGCCGTGCATTTTCAGCAGTTGATGCAGCTTGTTGCCACCGCATTTCAGACTTGTCAGCCAGCTACCACTGAGGTTTCTAGGCAGTCTGACTTACCGCAAGCTAGTGCGATAGCTCGAGAGTTCCGGCAGCATGATCCCCCGAGGTTCAGTGGTGACCCTGACCCTTCTACCGCCAAGGCTTGGCGCACTGAGGTTGCGAGGATTTTTGACACTATTAAGTGTCCTGCAGGTCAGAGAGTATCCCTTACGACCTATCTTCTTCAGGGTGAGGCCCGTCATTGGTGGTCATCTGTATCTAGGATGGTCGGACCTCAGTTTGTTTGGTCATGGGAGGAGTTCGTGGTCCGTTTCGACCAGAAGTTCTTCCCTGAGCATGTTCAGATCCAGCGGGCGATCGAGTTTGAGACCCTAGTGCAGGGTGATATGACCGTATCTCAGTATGAGGCCCGTTTCTTGGCCTTATCTAGATTTGCTCCTCATCTCACCAGTGATAAGAAGATGAGGGCTTGTCGTTTTGTGGCTGGTTTACGTCCTGCCCTTCGCAGTCGTGTGGTATGGCGTTGTTTGGAGACGTTTGACCAGGTCGTTCATCGGGCACTGGTTTATGAGGAGGACTGGGTTATGACCCAGAGGTCGAGAGATCAGAGTTCCGGTCGAGATCGGAAGAGGAGGGCACCAGCCAGCAGCTCCAGGCAGCTCCGTCAGCAGAGGAGGAGGGGCAGATCAGGATTTCGGCAGCCCATGGTTCAGTTAATAGCTTCTTCATCATCATCAGCACCGCCAGCCGCTTCATCTTCTGGCCCATTTTCTGGTATATGCTTCGGCTGTGGACAGGTAGGGCATCTTAGGCGTGAGTGCCCTCTCCCCATTCAGCAGTAGAGGCCACCGCAGTTGCCTCCTCCTTATCCTCCTCAGCAGCAACAGAGAGCTCAGCTTCCACCCGCCGCTCCTAGGGCTCCTCCTCAGCAGCAGAGGCAGCCAGGCAGATCTCCTCAGCAGCAACAGCAGCAGCAGAGACAGCAGCAGCAAAGACAACAGCAGCCGCAGCACCAGCAGAGGGGATATCCGCATGTCCGGTCCCTGGGTCTAGTATGTATCGTAGCCCAGCAGGCACAGACTTAAGACCCTCAGTCTTCCAGGTTGCTTCCTCTACCAGCTCAGGGCTACTTCTATTCTACACAGCAGGCGTCAGGCCAGGACCCGCAGTCATCGACCGGTGCAGTAGTCGAGGGTATTCTTCTTGTTTCTTCCTGCATTGCTCATGTTTTATTTGATTCTGGTGCCTCCCATTCTTTTGTGGCTGAGCAGTTTTGCCGATTGACCGGTATTCCATCAGAGTCCGTGTCTGAGGCTTTGACCCTTTTGACTCCTATGGGGAAGTTTATGATGTTGACCCTTCGCTGTCCTTCTTGCCCGGTGTTAGTGGACGAGATGTTCCTTCCTGCTGATCTGTTCGTGATGCCGATGTCAGGTTTTGATGTGATTCTGGGTATGGACTGGCTTGCGGAGTATGGTGTCGTCTTAGACTGTGTCGCGCGGACGGTTACGTTTCACATTCCAGGCTTACCAGTGTTCCAGTTCGTTGCTGAGCCCAGAGGAGAGCCGTTATCTAGTTTCTTGGCGTCGGTCATTGAGGATTCTGTGGCAAAGAGTATTGAGCAGTTGCCAGTTGTTTGTGAGTACCCGGATGTGTTTCAGGAGATCCCGGGTTTGCCTCCACGTCGGCAGGTGGAGTTCCAGATTGATTTGGTGCCCGGTACTGCGCCCATCTCGAAGGCCCCCTATCGGATGACACCGTTGGAGTTGAGGGAACTGCACGAGCAGTTGGATGAGCTTCGGGAGTTAGGTTTCATTCGTCCCAGTAGTTTACCTTGGGGAGCCCCGGTATTGTTTGTGAAGAAGAAGGATGGTTCATTGCGACTCTATGTAGATTATCGTGAGCTCAACAGAGTCACTATCAAGAACCAATACCCGCTTCCCCGTATTGATGACTTGTTCGATCAGTTGTAGGGTGCACAGTATTTTTCCAAGATAGACTTGCGTTCTGGTTACCATCAGATTCGGGTCCGAGAGGAGGACATTCCGAAGACGGCTTTCCGGACACGTTAGGTCACTTCGAGTTCCTGGTCATGTCATTTGGACTAACCAACGCGCCCGCTATATTCATGCAGCTGATGAATGAGGTTTTTCGGCCGTTCCTTGATTAGTTCGTGGTGGTATTCATTGATGATATTCTTGTATATTCGAGGACTCGAGAGGACCATGCTGAGCACCTGCGGATTGTGCTTGAGACCCTCCGTGCCCACCAGTTGTATACGAAGCTGGAGAAGTGTGAGTTTTGGCAAGAGGAGATGAAGTTTCTTGGTCACGTGGTGACGAGGGAGGGTGTCGTTGTGGACCCCTCGAAGGTTGATGCAGTGCGTCGGTGGGGCCAGCCCACGAACGCGTCCGAGATTCGCAGCTTCCTTGGTCTAGCGGGATATTACCGGCGATTTACCGAGAGTTTCTCCCGTATTGTAGCACCACTGACCCGGTTGACGCGGAAGGGCGTCGAGTTCGTCTGGAGTGACGCTTGCGAGAAGGCATTTACAGAGTTGAAAGACCGCCTCACGTCCGCTCTTGTTCTCACTATTCCTAATGGGAGTGAGGGTTTTGTTGTTTTTACTGATGCCTCCAGAGTTGGCTTGGGTGCTGTACTGATACAGCATGGGAAGCCAGTGGCGTATGCCTCGCGCCAGCTCAAGGTTCATGAGCTGAACTACCCCACTCATGATTTGGAGCTCGCAGCAGTTGTCTTCGCACTGAAGGTGTGGAGGCATTATCTTTATGGGGCTAGGTTCGAGCTCTTCTCGGATCATAAGAGCTTGAAGTATCTATTTTCGCAGTCCGAGTTGAACCTGCGACAGAGGCGATGGATGGAGTTACTGAAGGACTATGATTTTGACCTTCAGTACCACCCAGGCAAGGCAAATGTAGTGGCGGACGCGCTCAACTTCCAGCCACGAGGCCTGGTGGCACAGATGATGGTGCGTGAGTGGCAGATGCTTGAGGATGTATCAGAGTTTGACTTTGAGTTCAGTCTGCAGTCTTCCATTGTTCAACTTTTGAGCTTGTCGATTCAACCCTCCTTAGTGGCCAGGGTGATCGAGGCTCAACAGACGGACGAGTCACTTCAGGAGTACCGAGCAGAGGCCGCATCCGTGGAGCAGTCAGACTGGTAGATTGGTTCCGGTGGTGGATTACGCTTCAGAGGCCGATTGTGTGTCCCGAACATTCCAGAGTTGCGTCGGGATCTGATGACCGAGGCACACCGATCGAGACTTACTATCCACCCGGGCTCCACGAAGATGTATCGTGATATGAGGAGGCAGTACTTTTGGCAAGGGATGAAGCGCCAGATTACGAGTTTTGTGGCCGAGTGTGACACATGCCAACGTGTCAAGGCCGATCATCAGAGACCCCTTGGTCCCTTGCAGCCGTTCAGTGTTCCAGAGTGAAAGTGGGAGCATATATCGATGGACTTCATCGCAAGTTTGCCGAGGACTTAGCGCGGTCACGATACCATCTGGGTTATTGTTAATCGTCTGACGAAGTCGGCTCATTTCATTCCAGTACGTGCTTCCTGGTCTATGGACCAGCTAGCGAAGATATTCATTGAGGAGATAGTGAGACTGCACGACATCCCAGTTTCGATCGTTTCAGACCGAGACTCCAGATTTACGTCTCAGTTTTGAAGGAGTTTTCAACAGGCATTGGGGGTCACTTTGCATCTCAGCACCGCTTATCATCCACAGACAGATGGGCAGACCAAAAGGGTCAACCAGATCCTTGAGGATATGCTCAGGGCTTGTGTGATCGACTTTGCGGGCAGTTGGGATGATCATATGCGCCTCGCCTAGTTCGCGTACAACAACAGCTATCAGGCAACTATTGGAATGACTCCTTTTGAGGCACTTTATGGCAGACCGTGCAGATCTCCTAGTTGTTGGACCAAGGTTGGAGAGCATCGTCTCTTAGGTCCCGAGCTTGTGCTGCAGACGTCAGAGGTTATTGATGTTATCAGGAAGAGGATGCATACAACCTAGAGCCGGCAGAAGAGCTTTGCTGATCGTCGGCGTCGACCCCTCGAGTTTGCAGTCGGGGACATGGTGTATCTCAAGGTCTCGCCTATGAAGGGCGTGGTTTGCTTTGATGTGAAGGGCAAGCTTGCCCTGAGATTCATTGGACCTTTTGAGATTACCAAGCTCGTGGCGCTGTGGCCTATAGGCTTGCCTTACCTCCTGAGTTGTCTGCAATCCACGACGTGTTTCATGTTTCTATGTTATGGAGATGTGGGTCAGACACTATTCCTGTGATTGATTGGCAGCCACTTGAGGTCCGTGAGGATGCTTCCTATATTGAGCAGCCGATTCGTATCCTTGATCGGAAGGAGCAGGTCCTCAGGACCAAGGTCATTCCCTTGGTGAATGTGCAATGGGGTCATCATTCAGAGGTCAAGGCGTCTTGGGAACGCAAGGCCGAGATTAGAGAACGTTATCCCCATTTCTTTGATGATTGATTGATATATGATTGTTTGTATTGCCTTCCTTATATGATGATTGCTATATGATGGTGGTGTTTTATCTTTTATTTTGTCTAAGATTGTTTAATTTCAAGGACGAAATTTCTTTGTTGGTGAGGACGGTTGTGAGACCCGACCCGAGTTCGCATGTGTGCATGTGTGTATGTGAGTATGCATTCCGTCTATCTTGATCCCGCGGTCCTACCGGTCAAATCTCGGCGACCCGTGACCCTTGGATAGTGTTCGCGGTCATCCGTGAGCCCAGTCATGAAAACCCGACTCGGATCGAGTTGAGACCTATACCATTGTGACCGCATTATCGCCGCAGTTCCAACGGCGTGTCTTGTGCATCCATCCGATGTGTAGATCGTAAGTTGGGTGCATTTCATTTTCTAAGCCCTTGATCATGATCATGCGGCCCACCTAGGGGTAGTGTGCATGGATTTCTAGGTAGGTCCCATCTCTTGGAACTATTTCCAACACACACTACACTATTTTCAACACACACTACCTAGGCCCTATCCCTACACCACCCATCTCTAAAACACCAGCCACTAACCTAAAAAGTCTACTAACCCTACAACATTGTTTCTAACTCTCTATTACCATGATTTCTCTTCTCTATCCTAGGTAAGAAACTCATGATTACTTAGCTTAAAAGAGATTTTTCTCTCTTTCCCTCTCATTTCTCTCTCTCTTCTCTTCTTCCCTAGTAACATTCCTCCAAAAAAATTCTAAATTCTCCAGCCCCTTCTTCTCCTTTTTCCTCTTAATCCATCCATTAAAAACCCATCTCATCCATCTATCTTGGTTCCTTGGAGCATTTGGAGCTTGGTGATCCAAGTTTTGGTGAAGATATTTAGGTGGGTGCTTCTTTATTCCATGCAATATCTCTTCCATAGTGTAGATCTTCTTCTTCTTTCATTCGGAAAGTATAGGACCCACCAATCAATGGTGGAGATCCTACACAATTCCTTGAATGTGGCCAAATGGTCCATCTTATGCATGCATGTCCCATGCATGGGGTTTCCTCTTGATTGACCCCATCATGGAGGGTGTTGGGGACAAAAGATACGGAGTTCGGAAACTCGGACTCTATGCCTCGGTCGCCATTGGATGTGTCGGATCCGAGGCATGGTTTACTGAACCGAGACAGGAGTTGAGCCGGCTCGGACTGCACATCAGCAATCCGGGCATGCATCGGGCCGATCTTCTTATCGGATCGGCCAGCGCAAGATAAAGCCTCATCCCGAATATCTTAGGACAAGATCCCCGACCCCGAAGCTCACGGGATCGGACGAAGACTGGGGATAGGCACGATCCCGTCTCCGTGAAACCAGGAGAGGATCCCGCACACGATATCAGGAGAAGAATCCTCGTACAAATAAATGCTCCAGCAGCTATAAAAGAAGGACCTCCCTCGTCTGGTAGGGAAAGGAAAAAATTCTATCCAAAAACCCCTCAGTACGCTTAGACCCAGAATCCAGGCCTGACTTTGGCATCGGAGGGTCCCCTGCTTAAGCCAGGGTCTCCTTTGTCCTCTTTTTTTGCAGGTACACGAAGGTCTGAGAGGACGAACCAGATAACCTCATCAACAGTTTGGCGTCGTCTGTGGGAACCGTACAAAGAAGCCATCTCATACTTCTATATTGAGTTCCATGGTGATGACTAGAAGAACGGTCCCAGAAGAAGATTTGAATGAGATTGCGATTACGGGGCCAGTGGGTCCAGTCGCGGTCCCCACAGCCCAGAACCCACCTAACAACACCCAACGAGGAGCGACCAGAACAAGCAACAATCAGCGGGGTCGCGACGATGGGCGGTTGGACAAGGAGGTTCAAGAAATCCGGTCTGATATGAACATGATGAAGTAGATGCTGGAACGAATGTATCAGCAGCAAATGCAGCCACTCCCGCATCCTCAAAGGGAGACAGCGCACGTACCGGCTGCGGCGGTTGATCCTCAACCTTCCGCGCCGCAGTCTTTGCGGCCGAGCCAACCCCAAGGCGAGTCAGAACCATCTCCAGCGCAGTCGGCCAACGCTTCCCTGCCCCCGACCGATCTTCGACACGAGATAGAGCGAAGAAGGCGCAACCGCCCTTCCATGGAAGGCACGGCCGAGAGCAGTGAACCTTGGAAAGCCGATATTCAAAATTTTAAAAGAGAAGTACGGGAAGAAATGGCGAAAGAGATGGCAGACATAAAGCATGGCCGGAATATGTACTCGGCCAGATCCGAAGCAAAGGCGTCCCCCTTTGTGGACTCGGTAATGGAGGCTCGGTTGCCCGAGAGGTTTCGCTTACCTCAAATCACTCCTTTCACCGGCAAGACCGACCCGACGGAGCATATCGAATGCTTCAGAACCTATATGGAGCTCCACGATGCCTCGGATGCGGTAATGTGTCGGGCCTTTTCTCTTACATTGACCGATGTAGCTCGACTGTGGTTCAAACAGTTGAAACCAAAGTCCATCAGCTCATTCATTGAGCTGAGCTACGCCTTCCTCACAAACTTCATCGGCGGAAAAAAGAAATTGAAGTCCCCTGCACATCTGAACAACATAGTTCAAAAGCAGGGAGAGCTATTAAAAGATTATATCAAGCGTTTCAATTTCGAATCCCTCCAGGTTCGAAAACATTCAGAAGAAACGGCTCTCAATGCGCTCATGCAAGGAGTTAGAGATAAGCCATTCCTGGCATCTCTAGACAAAACTCCGCCTGATACTCTGGCAGAATTTATGGCACGGTCAGATAAGTATGCAAACGCCGAAGAAACGCGAATTCTGCGTGAAACCAAAACTTTAGTCAAAGAGTCGGCCAAAAAGGAAGCCGACTCGGCCGGAGGAAGGAAACGCAAGGATGATCAAGCGCATGATGAGCGAAGGTCAGGCAAACGGCCAGATCAAAGATTTTCTGTATATACCCCCCTGAACAAGACTCAGGAACAGGTATTGATGGAAATCAAAAGCAAAGGCTTTGTCAACTGGCCCAGTAAGCTCAGGAGTAATCCTAATCGGCGGGACAAGGATAAATACTGCCATTATCACCGTGATCACGGGCATAACACAAGTGATTGCCGACACCTAAAGGAAGAGATCGAACGACTCATAAGGGACGGCCGACTCAAAGAGCATGTGGTTAAAGCTGGGGTAGCTGAGGGATGTCTGACCGAGAGTCAGCCTATGGAAGAAATTCGGACAATTATCGGCGGCCCGCGAGGTGGAGGCGACTCAAACAATGCTCGAAGGAATCACGCGAGGAAGCTCAGTCAGCCTAAGTCCGAGCTTATGATTATAGATCGACCACCAAAGGAGAAGAAAAGAGAAAGATATTGCATCTCGTTTACAGAGGAAGATGCCCGAGGTATCTATCACCCCCACGATGACGCATTGATTGTCACCCTGACTATCGCCAACCGAAAAGTGTTCCGAATACTCGTCGATACGGGATCATCTGCAGACGTGTTATTTACACAGGCGTTCGACAAAATGGGGATCGAACGATCCATGCTACGCCCAGTTCGGACCCCGTTGATCGGTTTTTCCGGAGGACAGGTACTGCCCGAAGGGATTGTCTCGTTACCACTCACTGCTGGTAGTGCCCCACATCAGACGACGATGATGGTTGATTTCTTGGTCGTCGATCAACCCTCAGTATACAACGCAATACTTGGCCGACCTTCATTGAGCCTCCTCCAAGCCGTGGTATCCACATACCATCTTTCACTGAAATTCTCGACTGAGTCGGGAGTAGGAATTGTCAAAGGAGACCAGCAAGATGCGAGGCGTTGTTACATGATAGCTGTAAAGGGAACCGCCGACAAAGGTCCGATCAACATATCAACGATCGAATCATTGGACCCTCGGGGCGAGAATTATGAACGAGGGCAGCCGGTCGAAGATCTTATCTCAGTCCCGTTGGTCGAGACAGATGAATTCAAGACGGTACGAATTGGCTCGTCTTTACAGCCCCCCTTGAAAGAAAAGTTGATAGCCCTGCTCCGTAGGTACGCCGACGTATTTGCCTGGTGTCATGAAGATATGCCCTGGATCGACCCCTCTGTGATGACTCACCAACTCAACATCGATCCATCATATCGACCGATCCGACAGAAGCGACGACCTCTCGGCCCTGAACGATACGCCATCATTGAAGAAGCAGTCAACAAACTCCTCCAGGCTAATTTCATAGAAGAAATACACTATCCAGAATGGGTCGCGAATGTCGTGCTTGTAAAGAAATCCAGTGGGAAGTGGCGAGTCTGTATTGATTATACTGACTTAAATAAAGCCTGCCCGAAGGACAGCTTTCCGCTTCCGAGGATAGACCAGCTAGTAGATAGTACCGCCGGGCATGAGCTCCTTAGCTTCATGGATGCATATTCAGGGTATAATCAAATTGTAATGCATCAAACAGACAAATCAAAAACCACCTTTATCACCGACAAAGGCCTTTATTGTTACCGAGTGATGCCCTTTGGTCTGAAGAATGCCGGTGCAACTTATCAAAGATTAGTTAACAAAATCTTTGCTCGGCTCATAGGCCGAACCATGGAAGTATACATTGACGACATGCTCGTCAAAAGTATACACGCGACAGATCATGTGAAAGATTTGGAAGAAATGTTCCTCATCCTACGGAAGTTTCGGATGAAGCTGAATCCGAGTAAATGCGCTTTTGGGGTGGGCTCTGGAAAGTTCCTCGGTTTCTTGGTTAGTTAGCGAGGAATAGAAGCAAACCCTAAGAAGATAAAGGCTTTGATTGATATGGAATCCCCTAAAACCATTAAGGACATCCAAAGGTTGACTGGACGAGTCGCAGCACTTAATCGGTTCCTGTCCAAAGCCACGGATAAATGTCTCCCTTTCTTCAAACAGTTGAAAGGAAGACAAACAATGGGTTGGACGGAAGAATGTGAAGCGGCATTCCAACAATTTAAATCATATCTCGGTTCTCCACCTCTCTTATCAAAACCCGAACTAGGGGACTCTTTGCTCCTTTACCTAGCAGTATCCGAGGCAGCGGTTAGCTCGGCATTGATACGAGAATCTGAAGGAAAGCAACTGCCGGTTTATTACGTCAGCAAAGCGTTATTGCCAGCAGAAACGAGATACCCAAGCTTGGAAAAAGTGGCCTTGGCTTTAATAACTTCTTCCTGCCGACTCAGGCCGTATTTCCATGCCCATACCATCGTCGTGGTGACCGATCTTCCGCTTCGCCAGGTATTGCAGAAACCAGAAGCGTCCGGCCGACTCACAAAGTGGGCTATCGAACTGAGTGAGTTTGACATTCAATACAAACCGAAGGTAGCAATCAAAGGGCAAGCCGTAGCTGATTTTATTGTCGAGGGAACACCACCAACCGAACTCCCGGTCAACGCTATGCCAAAGGATGTTGCAGTTCCAACAACAACCTCTCCGCCGGACCAGCCCTCCCCTATTCCCTGGAAACTGTTTGTCGACGGTTCTTCCAACTCGAAGGCAAGTGGGGCTGGGATTGTGCTGGAAACCCCCGATCATACCTATATGCAGTATGCCTTACGACTTGGATTCCAGTCGTCGAACAACACAGCGGAATATGAAGCGTTGTTACTCGGCCTCCGACTCGCCGCTAGCATGGGAGTCACGCACCTAAGTGTTTTCAGCGATTCTCAGTTGGTTGTTAATCAAATTACCGGTGCATACCAGACACGGAAAGACCAATTAAGAGCATACATGGAGAAAGAGAAAGAACTTATCAATGGATTTCGACTTTGTCGTGTCACTCGGATCCCTCGTACAAAAAAACGGCAAAGCCGATTTATTAGCAAAGCTCGCCTCCGCCGATGAAGATGATATACCCAGGTCCGTCCCTGTCGAATACGTCGATAAGCCAAGTATAAATGAACCAATTAGCGGGGCCATCAATACGATCGACTCGGAACCTTCCTGGATCGATCCAATCCGCCAATACCTTGACAAGGGAAAGCTGCCTGAAGATCGTGCTGAGGCTCGACGAGTTAAGATCCGAGCCTCCCGTTACACCATACTCAACGGAACCCTCTATAAGAAAGGTTACTATGCTCCGTTGCTGCGGTGCCTCAAACCCAGTGAGGCGAACTATGTATTACGTGAAATCCATGAAGGAATCTGCGGAAACCACTCTGGAGGGCGATCTCTTGCCTACAAGGTCCTACGACAGGGATATTACTGGCCCACTATTCAACACGACGCTCGCAAGCTCATCCAAAAATGCGACAAATGTCAACGGTTCGCGGCAATTCTGAGGCAAGCCCCCGAGGCACTGACGCCGATGACTGGTCCCTGGCCCTTCGCACAGTGGGGTGTCGACATCGTAGGTCCACTCCCCATGAGAAAAGGTCAGACGAAGTTTACCGTGGTAGCAGTGGATTATTTCACGAAGTGGGCCGAGGCAGAGCCATTAGCTAAAATAACCGAACAGAAGATCACCGAGTTCGTATGGAAAAACATTATCTGCCGATTCGGAGTACCCCGTACCGTTATTACAGACAATGGAAGGCAATTTGATAATA
Organism: Magnolia sinica; assembly: GCF_029962835.1. NCBI lineage: Eukaryota > Viridiplantae > Streptophyta > Magnoliopsida > Magnoliales > Magnoliaceae > Magnolia > Magnolia sinica. The sequence goes on along the minus strand of NC_080574.1, from coordinate 110,077,676 downwards.
GGAGCTTTCGCGAGATGTGCGACAACCTCGGAATCAGAAACGTTTACTCTTCACTGCATCATCCTCAAAATAACGGACAAGTTGAGGCGGTTAACAAGATTATCAAGCAACATCTTCGGACCAAGCTTGACCGCGCCAAAGGAGCATGGGCCGAAGAGCTCCAGAAAATTCTTTGGGCTTACCGAACTACAGCTCGAACCGCCACAGGAGAAACCCCCTTTTCGCTCACATACGGCTCGGAAGCCGTCACTCCCGTGGAAATCGGATTACCTTCGGCTCGAATCACTTCGTTCAATGCGGAAGAAAATGAAGAACTCCTTGTACTCGGGCTTGACCTTCTGGACGAACAAAGGGAAGTGGCGCGGCTGCGCACGGAGGCACGGCAACGACAAGTGGCTCGGTTCTACAATACCCAAGTTAAGATCAGGAGGTTTCGAATGAGAGATATGGTTCTCCGAAAAGTATTTTCCAATACCAAGGAATTAGGATCGGGTACGTTGGGGCCCAATTGGGAAGGACCCTATATCATCTCGGGCACCATCCGACCGGGAATGTATCGGCTAGAAGATCTAAACGGACAATCATTGCCTCATCCTTGAAACGCTGAGCACCTCAAGATTTACTATCCTTAGTACTCAATGTTTAAAAACTCTGAACTAAGAAAGATTGAAGTCGAGTCAAATGAATAAAACTGAACGTTTCCTTTCATTCATTAATCGCATGCATGCGAATACAACATGTGAGTACATCGATAAAAACAAAAAATACAAGGGGCCCTGTCTACTGTCCTCCGGTAGGAGCTGCACCCGAAGCGTTCTCGCATATACCGGCCTCATCCCCGGCAGTGACTTCAGCAGCGACGTCTGGATTCTCGGATTCTGAGGCTCCTCCTCCCTCGATTTCTGAGAGATCAAGGTCAGGAAAAGATTTCTTTATATCGTTGACGCATTCCAAATATCCGCTTTGGAACAAGCGGTCCCTCTCATCCTCGAACTCCGCTGACTCAAGGAAAGCTTGGACGGCTTGGTCCCTAGCCTTCTCAGCCTCCCGAGTCTTCTCGTTGGCCTGCTGAATGTGCTCCGCCGCCTCAAGCTTAGCCCGAGCCAAGTCATCTGCACAAGAAGCATGGGCTGCGAGAACTCGTCGGTTCTCTTCTTCAGCTCTGGCAAGGAGAGCCGACACCCGAGCGACCTCAGCCTGTGCTTCATTAAGGGCTCCCTTAGACAAAGCCACCTCTGCTTTCGCGTCTTCGGCAGCTTTCCGGGCAAGGGCCGCCTCACCTATCAGAACGCCGACCCGAGTTTCGGCTTCCTCGCGTCGCCCTTCGGCCTCCGACAGAAGAGCCTGCAGCCGATGAGTCGAAGATAACTCCTTGCTGGCCTTAATCAAGCAGGGAGCAAGTTCAAAAAGCACCCTTGCTGCATGGCCGACGGTTTGCCATGAGGGGGCGTTGTAGAGGCTGATGAACTCTTTTTCGCCCCCATGGGCTAAGGCCCAGGGAACCATCCCCGACACCACCTTCTGCAGGACGGACGGCCCTTCTTGATGCGTTTCCTCCCCTCTGGAGGATGCAGTCCTCGTCTCTTCTTCCCCTCTGGAAGACGCAGCCTTAGCCTCTTCTTCCTGTCTCGGAACATCCGTCGCAACGTGCCCCGAGTCGGGTGCCGCCTGAGGTTCCGAGGCTACGGCCGCCGTCGCTTCCACCCTTTCTTCCGGGTCAGAAATTACGATGACAGAAGGGGCGGAAGAACTCGCAGGCTCCTTCTCCTTCCACACCACTCTTTGCCTCTTCGGCGGCCGAGGCTCCGACAGAAGAACTGATCGCGGAGGAGCCTTTAACTTCGTAACCGCCCTAAGAGGAGGACGAGCTCCAGTCATTTCCGAGGGAGCCGGTTCGGGAGCAATCCTGAGATTGGGTCGAGCTTCGGGCAAATCTAAAAATAATTTAAAAAAAAAAAAAAAAAACGAAGTAAGTCAGGGAAAATTCAGAAGATGCATGAAGATACATTTTCAATTACCTGTGACGGCCGAGTCTAGACCTGCGAGATGAAGACGCTCCGGCTGTAAAAGCACCTTCCAGGACCTATCTGCTGGATCCAACGCCCTCAACTCTTTGATCCGAGCTGAAGCACTGGAGCCGAGCTTTGGCCGCTTCTTCGGAATATCTGCCAGACACAAGCCCGTCAGACTCAGAATATTACGAAAATAAAAAAGGGCAAGGGAGAAGACCCAAGTCACCTGCTCTCTGGAACGCCCGAGGAACACGAGCCTCGCAGGACCCGGACTCAGCCGTCTCCCAGCGACCACAGGCCCAAAACCAACGTTCTCTCCAATGTTTGTTGGAAGTGGGAGGGTCAGTTATCAGGGAGCCGCCTCCACCCCACCAAGCAGCGAAGACATAAAAGCCGGGGTAGTTCGGGTTCATGCACACTTGGCACAAGCGACTGTTAGCAATGGCTGTTCCATCTCGGCCCACAACACTGCACACCCGAATAAGTTCCTCCACCCCTTCGGAACTATTTGCCCCGGGGCAATCTGAATCCGAGATAAAACTCCCCGGACAATGGCCTGAAGGGGCAGACGCAAGCCGCATTGCATTGAGACTTGGTAGATCGCGACCGCCCCAGCAGGAGGATGATCCGGCAAGTCATTCGGATGGGGGAGATAAGTGATAACCGATTCGGGGATGTGATACCCGATTCGGATTTTGTCTAAATCCGCCTCAGTCAAAACTGAAGGAACCGGGCCGCTTAGATCATCCCCCGATCCTTTTCCTTCAGACTCGGCGTGTGCCGACTCATCAACAGGAACCGACCCAGAGGTTCCCTCGGCAATCAACATCTCTTCTTCTTCCTCTTCTTCTTCCTCCATGCCCCTTGGAAAATTAGGCCTTCCCGGGCGGGTCAATAAAGACGACCCACCACGAGAAGGGTCAACGGAAGCAGGGCGCTCCGCCGAAGCTTCAGTAACCCTCTCAGAAAGAAAAGCAGCGTTCGCATCAACTGCTATCTCTGTCAGTAAGGAAGGCAATTTCGCAACATTCCAAAAACGTTGCGCTTCGCCTTCATCTCCGGACACTCCCTCCTGGGGACTTCGAGGACCTCTAGCCGCCATTATCGCTAAATAAAGAGGAAGGAGAGACTCACCAGAGGAAGAAAGGAAAACGGAAATGGCGAAAGGAGGCGTTGGCAGTTAAGAGAGAGGAAAGGAAGAAGACGCAAGACCGAAAAAGCTCCAAAGGAAAAGCAAAGCGGGAATGGCAGTAGAAGTTCAAAATGCGGGACCCCCACCATTTAATAAGATTGCCAGGTAGCAGAAGCAATTAATGGGGAAATGATTCGACGCCTGCATCGACTCCCCCACTCGACACGTGGCACATGTCTAACTGACGACAATAATGCCCTTGCTGCATGTCCAACCCTCATTGGCGGGGTGAGCGATTTGACGGCTGACGGCGCATGCGATGTTAGAAACTGAACCGTCTCCCGTCAAAGGCGACACAGAACGCATTAAATGACTACTTGTTGTCTCGGACTGAGCTATGAACCGACTCAAAACTCGCTACTCCTAAGTGTCATATGAAACACACGGAGTAAGGGGGCTTACTGTTGGGGACAAAAGACACGGAGTTCGGAAACTCGGACTCTATGCCTCGGTCGCCATTGGATGTGTCGGATCCGAGGCATGGTTTATTGAACCGAGATAGGAGTTGAGCCGGCTCGGACTGCACATCAGCAATCCGGGCATGCCTCGGGCCGATCTTCTCATCGGATCGGCCAGCGCAAGATAAAGCCTCATCCCGAATATCCTGGGATAAGATCCCCGACCCCGAAGCTCACGGGATCGGACGAAGACTGGGGATAGGCACGATCCCGTCTCCGTGAAACCAGGAGAGGATCCCGCACACGATATCAGGAGAAGAATCCTCGTACAAATAAATGCTCCAGCAGCTATAAAAGAAGGACCTCCCTCGTCTGGTAGGGAAAGGAAAAAATTCTATCCAAAAACTCCTCAGTACGCTTAGACCCAGAATCCAGGCCTGACTTTGGCATCGGAGGGTCCCCTGCTTAAGCCAGGGTCTCCTTTGTCCTCTTTTTTTGCAGGTACACGAAGGTCTGAGAGGACGAACCAGATAACCTCATCAACAGAGGGTTCTCCACATTCCATAACTTGATGGGTCATCTAGACCCTTGCATCATGGTTGAGATGGTATTTCATCCATTCATCTCAAGTGTAGGTTATGCATGGTGAAGATCCATGGTGAAATATAGATGGAAATGCAATGTATGGGTGTGATTGTGTTGGGGAAGGCTCAATAGTGATGGAGCCTTCTCCCAATGGCCGAAATATTTTTATTTCTCTTATTATACCTTTCCTATGATTGCTGATATGTGTGTGGTCCACTTGGTGGGCCTGGACAGTCCAGAAAAGTCCAGCTAGGGTGGGACATCCATACTCACCTACACTATGGTTGGGTGTCCCATTTACTGACCTTTATTGATGCATGAAAGTGTGGTAACCTTGGGATTTGTTTTGGACATTTGTGGGGCCCACTAGGGAGGGCCATAGTACCTAGTTCTTGGAGTATTCCCCTTTTTATTTTGCTTATATAATTAATTTTACCCAAGTACATGTTGCTCTTCAGAATTTTCTAGACAGTTTCTGGTTGATTTTGGACCAGATTTTGGGACTGTTTGGGGGACTATTCATAACCACCAAATATAATTTTTTAAAAGGTGGGGATCTCATCTTGATGTCTTCCAAATTTCAGCCCAATCTGACATTCATAGGGGTCCCAAAGGTGTGGTCCAAGTGAGGTGGACAGTCTGGATTTTCTGCACTGTTCCAGCAGCAATCCACCCTGGACAGGTTAGAATTCCAAAATTTATTAAAATAGTTTTGGGTGTGAAAAAATTATAAAAATTTACAAAAATGTGGACCACCCATGCTATGACCCACGTACAAAATTTTGAGGCCAATGGACACCTGTACACACCATAGTGATGGCTGGACCGGCCCATTATAACATGGCATCCAGATCAGTCCGATTTTCAGGACAGATGGATTTCTTTAAATGAATTAAAATATTTACAGATGTCAAAAAATTTTGAAATTTTGTGGGGGTGTGTCCCACCTATGGTAGTGTCACTCTGTAAAATTTCAGCTCCAACGGACCTCATTTGGGCATCCAAAAGAATGGGCAAAGATAGTTGGACTGCCAGATTTTCTGCTGTACAGTCCAGCAATATGCCTTAATAAAACCATAATTCAAAAATATTTCCACTGATGGTGGGACACCTTTTTGGGTTACCTCTCATTGTATGCATGATGAGGGACCTTGGCCCTCAATTTTCAGAGTTTTAGAGACCCTGGACCCACTCCAATGGAGTGCCCAAATTTAAGACAGCAACATGTTATAATTATGCTTGGCCTTTAGGCTGAAATTTTGAGGAGTGAGGCCCACCACATTGTGAAGATCTTAGAGGGAATAATTTATACCTTTGGTTCCTTAAATGCTGGGCTTAATAAATGTACTTTTGAGGCCCACCTCAGTTGTATTTTAATTTGGGTCCGTGAATGTAGCTAGTTGTTGAACTCTTTAGGCCCAATTGGGCTGGGACTTTTCAGATAGGCCCATTGAACTCATGGGCCATTTTTACCATAATATTGTGTTGGGTTAGTGGGCCGGATTACACAAGTAGATGGGCCCTTGGTTGCCCACCAAATCAACTTTAATACTTGGGCCGGGTTGTAGGCCCAACTTACTTGACTAAGAGCATGACATTTGCCCATGTGGTTTGAGCAATGGGTTGCCCACTAGGCCACCACAATATATGGGATTAGTGGCCTTTATGTTGGGCCCTAACCTTTCCTCTATGGGCCCATAGTGGTATATATGGGTTGGGCTATGTGTGTTTCCCTTAGACCCATGTTGTAGATAGGCCTTAGGCCGCCTTTCTGAAGCCCAACATGATATTTGTGATATGATTATGGCTGCCCGTTTCTTATTTCCGATGTTGCGTGGGCCTTAGGCCTTGATCCATGATCAATTAGAGATGGGTTACCTCTTGGGGACCAATTGTGGTTGGATGTCCACATTGGTAGCCTTAAGGTAGGCCCACGGGCTTTTATGGGTGGTTAAAGGTCCACTATAGACCCTTCCTAGGCCCGTTTTATCTATTTAGGCCATTATTCTCCTTAGTCTCGTGGGCTACCCCAGGTGTATGGGCCCCTACTAGAGGTTGTATTCCTTATGAGGAATTGGTTAAGTACCTAGACCCTTCATGGTTAGGTAGAGAGTTCATCTTCACCTCATCGACACCCATATTCATCTTTATGGCCCACTCTCATACGCATCATATGCATGATTGGTTGAGGTATGATTGGCCATGGCTGTGTCATTGTGTAGGACATGTTGCTATCTCCTCAAGGGATGGATACTTGGAATTGATGCATGTGTGATTGTGTGATTTATGCATCTGACATTGCATATCTTGTGGATATCCGCCCTTACTTCATCAGGGCCTTGCCTCCACAGGGGTAATCGTGGATGGTCGTATGTGTGGACACCAAAAATATTAGTTGAGCATACCGGGTGCATAGGATGCCCATGGGTGAAATTCTCAAAACTTCCGTGGTACCAAGGATCTGCTCCAACGCCGTGACCAGGTGGAATACATGAGGGCACGAGGGCCTTATACCGTTAGGCCGCGACTCCCACTGTCGTGTAGTCGGTTGGATAGGGGTGTGGCCTTACCTGCCTGGTGTGAGGAGTCATTGCTAGGCTAAGTCTGACCAGCTCGTAAATGGGTCCGCTACCTTTAGGCCTTGTTGGTGATTGGTTGTCCACAGGCGGGTAGTGAGGTCTCTTATGCTTCTTTGACTGTGCGGGGTCTGTAGAGCGGCAGTCATTCAGCAGTGTAATGGACCCCGGTGATTTTCTTATGATTGAAAATGTACTTGACTTATGGTTTAGATATGAGTACTGACATTACTTGCATCGTATTAGCATTGGCTGTACAAGCCCCCCTTTCATACATTGCCTTGGTATGACACCCATTACTTATTGTATCACATTCATGGTAAGCCTTGGTAAGACTAGTGATATGTTCATTGATTATGCTTATCTCCTTATACCTCCTTCTATTCTTCTGTGCACCATTGTCACACACTTGCACAACCCTCTAAGCTTCTATAAGCTTATGCAGGATTGATGCGTGCAAGAGACTCTAGGTAGGCGCCGTAGCAGCAGAGCGTGGAGTAGAGTTGAGCAGTGAGGACTCCAGTGTTACTGGTTTCTCTCTCTTTTCCTTTTATTCTCATGTATGTCCTTTTGTACCTTTTGGATGATTGTAAAGTTCAAATTTTTAGTGGATTTTATGATGTGTGCCTTTGTTATTCTCATATGTACTTGCTGTGATCTTGGGTATGCTCGCATTGGAAGTGATTATACTATTATGAAAATCCTCCTTGTAGGATCCCAGGATCGGAACCTACCTCAGGATCCGAGAATGGGGTACGGAGGCTGTTGCGGCCAGATCCGGCCATCGGGTTCCTTGTGAGTTCGGTTACCGAGTCTGGGGCATGACATTATGATTGAATTTTAGAATGTTAGTTTACTTCTCCGATTCTTTGCCACTTTTATGATGTGGGCATGATAGAATTTCTTGACTTAATTCTCTTTCTCTCTCTCTCTCTATCTCTCTCCCCTTTTATTCACCTTTTATAGTCGTGTGGGCATGCTCGAATTTATGGACTTCGGATCATTTTCATGTTGTTTTACCATTTTATTGATACGGTTATGATTCCAATCCAATATCTGCTCTTTTTCTTTTTTCCATTTTATGTATGTGTGATTGAAATTTATGATTCCAATACAGTTGTCTATTCTATTTCCATTTGTATTGTGTATATTATTTTTGGAGTTGGAAGGTTGAAAAGCATAATCTGCATATTCATTTCATGTCTACCCCAAATCTGCAGTTTGTACAAAATGAGATTTTTTTCACTTATCTTGAGTAACGTCTAAAATTTTATAGTTGTTAGATTTGTTGGTAGATGGTTATATGTTGATGAAAGGATTTAATTTTATGGCAGGATGATTATGCGGCGCTCAGTGACGATGAATATGAGGAGAAGATGAAGAAAGAAACTATATTGTTTTTCTTTATAGAAACGTAAGTTAGAGTCTTTTTTAGATTGCTTTAAACTCCTGTTTCTCTCATTTTTTATTTATATATCTATTTTTAAAATTTAGATATACCGACTTAAAATTCAGATACGAGACCATTATTATAATTTTTATCAGGGAATTTACTGGTAAGAAATACCATTATTATAATAAATTTTTTTTTTAAAAGGAAGTCGTTACGGCTATTAACCGTAGTGTATTATCGAGAAACCGTAGTTGTAGCTAACTAGAACCTATTGCTATGGCTCCCGTTTGACTTTTAGCTACAAATATAATCTGTAGCTATATGGATTTTTAATCGCGGATAGTATAGCTATGGATTTAATCCGTATCTATTGGTTTTATGGCTACAGATTAAATCCGTAGCCATAGGTTTGAGACTATAGCTACAGTACCAATTGCTACGGACATGCTACGGACGATAACCGTAGCCATAGACTTTTAGCTACGGCTTTTATCCATAGCCTTTTCCCCTTTTTTCTGGTAGTGGTGTTACGATATGCAATGGCAACATGTAAAATCATTGCAAATAAGCTATATTTAGCGATGATTTATTAAGTCATCGCAAATAATTATTATTTGCAACAAAATTGGCGACAAGGCAAAAATTTTTTTATGACAAATTTGGGTTTGTTAACGACGACGAGGACTCGTCACAAAACATTTTTATTAGTCATGAGTCTCATATTTAGTGACGTTTTATAATATGCAATGGTGCCGTGTCAACTTGTCACAAATAAGCTTTATTTAGCAGCAATGTATTAAGTTGTCGCAAATAATTATTATTTGCAACAAAATTGGAGATAAGCAGCACTCGCGGTAAAAAACTTTTTGTGATAAATTTGGGTTTGTTAGCGACGACGAAGACTCGTCGAAACACGTCTTATTCGCGACGAGTCTCATTTTTAGTGACGTTTTTTGATATGCAATAATGATGTGTAAACTCATTGTAAATAAGCTTTATTTAGCAACGATGTATTAAGTCGTCACAAATAATAATTATTTGCAACAAAATTGGCGACAAGCAACACTCGCCGTAAAAACCTTTTTGTGACAAATTTAGTTTTGTTAGCGACGACGATGACTCATCGCAACACATCCTTATTCGCGATGAGTCTCATATTTATCGACATTTTACGATATGCAATGGCGACGTGTTAACTCGTCGCTAATTAACTATATTTTTACGACAAGTTATTAGGTCGTCGCAAATAGTTGGTTTATTGGTGACGGGTTACCATTTCGTCACTAAATAGAATTTGTGATGCCGTATTTACAACAAATGTGGGGACAAGCAACACTCATCACTAAAAGTTTTTAGCAACAAGTTTGGATTTTTTAGCTACGAATTGACTTGTCGCGAAAAGACTGAATTGTTGTAATGGCAACCAAGGGCCCAACCACTTGTGTAATCCAGCCCATTAACCCAACACAATAATATTGAAAAATGAAGGCCCAAGAGTCCAATGGGCCTATCTAGAAAGTTCCAGCCCATTTGGGCCTAAAGAGTCCAACAACTAGTTACATTCATGGACCCATTTAAATCCAACTATGATGGGCCTGAAAGATGCATTAATTAAGACCAAAAATTAAGGGATTATAGGTATAAATTATTCCCTCCAAGGTCCTCACAATGTGGTGGGCCCCACACCTCAAAATTTCAGCCCAAAGGACATATTGCTGGATTTTTAGTATACCAGGTTTATGGGCTTGTTAAAGCCCAAAAAACGGTCCATCTGATTGGAGTAAGGATTTAGAGTGATCCATCATCAGGTATAGGGGCCCCATAACATGGGGAACACCCCAAATACATTAGAAATAAGTGGGCCACACTGCTGGACCAAAGGTCCAGCAACAGTCCCACCATGTCTCCAGTTGGGCATGGGCATCCCAATGGGCTGGACGCCTAGCCCTACATAAATACATACGGTGGGCCCAACCTTGGAAAACTCCCCACCAAGGTGGGCCAAATACAAGAGGACCTTAGAATGGATGGTTACATGGATAAAACACACATCATGGTGGGCCACAAACTTGGGTGGATGGCCAACGTTGTTGGACGTCCCAACAATGGGCATCCAGCCAGGGGGGCCAGTCCAGCCCCCGGCATAAAATCTCCAGTGGCCTGTTTGGCTTGAAACTTGGTAGGTGGGTCCCAGCAAGGGTGGGCCACCTCCAGATTAAATTTTAAAATTTTCTGAGCATGGGAAGTATTTTTTTTATGAATTAGGAAATCATAATCTGTCTAAAAATTTGGTTGTTGCTGGAATTCTGGCTGTCCCTTTCTTTGGGACCACATGGAGTGGGCCTGAACCCACCCAAACCCTTGGAAAATTGGGGTAAGATGGCCCTACATCTGGACAACAAGTGGGGTCCACTGGGGTGGCCCACTTCTTCCAGAAAGTCAAGTGAATATAGTAATTTTTGCCATACTGCATTGCTGAACTGTCGAGAAAATTCTAGACAGTTAGCCATCTTTGGCCAAACCCATGGGCCTCAATCATGGGAGGCAAGGTGTGGGCCCCATACCACATCAAAGTGGGGTCCACACTCTATAAAACCCCTAAAGAAATTTGGAGAAAAAGGGTCTGGAAATAAACCTAAACATCATCCCGAAACACATACTCCAACTAGGCTGAAATTTGGACAACAACATGTGTTGTCCACATTTTGGCCCATGCAATTTAATCAAAGGGCCCATAGTCCTGATTCAACTTATGGGGTCCACCTTGACATGTCAATAAAATTTCAGGCCCTTGGGTTCATTCAAACCTCCATGAAAAGGGGGGTTTGGAGGTCACCCAAACCATGCATACATGGTTGGGCCTGGACGTCCATTCAAGTGGGCTTGGACGTCCACCATGATTGGGGCATGAGAGGTTGCTGACCTACCTTGGTAAGCCTCACCTCATCAGCAAACATAGAAGGAAATTACAGAGGAAGGAGAGGGAGGAGTAAGAACCGGCCATAGGTGGGTGGTCCCGCTACTAATGGACCACCCACACACAATCCACACCATTACTATTTATTTGGGCTACATACATGGCAAGATACATGGAAATAATATGTTGAATGGTGGGGATTCCCTTCCCCTCATGCATGAAAGGCCTAGATGACTCTTGATATACAAGAAATGAGAAAGAGAGGGCATCATGGTGGGTCCATGGAGAATCGCCCACCATGGTTAGAATCATGGAGGATCTAGGCCCTTAGCCTTATTCTAGGAGCCATGTAGGGCCTTCACCATGGATTGGTGGGCCTTACATGCTTCCATGCACATAGCAAAAGAGAAAGGAAGAAAGGAAAGAAGAAGAAGGAGAGAAGGAGCTAAGAAGAACACCCACCTTGAAGAGATGGCCTCCAAAACACCACGACTAGGATCTAGACTTTAAGGGGGAGAGGCTTGAAGGTCGGAGATGGGTTTTTAGTGGTAAGATGGTGGAAGAGAGGAGGAAGAGAGGGCTGAAATGGAGGAAGAAGGGTGGGATGTTTTCTTGTTAAGGAGGTGGGAGAATGAGAAATGAGAGGGAGAGAGAGGGAGAGAAGGGAGTATAGGGATGTAATCATTCCTCTTGCTAGAAAAGAGGGAAAAGTCATGATGAGTGCTTGGGGGTGCTATCCAAGGTTCATGATAGCCTCCCTAGCTAGCTACCTAGGCTAGGTTTGGTAGGATTAGGTAGGGTTAGGTAGACTAGGGGTGTAAGTTTCCTAGGAAAAAGGCACTTAGGTGGGGCCCACCATGGAAAAACGTGTGGGCCCCATGCATTGATGAATGGCCAAAAATTGTCAGGTTAATAACACAAGATGTACACGTCGGATTCACGCATGAGACATAGCGCTGGAACTACAATGCCGATGTGATCGCAATGGCATAGGTTTCGAGTCGATCCGAGTCGGGTCTATGTGACCGGACTTAAGGATGACCTCAAACACTATCTATAGGTCGCGGGTCGCCGGGATTCTACCGGTAGGACTGCGAGACCTAGAGAAATGAAATGCATACTTGGGGTTGGGTCTTATAGGAGAGCCTCCACATATAAGCAGGACTTTGAATGATTGCCCAAGCGATGTGGGACAGCTTGCCCAGCATGTTAGCTCGCCTGGCACCCAGCTCCGCCCAGATTAGAGCAGTGACCGAGGCGTCACAGTTGGCAACATAAATACCACAACGTCCTCCTTGTAAATGAACAGTTTTAAAAGGAAATCTGTAAGTTAGATGAATTTGCATGCATCACAAGACTCAAACCTAAATGGTAACAACAAAGGATATGCCCATTCCTAATCAAGCCAAAATAAAGATAACAACCAGAAATCAAATTTAATTTGAACAAAAACAAAGCTAACAACTAGAAATCAAATTTAATTTGACAAGAAAACAAACTCACATATAAGCATGGTTAAAACTTAGAGACTCAGCGACTCAGATCAACCCATTTAATCCTGAGTAGAGTCGGGACTCACCCAAGTATGAGCTGAATCAACCCAACTCACCCAAGTCAGGGGTGACCCATGGCATCAAATTGGATGAATCAGGTGTTATCAAGTCTGAGTTGACTCGGATGAGTCATATTGGACTAATCTAAGTCCTAAAACTATGCATAGAAGACCTCCCAATAATGAGACAGACGCAACAGCAGATATGAAATCCACACATGATAAAAAGATCCATTGATTTCATCTTTGCACATACAACCATGGAATTAGAATGGATTAACTCATATTAAGGGTAAACTTGCATGCTTGACTCCACAACTGGAGATGGAAAGTCCAACTTTTATAACCATGTCATAAACTTCTTTGTAAGTTAGCCACACATATTTCCTTGCCTGTAGAAAGAATACATGATGATGAATCTTGTTGCTCAGACTTGAGAATCCTGTCAGGTGCTAACAAAGTACTTTTCTTCAACAATATACTAGGAAAGTGCATGCATCATAAGGAAGAAACACTACATCAAAATCACTTGGTTTATAGACGGATTTAATCCATTGCTAACAGAAAAAGTCCGTTGCCAATCCCGTCTTTCTCGAAAATCCATAGTTCAAGTCAAAGAATTTTGCGACGGACCAAAATCTGTTGCTAAAATCTGATTTACAATGGATTTATGACGGAGTACGGTTCGTCGTAAAATGGCGACGGACTAAATCCGTCACAAAATTTGATTTTGCGACGAAATATGATCAGTTGCAAATTCCCGCCTAACATAGAAATTCGCGACGGTTTTTAGTTGCTTTTGCGATGGATCATGGATCGTTCTAAAAGGACTTTTGCCTTAAAACATTTATTTTATTTTATTATTTTTTTAGAATATGGTGGAAAATTATGTTTTTCTCTAATCTAATAATTGTTTTTTGATAGAATTTCAGTGGTTTAATTGTAGATATTTGTATATAAGATTATTTTTTCACAATTTATTGAATATATATATATATATATATGTGTGTGTGTGTGTGTGTGTGTGTGTGTGTGTGTGTGTGTGTGTGTATATATATATATATATATATATATATTGTTTTTATATCAAATGAGTGGAAATTATTATTGTTTTCAATTTAAAACTAATATTTAAATGATTTGCAATATCACATGAAAAAGAATATAGAGAAGTTTTAAAAATTTAACATTGTTCGAGAAAAAAATGAGATTTTGAAAAAATAAAAATCGTGATTTAATAAAAATCTATTTTGTGGGAGAAAGAAGAATATTGAATAAATTTGATAAATTTGACAAAAATAAAAATAAAAAAGAATTTGATTTTGAGAAAAAAATAATATCCTGAAAAAGAAAATTTAAAAGATTTTAAAAATATGAAAATTTTCACAATGTTGAAAAATGAAAATATTTTGAAAGAGAAAAATGAGAGTTTGTATTTTGAAAAATAAAATAAAATTGAGAAGTTCGATAAAAATTTAGAAGTTCGTAAAAAATGCTTTAAAAAAATGGAAAAGTTAGAAAGAATTGAAAATTTTAAAATAAAACGATATTAAAAAATCAATACGTTATCAAAAAACAAACATTTTGAAACGAAAAATAAAGAAGTTGAAATTTTTTGTGATTTTGAAATATATATATATCATTTTATAAAAGAAAATTGAAAATTTGAAAACAAAATGATGTTTTTGAAGGAAAAAAAATCAGCATTTTGGAAATTTTGGAAAATTTTAGAGATTTTGAAAATAAAAATTCATAATTTGTATATATATATATTTTTTTAATATTTGATAATAAAAATGATATTTTGTTAAAAGTTTTGAAAGAAAAATTAAAAGTAAATATATATATATATATATATATATATATATATATATATATATATATAGATTTAGAAAAAAAAATGTGATTTTGAAATGGAAATTGAGATTTATCTGTAAAATAAATAAATAAATAATTTACTAAATTATTAGGCACATCCACTAATTGAACCTTTAACCGTTTTTAGACAATCTAATCTGTCTAGATTGAAGAGTAAATAACTCTAGATGTTTAAATCAAATTTCACTCAAATTGTGGATCAATCTTGTCTGCCCAATATCTTTCTCATGTGTTGCCTGATCGAGGCGAGTAACTAGTCAAATTGAGGGTATTGATCAGTAAAATAGAGTGAATGGACCAGACATCTAAAATGGGCCAAATATTCATGTCAAAATTGTGACCCAACTTATTAACCTCGTGATAACCTAAGCTCGTGAAAACCTAAGAATTGATGTAAGTTTTGTGGGGCCCATCATGATGTCTGTCGAACATCAACACCGTGCATTTGATGTATTCCCTTTAGGTTATGAGATATCTCAAAAATCATCCGTATACAAAACTCAAGTGGGCCATACCATCTAAAACTATGTGAAGACATCCTAACAAATATGAAAGCACTTGGTGGGGCCCAGATGAGTTTTGGATGTGGCTGAAACTTGGTCTGACCCCTCATCCAAGTGGGAGACACATAATGAATGGGTTGGATCTGTGAATCACATTTAGGTGGGCCCAATATATGATTATGAATGTTTTAAGGAAACCCCTCTCCACTATATTATGTGGTGTGGCCCACCCAAGTCATGGATTGACTTTCTCCATACCGTTCAATGATTTTCTCGGATCATTTTAAGATATTAACCAAAAAATGGGGCAAGTCAAAGGCTTAAGTGGACTACAAAGTGGGGATAGAACGTCCACCATTAAAAATTTCTTAGGAGCTAGAGAAGTTTCAGATGAAGCTGATACCTATGTTTTCACTTCATCCATGTCTATGGTATAAATAAAATTTAGAAAAAAAAACATCACGCTAGCCCTTAGAAAGGTTTCAACGGTGGGTGTGATTATCACCGCAACTTCCTTTAGTGTGGTCCACTGGACCCCTTTACCTGCCTCTTTTTTTTGGCTCATACCTTAAAATGAACTGAGAAAAATGATGAACGGTGTGGATAAAACACTTACATCATGGTGGGCCCCATAAAGCCCTGCCCACACTAATCCGTCCAGGCGGGGGTATCATTTGGAGGGAAGCAGATTGCGTAATGAGTAACTTAGTATGTACTGAGTAAACTCTGTGGGACTCACAGTCATTCATGCATTTTATCCACTCATCCATATATTTTTGGAGATAAGTTGATGTCTTTGTCCCAAAAATGAAGCATATCCAAAGCTCAATTGGACCACACCACCGGAAATAGTGTGAATTGAACATCTACCATTAAAATTTTCGTGGGGGACACAGAAGTTTTAGATCAATCTGATATTTGTATTTTCACTTCATCCATGTCTATGTGATATTATGAACAGGTTGGATGACAAATAAACATCACTGTGGGCCATAGAAAGGTTTCAACGGTGGAAATCATTATTCCCACGGCTTCCTGTGGTATGGTCCACTTGAGCTTTAGATATACCTCAATTGTGGAAAAAAAAAAAAGAATTAAAAAATGTTATTTTGAAGAAGAAAATTGAAAATATTAAATAAATTGTGAAAAATTTACAACACTAAAAAAAGAAAATATTTTGATAAAGAAATTGAGATTTTGTGTTTTAAAAGAGAAAATGAAGAAGTTTGAAAGAATTGAAAATTTGAACGTAAAAATGAGATTAAAAATTTGATATTTTGACAAAAAACTGACATTTTGAAAAGGAAAATTTAGTAAAAAGAATTTGTGATTTTGAAAAAAAAAAAATGAAAATGTTCAAGAAAATTTAAGATTTTGATAAAAAGAAAAACGTGATTTTGGAAAACACTTGACAAAAAATTATCATTTTGTAAAAGAAAATTGAAAGTTGAAAACAAAATGGTGCTTTTGAAAAAATAAAATAAAAAATGGCATCTTGAAAATTTTGAGAATTTTGAATAAATTTTTAAGTTTGACAAAAAAAAAAAAAAAAAATGGGAAAAATATAGATTTTGAAAGTAAAAATTCAAATTTTGTATTTTGAAAAAGAAATTGAAAAGTTTTATAACAAAAATAACATTTTGTTAAAAGTTTTGAAAAATGAGATTTTTAAAAGGACGTTTAGATTTATTTGTGAAAAAAAAAATTGAGATTTTTTACTAAATTACTAAATACATTTTGAAGAAATTAAGATTTTGTCACAAAATTGACATTATGAAAAATAAAATAAATTTTTTTTTAAAATAAAATTGTGATTATTGGAAAAAAAAAGTTCAAAATATATTAAGTGGGCTCTACATGGCAAGTGTAATACCCATGAAGTCGAGCTGTGTATGCCCCATCATGATGTGTGTTATGCCCCATCATGATGTGTAGAACATCAACACCGTGCATTTGATGTGTCCCCTTTAAGTTATGGGATATCCCAAAAATTAGCAGTATACGAAACTCAGGTGGACCATAACATCTAAAACTATATACAGACATCATGAAAATATATAAAAGCACTTAGTGGGGCCCACATTAGTTTTGGATGCGGCTGAAACTTGGTCCGACCCCTCATCCAAGTGGGACACATATAATAAATGGGCTGGATCTGTGAATCACATTTAGGTGGGCCCAATATATGATTATGACTGTTTTAATGGGAGAGTAACCCTCTTACCTATATTATGTGGTGTGGCCGACATGACTACCTAAGTCATGGATTGAATTTATTTTTAAGCTGGTGGCCACCATGGAGTGGTGCATCCGACTGATGGGGGCAGATGTAAAGTTTAAATGGACCCCACCATAGAAAAGAGTGGGATAGTCAAACCCACTGTTGAAACCTTCTTAGGGCGCACCGTGATGTTTAGTTGAGATCCAACCTATTTATAAGTTAATAAAGACATGGAGTAAGGGAAAACATAAATAATAGCTTGATCGAAAACTTCTATGGCCCAAAAAAGTTTTCAATGGTATGCATTCAATCCTCACTATTTTCTGTGGTGGGGTCCACTCGAAGTTTGGATCTGCCTCAATGTGTTCTATCTAATCCATCCATCTGTTTTGAAATATAATTTTAGTATATCATCCCATAAAATGAGGTATATCGAAGGCTCAAGTGGACCACATGGTAGGAAATAATAAAGATTAAATCACATGTGATTCCTATGGTGTGGTCCACTTGGGCCTTCAATATAGCTCATTTTTGAGATCATTCCCTACATGTATTTATAAAAATGAATGGACGGAATGGATAAAGCATATACATCATGGTGGGCACCACGTAGGTACCCAATCCACACCCAAAATAATTAGGCATGCGCTCAAAACAGAGCCGTGCCCAAATCTTCAACACCCTCTCTTCCTCCCCCTCTCTCTATGCCAAAACCGAGTCTCCCTCTTTGCACCCAAAACCCTCTCTCCCTCCCTCCCTCCCTCTCCCTCTCTCTCTCTCTCTCTCTCTCTCTCTCTCTCTTGCTATCTCAACGGACTTGGAAAGGTGAGCGATTTTTCCTTTTCTTTTTATTGATTTCCTTATGTTTTGCGAATCTTCTCCGATTCTCGACCGAGGATCTCAATTATCAGTGAAGAAATGGGATCTTTCTGTCATGATTTTGGAATTTATCGCCTCATTTGCTGCATTTCCTGCATTTTTTCTCTTGTTTCTCCATTTAGGGTTTTGTTTATGTGGTTAAAATTGTTTGATAAAATGCCTCAACAAGGATGGCTACGTATGTTGCTGATTTTATAAATGGGTTGCAGGTAAAGAAGGGCTTGCACAAGCCCATGAGCAGGGGCTATAAATGTGGAGGCGCTTGGCTACGAGGCTAGGGCTGGGCTTGCAGCTGAGCCTGAGGATGTGGATGAGGCTGGGGCTACTGCATCTGCATGTGAGGAAGATGTTGGAGGTGGGTCTGAGCGGCTTGGCGTGGTAGTGGTGTGTATATGTCATCCAATCCATTCTTCAGACTTGCCCCATTAAGATAAAGGGACACCCAAAAATCAGCTATTTCAAAACTCAGGTGGGTAACATCACGTGATTTTAGGATTTTTTTTAGGCATGATTTTGCATTGTTCCCTATTGTATGTTTACAGAGAGGAGAATAACTCATAGAATAAGCTTATTTAACAAAGACCTATTGTAGAACCAGCCTCTTTGGAAATGTTGATTACTCTGACAGTACAAATGACATAGATGTCTGGCAATGTGAACTATATTTTAAATGGACCACTCACTATTTTAACCATCCATTTGATAGACATTAAATGGATGGCTAAGATTTCCTTAAACATACCATGCTCCATCTACAATGTGCCTAAAATTTGGATGGTATGGATGGCATTACATGAGTGCCATGTGTGAGGTGGATGAGTGACCACAGATTCTTACAAACCAAAGATCATTAGACTGTATAAATCTTCTTTGTAGCAATTACGTCACAAGTGATTGGATCCTTATATTCATTTGGCATTTCAAACTGCCATTCTGCATTTCACACATATATTTCAAAAAAAAAAAAAAAGTGCCCTACACCATAAAGTATCATTTATTTCTCAAAATGCCTCCTGACCAGCATTTATATTAGCCAGCCTTTATTTAGATTTTCTAAAAAAATGATCCATCTTTAATCATTTGATTTTTTATATGATTTTTCTTTGTTTTAATGAATGCAATAGTTGGCTTCGTTTGTAGTATTATTACAAAGGTTTAGCCTCACGAGGATATTTACTGTGTTCAGAAACCTATAATGATGTTGTTGCCTTGTTCTCAAATTGTTTCACTTGGACCTGTATAAAATATTTCTCTAACTTGTCTAACATTTGTTCTATTTTCTATTTGTGTACAGGTATGAATCTTTGTCA
The DNA here is from genome assembly GCF_029962835.1 of Magnolia sinica. Lineage (NCBI taxonomy): Eukaryota > Viridiplantae > Streptophyta > Magnoliopsida > Magnoliales > Magnoliaceae > Magnolia > Magnolia sinica. The sequence continues at coordinate 110,058,260 of NC_080574.1, read as the reverse complement.
CGCCCCAGACTCGGTAACCGGATTCACAAGGAACCCGATGGCCGGTTCTGGCTGCAACAGCCTCCGTAGTACCCCATTCTCTGCTCCTGAAGCAGGTTCTGATCCTGGGATCCTTGTAACGACCTTGGAATTTCTGTGCTAATCCTTCCTTAAGTAGTTGTTTTGGGGTAATTAGCGCTTTACTCGATTGCTTGTGAAATCCGCATCAATCACTTTAAATTGTATCTGCATGGCTCTAATCGTGTAGATTAGTGAGCGCTACGTTACTCTGAAATCTGGGATCCATCGCTAAATCCAGTTGTTCTGGGGAATTTTTGGAAGATCTGGATCGGACCTGGACTGCGCGTCGAAAGTCCGATGGCGATGATCTTAGGCTGTTGCGGTCACCGAGTTGGGCTTGATCTTCACCTCGAAAATCAAGTCGATCTGATGTTCTGGGTCGATTTGGTTGAGCTCGGAGTGAAGAGTGTGAGAACGGTTGGAATTTATTAGGCTTTTATTGAAATTTGAGTCGTGTCGCTTGCGCGACGATTTTAAGCATTCTGACCGTTGGATTTTGACCCAATTTCACCCTCTGATCAGGATGGTTGGCCCAGGCATATCCTAGTGCTTGTGGACCTGATCGAGTTTCCGTGACCGTTGAATTGAGTGTGGTCCGCCACGGCTGATCTGAAGAGCCGGTCGGTATGAAATTTTAGCTTGACCTAGATCCATGGCCAATGAGCTTAAGTCCGACCTTTCGTGGTTATAGGCCCACCAGAAGTGCTTCGTTGGATCGAGAAAGGCTTACTTTGGTTATAACCTAAGTATACCTTGACCCTGGGGTTATTTCCATCATTTTAAGGCCTATATATAGTCCTTAAACCCTAGCTCTCATTTCCATACGATTTTTCTCTAACCCTAGCTTGGAAAGAGAGTGGAAAGGAGAGAGAAAGTGAGAGAGATAAGTTGGTGAATCATCTTGGATTCTTCCTCGTTCTTCTTCATCTTTGAACCTTCACTTTGAATCGTTCTTCTGACGATTCTGAGTTCCTTTTGGGGTAAGTTAACCTAACCCTAACCTGTGTTAGAGCTTAGACTAGACTTGGTGTTGTTGTATCTCATTTCTATCCTTATTTTAGGGTATTCTAGCGCCGTTGACGAAGACAACTCGTCTAAATCAGCTCGGCGGTTCTTTCTTCGCTTAAGGTGCGGACTTTAAGTGTATAGGTTATGGTTTTCAAGGCTTTCAATCCCAATTAGTGATTTATACTTGCTATGGGTGAGATTTCACATGCCAAATGTTATGTTTACATTGCTTTCCTGATATGCATGTGCTATATTGAGATTTGTGTATTCTAAGTGTATTTATAAAGTACCGTATACGTATAAAATACGCACTTGTGTTTGCCATGATTAATTGTCATGTATGTATGCTAGATGCATGTATGACAACTCCTTGATAAAAGGAATTGTCTAAGTGCATGTATTTCAACGTGCGTCATGTATGTTGTTCCATGTATGCTAAGTGTTTGTAGAAATGCATGAATGATCTAAGTGTAACTTATTACACTTGTTGCGGGCGTTGAGAAGTGATTCTCAATACTCCTATGGATGCGCATGTTTTCCTTTATGCAGTTACATTCCAAGTTATTTAAATTCAAGCATCTCCTATGCTTACATTTATGTTAAGTTGATATTCTTTAGATGTGTATGTACCATGATTTGAGCTGTTCATCCATTACTGTTTTACATTCCATATGAATATCTGTAGTAGTGTAAGGTGTTTGGGACTATGCCTTAGTCCAGGAAATCGGTAATTGACCCTATGAATCGTGGTTGAGATTGCTTTCGCCACGTAAGACGTATTAGACGAACCCGAGTCGTATTAGAGTTGTCGGCAGTGGTTTGGCCACGCGGAGTGTTTGCGCACTCTATGTCGTTCAACTCAACGTTCACTCGTGCTAGTCGAGTTTGTCAAGTAACCCGATTGTCCGATGTATGTTAACCATGTATGGACGCTACTGCTTGAATCTAGGGTACCGAACTTACCAGTGAAATCGTAATAACCATGGTACCTAATCCGCTAAGACTCATGAGCCGGACATGGTGGTATGGGACACCGTGGTCGAGCTGTCGGCCTACGCTGGGGTGACGAGCCTCCCCGTAGTGACCAGTGAGCAACTAAACTCGTGAGCCGATTATGGTGGTATGGGACACTATATTCGTGCTGTCGGCCTACATTGATTGGTGACGAGCCCTTTGTAGTGACCTCGAGCATACCTGGATACCGCAAGGAGGTGACGAGCCGATCTGTGGTAGTAAGGGCATGAAAGGCGTGCATTGATTGGTGATGAGCCCTTTGCTACGACCTCAACTATATGATCGTATGAGATATCTAGGATTGACGACCCTAGTATGGATCACTGTTTGGATGGTGATATGAGGAAGGTATCTTAGCTTCCCAATCCTGTTGTGTGAAATGGACTAATAACAACTTGGTAATCATATCCATGCACCGCATTTGCATGTGCTTTGTAGATGTGGCGCACTTTGAGGCGATGTCATGCGTAACGTAAGATGAAGACGCTGAGGGTGTACGCGTGAGGGCACGCATCATATTGCATTCATACTTGCATTAACAAGAGTACTTGGGATTTATTTAATTGTCCTGCTTTATCATTACTGTTTGATTGAACTGATAACATGTTAACCAGTGCCTTATTGTTCCACTGAGTTGATCACTCACTCCCACGTTTCTAGGGCGGTGTTACACACCCACCAAACTCTGTCTTAGGCCCTGATGTTGCAGATGTGGATGCGACGTCTGAGGCAGAGCAGGAGCTGGATGACGACGAGGCTGCCTTTTCCTATATGCAGTTTTCAGACGGGTTCTAGCGAGCCTCAGTCTGTTGCGCGGGATCTCTGGGATTATTTTTGGGAACTGAAATGATGTAACTTGATACTTAAATTTTGATAAATAACACTTTCACATGATCTGGATTGTATATGTAATTCAGGGATTTACACTTGTACACATTTTACTATAAGTCTTCCGCTTGCTTTATTCACTTATCCCTGAATCATATCTGTGTTTTGGCTTAATCTATTCCATGTTTTATGCACTAATACAGTCAACATACATTCGTCATTAAATATGTTGCATAAGTGATGTTTTGGAACTCGGGAGCTGAGTTATGCTCGATCCCCGAATTTCAGGGCGTTACAATCCTACAAGGAGGATTTCCATAACAATATAACCATTTCCAATACGAGCATTTCCAAGATCATAACAAGTAAATCTGAGAATAAAAAAGGCACATATCACAAAATCCACTATGAATTTGAACTTTTACAAGTTTACACAAGGTCCAAAAGGACATACATAAGATAATAGAAGAAAGAAAGGAAGGATGCAATACTGGGTCCTCAAGCTCAGCTCTAATCCAAACTCTGCCACTGCGACACCTGCCTAGGATCTCCTGCACGCATCAATCGTGCATAAGCTTATAGAAGCTTAGAGGGTGGTGTAAGTGTGTGATAATAGTGCACAGAAGAATAATAGGAGATACAGGAAGGAGACATACTCAATGAGAATATCACTAGCCTTACCAAGGCTTATCATGAATATGATGCAATGAGTACTGGACGCCATACTAAGGCAATGCATGAAGGGGCTTACATAACCAATACAAATGCGATGCAAGTAATGCCAGTGCTCATAACCAAACCGTATGTCAAGTATATTTCCAATCATAAGGAAATCACCGGGGTCCATTACACTGCTAGATGACTGCCGCTCTACAGACCCCGCATAGTCAAACGAGCGTAAGAGACCTCACTACCCGCCTGTGGACAACCAATCACCCCTACTCTCTCCCGTTTCTCTCCTTATATTCAGCCTAGCAGTGCCCTCTTACATCAGGCGAGTAAGGCCACACCCCTATCCAACCGACTACACGACAGTGGGAGTCGCGGCCTAATGGTATAAGGCCCTCGTGCGCTCATATATTCCACGTGGTCACGGCGTTGGAGCAGATCCTTGGTACCATGGAAGTTTTGAGAATTTCACCCATGGGCATTCTATGCACCCGGTATGCTCAGGTAACATTTTCGGTGTCCAAACATGGCCATCCACGATGTATCTGTGGAGGCTACAATCCTGATGAAGCAAGGGTGATAATGCTCATATTATGCAATGCCAGATGCATGAATCACACAATCAACTATGCATCAATTCCAAGCATCCAACATGCTCAAGAGGGAATATTATGTCCCTCGGGAAGACAGCATGCAATGCCCAATGGCACAATCATAACCACACATACAGTGTCATCCAAGCATACAATGATGCACATGGGCCATGAAGATGGGTCTAGGCGCATTATGCGGTGATATACAAAGTAAATTACATTCCTCCTATCCAAGAAGGAATCAAGACTAGGTACTTAGACAATATCCATAAGGAATCCCACCTCTAGTGGGGGCCCATTTACCTGGGGTAACCCACAAGACTAAGCATACAACTACAGGTCTAAGTAATATAGAAATGAGCCTAGCAACTGTCTAAGATAAGTATCCAATCACTTTTAAATACAATCAGACCTAGAGGGGTCCATAATGGGGACATTTAACCACCATTCCCAAAAAGGCATATCTACCATGAACTATATGGATAAAATGCCCAAGGCCTACATTTAAGATAAAAATAAAAGTAACCACATACATATATTCCTCATAATAGGCCATAAAAAGATATAATACCACTTTTAACAACATGACTCTAAGAGGGGAATTAAAGCCCAAGGCCCAATTCCTAATGGCCATAGAATCCATGCATTAAGTTGGACTTGGTGGGCAGCCCGCATACACAATATACGGCCCAAAAATAGGTTTAAGTTTGGATGAAATGGGCCCCACTACATCGGCCCAATAATTAGCAATTTAAGTAGGCAACCGAGGGCCCAATACTATCCTTACCTCAGCCCACAAGTCTATCAAAATGGTGGAAGTCGGCCCAATGTATGGTTGGGCCAAGCTGGGATGTCCCTGCCCAATCTGGGCTCACTGGATGTCCTAAAATTCTGATCTTAAGATGGGGTGCTCATAAGATCACTAAAAGTGACCCAAAAGAATGCACTGATTAAGCCCAAGGATTATAAGAAAGCATAAGCATGTAACATGTACACAAGTTCTCAATATGGTGAGCCCCACAGCCAAATAAAGTTGTAACTATAAAATTGTACATCGAAGGCCCTTTGATAAACTTTTGGCCCATTTGACTTCCTGCGCCTGCTAAGGTCCAGAAATTAGTTGAGTATGTAGAAATAATCTCATGAAGGCCAACTATACTCACTGGGGGACCCCACCAGATGGAGAGTGTGTATATATCATGAAAAGATCAAGTGGGCCTGCTACTGGATTGTGAGTCCAGCAGCAACCCAAGGCAGAGAGTGCTTCCATAATCGGGTGATCCAAGGCTTGGACGGCCTAGACCACACATGCATTAAGGTAGGTTCCACATACATGCACATTGAGCCTTAAATAAATAGCCTAAGGTCCATGGTGGGCCTTTAACTACCCATAGAGAAACCTATGAGCTTACCTTAGGATCACCCAGGAGGACATCCAACCTCAACTGGTTTCCAAGAGGTAGCTCACCACTACCCATATAATGAAAAATCTAAGGCCTAAGCAATGTGTGGACTAGTAGGCCATACACCAAGCCCAACTCATAAGCCATATAGTGGGCCCTCAAGTAAGGTTTGGGCCCAACCACAAAGGTCATAATTCCACATATTGTGGTGGGCTTCATGGGCAGCCCAGTAATTCATTTACATGGGCAAGTTTCACATTTAACACAAGTGAGTTGGGCCTCACTTTTGGCTTAAGTACAGGGTCAGTTTAATGGGCAGCCAAGAGCCCGACTTCTTGTGTATCATTGCCCCTAAGCCCATCACAATAGATAGGAGAGTATAGGCTCAAGATCAATAGGCCCATCCAAAAGAACTGAGTCCACAAGGCCTACTTGCTAACACAAACATGCATATACTATATCACATAATGGGCCCTAAAGAAATGGCCCAAAACAAAAGTCATCCAATTCATACATTATGGTGGGCTTGAGTGCAGCCCAAAAACCCAAGAATACACATAGGCAAGGCCTATACTGACAGTGTGGGCCTTGCCACATCAGCCCAAAGACTTAGCAAGGCCCTCCACACTATACATTTATGTGGGCCCCGCAAGTCAGCCCATAATTAAGCATTTCATGAGGGCATCATGGCTAATAAATACACACGGTCAGCCTGTAGACAGTCTGTTGGGCCTGTGAAATAATAAGGTTTGGCCCTGCATGATCTTGGGCTCAAGAAATAGGTTTTCAGCCCACTGGGCCTATAAACTACCAAAAATCTGGTTAAGGCTAACCCCCAACATCACCACAAAGGTGAGCCTAAAGAGGAACTAATTATGCCCAAAAATGTCTAAGGAAATAAGGCAAGGAGTGTGTGCAATACTCTCTTAAATCTGGTGGGCCACAACAGCTCCAAAACAATCAACTATGGAGTAAATTTGGGCCCCTTACTGGAATTTCAGCCCACCCACTTCTTGGGCCTGCTGGAATCCAGAAATTTATGTAATTCAAATGGGTTACTAGCCCATGGTGACCCACACATATCACAGTGGGTCCCACCGGATGAGAGGGGAATGCACAACACATATTAGAAGTGGGCCATGCAGCTGGAATACAGGCCCAGCAACAGCCCAAGGTAGGGGCGTCCCGTGATGGGTAGTCCTACGGGCCTGAGTATCTGGCCCAAAACTAACCCAAGTTTGCAGGCCACACCACGATCAGTACAGGGGCCCGATGGCCATGAAAATTTACAAGATGGTCCTCCCATAGGTGGACCACGAATCCTCAAAATTTTGTAATTTTTGGACGGTCATAAGTATTTTAATTAATTTAAATAAAACAGACCATCAAGAAAATCTGGTGAATCGGGACACCTGAACGTGGTGAGCCATTCCAGCACTTTCCACGGTGTGCACAGGGCTTCATTATCCCTAAAAATTTGTAGGTGAGTCCCACCATGGGTGTAACACCTTCCTGTAAATTTTCATGATTTTAGGATACTCAAAAGTATTTAAATTAATTTAAATAATACAATCTATCCAGGGTGAAATATTGTTGGAATATAACTGTCCTGAATTTGGGCCATCCAATGGGTGGGTTCTGGGCCTCCAAAATTCCTGAAATTTAGATCCAAGGTCCCTCATCAAGCCTAAAACAATTTGGGATCCAGAAATATGGCCCAACTTCTTAGACATTATTTTTTTAATATTATTTTTATGGGACTATGCTGCTGGACTGCACAGCAAAAATTTCTGGCAGTCTAGTATGTTGGCCCACCCTTTTGGATGCCCAAATAGGATTCCTTGGCCCTGAAATTGTGTGGATAGGTCCTACCATGGGTGGGACACCTCCCTACAAAAATTTAGGATTTTTGGGATAGTAAAAATATTTTATTTAACTCATGCAATTTATGGACAGCAAGGTCCATATTTTTATTTTCCTACTGCAGCAATACTGCTGTCCCTGACTTTAGCACTCCATTTGAGTGGGCCCAGGTCTATGTAAATTTGGAAAAATGCAAGGCCAACCTTCCTATACAAGTATACAGTAAGGTGGGGTCCACAAAGGTGGCCCACCATTTTAAAATCAGGCTGATATTTATGATTTTCCAGTAAACAATGTAGCTGGACAGTCCAGAAAAATCTGGACCGTTCACCCTCCTTGGCCCACCCTTTTAGGTGATGAAATAGGGACATTTGAAGGTGAGGTTTAGTATACTTTTAGGTGGGGTCCACACCTCAAAGAGAAGTCTAAGAAATCAGGAAAAAGGAGACCACAAACAAGGCCTACAACCCATACATTACAGCATAAAAAAAAAAATTCTAGCAATCTGGACAGCAACATGTTGCTGTCTAGATCAGCCCAAAAAATTTAATAAATGGGAAATAAATCATAGATTTCACAAGGTGGGGTCCACCCTGATGTGTCACACAACTCCCATGCCCAGCCCCTCCCCAAGAAAATCCATAAAATCAGGCCCAAAGGCTTTCCAAATCAAGCAGCAAAACTAGGCAGCACAGTTGGGTCGAGGTGTCCAACAACTTGGGCCTGGATGTCCCAAAAATTTAAAAATTCTGGTTGCATGGCACATCAGGTGGGCCACATAATCATTACATCCAAACCATAGAAAGTAGAGAAGAGAAGAAGAAAGAAAATCTCATCAAGATGGGGTCCATGGAGAATGGCCCCATCAAGATCACATGCATGCAAGTGATGGCTAAAAAGACCTTATCCAAGGAGTGGTGGACCTTCACCATTGATGTGGTGAGTCCTACACTCTCCATATGAAGCAAAAAAAGATCTATGACAATAAGAACCATGCAATCTATCCTACATGCTCACCCACTTATTGGATCTTCAAGATTCTTCAACCACCATGCTCCTTAAGCTTCAAGGAAGGAGGTTCAATGGTGATGATGGATCTTTGATGGTTAGATCTAGGGGTAAAGAAGAGGAAAGAGGGTTGGAAAAGTTCAACAATGGAGGACATTGGAGGGCATTTGCAAAGAGGAGAAGAGAGAAATGAAGAAAGAGAGAGGGAGATGAGAGAGTTTCTAAAGTTGAAATGATTGCTTTCTTAGAAAAAGATGAGTTTTGAAAAGAGAAAATAATCATTGCTCATGGGATAGGGTGGCTCATCATTGCCTAGAGAAGCTAATCTCATCATGGTTTTCTTGAGAAAAGAAGCCATCATTGCTAGGCTAAAGGTGGCTTACATGGGGAATAGTGCACATGGGGAAATGTGCAATCAAGTGGGTCCCACCAAAAATGCAATCAACGGTCCAAATAATGCGCGGCCCATAACTTTTGATGGACACGCTAGATTTACGCATGAGACGCGGCACTGGAACCGCGGTGACAATGCAGTCGCAATGGCATAGGTCTTGGGTCAATCCGAGTCAGGTCTACGTGACCAAACTCGAGGGTGACCGCAATCACTATCCGAAGGTCGCGGGTCACCGAAATTTGACCGGTAGGACCGCGGGACCAAAATACATGAGATGCATACTCACACACACACATGCACACATGCGAACTCGGGTCAGGTCTCACAATCTTCCTTGATATATGTTGAGAAATGTGGTTAGAAGGGTTTTGCTATAATATGGGTACAATTAGAGACTTATTTGTAATTTTCAAAAGTTACTTTTAAATATATTAGAAAGGGGTCAGAAACATCTTTAGTCTTTTTTCCAAAACTTCTCTTTTTCTTCTCTTCTCCTCTTCTCTTCTTCTTCATCTCTTGATAGGGTTTTATCCTCTATTTCCTCTTAGTGTCAGAGTAGGGAAAAACACCTGCAATTTCTCAAATACGAGTTTCAATGCTGATTTTGGACAACCGTAAATTTGATTTTATCCAATCTTCAAACTCAGACCTTTCCTGCTGAAGAGTGGGTAGCAAACCCCACTTCTTGTTAATATGATAGTTAGCTTTTATAACCTTTGTACTAATAGTATATAGATAAACGGATTTTGGCTTAGGGGATTAAAGTGATTTGTTAAACAAGATCTACATTAATTAGCTAACCAATGTCAATCTACAGCAGGTCATTATGGTTTGAATGTTTACTTCACTACTTGATGGGTTTCTACAAGAATTGACCTTCAAAATTTATTAATATCTGATAGTTATCGGCTTCTGATACTTTCATGACTTGATTTCACTGTCACATTTTACTGTCTTATAATTATATGCTTTGCTCTCTCTCTCTCTCTCAACAATTGATTTATTTCTAATTATAATTACTGTCTTATAATTATATGCTTTGCTCTCTCTCTCTCTCTCTCTCTCTCAGTAATTGATCTATTTCTAATGCTACAAAACTAATTTCTTATTTGATTTTTATAATTTGTTTGATCTTTCCATGATTCTTTAACTTTTGCAGTTTTTTTTTTTTTTTTTCTGGCTTAAATCCAAATTGCAGTTTTATAGCCAATAGCTGATTGGAGTTTGTTGTGTTTTGTGGTTTTTTTGGTTTTGATGGTAACAATGCAGTGTTTGGGTGATGATGAATAAACGGACTAGAAGATTGTCCCAAATGCCTGAAGAAGTTAAGAGGGGAAATAGAACCTTATTTTATCGAGCATGCTAGTATCTTGGATAAGGACAACCGAAAACTGCCAAAGCTCAACGATAACTTTGCAGATTACATTTGAAGAGGCTTAACTATAAGTCTGTGGTTGGCTTGTTAAAGTTGGCATTCATTCCTATTCACAATAGTTTATGTTTATAGCAATGATCTGTAATTACTCTTTTAAACCCACAGCCTTGATGGAATGTTTTGGATGTCAATCAGCATGTGAACAATGTCAAATACATTGCCTAGATTCTCGTAGTAGTTCTCAGACAAAATGTTAGTTCATGTTCCCAAACAAAATGTTTAATCCATTGTTTCCTACTATTTTTATGTCATTTCAGTTGCAAGAATGGAATAACCGATGACAGTTTACGCCCCCACTAATTTTCATGTACAAGAAGCATTAGATGATATTTTTATCTCTTAGGTATTAATTTCTTACATGAGAAGATGAACATGATGTTTGAAGTAGATGTTACGACAAACTATAGTGGGCCTCATAGATCTATGCGTTCCACCTGAAGTCGGCTACAACTCTTACAGAGAATTCTAGTCCAACATCCTATGGGATTGAGCATGGGCTTCCCTCCATTGGAGAATATGACAGACATGAAGATACTATGAGTTGAATTGAATATACTACTATCCTTGGTATATATGACAATGTCAATGGTTTCTTCGGCTGATGCATTAGGATACTAAGAAATTACTTGATTTCAGGTGAAATCCCAAAATATTAGAGTTTACTTAAAATTTTTCTTAAGTCAAGAACATACATTGTAAATTTGGTCAGGACATGTGGATTGTGTTTGAGGTTATTTCGGATATTATTTGACTAAATCTTTATCTTGAATTATTTAGTAGTTTTGCTTAACTAATCTAGTAATTTGTTTCAGCTTTTCATCTTCTTATGCATAACAGAAGGTACACATATTTCTATTATGATTTGTTTTGATTTTTTCTCCACTTATGCGTAAAATATTCAGATTTAAATATTAAGAACTACGTAGTGGCTTGATCCCAATCTTTCGAACATTGGATACGTAGGCAGTCGTTCATACGAGAACGTATTGGTGTAGCCACAATTTTTTTTCCCCTTCTTGTAGTGTGGATGCATTTTCATCAGGACTACTTGGAAGTAAGAGTGAGGTGGATGCAAGTTCTCGAAACGTTAAATTAATCTTGAATCATTTATATCTTTATCGCTTCATTTATATGTTGTCGTCAAGGTCAACTTATAACTCCTCAGAACCTGCTCTGCCGTAAGACATTATTGTGCATGACGGTTCCCAGTAGGTTAAGTTGTAAACTATTATTAAGAGTTGGATATCTTTTATTTTTTATAAATGTTGTTAATAGTTGGATGGATGATGAATGTATTTACGAATGTAAATAAAAATAAAGAACTTATAATATATATATATATATATATATATATATATATATGTGTGTGTGTGTGTGTGTGTGTGTGTGTGTGTGTGTGTGTGTGTGTGTGTGTGTGTGTTATCAATGGAGGATACCTTGTTTAGGGGGACATGAAATTTTGTAGCTTATGGTATGGTGCCCCAATATTGGTTGTATGTTACTAGTATGTAGTAGATAATACTAGGTTCATCTTGGTGTGAAGACTCCTTTTAATGAATTAGATGGGTTGTTTCTTTACATTTGTATGGGTTAGCTCAAAAGAAACTGTGAGACCTGTCCTGAGTTCGCATGTGTGCATTTTTGTGTGTGAGTATGCATCTCATGTATTTTGGTCCCGCGGTCCTACCGGTCAAATTTCAACGACCCGCGACCTTCGGATAGTGATTGCGGTCACCCTCGAGTTTGGTCATGTAGACCCAACTCGGATTGACCCAAGACCTATGCCATTCCGACCGCATCGTCGCCGCGATTCCAGTGCCGCGTCTCATGCGTAAATCCGGCATGTCCATCAAAAGTTATGGGCCGCGCATTATTTGGACCGTTGATTGCATTTTTGGTGGGACCCACCTGATTGCACATTTCCCCATGTGCACTATTCCCCATGTAAGCCACCTTTAGCCTAGCAATGATGGCTTCTTTTCTCAAGAAAACCATGATGAGATTGGCTTCTCTAGGCAATGATGAGCCACCTTATCCCATGAGCAATGATTATTTCTCTTTTCAAAAATTCATCTTTTTCTAAGAAAGCAATCATTTCAACTTGAGAAACTCTCTCATCTCCCTCTCTCTTTCTTCATTTCTCTCTTCTCCTCTTTGCAAATGTCCTCCATTGCTGAAATTTTCCAGCCCTCTATCCTCTTCTTCTCCCCTAGATCTAACCATCAAAGATCCATCATCACCATTGAACCTCCTTCCTTGAAGCTTAAGGAGCATGGTGGTTGAAGAATCTTGAAGATCCAACAAGTGGGTGAGCATGTAGGATAGATTGCATGATTCTTATTGTCATAGATCTTTTGTTGCTTCATATGGAGAGTGTAGGACTCACCACATCAATGGTGAAGGTCCACCACTCCTTGGATAAGGTCTTTTTAGCCATCACTTGCATGCATGTGATCTTGATGGGGCCATTCTCCATGGACCCCATCTTGATGAGATTTCCTTTCTTCTTCTCTTCTTCACTTTCTATGGTTTGGATGTAATGATTATGTGGCCCACCTAATGTGCCATGCAACCAGAATTTTTAAAATTTTGGGACATCCAGGCCCAAGTTGTTGGACACCCAGGCCCAACTGTGCTGCCTAATTTTGCTGTTGATTTGGAAAGCCTTTGGGCCTGATTTTATGGATTTTCTTGGGGAGGGGCTGGGCCTGGGAGTTGTGTGACACATCAGGGTGGACCCCACCTTGTGGAATCTATGATTTATTTCCCATTTATTAATTTTTTGGGCTGATCTAGACAGCAACATGTTGCTGTCCAGATTGCTGGAATTTTTTTATGCTGTAATGTATGTGTTGTAGGCCTTGTTTGTGGTCTCCTTTTTCCTGATTTCTTAGACTTCTCTTTGAGGTATGGACCCCACCTAAAAGTATGCTAAACCTCACCTTCAAATGTCCCTATTTGATCACCCAAAAGGGTGGGCCAAGGAGGGTGGACGGTCCAGATTTTTCTGGACTGTCCAGCTACACTGTTTGCTGGAAAATCATAAATATCAGCCTGATTTTGAAATGGTGGGCCACCTTTGTGGATCCCACCTTACTGTATACTTGTATAGGAAGGTTGGCCTTGCATTTTTCCAAATTTACATAGACCTGGGCCCACTTAAATGGAGTGCTAAAGTCAGGGACAGCAGCATTGCTGCAGCAGGAAAATAAAAATCTGGACCTTGCTGTCCATGAATTTCATGAGTTAAATAAAATATTTCTACTATCCCAAAAATCCTAAATTTTTGTAGGGAGGTGTCCCACCTATGGTAGGACCTATCCACATAATTTCAGGGCCAAGGAATCCTATTTGGGCATCCAAAAGGGGGGGCCAACATACTGGACTGCCAGAAATTTCTGCTGTGCAGTCCAGCAGCATAGTCCCATAAAAATAATATAAAAAAAATAATTTCTAAGAAGGTGGGCCATATTTCTGGATGCCAACTTGTTTTAGGCTTGATGAGGGACCTTGGGTCCAAATTTCAGGAATTTTGGAGGCCCAGAACCCACCCATTGGATGGCCCAAATTCAGGACAGTTATATTCCAGCAATATTTCACCCTGGATAGATTATATTATTTAAATTAATTTAAATACTTTTGAGTATCCTAAAATTATAAAAATTTACAGGGATGTGGTCCACCCATGGTGGGACTCACCTACAAATTTTTGGGGCCAATGGAGCCCTGTGTACACCGTGACAAGTGCTGGAATGGCTCACCACGTTCAGGTGTCCCGGTTCACCAGATTTTCTTGATGGTCTGTATTATTTAAATTAATTAAAATACTTCTGACCGTCCAAAAATCACAAAATTTTGAGGATTCGTGGTCCACCTATGGGAGGACCATCTTGTAAATTTTCATGGCCATCGGGCCCCTGTACTGACCGTGGTGTGGCCTGCAAACTTGGGTCAGTTTTGGGCCAGATACTCAGGCCCGTAGGACTACCCACCACGGGACGCCCCTACCTTGGGCGGTTGCTGGGCCTGTATTCCAGCGGCATGGCCCACTTCTAATGTATGTTGTGCATTCCCCTCTCATCCGGTGGGACCCACTGTGATATGTGTGGGTCACCATGGGCCAGTAACCCATCTGAATTAAATAAATTTCTGGATTCCAGCAGGCCCAGGAAGTGGGTGGGCTGGAATTCCAACAAGGGGCCCAAATTTGCTCCATAGTGGATTGTTTTGGAGTTGTTGTGGCCCACCAAATTTAAGGGAGTATTGCACACACTCCTTGCCTTATTTCCTTAGATATTTTTGGCCGTAATTAGTGGCTCTTAAGGCTCACCTTTGTGGCGATGTTGGGGGTTAGCCTTAACCAGATTTTTGAAAGTTTATAGACCCAATGGGCTGGAAACCTATTTCTTGAGCCCAAGATCGTGTAGGGCCTGACCTTATTGTTTCACGGGCCCAATGAGCCGTCTACAGGCTGACCGTGTGTATTTATTAGCCGTGATGCCCTCATGAAATGCTTAATTATGGGCTGACTTGCGGGGCCCACATAAATGTATAGTGTGGAGGGTCTTGCTAAGTCTTTGGGCTGATGTGGCAAGGCCCACACTGTCAGTATAGGCCTTGCCTATGTGTATTCTTGGGTTTATGGGCTGCCCTCAAGCCCACCATAATATATGAATTAGATGACTTTTGTTTTGGGCCATTTCTTTAGGGCCCATTATGTGATATAGTATATGCATGTTTGTGTTAGCAAGTAGGCCTTGTGGACTCAGTTCTTTTGGATAGGCTCATTGATCTTGAGCCTATACTCTCCTATCTATTGTGATGGGCTTAGGGGCAATGATACACAAGAAGTCGGGCCCTTGGCTGCCCATTAAACTGACCCTGTACTTAGGCCAAAAGTGAGGCCCAACTCACTGTGTTAAATGTGAAACTTGCCCATGTAAATGAATTACTGGGCTGCCCATGAAGCCCACCACAATATGTGGAATTATGACCTTTGTGGTTGGGCCCAAACCTTACTTGAGGGCCCACTATATGGCTTATGAGTTGGGCTTGGTGTATGGCCTACTAGTCCACACATTGCTTAGGCCTTAGATCTTTCATTATATGGGTAGTGGTGAGCTACCTCTTGGAAACCAGTTGAGGTTGGATGTCCTCCTGGGTGATCCTAAGGTAAGCTCATAGGTTTCTCTATGGGTGGTTAAAGGCCCACCATAAACCTTAGGCCATTTATTTAAGGCTCAATGTGCATGTATGTAGAACCTACCTTAATGCATGTTTGGTCCAGGCCGTCCAAGCCTTGGATCGCCCGATTGTGGAAGCACTCTCTGCCTTGGGTTGTTGCTGGACTCACAATCCAGTAGTAGGCCTACTTGATCTTTTCATGATATATACACACTCTCCATCTGGTGCGGTCCCCCAGTGAGTATAGTTGGCCTTCATGAGATTATTTCCACATACTCAACTAATTTCTGGACCTTAGCAGGCCCAGGAAGTCAAACGGGCCAAAAGTTTATCAAAGGGCCTTCAATGTACAATTTTATGGTTACAACTTTATTTGGCTGTGGGGCTCACCATATTGAGAACTTGTGTACGTGTTACATGCTTATGCTTTCTTATAATCCTTGGGCTTAATCAGTGTATTCTTTGGGTCACTTTTAGTGATCTTATGAGGACCCCATCTTAAGATCAGAATTTTGTGACATCCAATGAGCCCAGATTGGGCAGGGACATCCCAGCTTGGCCCAACCATACATTGGGCCGACTTCTACCATTTTGATGGACTTGTGGGCTGAGGTAAGGATAGTATTGGGCCCTCGGTTGCCTACTTAAATTACTAATTATTGGGCTGATGTAGTGGGGCCCATTTCATCCAAACTTAAACCTATTTTTGGGCCGTATATTGTGTACGCGGGCTGCCCACCAAGTCCAACTTAATGCATGGATTCTATGGCCATTGGGAATTGGGCCTTGGGCCTTAATTCTCCTCTTAGAGCCCATGTTGTTAAAAGTGGTATTATATCTTTTTATGGCCTATTATGAGGAATATATGTATGTGGTTACTTTTATTTTTATCTTAAATGTAGGCCTTGGACCTTTTATCCATATAGTTCATGGTAGATATGCCTTTTTGGGGAATGGTGGTTAAATGTCCCCATTATGGACCCCTCTAGGTCCGATTGTATTTAAAAGTGATTGGATACTTATCTTAGACAGTTGCTAAGCTCATTTCTATATTACTTAGACCCGTAGTTGTATGCTTAGTCTTATGGGCTACCCTAGGTAAATGGGCCCTCACTAGAGGTGGGATTCCTTATGGATATTGTCTAAGTACCTAGTCTTGGTTCCTTCTTGGATAGTAGGAATGTAATTTACTTTGTATATCGCCGCATGATGCGCCTAGACCCATCTTCATGACCCATGTGCATCATTGTATGCTTGGATGACACTGTGTGTGTGGTTATGATTGTGCCATTGGGCATTGCATGCTGTCTTCCCGAGGGACGTAATATTCCCTCTTGAGCATGTTGGATGCTTGGAATTGATGCATAGTTGATTGTGTGATTCATGCATATGGCATTGCATAATATATGAGCATTATCACCCTTGCTTCATCAGGGTTGTAGCCTCCACAGATACATCGTGGATGGCCATGTTTGGACACCGGAAATGTTACTTGAGCATACTGGGTGCATAGGATGCCCATGGGTGAAATTCCCAAAACTTTCATGGTACCAAGGATCTGCTCCAACGCCGTGACCGGGTGGAATATATGAGCGCACGAGGGCCTTATACCATTAGGCCGTGACTCCCACTGTCGTGTAGTCGGTTGGATAGGGGTGTGGCCTTACTCGCCTGATGTAAGAGGGCATTGCTAGGCCGAGTCTGACTAGCTCGTGAATGGGTCCGCTACCGTCAGGCCTTGCTGGTGATTGGTTGTCCACAGGCGGGTAGTGAGGTCTTTTACGCTCGTTTGACTGTGCGGGGTCTGTAGAGCGGCAGTCATCCAGCAGTGTAACGGACCCCGGTGATTTCCTTACGATTGGAAATATACTTGACATACGGTTTGGTTATGAGCACTGGCATTACTTGCATCGCATTTGAATTGGTTATGTAAGCCCCTTCATGCATCACCTTGGTATGGCGTCCAGTACCCATTGCATCATATTCATGATAAGCCTTGGTAAGGCTAGTGATATTCTCATTGAGCATGTCTCCTTCCTGTATCTCCTATTATTCTTCTGTGCACTATTATCACACACTTACACCACCCTCTAAGCTTTCTATAAGCTTATGCACGATTGATGCGTGCAGGAGATCTTAGGCAGGCGTCGCAGTGGCAGAGTTTGGATTAGAGCTGAGCTTGAGGACCCAGTATTGCATCCTTCCTTTCTTTCTTCTATTATCTTATGTATGTCCTTTTGGACCTTATGTAAGCTTGTAAAAGTTCAAATTCTTAGTGGATTTTGTGATATGTGCTTTTTTTATTCTCAGATTTACTTGTTATGATCTTGGGTATGCTCGTATTGGAAATGGTTATATTGTTATGGAAATCCTCCTTGTAGGATCCCAGGATCGGAACCTACTTCAGGAGCCGAGAATGGGGTACTACGGAGGCTGTTGCGGTCAGAACCGGCCATCGGGTTCCTTGTAAATCCGGTTACTGAGTCTGGGGCGTGACAGAAACATTGTTGTGTTTTGTTTTGAGGGGTGGAGGCCTGAAATGATTTAAGCATTTGGAGGTGGAAAGCCTATATCAATGGATAGAATTCTATACTTCTGTTTACATTTCTTCATAGATCTAGCATGTTTGTAAAGTTGCTTAATTTTTGAATCTTATAATCAACTGTTGGATTTTTGTAAATGCTGCGTTTTTCTTGGAATTTTAGAAATTTAAGATCAAGGTTTAATATTGCTTATCAAAGCTAATGGAGAGATTTTGTGTGTTGGAATCATAGTGTTAACTGCAGAAATTTCCATCAAAGCTAATGGTAAATAGTTTTTTGAAAGATGTTGCTTTACGCCTTTACCCATGCATCTATTGCATTCTCAAGCCTGAAAGCAATCTGCTGAAAGTTCCATTGTGCATTTACAACATAGGAATGTCAACTGAACATGGCTTGTTGAGCACGTTAAGGTGCATTTGTTTTCATGGGGATGCATGGAAAATATGTAGAAGATCTGGACTTACGCATCTACCCAGCCCCACAATCTAGGGCCATGGGCCAAAAACAGGTTAATTGGGCAATTCTAACTACTCTATTGGAGGAAAAAAAATCACCACCAGACATTTTTGGGCCCTCTTCTGATTGAAAAGATAGGATCATCTGACCAGCCTAATTTGTGGGCCCTGCTGCATATATAGTGGGGCCGGGCAGATGAGTGGTACATATCGTATTTGCTATGCTCCCATGGGTACTTGTGTGTAATTGGGTTTCTTATTTACAATATTGAAAGAAAAAGGTGCATTTATGCAAATCTCTAGGAATACTTTAAAGTAGCCCAATCGTCAAGGGTTTTCAAAACTCATTACGAGTCTTCCATGGGTCTAAAGCTGCATCTTTTTTCTCATGAAATAGCCATATGTGCACTTTAACATGATCTACATCTCTTAACATGTCAAAATATGGCATTGTCCAAGCTGTTTTAACCATGTGGATTCTGATAAAAACAGCATTCACCGTTCCTATTTTTTTTAAGTATATTTAAGTTGAACTTAACGGGGCCTTACTCCAAGCCTCTTTTTTCCTCCTTCCTTTCCTTTTTGTTTTTAATGGTTTGAGGCCTCCTTTCCATTGGCAATGGTTACCTTGGTTCCTATGTATCCAATTGAGCTTGTGAATTTTCAGGACAGAGCTTTGTCGTTATAGCGGTGTGAAGATATACCCTAGAAAGGGTATCAGATTTGTACGAGCTGATTCCCAAGTAAACATCCTGAAAGACAGATCTTGTGACCCTAGTATTTTATATTTGTCTTGATACCAAACACGTTATTCTGAATCTCTGATAGGTGTTCCTGTTCTCCAACTCAAAATTCAAGCGATACTTCCACAACCGCCTGAAACCATCCAAGCTTACATGGACTGCAATGTACAGGAAGCAGCATAAGAAGGTAATTTTCTTCACAAAAAAAAAAATAAAATAGTAAGAAAGGGCAGTAACAGAATCCTTTGGGTTCTGTAAATGGTCAGGAGCATCTTGATGCTTCAAAGTGGATATTACTGCTTGATTTATTGAAGCAGCTTACATGCTACGACACAAACTGCCCTTCTTGAAATTGCACATTTTCACCATAATTTTCAAAATTTAGATATGCTCTTTCCTGTTTTGTCTCATAACTAAAAGTCTCATGGTCTCTTTTTTTGTTCCCAAGCGAAATGCTTTTCACAAGAATTTTTTGTTGCCTCAAGGTCTATAAAAGCTTAGTTGAATTCTTCAAGGAACCACCAAACAATATACAGTTGGAGGACTATGATCATCTGAATAGGCAATTTGAAGCTGTTAAAGCAAATAATGATATGCTACAGGCCCAAAACAAGAAACTCCATGAAGAGGTATGTTTCGAGGTTTTTGCATTAGATTAGTGTTGAACTCTTGAAATGGTTGTGGGGTTTCTCTTAGAATTGTACTTTTTCCATTGAAATGATGAGATTGAGATTGGATGATTTACTAGATCATGGATTTTAACTACAAAAGGATTTGTTTTTCTTATTTTCTAGTAATATTTTAAAATTTTCCTTTCTTTTTAGTGAATTATGTAAGTGTTATGGTTTCTAGCTCCTATATTGTCAAATTTTGTAGTGTCAAAACCTCTCTTAGAATCTGTGTCTTGTATAGCACTCCTACATAATGAAGACTGTGCATCACTCTAGAACAAAGATCATTACTTCACGAAATGCAAGTTTACATGGTTATGTTCAAGTACAATAACAAGTTCAAGATTCATAGATTAAGCTCCAAGTCAAGACCTCAAGCTCAAGACTAAAGAGGTTTCAAATTCAAGCTTATTATAGTTAAAAATTCAAGATTCAAATCGAAGCTTCAAAAGGTTTCAAGTTCAAGCTTCATCATATAATGATCACAAACTTCGTGAACTTGAAAAGATCAACTATCAACTGAAGATAAAGAAGACTCAATGTTCATTCATCAATAACAAGGTTTGGATGACCTTAGATTGACCTTAGGGTAGGTCATTTTCAATACATAATTCAATTGATTCATTTTATAAGTAAATGGTCTGTTTCTTGACTAGTCCTGGATTCTGTTCGACTAGTCCTAGCACTAGTTCAACCAGTCCAAGAAATTCCACGACCAGTCTTAAGTTTGTTGTAGATTTTCAGAATTTTTTGTTAAGCCACGACCAGTCCTGGAGACTGCTCGACCAGTCGTGTGAACAGTGCTCAACTCGTTCACGACCAGTCCTGCAGCTACGACTCAAAGTCCAGCAACTATTCAAGGTTCCACACGACCAGTCGTGGATAGGTCATGACCAGTCATAGAGGTCTCTTGACCGATCGTGAAGGGCTTAAGACCAGTCGTGGAATCGCTTTATCTGATCGCGCTCAAAATTTTAAAAATCAGTTGGTCTTACGACCAGTCATGGTGTCCTCAAGACCAGTCGTGAACATAATTTCTTCACCTATAAATAGACGACAAATTTCAGAGTTTTTCATTGAATTCAATCTAAATCAATACGTCACTCTAAGAGATAAGTTAGTCCTTATTTTAAGCTATATTATGCTCATTTAATATTCTCTTTTATTAGCTTTCTTTGTATTTGATTTTGAATTTCAGCATTCCAATCTTAATTGAACAAGGGATTGAAGTATTCTCATTTCTTGGAATCAAAATCAAATCAAGGTAGCCCAAGGTACTTAAAATATAAAATCAATTTAGAACCTAGAACCATTTTATAAGTGAGTTTGGACATTGAACTTTAACGTTGAACTTCTACTCCGACTTGGTTCTTTCGGGCTGTATCTAAAGGAGAATATCTAGGTATTTTATAGTTTTGTAATTTCCTTTATTTGGTTTCTTTGAGATTAAGCCAGAAAAATCTCTCAGTTTTGGTTATCTGAGGTGATTCAGAAAACTCGGAGTGTGGGGTTTTTTAATTTGTGTAAGCCCACTTGAAAGACACAATTGTTAGGGTTTTAAGTGATCCTGGAAAAACCTATTCTCATAGTGAACGCTGATATCCACTACGTAAGGATATCAGGAGTGGTGTAGCTGTGTGGCTATTGTTTAACAGTTGGTGTACACATAGGCGAACCACTATAATTCTTTGTGTTTTGTGGTTTCCTTTCTTTATTCTTTTTTGTTCAAGATTGTGGGATGTATTTGTGGATATGAATGTTGTAATCTTTACATTTCAGCATTGTGGGGAATGTTCACTCCCCGGCAACGGCGCCAAAAACTTGTTCACTCCCCAAGTATAGGGTTGTGATGTAGTAATAAACTCGGTGAGACCGAGGTCGAATCCCAAGGGACTGAAACCTGTACGTAATCTGAAAATAACTAGAACTAGAACTAGAACTAGAATAAAATAAAATCTAAATCAGGTGAATTTGAGGAATAATGATGAAATAGTAAACTAAAATATGTAGATTCAAAGGTAGGAAACTAGGGATTCAGAGAATCCACTTGTAGTAATCAGGGAGATCTACGGTCGATTCATGAACTCAACTGGACTTCGAGTCCCATCTTCATCCAGTTGGAAGATAGAGCCTGAAAATCAATTCTTAACTTTATTTAATCTAGTTTTCAAGAGATCAGACATGTGTAAATTAGAGTGGATTCCATCACAAAACCATGCCCATGAGACAAATCAAACAACAGAATTAAACCAATTCACAGCTAATCTGAGTGATGTATAAATGTCAGGAAGAGTTCCGTCATCCAACCATGTCCAAGGGGCAATGGTGAACAACAGGGTTTCCTAACTGCATAGTCACAATAAGGGAATGGACATACTCAAAGCCATCGCAAATATATTGTAATTTAAGTCACAGTAAATCATTAAAAACTGAAAGCATTCCATGAAATCAACTAGCATCAAAATTAGTTTAACATGAATCAAGCCATAGGAGTACTCCCATCACGCCACAAGCTTCACCTCTTAGCCCTAGCTAAGAGGTTTAGCCGACCATGATTAGGCTAAATCCAAAATAAATAAAAAGAAAAAGAAAAGAAAAAGAAAAAAAATAAATACTCTACTCTCTGTCTTCCTTGTGATGCACGTCTAATCGAGCGCCCGAGCGATCCCCCTTCCCATTGCTGATCTCTCTCTTTATAGCATGTATGGGATGGTGATTGCGTTAGTGGAAGGTGTCGGTTCACGCAGCAGGAGGCGGTGAAGAAAATCACGTTGTTGCTTTGTTTTTACGCAAGAAGTGCTTGCGTTCACCCGCATTTGGTGCGGATTGGCCAACCACTTTGGAGATCTAACTTCTTGGGTGTGGTTAGATTAGACCCTGCACAGGATTGGACGGTTTAGATCGTCTGTCCGATCACAGCTATGGATGTACAACGACCCAGATCGCCCGGGTCTCACGGACTCTGTCACTGCGTAACATATGCGGAAGGTTGATTTTTCATTAACTGTGGAGCCCAATTCATCCTTTTTTCGAGAAATCCACCCCGTCCACCAGATTCTTCTCGAAAAACCAGTTGAGAATGGTCCGTTTGGACTTGCATTCACGTGGCCCATGGGATATTTTACGCCACCGTCCAACCTGCGTTTAAACAGCCGAGAACCCATACTCGCTTCCTTTTAAAATTCTGTCACCTAGGTCTTGGTAAGACGGACCATGGGGATCTAATGGACGGTCCAGATCTTTCTTTTAAACCCTAGATGGACCCCACTGAGAGAGATCGGCGGACGCTGGTGCGTCCACTGTTGCTGGTGCGGAAAGAGTCGGACAAGCCGACTTTGAGTAGGAGTCCTGGTCTGGTGCGGCTCGCATGCGGACGTGTTGTGTACATGCACGTCGCACGTGGGGTCCACTATAATGCGTGTGATTGATCCACTCCGCTTATTCCTTCCCTCTTGCAGAATAAGTGGTTGAGACCAAACTTGAAGAATATCCAGATATCAAGTGGACCTGAAATTGGAGATTAATGGGTTGATCTGTCCATTAGGCCACTTATACAAGGAACTGAGGGTTGAAATTTGACGTGTACGGTTAATTTATGGTCCTCAGGCTATGTATGGAGTTTCGAGCTGAACGAATGGTGGAAACCCCGTGATCTTGCATTCTGGACGATTTTTGGGCCACTTAAGCTTCAGTTTCTCGATTTTCTCGGATCTTTGGTGTGTAATTTCGTCAATCCTGGTCCCCTGGAGTCCGTCCCTTGCCTTTAGTGTCATCAAAGCGTTAAATCCATGCTTTAAGCTCCCTTTTCAGTCCATGCTCGTAAATACACTCTGCATCATAAACATGATTAAAACAGGGCATTAAACAGTATCATGTTCATATATCCAAGCAATAAATGGGGTCTGATATGCAATATTTGACCCTCAACATGGGGAATGTTATAATAGCTTAGATTTCCTATCTTGTTATTTCCTTTTCATTCCTCTTCAGTTTGAGTTTTTGATTCACAAATCGTTCTAATAAGATTGTTATGCCATAAACACTTGGTTTTTATGGTGTAAGGTTATCCTTAGAACAACATTTGTATCAACCTCTCAATCCTAGAATTTTAAGGTTGTTGCTTCCTTTGATTATTTGCAATTCGTTTGGTTATCTTATTATTTAATTCTGCTGTTATTTTTAAATTTGGCATTGTCCTATTCACCCCCCCTCTAGGACATATAGCTCAGCCTTTTCAAATGGAATCAAAGCCTAATAGCTCATTTTTAATTATTCTATTTGGATTTATTTCTTAAGCTAATCGATCTGAGCTATTTAAGATGTCAAATTTTAATAGCCTTTTAGTCATTAGGCCTCCACCATTTGTTGGCTCTAATTATGCCTATTGGAAAGCCAGAATGAGGATTTTCTTAAAATCTATGGATGAGAGCGTGTGGCAAGCCACGGTGACTGAATGGACTCCTACCACTGAAGTAACTGGCATCGATGGATCTAAATCAATGAAAGTCACACCTTATTTTACTTGGATCACACTTTATAAAAGTGAGAGTAGTGCCAATGTAAAAGCACTAAATGCAATTACTTGCGCACTATCACCAGATGAATTCAAAAAAATTATATCCTGTGATACTACAAAGTAAACTTGGGATATTTTGAAAATGACACACGATGGAACAACAATCGTCAAGAAATCTAAAGTCCAAATCCTCACAACCAAATTTGAGGAAATACGTATAGAAGAAGGTGAAACATTCGTGGACTTTTATACTAGATTAAATGACATTATCAACTCTATGTGGGGTCTCAGTGATAAAATCCTAGAAAGTAAAGTCTGTGCAAAGATACTACGCTCACTACCTAAACGGTTCAATTCAAAGGTGACTGCGATCCAAGAACTTCGTGATACAGACAATATGAGGGTAGAAGAGTTAGTTGGTTCTTTACAAACTTATGAGTTAAATTTTAAAGATCCTAAAGGTAAATCCACTGCTCTTAAATCTTCTAAAGAAAATTGTAGTAATTCTGATTTAGAAAATTCTTAAGATGATATGGCCCTTTTAGCTAAAAAGTTTTACAGAATTTTTAAAAGTAAAAGGAGAGTTGATTTTCAAAAATCTAATGATAAGAAAAAATCTAAATCTAAAACTTGGAAATCTTTAAAAGAAAGTCAATGTTACAACTGCTATGAATATGGGTGTTTAGCGAACAAGTGTCCTAAAAAGGACAAACCTAAAAGGAAAGGTATGTTGGCTACTTGGGATGAATCTTCTGACACTGAAGCCTCTTCTGAATCAGAAGATTCTGAAACCAAGTCGGGCAATGAAGTTAAAGCCCTTATGACTCTAGCCAAGTTCACTTTTTCAGATCATGATAATTCAACTAGTGAAGAAAATCTGAATAATGATTATGAAAATGAATAAGATCCTAAGTTAAAGCCCTTATGACTCTGACACTGAAGTCTCTTCACTTTTGAGTTTGAAAGATACATAGAGGTATGCCCAAGGTGATCCTAAGTTAGAAAAACTTTTATCCGGTTCCCATAAATGTGGCGACCAATCCGGTTTGGGTTATGATAAAAATATTCCTCTCAAAAATAAGAATACTCCTCCTAAGTTTGTGAAAGGAGGGTCTTCAAACTCAAGAGGGAAAAGTTCAGATCAAAATTATCCTAAAAATGCTAAAACTTTTCAATCCTTAAAATCTAAAAGCAACCATATCAACCATAAAAATCAGAATCGTAATCCTTTAGCTAAGAAAATTGTTGATTTACTTAAGGAGCTCTTAAAATCTAACTCAATAGGTTGGTCTTATAACAATACAATCATAAGAAGACCAACTATACTCCTAAACCCAAAACAGTTATGCAATGGGTTCCTAAGGTTACTTGCTTAGTTGCCCACACGGCTTTCAAAGCTTCAAGCCAGTTAAAGTGGTACCTAGACAGTGGATGCTCCAGGCACATGACTGGTGAGAAAGGTTTGTTCACCACTCTTAAATATATGACTGATGGATCAGTCACATCTAGTGATGGTAGCAACTAAAGGATTATTGGCCAAGGTACGGTTCAACTTTCTAACCTCCCTTTATTTGAGAATGTTTTATATATAGAAGGTTTAAAACATAACTTATTAAGCATTTCTCAAATATGCCATAAAAACTACAATGTAAAATTTTCTAACCTAGGGTGTGAAATTTTAAATAAAAACGGTTTTATAATATTAATTGGTCGCAGAACCTCTGAAAGTTGCTATATTGTAAGTGACTCTAGCTCATCTAATTTACCGTGTTACATGGTCCATACCGATGAGACCGAATTATGGCATAAACGCTTTGGACATGTACACTACCGCAACTTATATAGATTGAGCAAAAGAGAGTTAATAAGAGGCTTATCCAAAATACAAAAATTAGATAAAGTATGTGGTGAATGCCAGATTGGCAAGCAAACTAGGAGCTCTCACAAAAAGTGGACTCCAATGCTACATTCAAACCACTCGAACTTCTCCACATGGATCTTATAGCACCAACCAGGACGGAGAGTCGAGGTAGCAAAAAATACATATTGTTAATCTTGAATGATTTTACCAGATTCACTTGGGTAGCCTTCTTAAGGGATAAATAAAAAACCCTTGATGAAGGAAAAAGGATTCTTAAACGGATCCAAACCGAAAAAGGTTTTCAAGTTAGTAAGATCCATAGTGATCATAGATCAAAATTTGAGAATAGCAGTTTTAAGAAATTCTGTTGCGATCAGGGAATATCACATGAATTCTCTGCGCCCAAAACACCATAACAAAATGGAATTGTTGAAAGAAAAAATAGAGTGCTTCAAGAAATGGCGAATGTAATGTTAAATAGTATGAAGCTCCCTAAAAATCTTTAGGCTGAAGCACTAAATACTGCCTGCTATATAATCAACCAGATTTATACAAGTATGTCAAACAATAAAATGACTTATGAAATGTGGTTTGATAAGAAGCCTACTGTCAAATACTTTCGAGTTTTTAGCAGCAAGTGCTATATTTTACGTGACTGTGAAAATCTGGGCAAGTTTAACACCAAAAGTGATGAAGAGATCTTTTTAGGATATGCTTTAAACAGTCAAGTGTATCGAGTACTGAATAATAGGACCGGTGTAATTTAAGAATCTATCAATGTGGTTATTGACGATCACTTGAATACACCTGTCTCAACTTTAGATAATGATGAAGTACTTCTAATTGATAAACCAGATTCTTCATCAAGCTAAAATAATTCTGAACTAAGGACTGTTAAAGGCCATCCAACTGATTAAATTCTTAGAAACCCTCTCACTGGTGTGCACACTCATAGACAACTTGAAGACATGTGTAATTACGTGTGCTTTACATCTCAGATAGAACCGGCTAACATAAAAGAAGCTCATACTGACGAAAACTAGATAGTTGAGATGCAAGAAGAGCTTAATCAATTTGTTAGAAATGATGTTTGGTACTTAGTTCCTAAACCTAAAGATAAACATACTATCGAAACTAAGTGGATTTTCAAAAATAAGTCTGATAAACTTGGTAATATAATTTGAAACAAGGCTAGACTGGTTGTATAAGGGTACACTCAAATTGAAGGCATTGATTATGATGAAACCTTTACCCCAGTAGCTCGTCTTGAATCAATCAGACTATTTATATCCATTGCTTGCTTTAAAAATTTTAAAATATATCAAATGGATGTAAAGCGTGCTTTTTTAAATGACAATTTGCATGAAGAAGTATATGTTGAACAACCAACGGGTTTTGAAGACCCTAAGAATGTTGATCATGTATACCACTTAAAAAAGGCTCTCTGTGGTTTAAAACAAGCTCCTAAGGCATGGTACGAAAAGTTGACTAAGTTTTGCTAAGTCAATTTTCTAATGGGAAGTGTTAATAAGACTCTATTTGTAAAGAAACATAATGATCACATTTTAATAGTGTAAATATATGTTGATGATATTATTTATGGATTTACCTGTGCTAACATGACTATTGAGTCTGCAGATTTGATGAAATCTAAGTTCGAAATGAGTATGGTTGGGGAATTGAATTATTTCCTAGGGTTGCAAGTTAATCAACAACCTGAGGGTTTCTTTATCTCCCAAACCAAATAAGTTCTGAACTTAGTTAAAAAGTTTGGATTTGAGAATGGTAAGAATTTTGATACTCCTATGAGTACGACCTTAAAACTCTCAAAGGACTCTACAGGTAAGAAAGTAGATCCTAAATTATATCGCAGTATGATTGGCAGTTTACTTTATTTAACTGCAAGTTAAATTGATATTTCATTAAGCGTAAGAATTTGCGCTAGATATCAATCTGACCCTAAAGAGTCACACTTAACTATTGTTAAGTAGATTATGTGATATTTTGCAAGTTTATCTAATTTGGGTCTTTGGTATCCACATGAAACTAGTGTTCATTAGCTAGGTACACTGATGTTGATTGGGCTGGTAATGTTGATGATAGGAAATCAACCAGTGGTGGTTGTTTCTATGTTGGGAATTGTTTAATTTCTTGGTAGAGTAAGAAACAAAGTTCCATATCACTTTCTATCGCTGAGGCTGAGTACATAGCAGCTGATAATGCATGCACTCAGCTTGTATGGATGAAAAGAATGTTAAGCGATTACGGAATTGCACAGGACTCTATGGTTTTATATTGTGATAATTCCAGTGCAATTAATATATCGAAGCATCTAGTCCAACATTCACGAACCAAGCACATTGACATTAAATATCA
This sequence comes from Magnolia sinica, assembly GCF_029962835.1. Lineage (NCBI taxonomy): Eukaryota > Viridiplantae > Streptophyta > Magnoliopsida > Magnoliales > Magnoliaceae > Magnolia > Magnolia sinica. The sequence continues at coordinate 110,029,636 of NC_080574.1, read as the reverse complement.
TTACATTCATGAATTAGTAGAAGGAAAGACAATTTTTTTTGGAATGCATTCCGACCGAGACTCAACTTGCTGACATATTCACAAAATCACTCAAGAAAAGTAGGTTTTCTAAATTAAAATTTGATCTTGTTATGTGTAATTTGAATTGATTATTCATGCATTTTTGTATTATATTGTATACATTTATTATTTTAAATTGTTAGAATTTCAAATTTCAAGTAAAATGCATTTTTTTTTTGTGCACGACCAATCGAGTATATGCTCGACCAGTCGTGGCACGACCGGTCGAGCACGTACTCAACCAATCCTGGTATCGTGGGTTTGACGTTAATTTGGGAAAAAACCCTTTTCTTCCTCATTTGTGCTTCTTCTCCAACGAGTCTAACCCCAACCGGTTGTACCCACCTTCCTATATCTTCAAGGTTAGTGCGTTAATTCCATTTTTCTTGTAGATTCAAGTCCATATCACTTTATTTTCATACTTGATGTGATTCATTTCTTGTTTCCTTGAAGTTTTTGGGGTTTCTTCTCCAAAATCTAATTTTGAAGAAACCCACTCTTCATCTTTTATAACCTCTTGATTTCTGATATTCCTAGTTGCAAATGGATGCTAGAGGTAGAAAGAAACATACTCGTGGTCCTTCAACATCTAGATCGACACCAATAACAAGGCGCCACCTTCAGTCCCCCGAAGATGATCCTTCATATGTATGGGATTTAAGGTTGCGTAATGTTATTGTTGAGCAGCCTGCTCATGTTGAACATCTTGATCCTTTTGATCTCCTTCCTCTTCTTCAATCTGTAGGATGGTATAACATTCTACATTGAGGTGGGCTAGCACATCGGTCTATTGCGCAGGCTATGTTTGCATGTATTTCTAATTTTTCACCTGAAAATTTAATTTTTCTTATAGCAACTAGAGAAGGTCCATTTGAAGTTGACCAACATCTAATTTCTGGCCTAATAGACATACCTGTCAATGATGAAGGTATTCCAATTAGCACTCTAGTAGCTAAACCTTCTGAATCAGAAAAACATATGCTTACTAAAGAATTATGTAATATAGATGTGCAACGGAGGCAAAATGGGAATGCGCTCCCTTCAAAGTACTTATTACCTAGATACAGGGTCCTTCATAGGATATTTATTTCAAATTTTTATCCTCAGTCTGGTAATAAAACCGAACTCACCTTTTTCATGGTTCAGATTCTACATTCCATCATCTCTGGTACAAAAGTTTGTCTTTCTTCTTTAATCTGTCATTCTATCATACAATTCTGACTCAATCCTGGACACAGTGATATCCCATTTGCATATCTTATGACTGTGTTGGCCACTCATATGTTAGTGTCTATGTCTGTTAGAGAGGCACCCATACATCACCTCAGCTTTAACAACTCAAATATAAACAAGATGAATTTGAGGTTAGCCGATGGCCAGGTCAATGTGGGTGGTGGTGGAGCTGAAGTAGTAAATGAAGAAGAAGGCAATCTACCTCCTGATGATATTAACATGGATGATATCTTTAATGAGCTTTCATCAGATTCTGAGGCTGAACCTGATTATCAGCCTTCTAATTTTGCTGAGAGGTTGCATTCTCTTGAGGAACAGGTGGCTCAGATTCATGTAACCCAAGATTCTCAATTTGCTTATATGCGCAAATATATGAGGGCATTAACAAGGGTTTACACCAAATTGATCCATCTATTCCTGCTCCCTCTTCAGGATCTGATTAGTATTTTCTAAGTTTTGATTATAATAACTCTTATGATACTTTGCTTCCTTTCAGTTTGTTGGATTGATTTTGGTTGAACTTGGATGATGTTTGATGATACTTGAACTTTACTTATGAATTTTCATATCTTGCTCCTTTCTTCTTCTTTGCTCGTCTTATTCTTCTTTATTTATCTACATCTTATTTTTTTTGTTCTTCCTTTGTCATATTGTGACAAAACGGGGGAGAATTTTGAATTTTGACTTACTTTCATGTGGATTGTGGATGGAGGATAGGAGTAAGGGGGAGTAGTAGCATGATTCTTTATAACTGGTGCATGATTCTTTAACCAGGTTGACTGGTTTATATTGATAACTGGTGCATGATTCTTTGTGCAAGTAATGCTTATGTTTGTTTGGAGTGTGTTTTGTCACAAATTTAACAAAGGGGGAGATTGTAAGTGCTATGGTTTCTAGCTCCTATATTGTCAAATTTTATAGTGCCAAAACCTCGCTTAGAATCTGTGTCTTGTATAGCACTCCTAGATAATGAGGACGGTGCATCACTCTAGAACAAAGATCATTACTTCACGAAATGCAAGTTTACATAGTCATGTTTAAGTACAATAACAAGTTCAAGATTCATAGATCAAGCTCCAAGTCAAGACCTCAAGCTCAAGACTAAAAAGGTTTCAAATTCAAGCTTCTTAAAGCTACAAATTCATGATTCAAATTGAAGCTTTAAAAGGTTTCAAGTTCAAGCTTCATCATGTAATGATCACAAACTTCGTGAACTTCAAAAGATCGACTATCAACTAAAGATAGAGAAGACTTAATGTTCATTCATCACTAACAAGGTTTGGATGACCTTAGATTGACCTTAGGGTAGGTCATTTTGAATACATAATTCAATTGATTCATTTTATAAGTGAATGGTCTGTTTCTCAACTAATCCTAGACTCTGTTCGATTATTCCTATCCAAGAAATTCCATGACCAGTCTTAAGTTTGTTGCAGATTTTCAGAATTTTTTATTAAGCCACAATCCGTCCTAGAGACTGCTCGACCGGTCATGTGAACAGTGATTGACTTGTTCACGACTAGTCCTGTAGATACGACTCAAACTGAAGGAGAATATCCAGGTATTTTATAGCTTTATAGTTTTCTTTGTTTTGGTTTCTTTGAGTTTAAGCCAGAAAAATCTCTCAGTTTTGGTTATCTGAGGTGATCCAAAAAACTCAGAGTGTGGGGTTTTTTGAATTGTGTAAGCCCACTTGAAAGACACAATTGTGAGGGTTTTAGGTGAACCTGGAAAAACCTATTTTCATAGTGAACACTGATATCCACTGTGTAAGGATATTAGGAGTGGAGTGGCTGTGTAGTTGTTGTTTAACAGTTGGTGTACACACAGGCAAACCACTATAATTTTGTGTTTCGTGGTTTTGTGGTTTCCTTTCTTTATTCTTTTTGGTTCAAGATTGTGCGATGTATTTGTAGATGTGAATGTTGTAATCTTTACATTTCAACATTATGGGGAATGTTGTAATAGCTTAGATTTCCTTTCTTGCTATTTCCTTTTTATTCCCCTTCAGTTTGAGTTTTTGATACATAAATAGTTCTAGTAAGGTTGTTTTTCCATAAACCCTTGGTTTTTATGGTGTAAGGTTATCCTTAGAACAACATTTATATCAACCTCTCAATACTAGAATTTTGAGTTTGTTGCTTCCTTTGATTATTTGCAATTCTTTGGCTATCTTATTGTTTAATTCCGCTGTTTTTTTAAATTTGGCATTATCCTTTTCACTCCCCACCCCCCCCCCCCCCCCCTCTAAGACACATAGCTCGACCTTTTCAAATTGGTAGATGGCTCAGAAGAATATTGGATTCTTTTCTGTTGGGTTTTCTTTGTTTAATTTCAGTGATTATTTTTGAATAAATTAGGATTACTTGCTACTTGAATTAGATTTGTATTCATCTCTTTTATTTTTGAGACCTCTCATTCTGAAATATACTTCTATGCATCTTTGAAATCTGGAGGAGAATGAAGATTGGCATCATTGATCAATTTCATCCTCATGTGAATTATTTTTTGAATGATTATCAGGTGTAAGATTCAAAAAATAAAATAAAAATACAAACAAATATGACATTTTTTTAATTCGCAGATATTTTAGCGATAGACCAAATCCGTCGCTAATTTCTGAACAAGTTGACAATGGACGACGGATTTGAGTCCGTCTCTCACCTCATATTAGCGATGGACCTTATCCATTGCCAATATTTTTAATGACGAATAATTCGGGTGGTTTTTTTTTCGACTTTCAGCGATGGATTTTTTATTTTTTGCGACAGATTTTATCCGTTGGTAATCAGCGATGGACCTCATCTGTCGCAGATTAAACGACGGATTTTATCTGTCGGAAAAAAAAACGACCTAGTAAACAGTGACGGACGAAATTCGTCATTTATTTGGTTTTACGATAGATGTGGTCCGTCGCAAATCTGTGATTTGATGTAATGAAAAGGGACGGACATAGGCACAATCAACCTATAGTTGGTTCCTAAAGAACAACTAACTTGGCTCTCTTTTTGGTAAGCGAGTACATGTAGGTACCAGCTCCGCCTCCAAGTATAATTCCCAGTACATCCTACCAAAAAAGAAAAAGAAAAAAGAAATAGAGAAGCCATTCAATCACATGAACATATAATCAAGAAAGTAATAAAAAAAAATAGCTAATACTAGAGTCATAACCCAAGGCTATCAGACAATCACTACATCTTAAAAAAGTAAACAACAATGAAAGACTGACATCTACAATAACCTTAGATTGAATTTTACTCAAGATAACTATTAAACCATGAATAATCAATGTTTCATACATGGAAAAGAAGAACCCTATGCCCCAAGTACTCTTCAATAATATGAATTTTTATCCTTGGAATGTTTTAATCTTTCCCTAAGCCACAATATAATTTCTAGTTATCACAAGATAAAAATCCCATCCAAAAGAGAAAAAGAAGAAATAGATCACCAAGAAAAATATAAACAAGACAAAAAGAAATAAATGATATCAAAAACCTAAAGAATCAATTACATAAACTGTTAATGCAAAAATATGGACGTCCTCCTTAGACCACTTAAGACCTACAAGAAAAGACAAAGATGGAGACCTTGGCTGCAGCAAGGGACCCTCTGATACTAAAGTCAGACATGCAAGTTAGGTCCAGTAGAACGTAGGGTTTTTGGGAGAGATTTATGTGTCTACCTTTCACCATTGGAGATGCACTTATTTATAACTGAAAGGGGTGGTGGCGTAGATGGAAATCTCCCTTTTCAGTAGGTGCGTGTTGTAGAGGGAATTAGATTTCGAGCGTGTCGCGATTATCTTCCGAGATCTTCGGCTGAGATCTCGGGCAGATACGTGTTGCAATTATCTTCTAAGATCTTCGGCTGAGATCTCAGACGGATCTCTTCGATAATATTTGAGCAGTCAGAATCAAAGGAAACATGTAGTAGGAGGCCAAGGTCGAGCATTTGAGGTGGCATAGCTATCCCGAGTAGTTTACCGACCTAGATTCTCTAGTGAACTGAGGTCAAGTTTTCCTTTAACATTAAGTGGATCGCCGACCTACCGACTTGCCCTTAGACATCGCATCCGAGCATCGAGACCGAGCTCCCTTCCTTACTAGAATATAGGCGAAATCGGAGATGACCATCCTCTTCATCATATCGTATGGTGCAGCGCTTCCTTGAGTGTAGCAGTTCAGAGTCTTACTCTATACTAAGTCATACTTCAGGGGGTCTTACCAAGAGATGATCCAAGCAATAGCTCGGAAATGGATGGGACTGTGGAAAAGCTCGAGGAATAGGTGGGTTTCCCAGCAGTGGATTGTTATTTTCTAGCCGTCGAGGAGCTCCTTGGTCATGCTCGGCACTAACCGTCTACGTGACAAAGCACAGATGTCCAAGATGACCTATTCTCCTTGGTCAATCCATTTTTACCCATAATAGTAGGCCCCCAACTTCTGAACATGTAGAGCGGGTTCGAGAAGTAAGTTAGTTTGGTGTGGTTGGACTATCTTACGCGTGGGGTGTTGAGCCTGCTTATCATTAATGTGGAGCGAGGTAGTATGCGTGGGGATCGAGCGGATATGCAATCATGGTACAGCGTGTTTGAGGTAACATGCAACGCCAGGGCACCTGTTCAGCTCCCAACCTATGGGGCGTGGACGCATTGCGTCTCATGGGAAGTCGGATCGCTCATCAAGTGAGGTGGCTCCACATGGCCAAGCACAGGAGTCGAGGAGCTTTTTTGGCTGCCACATTAAATGAGAGCGGTCATTGTTGCGTGGTCGGGTTCCCTATAAAAGGGGGATGCCCTAGTGACGTGGAGGCATTTGTTTCCATTGCCTCTCTCTGCTTCTACTTTCCTCCAGTCTTGGCGATTTCTGGTAACTCAGAATCCTTTTCTTCCAGTGATCTCTGCGTCCTCTCCGGTCTTCTTCCTTCCTCCCTTCTCCTTTATTTCTTTAGTTGTTTCTATTTTTTGGCCAAATGCATGATCCGTCAAACATCTGGCGTGAGCCTGTGACATTCAAGGGTGATTTTGAGCCATAAGACTAGGACTGGCCAGAATGACTTTTATGCAATCCACCATCCCCAATCATGATGATGAGCGACAAGGAGATTGCGCTTATTTTGAGGGTGAGGGCTGCAGCTCAGTCCTCTGCCGAGTAGCCCATGGGAGTTGAGGCGGAGTCAGCTCCGACAAGGGAAGAGGCAACCCCATCTTCCGTATAGTTTGAGCAGGTCAGCCCAATTGGGTCGAATATGAGAGAATCTGACCTAGTGTAGATTAGGTCACAGTACCACATTCCGAGCTCAGTGGTGTTCCGGGCTCAGGGAGGGTGAAGTGGTGGTATATCTGGTTGCTCTACAATGTGGCCTAAGGCTCCCTCTCCACCGCATCATTAAGGAGATCGTCTAACATCTGAGGCTGGCCCCTAGCTAGATAATGTTAAACTCCTGGAAGGCTTTGGTTGGGGCTTTCATTATGTGGTTCCAACTCGGACAACCCGAGCTAACTGCGGAGGTACGTTGACAACCTCACCAATAATGCAACCATCCGATTGAAGTATTCCTTTTAAACTCTTGTGTGATGATAGTGACTATGCTATTGTGGCAGTTTTGGAGCAAAGGAAAGACAAAAGGCCCTACATAATTTACTATGCGAGTAGAACTCTAAATGGTGCCCAAGTTAACTATTGCACTATGAAAAAAAGAACTCCTTGTCATAGTCTTTGTACTGGACAAGTTTAGGTCTTAATGATTTGATTCAAAATTATAATTTTCATTGACCATGTGGCTGTCAAGTATCTTCTTTCTAAGAAAGATATGAAGCGCCGCTTGCTAAGATGGATCCTTATACTCCAATAATTTGATTTGGAGATTAGAGATATGAAATGAGTAAAGAACGTAGTGGCAGACTGCTTGTCTCACCTTGTGCTAACTGATTCCATGGAGATGACGCCTATCAAAGATACATTCCCTGATGAATAATTGTTCTTAGTCTCCCAATTACCTTGGTACACTGATATAGTCGATTATCTTGTGATAGGTAAAATTTCAATTCATTTTCTTCATAAAATAAGAGAGTTTTTCACCAAGGTACATAATATTTTCTGAGATGATCCATGCTTATTCAAATATTACCTAGACCAAATCATAAGGAGATGTATTCCTAACTATGAACAATCCAGTGTCATCTCCTTTTGTTATTCACATGCATGTGGTGCACACTTTTTGGTGAAGAAAACTAAAGATAAAATTCTATGGTATGGTTTCTATTGGCTAACCATGTTTAAGGACACCCATGAGTTTTATAAAGTGTGCAAGTGTTGTCAAAAGTTAAGAGGAATCTCATATAGAAATATGATGCCTTTAAACCTGATCTTAATCATTGAACTTTTTTTACTATGAGGCATTAATTTCATGGGATCATTTCTCTCATCTTTTGGATATCTTTACATCCTATTAGCCATTGACTATGTTTTAAAATGGGTGTAGTAAATTCCTTGTAGAACCAATCGTCATAAAATAGTTCTACAATTTCTGAAAGAAAATATTTTGTCAAGATTTAGAACTCCCCATGCCATCGTTATTGATGAAGGCTCTCACTTTAATAATAGACCACTTGAAAATTTGATGAAGAAATATCGAATAACCCATAAAGTGAGTAGTCTTTATTACCTAGAAATAAGTGGGCATGCTAAAATTTCAAACAAGAAAATTAAACACATCCTAGAAAAGACAGTAAATCTAGATTGTAAGAATTGGTCTATTCGACTGACTGATTTGTTGTGAGCTTACCGGACTGCAAAAGACCCCTATTGGAATGTCTCCATATATAATTGTCTATGTTAAAGCTTGCAATTTGACTAGGGAGCTGGAACATAAAGCATATTGGGCTATAAAGAAGTTCAATTTCAACATTGACAAAACTAGATCGCTGCGTAAACTTTTAGCTTGTTGAGTTGGAAGAGATCTGGAATGAAGCATAAGATAATTCAAGAATATACAAGGAAAGAATGACAGTGTTACATGATAAGAATAATTTCATAAAAATATTTTGAGCCATATAGAAAGTTATTTTGTACAAATCTCGACTCCATCTATTTCTAGGCAAATTAAGATCAAAATGTACAGGCCTTTTTATTGTAAAGAGTATTGTTTATCCACATGAGGCTGCTGAGATTGAAAATCCATTGAACGGTAATGTGTTTAAAGTTAATGGACAAAGATTGAAGTCATTTGTGGAAAAGTTTATTGAAAGTGCCCTGGTTTGTCAATTAGCGTGAGTGTTGAGTCAGCAAGTCAAGTGAGCCCCACAGGAAGATCATGCAAGCATTTGCCTCAACTGGATGTGTACTACGAACTCATTAAAGGTAAATTAAGCCTCACATCTCATGTCCCAAAAACACCCAAGTATATAAAAACCTTAAAATGAGTAGAACAACATAGGTGTTTGAGTATGAAAACTTATCTTACAAAACAGGAAAATGTCTAAGTTTTCAACCTTTCTCGATAAATCGATATCACATCAATGTGATCGAACACTTGTTATCGATGTCCTCGGAAAGTACTCGATGTCATCGAATTGAAGACATCTTATGTCCAGCAACCAACTTGATCTCGGACAACATTCTTGATGACTTGATGGACTCTTTGATATCATCAAAATTCAAATACCGATAACATCGAGACAACTCGATATAATCGAATTCTGGCTACTTTGTGTCCAACGTGCTGATAAGGAAAAACTCATATCTATCGATAACTCGAAGCGAGCCTCGATTCCATCCGAAATCAAATTCCAATGATATTGAGAGACCTCCAATGTTTTCAAATTTGAACAAACTAGTCCAGCGAGATTAATAGGAAAATCCTCTAGAAATGATCGAGGAATCGATGATGACTCGATATGATCATATTTTAAATATCGATGAAATCGATATATGTTCGATATCATCAAAATGGATCAAGGATTGTCTAGCTACCTCTTTTAAAAATTATGTGGAAATGATCGATGTATCGAACATATTGACGATGAAATCAAAATTCAAACTCCAATGACATCGACGCACGCTCGATGACATCGATCCTCTTGCAAAAAGTTTCAGGTATATACTTCAATGGAGTTTGTATCCTCGAACCTTGCTTCGGTAGCATCAAAAGTATACTTTCGATGATATCGAAGCAGGCCCAATGATATCGAACTCTGTCAAAATCTGACATCTTTATTACCATTGGAACTTTTTGTCTATTTAAGGAGAGTTGGTTCTTGGTTGCTGCATTGAGAAAAAGAGAGAGAGCTTTGAGAGAGTAACTACATATCATCTAACATAAGCCCTTTTTCTCATGGAAGTTCATTCCTCAATCCACCCTCTTCATTGACATTCAATAGAGTGAATTGGTGAATGAACTTCTGCATTCAAGGATCTTCCAGCTACCACCTTAATGGCAAATCATTGAGTTGTGATCCCTTGAATGACTAAGATCTTGGAATTACTGTCTCTTTAATGATTATCATTTAATAGAGTAATTACCAATATAATTGTCACGCCCCAGACTCGGTAACCGGACTCACAAGGAACCCGATGGCCGGTTCTGGCCGCAACAGCCTCCGTAGTACCCCATTCTCGGCTCCTGAGGTAGGTTCCGATCCTGGGAGCCTACAAGGAGGATTTTCATAACAATATAATCACTTCCAATGCGAGCATACCTAAGATCACAGCAAGTACATCTGAGAATAACAAAGGCACACATCACAAAATCCACTAAAAATTTAAACTTTTACAATCATCCAAAAGGTCCAAAAGGACATACATGAGAATAAAAGGAAAAGAGAGAGAAATCAGCAACACTGGAGTCCTCACGGCTCAACTCTACTCCACGCTCTGCTGCTACGGCGCCTACCTAGAGTCTCCTGCATGCATCAATCATGCATAAGCTTATAGAAGCTTATAGGGTGGTGTAAGTGTGTGACAATGGTGCACAGAAGAATAGTAAGAGGTATAAGGAGAGAAGCATGATCAATGAACATATCACTAGTCTTACCAAGGCTTACCATGAACGCGATGCAATAAGTAATGGGTGTCATACCAAGGCAATGTATGAAAGGGGGGCTTGTACAGCCAATGCTAATGCGATGTAAGTAATCTCAATGCTCATATCCAAACCATAAGTCAAGTACATGTTTAATCATAAGGAAATCATCGGGGTCCATTACACTGCTGAATGACTGCCGCTCTACAGACCCCGCACAGTCAAACGAGCGTAAGAGACCTCACTACCCGCCTGTGGACAATCAATCACCAACAAGGCCTGAAGGTAGCGGACCCATTTACGAGCTGGTCAGACTCAGCCTAGCAATGCCTCCTCACACCAGGCAGGTAAGGCCACACCCCTATCCAAGCAACTACACAACATTGGGAGTCGCGGTCTAATGGTATAAGGCCCTCGTGCGCTCATGTATTCCACCCGGTCACGGCGTTAGAGCAGATCCTTGGTACCATGGAAGTTTTAGGAATTTCACCCATGGCCATCCTATGCACCCGGTATGCTCAACTAATATTTTTAGTGTCCAGACATACGGCCATCGACGAATATTCCTGTGAAGGTAAGGCCCCGATGAAGTAAGGGCGGATATTCACAAGCTATGCAATGCCAGATGCATGAATCACACAATCACTCATGCATCAATTCCAAGCATCCATCTCTTGGGGAGATAGCAACATGTCCTACACAATGACACAACCATGGCCAATCATACCTCAACCAAGCATGCATATGACACGTATGGGAGTGGGCCATGAAGATGAATAGGGGTGCCAATCAGGTGAAGATGAACTCTCTACCTAACTATGAAGGGTCTATGTACTTAACCAATTCCTCATAAGGAATACAACCTCTAGTGGGGGCCCATACACCTGGGATAGCCCACGAGACTAAGGAGAACAATGATATGGCCTAAATAGATGAAACGGGCCTAGTAAGGGTCTATGGTGGACCTTTAACCACCCATAGAAGCCCGTGGGCCTACCTTAGGGCCACCAATGTGAACATCCAACCACAATTGGTCCCCAAGAGTTAGCCCATCTTTAATTGATCATGGATCAAGGCCCAAGGCCCATGCAACATCAGAAATAAGAAATGGGCAGCCATAATCATATCACAAATACTCATGTTGGGCTTCAGAAAGGTGGCCCAAGGCCTATCTCCAACATGGGTCGAAGGGAAACATACATAGCTCAACTCATAAGGGAAAGGTTAGGGCCCAACATAAAGGCCACTAATCCCATATATTGTGGTGGCCTAGTGGGCAGCCCATTTCTCAAACCACATGGGCAAATGTCATGCTCTTAGTCAAGTAAGTTGGGCCGACAACCCGACCCAAGTATTAAAGTTGATTTGGTGGGCAACCAAGGGCCCATCTACTTGTGTAATCCAGCCCACTAACCCAACACAATAGTATGGTAAAAATGGCCCAAGAGTTCAATGGGCTTATCTAGAAAGTTCTAGCCCAATTGGGCCTAAAGAGTTCAACAACCAGCTACATTCATGGACCCGATTAAATTCAACTGTGGTGGGCCTCAAAAGTGCATTTATCAAGCCCAACATTTAAGGAACCAAAGGTATAAATTATTCTCTCTAAGATCTTCACAATGTGGTGGGCCCCACTCCTCAAAATTTTAGCCCAAAGGCCAATCATACTTATAACAAGTTGCTGGATTTTTGTTTTAACCCAACAGGTTTATGGGCTAATTGGAGTCCAATAATTGTTTCATTTGATTAGGACATCAGCCCAAGTAGTCCAGCTATCAAGTTAGAGGGCCCCACCACATAGGGTTACATCATACTACAGAAGAGAGTAGGTGGGCCATACTGCCAGACCAAAGTCTGGTAGGTAGTCCACATGGGGCGTCCCATATGGGCCTGGGTATTTGGCCCAAACGGACCCAAATTTGCAGGCCGCACCACAGTCAGCTCGATTGTCCGTTGGGCCTAAAATTTTGTAGAGTAACACGTCTATAGGTGGGTCACATCCCCAAAAAATTTCAGAATTTGTGAACACTTAAAAATATTTTAATTTATTTAAATGAAACAGACTGTCCAGAAAATCGGACTGATTTGGACACCATATTGTAATGGGCCGGTCCAGTCACCACCATGGTATGTACAGGTGTCCATTGACCCCAAAATTTTGTAGGTGAGTCCTACCATGAGTGAACCACCTCTCTACAAAATTTTATGACTTTTGGATACTCATAAATATTTTAATTAAATTAGGAATTTCAATCTGTCCAGGAAGAGATGTTGCTATCCATGCATTGTTTACCCAATAAGGTGGGCCCAACCTTCATCCAAGAGGGGGAAAATGGAGGTTTAGTATTTTCTTCATAAAATAAAGTAAGGTGGGGTCCATAAAAATGGCCCATCCCTTAGAGAAACCAAGCTGAAGTGTATGTTTTCCCTCCATACACGTGGGCTGGACAGCCCAACAAAGTGGACCGCCCACTCATATGGGCCTCCTTTTTGGGTACCATTTCATGGGCCATCTAAGGTATGAACCATCACACCTCACGATGGGGTCCAAACCTTCTCATTACACCCTATAATTATAAAGAAAATAATGGCAATCATGATCTAAAAATCCATGCCAAAGATTGAACATGACAGTCCATGCAATAGTCCAGGTTTTTGGACATCAATACATGGCTGGACACATCAACCTATATCTCAATAATCTCAGCCATAAAAAGGGTGTGTGGCCTTCCTCAGTGGGCCCCACATAAGTCCAGATCACATACTAGGACTAGGACACTTGCATGCATTGATTAAGGTGTCCAATGATCATGGAGTTAGGTGGTAAGAGCATCCCACCTTGCTGGATTTTTATTTTTATTTATTTTGGGACATCCAAGGCCCACTATAAATGGGTCACACACACATTATCATCCATACATCAGAGAAAAGAGAAGAAAGAAAGAGAGTAATCCGGCCATGGGGGTAGGGCCCCGCCACTAGTGGGCCCTCCCAAGAGTAAATCATACCCTTACAACTACATTGATTGTACATGCAACATAAAATTACTACATGCATGATCTATAATTGCTATGGATGGTTGGGATGCCATCCCAACATGATCCTTAGGGTCTAGATGACCTTAAGATGGAGTGGATCATTAAATACATCATGATGGGGTCCATGGAGAATGGCCCCATCATAGATCATGTCATGCATGTAGGATGGGCCAAAGGGCCACATCCATGGGATCAAATGGGATCCCCACCATGGATTGGTGGGTCCCATATGATCCATCTAGAAAGAAAAATAAGATCAAAGGGTAGAAAAGAAGATCAGAAATTATAATCACCCACCTTAATGGATCCCACTCCAAAGTTACATTAATCTTCTCTTTATGCTCCAAGGGACATGTTTCAATGGGTGAGATTGATTATTGAAGGTTAGATGGGAGGGAATTTGAGGAAGAAGAGGGAAAATGGGGCTAGATTTTTTTCTAAGAGAGAAAGAAAGAGAGAAGAGAGTGGAGAGAAAATGAGAGGGAGAGTATGGAAATTGCTAGAAAAGAGAGAGAGGAAAAGTAATCATCACTCTCTCTCCTAGATAAGAGAAAAATCATCATAGCCTATGGTGATATAAACTATGTTGCTAGGCTAGAGTAGGGATGGGTAGTGTGTGGGTGGTGGTGGTGTAGGATTTGGGGGTTTAGGTAGTGTATGGGTAGTGTGTGTTGGAATTTGCACAAAAGAGGGTAGCCACCTTGAAAAATATACCCTCCACACTAGGTGGGCCACATGATCATGCTCAAAGGTTACAAATGAGATGCACATAACTTATGATCCACACATCAGATGGACACACAAGACACATCATTGGAACCGCGGCGACGATGCGGCCACAATGACATAGGTCTCAACTCGATCCGAGTCGGGTCTTCACGACTGGGCTCACGGATGACCGCAAACACTATCCAAGGGTTACGGGTGGCCGGGATTCGACCGGTAGGATCGCGGGATCAAGATGGACGGAATGCATACTCACACACACATATGCACTCCTGCGAACTCGGGTTGGGTCTCACAATAACCTTGACCCAACTCATTGTCATACATTGGAGCATCATTAGTGTTGCGGTTCAAGGGAGCTGAAGATTCTTCGTCATCAAAGGAGGAGATCTTCATCAATATACTTAATGGGGCTCATCTACTTATCTATAAGTCATTAAAGTCCAAAGACCCTGCTGATCGTTCCTTTGTGTAGGATTGGGTCACAGGTGATTCTCACCCCTTTCAAGTCCTCATAAGAGGCCTCCGATGGGAGAGTATATGTAGGTGTTGTGTGTTGACCCTTGCTCTTGTAGAGCATAAACATATGTCCTTAGTGTAGGTCCTTGGCCTATGTGGCCAAGAAGTTAAGTTTCGTGTGTGGATCCTTTGCTCTTGTGTAAAGCATAAAACTTAGGTGTTGTGTGTTGACCTTTGCTCTTGTGTAGGGCATAAACTCTGGGATCCTTGGCCTGTGTGGCCTAAAACCATTGGTTCCTTATGTGGATCCTTTGCTCGTGTGTAGAGTATAAAACCCGGGTGCTGTGTGTTGACCCTTGCTCCTGTGTGGGGCATAAAATTGTGTCTCATGGAGACATGCCTAGGTTCCTTGTGTAGGTCCTAGAGTCGACCTTGTGTAGGTTGTGAAGGTTAGAGGTAAACCTTATTCAAAACCTCCTTTAGTGAGATCCTGTACACTCAAGGGTTGAGTGCGTCTACCGGAAGTGGAGTAGGCAAGTAGCCGAACCACTATAAAAGACTATGTTTGGGAATGATATTTTCGCCTTACTATTTGTTTTTACTTTAAATGTTCTCATAAAGAATGCCTACATGATTATTTAGAAGTGATAAGAATCACATCCCACACACACACACAGTCGCATCATTTATTCATCATAGACTAAGATTGTATACTAGTTAAATATTGAATAGTCTTATGATTAAATCCTCTATTTGGCTTGGAAGCCATTAGAGTTAAATTGGGGTCATCTTGATAGTTGTTTGTTAAATCAGGATTCTGATAATGAGATTTTAAATCATCATAAAATTTTATAAAGTCCTATTCACTCCCCTATAGGACACTTTGACCTATTCCTACTTCTACTAAAGCGGTCATCACCACAATTTCAATTGGTATCAGAGAGGGTCTCTCTTAAGGGCTTCAAGGCCTAGAGAGTGATCTTGATTGAAGTTGGAATCATTGCTAATGGTGTGGGACTAGAGAAGCGAAAGGTCAGAACAATTGCCTAGTCACTACAAGAAAGAGGGTTTTTAGCGACGAAACTTTTAGCGATGAAATAAATTTTCGTCGCCAAAAGTCACTTTTAACGACGAAAACAATTTTCATCGCTAAAAGTTTACTTTTAACGACGACACTTTTAGTGATGAAAATTTTCGCAGCTATAAATTGTGATTGTCACTTTTAGCGACGAAAATTTTCGTTGCTAAAGGGTATAAACAATTTTTTCAAATTTTCGAATGGATTACTTTTAGCTACGAAAATTTTTGTAGCTAAAACCCCTGGATGAGACTTTTAGCGATGAATATTTTCGTCGCCAAGGGTAACAAACGAATTTTACAAGAATGCTTTTAGCTATGAAAAGTGTCGTAGCTAAAAATCAGGGATGATACTTTTGGCGACGAAAATTTTCGTCGCCAAAGACTGCATACAACATTTTCCTTTGCCGGTATGGATTACTTTTAGCTACGAACATTTTCGTAGCTAAAACTCCTGGATAAGACTTGTAGCAATGATTATTTTCGTCGCTAAAGGCTGCAAACTTATTTTCAAAAATTTGGAATGGATTACTTTTAGCTACGAACATTTTCGTAGCTAAAACTCCTGAATGAGACTTTTAGCGACGATTATTTTCGTCGCTAAAGGCTGCAAACTTCTTTTTCCAAAAGTTGGAATGGATTACTTTTAGCTACGAACATTTTCGTAGCTAAAAATCTTAGATCATACTTTTAGCGGCGAATATTTTCGTCGCTAATGGCTTTGGAAATCTAATGGACTACTTTTAGCTACGAAAATGTTCGTAGCTAAAAACCTGGATATGACTTATAGCGATGAAAATATGCGTCGCTAAAAACACTTTTACCTACGAAATATTTCGGAGGTAAAAGTCTCTTTTTTTTAAAAAAAATATTCCATCTCAAATTTCCTGAACCTGTTAGATTATAATTCATCATATTCTTCCTGATATACACCTGTTATATAAAATAGGTGTATATCAGAGATAAACTACATTCATTCAAACATAATCTGCATCCATATGTCTTCACATTCACATCCATCTAAACCCAAACTACGTAAATTCATCCAGAGATAAACTACATTCATTCAAACATAATCTGCATCCATCTAAACACAAACAATCTTATGGAAAAAAACAAATGAAAAGAGAAAACATATGACAGGTGATCCAGACAAATGAAAAGAGAGAACATATGAGAGGTGATCCAGACAAATGAAAAGAAAAACAACCTTCAACCTTAACCTAAACCTAAACTTATAACCTACATTTAGGTTTAGGTTTTAGGTTTAGGTTAAGGTTATAGGTTTAAGTTATAGGTTTAGGTTTAGGTTATAGGTTATAGGTTATAGGTTGTAGCTTTAGGAAATTGAGAAGAGGTTAAGGTTTAGGTTTAGGACGTCGGGTTGGGGTTCGGGATCGGGTTTAGGTTGGGTTTTCAAGTTTAGGTTTAGGTTTAGGTTAGGGAGCTGAGATTAGGATTAGGTGTAGGTTTACGTTTAGGGATTTGAAAATACATTTAGGTTTTAGGTTTTAGTTTATAGGTTTAGGTTATAGGATTAAGTTTAGGTTTTAGGTTTTAGGTTTAGGTTTAGGTTAAGGTTTAGGTTTTAGGTATAGGTTTAGGTTATAGGTTAACATTTAGGTTATAGGTTTTGGTTAAGGTTTATGTTTAGGTTTAGGTTATAGGTTATAGGTTATAGCTTTAGGGAATTGAGAATAGGTTAAGGTTTAGGTTTAAGAAATTAGGTTCGGGTTTAGGATCGGGTTTAGGTTTGGGTTTTCAAGTTTAGGTTTAGGTTTAGGTTAGGGAGTTGAGATTAGGATTAGGTGTAAGTTTAGGTTTAGGGATTTGAGAATACATTTATGTTTAATGTTTAGGTTTAAGTTTAGGTTATAGTTTTAGGTTTTGGTTTTAGGTTTAGGTTATGGGTTATAGGTTATGGGTTAAGGTTTAGGTTATAGGTTTTGTTTAGGTTAAGGTTATAGGTTTTGGTTTAGGTTTATTTTTAGGTTTTTGGTTTAAGTTAAGGTTATAGATTTAGGTTATAGGTTTTCGTTAGGTTTAGGTTATAGGTTATGGTTATAGGCTATAGCTTTAAGGAATTGAGAATAGGTTAGAGTTAAAGTTTAGAAAATCGGGTTCGGGCTAGGGATTGGGTTTAGGTTTGGGTTTTCAAGTTTAAGTGTAGGTTAAGTAGGTAAGATTAGGATTAGGTGTAGGTTTAGATTTAGGAATTTGAGAATACATTTAGGTTTCAGGTTATAAGTGTAGGTTATAGGTTTAGGTTTAAGTTAGGTTATAGGTTAAGTTTTAGGGAATTGAGAAAAGGTTAAGGTTTAGGTTTAGGAAATCGGGTTCAGGTTCGGGTTTAGGTTTGGGTTTTCAAGTTTATGTTTAGGCTAAGGAGTTGAGATTAGGATTAGGTGTAGGTTTAGGTTTAGGGATTTGAGATTACATTTAGGTTTTAGGTTTAGGTTTAGGTTAACCTTGTTTATTAGTTTATATGTTTAGTTTATAAGTTTAGGTTTAGGCGAACGTTAGGTTATAGGTTATAAGTTTAGGTTATAGGTTATAGGTTATAGGTTAAGGTTTAGGTTATAGGTTATAGGTTATAGCTTTAGGGAATTGAGAATAGGTTAAGGTTTAGGTTTAGGAAATCGGGTTCGGGTTCGGGTTCGGGATTGGGTTTAGGTTTGGGTTTTCAAGTTTAGGTTTAGGTTTATGTTAGGGAGTTGAGATTAGGATTAGGTGTAGGTTTAAGTTTAGGGATTTGAGAATACATTTAGGTTTTAGGTTTAGGTTTAGGTTAGGGAGTTGAGATTAGGATTAGGTGTAGGTTTAAGTTTAGGGATTTGAGAATACATTTAGGTCTTAGGTTTAGGGAATTGAGAATAGGTTAAGGTTTAGGGATTTAAGAATAGGTTTAGGTTATAGGTTTAGGTTTAGGTTATGGTTATATGTTAAGGTTAAGGTTATAGGTTTAGATTTAGGTGAAGTTTATAGGTTTGGGTTTAGGTTAGGTTATAGGTTTTTGATTAAGGGTTAGGTTATAGTTATAGGTTTTGGGATTTGAGAATAGGTTTAGGTTATATGTATAGGTTTAGGTTAGGTTATAGGTTATAGCTTTAGGGAATTGAGAATAGGTCAAGGTTTAGGTTTAGAAAATCGCGTTCGGGTTCGGGATCGGGTTTAGGTTTGGGTTTTCAAGTTTAGGTTTAGGTTTAGGCTAGGGAGTTGAGATTAGGATTAGGTGTAGGTTTAGGTTTAGGGATTTGAGAATACATTAAGGTTTAAGTTTAGGTTTAGGGATTTGAGAATAGGTTTAGGTTATAGGCTTAGGTTTAGGTTTAGGTTTAGGGATTTGAGAATAGGTTTATGTTATAAGTTTAGGTTTAGGTTATGCTAATATCTTAAGGTTAAGGTTATAGGTTTAGGTTTAGGTGAAGTTTATAGGTTTAGGTTTAGGTTAGGTTGTGGGATTTTGGTTAAGGTTTAGGTTATAGTTATAGGTTTTG